>NW_018743987.1:807500-2007500 GCF_001683475.1 Chenopodium quinoa
GAAAGATCGTCTCACTTAGCTTAAAGCGCCTAAGAATTGGCTCATCACGGAAACGCCGACGTACTGGTTTCGGCGGAAGCAAAGTTCAGACAAGCTTTAGAGATCGACAAACGTTGGTCTTCGGAAATTCCTTCTTCAGAATATTATTGCAACAAACATTCAATCATCGAAGCTCTTTTATTTAGGGACGCGTGAACATCTCCCTCAAAGCTCTTTGCTCTAGAGATGCGTGGGCATATTATTCAAGCTCTTTTGTTCAGAGACGCGTGAACATCTCCATCAAAGCTCTTTGCTCCAGAGACGCGTGGGCATATTATTCAAGCTCATTTGTCTAGAGACGCGTGGGCATATCATTCAAAGCTCTTTTGTTCAAAGACGCGTGAACATTTCCATTAAGCTCTTTTGCTCCAGAGACGCGTGGGCATATCATTCAAATGCTCTTTTGTTCATAGACGCGTGGACATATCATCAAAGATCTCCTATTTACAAGCTCTTTTGCTCAGAGACGCGTGAGCATCCTATTATCAAGCTCTTCAGAGACGTGTGGACACATCATTCAGAAGATCATATCAAAAGAATCTCTTTGCTCAGAGGCACGTGACCATATCCAAAAAAAGAAAGAAAATAAGCTCTTTGTTCAAAGGCGCGTGAACATATAAAAAAGAAGCTCTTTGTTCAGAGACGAGTGAACATCGAAACAGCAAGGTGGCGTTCCCTAGATTATGGAAAGTTGTCAAAAAGCAACTGAGGATTGTTTCAAGAGAAGCAATCTTTGATAGTATTCCCTTGGACGTGGAGTATTATCATAGCAGAGGAGGATCGTTTCAGGCGAAGCAATCTTCTATATTGGAAGCAGTTACAAGCGTAGCAATTTTCAAGCGGGATGGCATTCTCTAGCTTGCAGGAGGTCGTCAAAACAATCGGTTACTTCCAGAGACATGTGCTCGACGATGCAAGATACGCGTTTCTTAACTCTTTTATCTATTTAACTAACGCTAGTTTGCAGGTATCGGCGTTACAAGAATGATCTAGGATTGCAGAATGTTCTGAATCATTCTCCGTCCCTATCGATACTTTGACTTTCGTTTTTGAAACTCGCGTTTCCCCAAACTCAGTCAAAGTGGGGGCTTCAGTAGACACCCATTTGTGTCTCCCCAAAACCAAACCCAGTGATGAATACCTTTCGCGTCGAATCATAATCGAATAAAGCAAAAGTGAGGAAAGTCTAGTGTTGCGGATAGTTTTAATTTCTTTTCTCTTCTCTCTGTTTTTGAAAACTTATTTTAAGAAAACAGCCAATCCAGTTTGGTTGGTCCATGATATGGGTCCAATAGTAGTGTAGTTGGATGGAGCTTGACAAGAGCTTTCCAACGATATATTATAAGCCCAATTCCGATGAATATTGAGGAAGTTATGGCAAATTTACTAAACTGGGCCGGTTTGAGCTTTATATGCGGCCCAATGATCTAGGGGAGGGCCTAATATGATTTATCATTCCTAATGCAATTAGGAATGGTTTTATTCTTCTAGATTCTTCTAGAAGGTTCTTTTCATTCCTAATTTAATTAGCATTGATAAATTGACTTTTGTTGACTTTTAAGAGTTTTAATTAAAATCAAAAAGCATTTTCGAGGAAAAGATACGATTTTATCCTCCAGTACGGCAAACTTATCTGATTTTCGAAAACGCGTCAAAAACAGGCTTGGCGCCTGACTCCAGGCATTGGCACCTAGAACCAGGCCTGGCGCTAGCCATTGGCGCCTGGCGCTAAGGCTTGTGCCTGGCGACAACTAGCCAGGGTTGGCGCCAGCCTTGTTTCCTGAGCGTCAGACTCTGTTTTGTTAATTTATCTTTTTTAGCTGATTTTCTCTATAAATATTGTATTAAAAACTCCGTTTTAAAAGGAGGACCAATTATCATCATCTACATTCACCAATTATCATCATCCACATTCACCAACCATTAATCATCTACATTCATTCACCAATTGATTTCATTCATCTCTCTTAAAACAAACATTCAATTCATTCTTCTAAACCTTTGCTTTTTCATACAAAATTTCGCATTCACAAGATCTAGAAACACCTAGCCATATTCGTAGTTGCCTTCGCCCTACACGTGAAAGATTTTAATTTCTGAGGGTTTGGTCCCAAATCTCTATTTCAATTATTTAATTTAATTGTTGTTGATTATTTTCCTTGAAGTTACTAACGTGTGTATTTTGTTATTAGAAAGAGGTACGAGGCATCAAAGTAAGTGCTTTAATGGTTTTTATTGATATTATGATGTAGACATCATGTTTATATTGTTATTATGATATTCCTAGTATCATGTCTAGGGTAATTTTAATACTAAATATGATTGTTAAGATGCTTCCTATGTTCTTCCTAATATTTATGATTGTTAGTATCATGTTAGGGTTAAAGATTTGATTTTTATTGCTCAGTGACATGCTAGGGTTTGTTATTAATCTTGTTAGTATTATGCCTAGGATCTTGCTATTATTATGCTTTAATATTAACATGAACATGATTATGATTATAATTGTTATAATTTATGATGATTATGAATATTATTATTGTTATTTTGATGATGATTATTTTATTTATGATTATTATTGTTTTGATTATGACTATAATTTTATAATGATGATTATTATTATTGTTATGATTATGATTATGATTATAATTATTATTCATGATGATTATTATATGTTGCTTGATATTTATTGTTATTGCTTGATCACACCTTTTGTTGCATGTTTAAAGGGAATTTGGTACTTGTAATCACGATTAATAAGATAATTAATAATCTTGTTAGGGTTAATTATGATTATAATTCAAGTGATCACCAATAATAGATTTATTTGTGCATTAAATTCAACCAACATAGATAAACAAGTTTAGGGTTAATCCTATTGATTCCATGTTAATTGAAAAGCGCACATGAATACGATCAGGATAAAGTAGAGGCCTATTATTAGGGCAGGTTCAATCTCTTTTAGGTTGGATTTGTACCTTCATCCCCGAACCCTTATTTGGTTCATGACCTTATGGAGTTGACGATCTCTTGGATCGTTAAGGGGTGTAACCTTCACCTCGTGAATGGTTTACATGTTCCTAAAAAACTTGTTGGCGACTCTTTTGCTCTATCTTCTTCCCTTTTGGACGCCACCGTACTTTAGTGTATGATCACAGTGGGGTTCAAGCTAGTGGGATTAAAGCTTGAAATTATTCCCTACAGTATTTTGGCGACTCCGCTGGGGAGGATTTCTATTTTAATTCCTGAATTTGTTTCAGCAATGATTTAGAATGAGTGGATGAGACTCGAAAAGTTATAAGTATTTCATGTGCGTAATTTTGATCAACATTATTGCCATATGCATAAAAAAGATCTCATTGGAAAGACCATCCGTAATGAGTTGAAAACATAGGATTTTACACGTAGGAAATTTGAGAATATCTTTCACAACTAGGACTAAAATAACACCGCGCGAAACTGGAAAATTTTATCGAGCACAGAAAGCTGCTGAGGCATGTGGGAAGTAGCGTCAGGGGCCAGAGCGTGGCGCCAGACTTTTAGCCGTAACACCAGACGCCAGTATTGGCGCCAGGCGCTACAGTTAAAAACTGGCGCCAGTCTCTGATTGCTGGCACTAATTTCCCCCAATACCGAGCCAGAAATATGCGTTCTAATTTCCACCGGTTTTTCGTATTGTTTGCTCGATCCTACTTCCCGATTAAATTTTTTCTCACTTTTCTGAAACCAATATGTGTTCTACATATGGACATAACCCTCTGGGAATTCATGCTCCATCTACCTGATTGAACGCTCCGTGCAACAAAGGGTACATCCGAGATGTTGAATTCACCAAACCATGGAAGCGAGTTTGTCTAAAGCTTGTGGTGTCCCATCCATTCGCGCCAACCCTTCACGGTTAGGCTTCCGCGCGGTGCATCCGAACAATTAACCATGGACCCTCTATTGACTAAACCATATCCCGAACTTTAGAGAACTAGAGCCATGGTTAGGTTGCGAACTCATTGCATCATATTGTGCCTACTTGACTAATTGTGCATTATTTGTTGTGCATATATATTCTATGTTTCTCTTAACCGTTTGTTGACTTGTGTTGAGACTAAATAAATTAATGACTTAAAGAACTTTGCCTAATTAATTAATTAACTATTTAATTTGAGTCAATAAAGTCTAATATTTTAATCGGAATTGACCTAGTACGACTTTAGGCATACCCCAGTTAACTAATAACACCGAAAACAGTCCCAGATTGAAGCTCCAATATTGGCACCAAGGTCTGAGCTGTAGCGCCACACTATGAAGTGTAGCGCCTGGCGACAGCTCTGTCGTCTGGCGCCAAGCTCCATGGTGTGACGCCAGGCCTGTCGCTTGGCCGACAGTTCGGATTATTAGTCGAGTCATCACCTAGTGTCTAATTAACCAGTTTGCTAATTAATTCGGTTAATTTTCGTTGTCAATAACACCTTGTTGAGTCATTAATCGAGTCTTAGTCACATAGTCTAGCCACATGGTCATGACACGAGTCTTAACGCACCATCTACACTCACTAGTCTTAGAACACACTTTGAGTATATGTCACCATGACCATGTCTTAGGTTCATGCATGAGTCGGTCTTTTCCGTCATTTGAGTTGGGGGGTACCTTCTATTCCTAATTCTTCATATCCCTCCACCTCCATCATTCTTCTTTCACATTCTATACCATCTTTCTTCACTTCCTCCATCCATTGCATGTTGAAAAAAGTTTGAGTAAAATAATTAACAATAAGTATCCCCAAATTCCTTTTCCACAGTACTTGGTCAAGGAGAGAAGGGCGATTAATCAAGGACAAACTCTTTATTCAAGTCTCGCTTTTTAATAAACCGATTTGTCAAAATAGGAAGGCTAAGAAGATAATGGCAACTCAAGAAGAAGTCAATGATGTTGAGAATCAACTGGCTACCGTGACTGAAACACTAAAGCTTCTCGCACTCAAGGTTGATGATCTCGTGAAGAAACAACAAATGAACCTCATGCAAGAAAGTTTGGGCAAGCTATCTAGTGACTATAAATTTCAGGGCATGAGTTCACAAGGGGTCTCGCTGGACAAGGAACTTCTTCCACATAAGTTCAACGCCACTGACATCCCTAAATTCAAGGCAACAGATAATCCTTATTTTCATCTAAGAGCTTTCGAAACTATAATGAGCATTAAGGGTATCGATAAGAAGGTTTTCCCCTCTCTTTTCTCACTATCTCTTGAAACCGTTTGCCAACAATGGTACTTCTCCCTTGACAAGGAGAAAACCTCTACCTAGGAAACGATAGTAAACGCTTTCGTTGATTGGTACAAGTGTAATATCCAAGTTAAAACCGACCATAGACAACTTGAGATGCTAAGACAAAAAGAGAATGAAGGTTTTACTTCTTTCTTTAATAAGTGGAGGGAAACTTCCACTAAGATGATTAAGGTCCCCACCGAAAAGGGGTCTGTGAGGATGTTTATCAAGAATCTTCAAGAGAAGTATTCGAAGCATTTAAAATATCAACACAATTTGAATACTTTCAAGGCCATTTATGACATCGGAATTGAAATCGAAGATGACCTCGCAAAGCAAAAAGCTACTAACAATAGTAACCACGGTGGCTGGAAAGGAAAGAAGAACGACAATCCTTCTTCTTTCGAAAACGCCCACACTAGTAACAATGTTATTACCTTTGATCTCAGTGAAGTTTAAGCCATGGATAACCAAGGATCTAAGAAGCAACTAAGGAAAGACTTCACCCCCATTGGGATGAGCTACGATACTGCCTTCGATCGACTCCATGCCAAAGGACTCATTACTCCCATTGGACCTATTCAAGATCCCGCACCTGAAAAGAGATTGCCTAGTTGGAATCCAGACGAACACTGCAAGTACCATCAAGGTAGGGGTCATCCTAATGAGAGTTGTTGGAAGCTAAAGGAGGCTATCCAACATTTGATTGATAATAACAAGCTTCCCATGCCTCCAGTTAACAAGAAGAGCGAGTGATGATGAAGGAAACAACACAAGACAAGAGGCGAGCTTCAACGACAAGATTTCGTGACCTCTTTTTCTATTTTTTTTTCATTTTTTTCCTTTCCCCAATAAGTCTAGCATAGGCGCCTTTTCCTTTCCTTAGATTAATTTTGTAGATTCTTTATTTTATTTTAATAAAATGAGCATTTATTTCCTTATATATGATCATTTCATTACATTGCAAAAAAAAAAAAAAAAAAAAAAAAATGTCGAATTAAGAACAAGGTATACCAATGATTTAAGGCACCCCTTGTAGCCACATCATATCTCCTTTCACCCTTCGATTTACAATCCTTTCTTCATAAACCACTTTGAGCCTCGTCTAACTATAGACCCTTTCTTTCTTCAACCTACATCTACCTAACCTTGGGATGGGATGGTGTGTAACTTATGCAATTCTAAAGAAAGCTTGAGCAAATTCAAAAGATTAAAATAGCAAAAATAGCAAAAATAAATAAATAAAAGTGTACAAAAGAGCAAGTATTCCAATGTCTTTGATATAAAAATATCTTCGATAAGAACATATCTTAGATTGCGTCTCTTATCGAGTGCTCGGTATCATTCCTGAGAAATGTGAATGCCAAGTGAGTGATAGACCGCATGATCGGGATTGCCCACACTTATAAAAATAAAATAAATAAAGCAAAAAAAGAGAGCTAAGAAACTCAAGCATAAAAATACAAAGATTCAAAAACAAGGTTGCACACTTGGGGGCTTATCTAGGGTCTTGAGCCTTTATCCCCTTCTTCTTCAACCTTTAGCCTAACCACGTTACAACCCTTCAAAAGACCTTTTTGAGGTATACACACTTGTGCGAGGTTCGGCTAGAGCTACGTTCGGCCTGATTCCTAACGGATACGTAGGCAACCTCACATCGAGGTGCGGCCGTAATAAACATGCATTCATATTCACATTCACACACTTACACCATGATCATATCAAGGGATCTCCTATGCTCATCCCTTTTCATGTAGAGCTAGACTTGGGGGCTTGATCCCAACATCATAAGCTTACCTAACCTAAGAGTCACCATCATTTGACTCTTCTAAAAATAACATCTTCCCACACACTTAGCTCTTGTGGCCTAGCTTTAGTGTCACTATCACACACTGCATAGACACATGACCAAATATACTTCCCTTAGGAACACTTTGTCATGAAATCTTAACATAACGCTGAAGCATGCCTTGTCACATCACTCATCAATCATAATCATCATTGCATCACGAAGTATGAAGTGCTTAGCCTCCGTGCCTAAGTTACCCAAATACTTTCATCATTGAGTCAACCATTGAGATAACCTAGGATGGATTAATCCTTGCACCTTGAGAGATAGTATCAAATGACATTTGACTAAGCTCATTCAACATGCACCTTCAAAACTTCGATTCTTTTTCGCGTCTTCCTTTTGCGGGAGAAAGTCGGTACCCTCCACAAAAATGACGGAAAACTTTTGCTTTTTGCATTTTTGAGTCACGTTGAGTTAACACTATGCACACACGGGTCATGCGTCTAACACATGTGTCATTTTAATTTCAATCGAGTCAACCTTGAGTCAGTCAATCACATCGAGTCAAGTTTATACCTTGAGTCGTGTCAAGTCGATGAGTCAAGCAACATTAAACCTTAGGTCAACCCTAAGATGATTAAAGAGATTGGCAAAGTTCTATAGTCAAAATAAATACAGGTGCAACAGAACGGGGAAGACCCTATCACAGCGTTCGGCGATAGAGTCAATTCTTGGCGCCAGAGATATCTCAACAGTGACAGAGCTTGAAGCCTCTCAAAAAGGTGATTTCGACCTCATACAGCAAGTTCGGGTTCCTTGGTACGCCAGTTAGTCCCTCTAAGCAATTTGACATGATTTAGTAATCGGCTTGATTACATAAAGTGATCGACCTGATAAGAGATCGTCTCACTTAGCTTAAAGCGCCTAAGCATTAGCTCATTAGAAAAAAAGGCACTGACATGTAGGTTCAAGAGCAAAAGAGCACCGACATACAGGTTCAAAACAACGGAAACGCCGACGTACAGGCATAGCGGGAGCAAAGTTCAGGCGAACTTTTAAAGATCGACTGGCGTGGATCTTCGGTAATTTCCTTTGGAAAATTATCGCAACAACTGAGGATGACTTCAAGTAAAGTTATTTTCGACAGCGTTCGCTAAGATTGTGGAAGTTGTCACTAAAGATTTGAGAAAATAGCACGAGATGGGCGGTCTTCGACAACGTTCGCTATGATTGTGGAAGTTGTCACTAAATATTTGAGAAGATAGCACGAGATGGGCGGTCTTCAACAGCGTTCGCTATGATTGTGGAAGTTGTCACTAAAGATTTGAGAAGATAGCACAAGATGGGCGGTCTTCGACAGCGTTCGCTATGATTGTGTAAGTTGTCACCAAAGATTTGAGAAGATAGCACGAGATGGGCGGTCTTCGACGGCATTCTCTAAGATTGTGGAGGTTGTCACCCGAGATTTGAGAAGATAGCACGAGATGGGCGGTCTTCGACGGCGTTCGCTAAGATTGTGGAGGTTGTCACCAAGATATGAGAAGAGTGGTTCATGATGAGGTGGTCTTTGATGACTTTTGCTATGATTGGAAAGGTTGTCACTATGACTCAAGAAAAGGCTCAAGATGTAGCAACATTGATCGACGTCGTTCTTTAGATTGCGGAAGATCGTCAAAACAAGCAACAAGATGGCGTTCCATAGATTGTGGAAGGTTGTCAAAAAGCAACTGAGGATTGTTTCAAGAGAAGCAATCTTCGATAGTATTCCCTAGGATGTGGAATATTATCAATGCGGATGGAGATTATTTCAAGACAAATAATCTTCGATAGTGTTCCCTAGGATGTGGAATATTATTAATGCGGATGAGGATTATTTCAAGAGAAATAATCTTCGATAGTGTTCCCTAGGATGTGGAATATTATCAATGCGGATGGAGATTGTTTCAAGAGAAATAATCTTCGATAGTGTTCCCTAGGATGTGGAATATTATCAATACGGATGAGGATTGTTTCAAGAGAAATAATCTTCGATGGTATTCCCTAGGATGTGGAATATTATCATTGCGGAGGAGGATCGTTTCAGGCGAAGCAGTCTTCCAAATTTGGAAACAGTTACAAGCGTAGCGGTTTTCAAGCGGGATGGCATTCTCTAGCTTGCAGGAGGTCATCACAACAATCGGTTACTTTCAGAGACGTGTGCTCGACGGTGCAAGATACGCGTTTCTTAACTCTTTTATCTGTTTAACTAATGCTAGTTTTGCAGGTATCGGCATTGCAAGAGTGATTTAGGATCGCAGAACGTTCTGAATCATTCTCCGTCCCTATCGATACTTTGACTTTTGTTTTCGAAACTTACGTTTTTCCAAACTCAGTCAAAGTGGGGGCTTCTGTAGACACCCATTTGTGTCTCCCCAAAACCAAACCCAGCGATGAGTACCTTTCACGTCGAATCATAATCAAATGAAACGAAAGTGTGGAAAGGTCTAGTGTTGCGGAAAGTTTTAATTTCTTTTCTCTTCTCTCTGTTTTTGAAAACTTATTTTAAGAAAAAAGTCAATCCAGTTTGGTTGGTCCATGATATGGGTCCAATAGCAGTATAGTTGGATGGGGCTTGCAAAGACCTTTCCAACGATATATTATAAGCCCAATTCCGATGAATATTGAGGAAGTTATGGCCAATTTACCAAACTGGGCCCGGTTTGAGCTTTATGTACGGCCCAATGATCTTGGGGAGGGCCTAATATGATTTATCATTCCTAATGAAATTAGGAATGGTTTTAGTCTTCTAGATTCTTCTAGAAGGTTCTTTTCATACCTAATTCAATTAGCATTGATAAATTGACTTTTGTTGACTTTTCAGAGTTTTAATCAAAATCAAATAGCGTTTTCGAGGAAATTATATTATTTTATCCTCCAGTACGGTAAACTTATCGGATTTTCGAAAACGCGTTGGTATCAGGCTTGGCGCCTAACCCTAGGCCTTGGCGCCTGGAACCAGGCCTAGCGCCTGGCGCTAAGGCTGGTACTTGGCGCCAGCTAGCCAGGGTTGGCGCCAGCCCTGTTTCCTGAGCGTCAGACTCTGTTTTGTTAATTTATCTTTTTTGGTTGATTTTCTATATAAATATCGTATTAAAAACTCTATTTTAAAAGGAGGACCAATTATCATCATCTACATTCACCAATTATCATCATCCACATTCACCAACCATTAATCATCTACATTCATTCACCAATTGATTTCATTTATCTCTCTTAAAACAAACATTCAATTCGTTCTTCTAAACCTTTGCTTTTTCATACAAAATTTCGCATTCACAAGATCTAGAAACACCTAGCCATATTCGAAGTTGCCTTCGCCCTAGACGTGAAAGGTTTTAATTTCTGAGGGTTTGGTCCCAAATCTCTATTTCAATTATTTAATTTAATTGTGTTGATTATTTTCCTTAAAGTTACTAACGTGTGTATTTGTTATTAGAAAGAGGTACGAGACATCAAAGTAAGTGATTTAATGGTTTTTAATGATATTATGATGTAGACATCATGTTTATATTGTTATTATGATATTCCTAGTATCATGTCTAGGGTAATTTTAATATTAAATATGATTGTTACGATGCTTCCTATGTTCTTCCTAATATTTATGATTGTTAGTATCATGTTAGGGTTAAAGATTTGATTTTTATTGCTTAGTGACATGCTAGGGTTTGTTATTAATCTTGTTAGTATCATGCCTAGGATCTTGCTATTATTATGCTTTAATATTAACATGAACATGATTATGATTATAATTGTTATAATTTATGATGATTATGAATATTATTATTGTTATTTTGATGATGATTATTTTATTTATGATTATTATTGTTTTGTTTATGACTATAATTTTATAATGATGATTATTATTATTTTTATGATTATTATAATGATTATGATTATAATTATTATTCATGATGATTATTATATGTTGGTTGATATTTATTGTTATTGCTTGATCACACCTTTTATTGCATGTTTAAAGGGAATTTGGTACTTGTAATCACGATTAATAAGATAATTAATAATCATGTTAGGGTTAATTATGATTATAATTCAAGTGATCACAAATTATAGATTTTTTTGTGCATTAAATTCAACCAACATAGATAAACAGGTTTAGGGTTAATCCTATTGATTGCATGTTAATTGAAAAGCGCACATGAATACGATCAGAATAAAGTAGAGGCCTATTATTAGGGCAGGTTCAATCTCTTTTAGGTTGGATTTGTACCTTCATCCCCGAACCCTTATTTGGTTCATGACCTTATGGAGTTGACGATCTCTTGGATCGTTAAGGGGTGTAACCTTCACCTCGTGAACGGTTTACAAGTTCCTAAAAAACTTGTTTGCGACTCTTTTGCTCTATCTTCTTCCCTTTTGGACGCCACCGTACTTTAGTGTATTATCACAGTGGGGTTTAAGCTAGTGGGATTAAATCTTGAAATTATTCTCTACAATTATAATATTAATTCCGAGCTATAACGAAAAAGATATGAATGGGATATGAAACTCTATCCAAAACTGACATCGTCCTACTATTTTGGCCATATCTTTTTATCTACAAAATATTATAATCTGATTCTAATTGGGTTAAAAAGTAGACTTCAAGATATTTCCAACAACATATTATATGCCTTATTTAGACTTCTGGATCAAAAGATATGATAAAAACAATATCCGCAAAAACTGTTGTCGATCGAGTTTTATGTCGATTCAAATTCGGATTCTTTTCTTATTCTTCGACCCTTTTTTTTCTCTATAAATAGAGGTCATACTTCCCCTTTTTCAATCACCAACTGTCATCAAGAATTTCTTTATTCTCTTTCTCTTTCTAAGCCTAGCCTTTTACAAACACAATTCCTCATACATTAGCACTAGACACACCTAGCCAAGTTCGAAGTTGCATTCACCCTAGACGTGAAAGGTTTTAATTTCTGAGGGTTTGGTCCCAAATCTCTCTTTCAATTATTTAATTTAATTTTTTTATTTATTATTTTCCTTGAATTTACTAACGCGTTTATTTTGTTATTAGAATGAGATACCAGGCATCCAAGTAAGTGCTTTAATTGTTTAATTGCTATTATTATATAGAAATCATGCTTAGATTGTTATTATGATTCCTAGTGTCATGTTAGGGAGTTTTGATCTTCCTAGTATTATGTTTGTGGAAAAGGTTATAAGAACAAATATGCTTATTATGATTCTTGCGACGCTTCCTATTCTTTTCCTAATATAATGTTAGGGTTAAAGCTTTGATTTTTATTGTTTAGTGACATGCTAGGGTTTGTTATTAATCTTGTTAGTATCATGCCGAGGATCTTGCTATGATTATGCTTTAACATGATTATGATAATTATGATCATTATAATTTTTGTTACAATTATTGTGATTATTATCATGTTGCTTGATATTTATTTTATTGTTATTGCTTGATCACGCCTTTTGATGCATGTTTAAAGGGAATTTGTACTTGTAATCACGCTTAAAAGATAATTAATAATCTTGTTTAGGGTTAATTTGATTATAATTCAAGTGATCGCCAATAATAGATTTATTTTTGCATTAATATTCAACCAACATAGATAAACAGGTTTAGGGTTAAACCTAATGATTGCATGTTAGTCAGAAAGCGCACATGAATACGAGCAGAATAAAGTAGAGGTCTATTATTAGGGCAGGTTAAATCTCTTTTAGGTTGGATTTGTACCTTCATCCCCGAACTACCAGTTATGGTTCAAGACCTATTGGAGTTGACGGTCTCCTGGATCGTTAAGGGGTGTAACCTTCACCTCGTGAACGGTTTACAAGTTCCTAAAACTTGTTGGCGACTCTTTTGCTCTATCTTCTTTCCCTTTGGACGCCACCGTACTTTAGTGTATGATCACAGTGAGGTTCAAGCTAGGGATAATGCTTGAAATATTCCCTACACCTAGACAAAACTTTTAGTGTAGTTTAATTAAGTTTAGGGGTGTTTAATTAAGTGGGAAAAAGGAGGAAAAGAAGTGGCACCTTTTATGAAATATAATGTGGATGCCCATTTTATTACTTGTATTATTCTAGAATATTCTAGATAGGTCTAGGGTTTATATTTTATCTAAGCAAACCCTATCTATATTTTATTTATATATACCCTCATCATATGGAATATATAGAAATACACCGATTGATTCTCTCTCAACTTCTCTCACATTTCTCTTTATTTTATAACACGTTATCAGCACCAAAGCTCAATACAATTAAATTGGATAAAATATGGTACATTCATCAGGTATGTCGTCATCTCTATCTTTTGTATTGTGTATGTCTAAGGTAACGTGAGTGCAATTTTATTCTTTGCACAAAAGAATTAGTTTTGTTCTAACTTGTATTATTCTTTTGCTTTCTATTCCTAATTAATCTGCCTATAACATAGCATAATCATCTAGCGAAATCACGTAGCCATAATATGATTTGTTTAATTATCTAAGTTTTCTTTGATAGTAAATAATTTAGTTTATGTTACATGATTGGTACTTGTATTGTTTAAATTTTTATTTTTTCTTACTATAGGTTTTAGGATCCGAAATTGTATTGTTACGAAGTTTGCAATATTGTATAACAGTTTCATCTATGCATTATTGGAATTATAATTTCCTGTAAACTTTCTACCTTGAGTGATTGAATTAATTGTTCATCAAGTAAGAATTATTATTTCACGCAATTTCTATTTTAATAAATCAGCTTTAATTTATTAATTTAGTTTAATATCAAATTCATAGGGTAGTAAATTTGACGATAAATTTAAGATTTAATATGATATTAGTTTTTATAAATATAATGGTTATTTTCTAATCGTGAATGACGATGGTTAAAACTAGGTCATTGAAACTAATCCTCCCTCGGTCAAACTAAATTTATAAACACTTAACCAACCTAAATACTAGCATAAAGGCAAGTGAAGGGTCGAACCCAAAGGAACGGTAATGTTCAAGCACTCTCAATTATGCACCTAAGCTAGGTTGAAGACAAAGATAAAGAGAGAACACTAACCAACTACCAAACAAAGAAACCAAACAAATAAAGCACTAGGAACGGGGATCAACAAGTAATCATGACAATTGTAGCAACTCGAAAATACATGTAAGTTAATGGTTGTGAAGACTAATGGCAAGCTCAATCAAAAGAGTCAACAAGCTATCTCCTAGAGGTCAAACTAGCGCCAACTATGAGAGACTCTAACTAGGAGCATCACTAATCAAACTCAATCGACAATTGCAATTCCTAAATCAATGGTCTGTATCATTAGAAACTACAATGCAATATAGCATAATTCTCAAGGCCTAATCGAATTACACACATGCAAACTTCCATTAATCAATTTAATCTCAACAATTAATCAACACAATCCCCAAATTAAGCACAATCAAACAATCATATAAGTTTCACCCAATCCCTAGCCAAACAACTACTCTAACATTATCATCTATCAATAATCAACTAAAGGAATCAAGAATAAACAAAATATGGAGAACAATTACACTAATCAAAGATCATAAATCAAAATCAAATCAAACAAACATGAACCAACTGTAGACACCAAAAAATGCCTCCCCAAAACCAAACCCGATGATGAACAACCTTTCACCGCCATTATTGGTCGGGTTGAGTATTTAATCTTTGGAGTGCTTAAATCCATATGTCCATTTCATAAAACAACCCAATTCCTAGCCCATTTCCCCAAACCATAACTTATTTTCCTCTTTTCGTGCCTTTAAACCCAAAATAATTCATTTCGTGTCCTTTAACATCATTCATTTCGTGTCCTTTTTATAAAAACGTTTAATCCAGTTTATTTTGGTCCATAATCTGGGTCCAATGATTGAATATTTGGATGGGGATTAAAAGAGATTTCCAACGATATATTATAATCCCAAATCCTAGTTATAACGAATAAGTTATGGCCAAAATATTAAACTGAGCCCAAACCGAACCTAAGCCCACCTTACCTACGACCCAATGATCATGTAGAGGGTCCAAAAGCTTTAATCCCATAACTATACCAATTATGATTAATTGCAAGCTTCTATAAGTTTCAAAAAGATCCCAATTATCCTTTTTGAAAAGATAAGATTAAAGAGTTTGAAATTGAATAAAACTCCTTTTTTTTAAAGTCCTAATTCTATTTGAATTGAAAGATGTCAAAGATAGACAGATATGATATTCTTTCCTCATATTTTTTATTCAAATCTTATATTTTTGGATATCCCTTGAAATTATCTTTCCAATGATATATTATACTATCAATTCCGAGCTATAACGGAAAAGATATGAATAAAATGTCAAACTCTATCCAAAACTGACACCGTATACCTATTTCGGCTATATCTTTTGTTATAAAAAATATTTTAATCCAATTCTAACTGGGTTAGAAATTTTACTTCAAGAGCTTTCCAACGATATCTTATTTATCTTATTCCGATTTCTGGATCAAAAGATATGATAAAAACAAAAACCGCAAAAACTGCTGTCTATCGCAAGAGTTTTATCCGATTCGAATTCTTATCTTTTCTTGAATCGACCCCTCTTTCTTCCTTATAAATAGAGGTCATATCTCCCCTTTTTCAATCATGAAGAAGCTTGATCACAAAATAATTCTCTTCTCCCTCTTTAGCCTAAACACTGGCCTCCCTATTCTTTCATTTCTTCCTTAAACACTCCAAGGAGTTCATACAATACCCAAAGTTTTATACTTTAACCAAGGCGTGAAAGGTAGAATTAACTAAGGGTTTGGACAAAATAAACTCTACTTTTGATTTAATTTAATTGTTTCAATTTGATTTATATTTTTATTGAAGTTACTAACAGTTTATTCATGATGTAGCAATTCAAGGAAACGAGGAAAGTGAGTAATTAATCACTTAATTACTCTTATTTCTAGTATCTTGATTAGGATTTATTTATTATTTGATTTGACTAACAATTTTTGTTAAATTGCTTCCAATATTGATGTTATTATATTATATTTATTGATCACCATATTGCATGTTTAAAGGGAATATGTAATACAAAATCACGCCTAATAAGATAATTTGGACAACCGGTTTAGGTTCCTTTTTAATCTTGTTATTTAATTCAAGTGATTACAAATATTTTAAAATTATGTGTTGCATTAATATTCAACCAATTTAGCTTAATAACAGTTTGGAACAAATCGAATCTTTGTTTGTATGCCTTTGAGATCGCATGAATCACTTTTCACTATAAGAATCGATTAGAGGCTAATACGGGCAAATGTGACTCCGTGACTCACTTCGTACCATCATCCCCGATCCTCCTTTCGTAGTTCCTAACCATATGGAGTTAGTAATCTCATGGATTATGAATGGGGTGTAACCTTCACGGGTCAATCGTTGTTGCCTATCGTTGTCCCTTTATCGTGGTTGCCTTTTGTGATCCGTGAACGGTTTACAAGTTCCTTAAAAATTTGTTGGCGGCTCCCTACTTTCGTTGTCCCTAATCGTATTATGTCAATTCCCACTTCCTATGAGTGCCAAGCATATTCACTACATGTTTTAATGTAGGCGCACTTCAAACGACGCCTATACCAACTAATCAAAGCAATAAATGAGATAGAGTTTAGAAATGCTCATTGATAATAGAGAAGATCTCAATACAATTGTCACCATTTAATCTTCAATCTCTCAATAACCATTGAAATTCATCACTTTTTCTCTCTAAAATCTACTCCTAAACTAACCCTAAAACTAGAGAGAGAAACTCTCAACTAAGCTAGAATTATAATCAAAATCTAAAATGAAACTTTCAGCAAAAATTGGTTCAAAAGGGTATTTATAAGAGGTGTGAAACACAAAAGAGCGAAGCCGAAAACCACAGAGGAGCTCCCGCGCAGCAACGGTGCGAGCCCGCGCTCTTTTGGTTTCTTCGGATCTTCTCGCGGCTTCGTGCGTTCGCTAAGGTCTTCGAGTGAACGCGCAATATGATGATGATGAACAATAAGAGTGGCAGTCCCAAAAAGCACTTGACAGTGGGTTCAACACCCCATCTTCATGAGAGCACGACTTTAGAGCGCAAAAGCTAAATTTTGGAGAATTCACTTCCTTGCAATCTTGAGCTTTCCAATTGCCATGAGCTTGCTCCAAAAGCATATTTCACCTTAGTAAATCACCAATATCAAGACCCGGACCTCGTACAATACATATAACCACGAAAATAGAGCAAAGAAAGGAGAAAAGAGAAGAAAAACCAACAAAATGCACAAAAGCTACAAAATAAGAGAGGAAAGGTAAAACCAAGACCAAATGCATAAAACTAGGAATTTATTCAGCATGAAAGCTATGAAAAGAGGAAGAAAACAACCTAAATTCTCATCAAAAGGGTGCCATTTATGACACTCATCAATGAACCTGCAATTTACCAATTAATTTTCACACTCTATCTTATTATATATTAGTTCTATTATTTTAAGTTGGTTTGGTGAATATTAGATATATGTGTCATATGATTGTTCTTATCCTTTTCATTAAGCATAGGAATAATAATCTATGATTGGTTTATTTTGCCTTTTCCGACAATTTTTCACTACTCTAGATGATGAAAAATTACTTTATAATTAATACTATTTATTAATGATAGTAAAGATAATAATCATAATAATAGTGTGGTGGCAGTGATATACACATATGCAAATACTTTAATGACATATTGACATGCCTATTTTCTAATTTGCTACCACATATAATACGTATAAATTATTTGCACTCCAATACTAAATTACAACTTGATATGTGTTTACTACTACCTTTTACTATGTCTTAATTTATGATATCCCTTTCTTTTATCCTAAAACATTGCGTATATGAGGAAACAAGGGATACCATAATCATTAAGGTTAGTATTATAATATGCAATTATCTTATAAATGACATTTTAATTTTATATCATGAGGCCCAATTGTATTAGATTAGTTGGGATCAAATGTCGTAGGAGATCTAATTTAGTGCTCTATCTACATACATAAGTAGCTTGGCAGCAAAATCATACATAAGTAGCTAGTATGTGTTTAGTTCCTATATTATTTTGTTGTGTGGTAAATTACTAAGTTGAATGGACTATTTTGGTTTCTAGTTTTCTAGAATTTTGTGGCTTTATTTGATGAACTATTATTCGAATACAATATTACATATTAATTTATATTTATGTGATTATTTTATAATATGTATGGGGAAATCAAATCTTTGTTGTTGATTTTTTTTTTTACTATGTTATACTAATTCAAAAATATATCTATAGCATTGCCAACAAAATCTGATTATTACTATTGTGTATTTTATCAATTTCTTACAAATGTTTGACTTTCACACAAAATTAGACTACTAACAGCTTATGAATTGAGTAATAAAGGGCTCAACTACACTTGTTGCACTATAAGCCTTTCATTCAATAATAATTCATTTATCTATTTGAATTCATATTGAGTTGTTTGTTGATATCCCTTTAATTCATAATCATAGAACTAATCCATCTAGTTATAGTGTTTTATTGTTATCCTTTGATCATTATCCTAATATAAAATTACTGCCCCTTCAGGTTGATTGTGAATCAAACATTCTTTATATTTCGTATATGAGCATGATTATGTTTAACCTTTTTGGATTATTTGATTGGTTCAAACATATGTGATTTGTATCTATGATCATATGATAAATGAATAAGTTGTGAACATAATTTTGTGACATTCAATCATTCATATTACAATTGATTATGTCAGTATATGTTTAGGGCAAACTATAATTATATGTGATGCATGATTGAGCAAACCATACTATCACGTTAATCGAAAATAATATTAAAGCTTCATATTTGTACATATCCCTTCAATGGTATTTTTATTAACTCGGGTACATGTTTGTACAACTGTATTTAAACTATAAAATCAACGATAATAAGTTGCAAGCTAATTAGTACTCTATTAATCGTATACTCCTTTTTTAATCTTGGACTTGAAGTTCCAATTTTTTTTTCTTTTAATATATACTTTGTACTTTATATTATCTCATGTACATACATTAAATTATAATTGATATTAATTTTATACCATGGTCATATTGTTAATAACCTTATAAGAGGGTACTATTATGAAACATACTAACTCGATGATATATATAAGTATTGACTGATGTGTATATTAAATTTAATTTGGTGGTTATTATAGATATTACTCTTTGGGTGAGTATTAATGATTCATAAATTACTAGATTTTTTTATTCCCAAAAATATGTGAGAAATAATTATATGACCGAGATAATACACAAATGCATGTTTTCGTGATGAATTCAATTCATGCAAAAGTTATATGATTTGCAAGTTAAACTTGATTGCACAGTATCTATTTGAGCAAGAGATAGATGACATTGTGGGAAACTTACTTGCAAAAATATATTTATTATGCCTATACTTATAAGAAATTAATATAATTGGGCAAGAATTATGAGTAAGAGTTTATTAGAATAATTTAATATTATGCTTGATACATGCATTGCTAAAAGAATTTATGCCTTAAAAGGTGAAAGAGATCTAAAGGTTGTTGGATTCATTTCATACCCCATATGCAAGGATTAGGGGGAGATTTTATTAATTCCATTATTTTATGTAATCCTTAATAAAATATATTGATGGTCAGTTTAGTACATACATTAACTTAAATATCAACGATTTATTTAATAGAAGTGGCCACAGGTTAATTAAATATTTTGAAATGATACCATCCTACAGATGGATATGAAGAAATGTCATCGATCATATACTAGTTGTAAATGCTTCAAGAAAAATTGATATCCCAGAAGGACAACATCAATTACTGATAAACCTATAGCATGCTTGAAGTGTGATATATCAATAAGTTTTAATGATAATTAAGTATCTTCGAAAAGGAAAGAAGACACTATTGAAAATGACAAATTTGAGGAAGTGATCGATCCCATTATATTTCTATAAGAAATCACTTTTAGTAAATTTCATATGTTTCATGATTATATAAATTACTCCAGAAGAGTATAAAATGTCCAACAAGATTAGCATGTATCAAGACTATATTCAAAGTGTTTCAATAAAGCATGAGTTACTATTATTGGATCAAGTATCAATTGATAGTCTTGCCAATTGTATAAAGAAACACATGGTTGTGTTTTAATATCACATCACTTTCATGGCCATGCATAAAATATGTTTAATAAAGCAATCACTAGTGTTGGAAAACCGATCATAATTTGAATTAAGAAAAGTGATTGGATGTGATAATTAAATTAGGCCATCCGGGTTTTATAATTACCCATTTTAAAAACTCGAAGTTTCATTTGACATGAAATATAAAGTGCTGACACTCTCTCATGTTAAAGATATGAAATGAATTGAATGGCAAGACTGAACATTGAGATAGAGCTATATTTGGATTGTGATTTTAGTAGTTTATTTTGAAGATATTTCAAGAGATTATACACTAGTTTTAAACAATTTTGAATGTGAACAAGTGATAAGTGACCAGAAGCTCACTAAAATAACTTTTGTGTGTAGAGATCTTGACTAACTGGGAACTCATTATTAAAGTATTTGGAGAATTAGTGACTTTAAATACAAGTGATTAATCTCTTGATTGGGGCTAGTTTAGGTCAGCACATAAGAAAATAAACAACTGCACAATTCATGACCCCCTATTAATATTGATTTCCAGAAGAGAATGAAAATTCATTACTCTCCGGAAGAGATAAATTTGTTGAATATGATTGTCCTACGAGATGAAATTTTGCACATGAAATTATATTCTAAGTTGGTGAACAATTGCCCCAATATTCGAAATATTTTACCAACTTAGGGGTAGAAGAAGAGTAAGTTGGCAAATTTATATAATTATTATTAATTGATCCCTATAATGATACTTTGTAAAGTTACATGCCAACTTTTGTATTGAGATCGATATGTTGCAAATCTATAATTTAATTTCTATAATGTTATGACCCATCTAGAGGCATAGAGAGATACATTTTTTTTGTCATAGTGATAATGATATTATGTGCATATATTAAGTCAAAACTTGCCAATTTTTCTTTAAATCACTACACCTGAAGTGTAGATTGTATGATCGGTTTCAATATAAATATGTGATATATGGCAAGATAGTGCAGTTGATGCTTTTAAATGTAATAATGATAGTATATTAATACCATAGTGTGAGAAATATCCTAGATAGAAGTGGTATTTATAGATATCTGAACTAAAATAGATGGCTTATGATATGAGAAAGTCATAATGGTACCAATTGAAAATGTATTCAGATATCATTGCAAAATAGCATGCAAAATATACATTAAATAAATTTTATGATACCGGTACACAATGGAACCGACAAATAATATGCATATGCATGATAGAATGGACTAGTGAATAAGGGATTCGAAATATAGGTCCATTTTGATGTCGACGCAATGATAATGATCAAAAGTTTATCATGGACCAGAAGTCCAATGAAATTTGGATTTTTAAATCTACACTGTACAGTGTCTTGCATTATTTTGAATATTATGTTCATGTGAATTCATGAGTCATAGGTTAATAGATTATTTATTGTATGTTTAGGGAGTTGTTAGATGTATTACTCATTGTATATTTTGTTTAGTATCTTATCATGATTCTATCTCATATTGCATGCACTAGCTAGTTTCTATATAAAAATTGTGGTTTGTGTGAATGTAAGTCCAATGTATAGTAAGCGTATATACAACATTGATGAGAACTTACGAAGAAATATTTATATTCTAATGGGCTTACACTAGTGATGAAATTATTAATGATCGTTTTAATAATAGCTTGTTATGATTCATGTAAGAAGGGTTCCTGAAAAACTTATATACGACGTATTTAAATACCCAACCCTACATCCTTTATGTCTTGAATATTGCAATTATTATCAAACTCATAAAAAGTCAATATGACTACATCATTGATACCTCAAGCTGAAGTTTGATTATGTGAGATTCAACAAGTCTATGTATTCATTGGCGAACTCTCATATAAAACATGAAATGTCTAATTAAAGAATAGAGTTGAGATACCATTGAGTGAGAATAATATTCTCATGGTTCAGAAGAGACATGAGCAAAATATGTAATTAGTTCAATTTCTTAATTTATATGATATTGGAAAATGATATATATATATATAAAATGATATGAAGTTTTTCCATGAAATTATGTTTGGATGATGTGATCGATAATTGATCATGCATCATTTTATAGTATATATGACCTCTAGAAGAAGGCATACTTGTTAAGAAAATTCTAAACAAATGAAATAGTGGTAAACACTTATATTATTTCCACAAGTAGGAAGAAATGAAGACGCCTCCATAAATCCATGTGAAGATTTTAAAGATTCAAGTTCAATTTGAAAGGATCAATTATCAAGAAATGGTATTCTTCTACATCGGAGAAGTTATCCAACGAACCATATCACGTCGGATTTATTGTACTAGAAGATTTCACGTTATGTATTCATCAGGGGGAGACAATACACGTTGCACTCTTTTTTCCTTGACCATGGTTTTGTCCCACATTGGGTTTTCCTAGTAAGGTTTTTAATGAGGCAGCATCCGGAGCGTATTACGAAGAATGTTGTACTCTTTTTCTTTAATTAGGTTTTTATCCCACAGGGTTTTTCCTATTAAGGTTTTAACGAGGCATAATCTTCTATAATGGACATCCAAGGGGGAGTGTTATGAAATATAATGTGGATGTCCATTATATTACTTGTATAATTCTAGAATATTCTAGATAGGTCTAGGGTTTATATTCTTATCTAAGAAAACCCTATCTATATTGTATTTATATATACCCACGTCATATGGAATATAAATTCACCAATTCATTCTTTCTCAATTTCTCTCACCACTTCAAAAAACAACAACAACCAAAAAACTTCATCACCATCCTTCAAATCTACAAACACAACAAACAAGGACAGAAACACATGGAAGAATACTTCGATCAGGAGTTTTTGATATAGAACAACTACTAAATGAGGTACCAGTTTAGTATAACAGTGCTAATGAGAGCATGGAGGAGAATGCAGGGGGGGTAGTAGTGAAGAGAAAGAACAGGTAGAAGCACATATGATAAGTAGGAAGCAATTGACTGTGCAGCAAAAAAGACAAATGGTGGTTGATTTTCTTTTAAATATGCATGGTAGGGAACTACCTAGGGGGTTTTGTCACAAATGGCAAGGAAATATGGCATTCACAGAAGCACATCACTGAGGGTGTGTCAGTTTGTTAAGAAAATTATAGCACAAGGGAATGTCATAGATGTTAGGAGCAAAAAACTATGGAAAACTGGTCTTAAACCTAGAGAAATTTCTAATGAGTTCTTGCAGTCAGTGCCTTTGTACTAAAGAAGAACAAAAAAAAAGTTATGCTGCTGAACTAAAAGTGTCACATGGTTTAACTTGAAGAAAAAGGGTAGATTAAGAACACATATAAGCACCAACCATCTATCACTCACATCAAATCACAAAGTGGCTAGATTGATGTGGGCATTATGGCATATTCATCCTATTCCAACACTTGGGGATCCAACTTTCATGAATATGCAACAGGTTATACACATAGATGAGAAATGGTTCTACATGAACCTTGAAACAAGGAGGTTCTACCTCTTACTAAAGGAAGAAAACCCTTACAGATGCCAATAGTCCAAGATATACAAAATTAAATCCATGTTCATGGGGATGATTTGTAAGCCCCTTTATGACATCAATGGAAACATGATGCATCATGGGAAGTTTGAAATTTTTTCTATTACTTGCCAACAAAGGGCTAAGAAGAAAAGCAAGAATAGAGATGTTGGGGTTATATATGGAGACAAAGGCATTATAGTGTGTTAGCAAAGAAGAAATAAAAAAATGGTCATGAACAACATCATTCTAGCAATACACATGCAATGGCATTCAAGTCTGTCTAAAGATATATTTATTCAATGGGACAATGCAAAGCCACAACAAATTCCAAGGAATGAGGAATTCATTATAGCATGTACAAATAATGGTTTCAACATACAAATGGTGTTTCAATCAGCTCAATCTCCAGATCTAAATATTCTTAATCTAGGTTTGTTCAAGGTCATTTAGTCTTTGCAGTACCATTCCTTTCCCACAACAATTGATGAACTCATAGAGAAAGTGTATATGGCATATGAGTGGTTTGATCCTATACTGAATAAGTACTCATGGATCACTTTGCAAGGAGTAATGAAAAAGATTTATAAAAAGAAGGGGGCAACAAATCCAATCCACCTCATATGGGAAAGAAAAGGTTGGACCACCTAGGTCTACTTCCTGAGTTGTTAGAGGTTGAAAGAGGACTCATTTAACAAGAAGTTGACCACCTCAACACTTTTTTATTCCAAAAAATCAAGAGAATGCAAAGTACATGCAGATGGAGGTGGATGCAGACTAGGTGCAATAGATGACCATCATTCAATGACTACATAACTTCCACACATAACCAAAGAAGGACTCACAGCTGGTTTTTATCTATAGTAAGCAATTGTTTTTTGTTCATACTTATAATGCTTTGGTTATGTGTATTTTTGTAGATAAACTTCCTTATTTTTAGGCAGTCATGTAATGAATGATTAGACTAGGGGATTCTTAACATGTAAGTTTTTGATTCGGAATGAATGAATATGAATTTGCCGTTTCAAAATTATTCCCATCAAAGAGGTTACTTTTGTTTCAGTGAGATGTTGTAGGTTGTTACCTCAACAACAAGTTTAAAATGCACTTGTTGGAGCAAAGCTAACATACACATCCAACTCAAAGTGAGTCCCTTCATCATTTGGGAAAAGTACAAACGCATAACACTTTAAAGGGGACTCAAACACAAAGCTACAAGCACTGACTTGCAAGAACTACTAGGTAACATTCAAATGGGTCTGAAGAGTCCTTGGTATTTCTCATCATTCACCAATCATGCATTCCCTTGGCCATTCCAACACTACAAGATCACACACAAGTCAACATACACAATCTAACAAATTCCAACCAACATAATCCAGCAAGATATACACAAGTATACATGAACAAAATACAAAGTTGTACTCCAACAACTTCCCAACATAATCTAGTAATATATACACATGCATAAAAAGATACATCCAGCAGAGAACTCCAAATATCACCAAAGATAATCCAACAAGGTACTTTGGTAGGGGACTCACATACACATTAAAGCAGCATAATCAAGCAACATATAGCATTGTAGGGACTCACATACACAAAGTGCGCATACTTTTGAACAATGAATAACGCTACAAATCACGTACAAAGAAACCAAGTGAAACCTAAATCAAAACAAGTCAAAACAAATTAAGGTTTAGTAATAGTTACACTGCAAGATCAGTTAGTGGGAGGGAAGACATTAGGGTGTTTATCCCTTAGGTAGGCCATGTAAGAAAAGTCACAGTCACTGTAGTCATCTGTGATAATATATCTTACCCTTTTCCTCCCACTAGAGGAGCCAAAAGTGGCCAGAGCCTTTAAGGACTCTAGGAATACCACATCCAACACCTCCGGGGAGTCCGGAACCTTAACCACTACTGTAGATCCCTCTTGGACAGCAACCTCCACCACATCTGACACCCCATAAGTGTCCACCATAGCAACAACATCAGATGGCCCCTATTTGACAACAAGATCAGTAACCTCCTTCTCACCATCGTCAACCACTAGATTGGGACCCACCGTAGCCTGCAAACCCTCCTTCTTCGATAGATTGGCGCTCGAAGCATTCTCCTCTTCTTCCTTACTGGAATGTACTCAGACAGCTTAGCACCAATTTTTCCGTGGTTGAATCTGGAAAAGGAAGTAGAGCACCGACGAACTGGCTTCATTATGTTAGTTCCTTGCTGTGCCCTATACCGAGTAAATGCCTCCTCAGTCTTCTTCTCAGTGTTCTTGCGTTCAAAGGACTCACATTAATCTGGGTTGGTACTCATTTTTTGTTGGTGAGATGCAGAAATTAAAGTTAGGGTTTCACACAAAAAAAAGGAAAGGAGAAGAAACTGCGAACAAGAGAGAGATGAGGAAAAATGAATAAAACCTTGGTTTTGTTTTTGAAGTTCTGGAGATTTCTCCGGATTTTATTGAATCTGGGCTTCATCTTCGAGGGACATTCAATGTAGTTCATTGAATGAGTTAGTTGGGAAATGAGTGAATGTTGACAAGAGAGGGATGGAGGGGGTTAAATTTTGGTGGGAATCATTAGAGTGAGTTAGATTATTAGGATTTAAGTGAGTGTAATTAAAAGAAGTTAATCAAACTTTAAAAAAAAAGTAAGGGTAAAGTGGTATTTTTACTCATTGAAATTTACTAAAAGAGGAAAGAAAAAAAATATGTTGCACATAATAGAAAGCACTCATTTATGGCAAATGTTGCAGATAATTGTGGGCGGAGGGAGTACAACTTTCACTTCTACTATTTTCTTCTTTCTAATTATACATACTCCGTGTCTACGTATATATATTCCGTGTGTTAGCACACGAATGCACTCTAGTGTTTACATAATTTGAAAGCAAATTGATGAATTTCCAAATACACCCCTATTTTTTACTGCCAAATGACGGATATATCCCTGTGATAAACTTCTAAAGTTTCTCATCGAGAGAAACTTGGATTTACTCGTTTACAGTCCCAGGGATATATTATATGGAAAAAGATAAGGGTTGCATATAAGAAGCTAAAAATGGAAAGAATTGACAACAAATAAACATTTATTATACTGATTTAGGCCCTGTTCACGTCACCTTAAAAAATAATATCCAGTAAAAATGATTTCAGTTCAGTAAAATTAATTTTAGTCCAGCAAAAATAAGTTCAGTTCAGCAAAAATAATTTCATTTCAGTAAAAATAATTTTAGTTCAGTAAAAATCAGTAAACTTAAAGAAGAAATATAAATGAAAATCAGTAAAAATATTTTCAGTTCGGAAAAAATAATTTTAGTTCAGTAAATTTAATTTCAGTTGAGTAAAAATAATTTAAGTTCAGCAAATATAATTTCAGTTCAGTTAAAATAATTTTAGTTCTGCAAAAATAAGGTCCCCGTTCTCTTCACCTTATTTTTACTGAATTGAAATTATTTTTAATGAAACAAAATTATATTTGCCGAACTTAAATTATTTTTACTAAACTTAAATTAATTTTATTGAACTTAAATTATTTTTGCTGAACAGAAATTATTTTTACTAATTTTCTATTATAATTCTTCTTTGAGAAAACTGAATTTTACTAAACTAAACTTATTTTTACTAAACTGAAATTATTTTTACTGAATTGAACTTAATTGTACTAAACTGAACTTATTTTTACTGAACTAAAATTATTTTTACTTAATATTATTTTTTTAAGGTGAAGAGAACAGGGCCTTACTCGTGAATTGTTGATAAATTCCCAACTTAATACTAAAAAAGGAAGTATACTAAATACTTATGTGCATACCCATATTATAGGCATGTTCGACACTAACTTTTGAGTAGATTTTAGGTAGCTTTTAGTGGTGTGACTTATTTAAACCACTACATAGAAAAATTTATGAGTGTTTGGGAATGTAGTGGTGGGGGTAGAGTTTAGTGGTTGAAGTAGCTTTTGTGAAAAGTTAACATTATTAAATTTTGTGAAAAGCTAGGTAGCTGTTGAATTTTCTTCTGTTTTTTATAATTTTACAGCTAAAAGCTAGTTTACCAAATAATCATACTGAATTATTTATTTTCACAGCTAGTTGACAGCTAACGGCTACACACACAGCTAACAGCCACCATCACAGCTAACAGGTAGCTCTACAGCTACATTTTGCCGAACACGCCCTATATACTTCCTCCATTTCTATTTAGTTGACACATTCAATTTAGGCACACATATTAAGGAGAAGAGAGAGAATGTGAGGGAATGACAAAGCAAGTGGGGGACACTTAAAAACCAAAGTATAAAACTTACTCAAAAATGAAACGTGTCAACTAAAAAAAACTTCCTCAAAAGGAATACTCCGCAAGTGTCAGCTAAAAAAATAAAGGCAAGTATATACTAATATACTGATAAAATAGAGGCAAATATCTATTAACTATTATTAAAACAGAAGTTGCTAACGTCACTATTGCCCACGTGTCGCTTTCTCAATAAAAATTTTCCGCCTAAATGCAATGGTGATGTCATTATTTTTATTTTTTTGGTAGAGCTATCATATTTAACATTTTTGAAATTTAAATATTGGAAGCTTCTACATTACAACTAAAACCTATCAATTTATCGTAGGAAATTGAAACAATTTTAAATAGCACACTAATAAATGACCTCCTACATTGAACTATGAATTAGACAACGTTGAACAGATACAATATCATAATTTTGATTAAAATAAAAATTTTAAAATTACAAAAATATACGTAATTTTGCATTTATATTCATGTATAATAGCGATTTATTTTAAAATGTACAAATTAAAAATAGGTTTTATATAAAATGTGCATCGTACGGGTTCTAACCTAGTATACTAATATACTGAACTAGTTTTGTGCCCCGTGCGATGCCCGGGTTGTTTATGGACTTTTAAGATAAAATTATTTTATAATTCAACTTGATTGAAAATAGAATTCTAAATTAACTTATTTTGCTACAAAGTTTATCTATATTTATCCAACATGGTACGATACTTGGCGAAAAAGTTAAAACCCTAAATTATGTTGTCTTGTGGCCTAATTATAAGTTTATTATTTGGTATTTTATCGAAAATAAAACTCTAAATAACAATCTTATTCTAAAATTCTATCCTAATTTGATTAAAAATGGAATTTTTAACTAACGTTTTTATCTTATAAAGTCTATCAAGGTGGCATGACACTTTGATGATTTTTATCTTATGAATTTTATTTAAATCTATCCAACATGGCGCAAAACTTGGCGAAAAGTTAGTACGCCAAGTGTCGTTGCCTCATGACCTGGGTAAAAGTTTATATATTAGTTACTAGTTTTGTGCCTGTGCGATGTCCGGGTTGTTTATTGAATTTTAAGATATATTTTTAATCTATATGTCAAATTTTAAAACATATCATTGATACAAAATTAGTTAGGAATCGATGTGTATTTGTGACGATTTAAACTTGTTGACATATAATGAATAATAATAATAATATTGGTGAAAAATATTTCTTAACCCGTAACCTGAAATAATGACCCTGTCTAAAATGACTCGTGGTCCGACCTGATTGACAGGTCCACACACAGTACTAAAATTATATTAGATTGTGAAGTATATATTATTTTAATTGATTAGAATGTATTATAAACAATAGATGTGGTACATTTTGAACTAATTCCTTTGCTCCAAAAAATATATATTTTATGATACAAAAAATAAATTTATATGATAATTTATGAGAGATATAATCTAATAACTTTTTGAATAAAATTATAATTCAATTTCTAAATATGAAATATTGATACGTTATCAAAAATAAAACTCTAAATTAACAATTTTATCTTAAACTTCTATCCAAATTTGATTAAAAATAAAATTCTAAACTAACTTTTTTATCCTACAAATTAAATTCTATATCTCTATCGTACGTGGCACGACACTTGGCGAAAAGTTGGAACGTCAATTGTCGTTGCGTCGTCGCATGGCTAAAAGTTTAGTTTTATATACTAGTACTAGTTTTGTGCCCGTGCGATGCTCGGGTTGTTTATTAAATTTAAAGATATATTTTAATCTATATGTCAAATTTTAAAACATATCATTGATACAAAATTAGTTAGGAATTGACGTATTTTTGTGACGATTTAAACTTGTAGACATGTAATGACTAATAATAATAATATTGGTGAAAAACATTTTTTTGACCCTGTCTGAAATGACTCGTAACCCGACCTGATTGACAGGTCTACACCCAGTAATAAAATTATATTATATTGTGAATTATTTTATTTTAATTGATTAGAATATATTATAAACCATGGATGTGGTACATTTTGAACTAATTCCTTCGCTCCAAAAAAATATTATGATACAAAATATAAATTATATGATAATTTATGAGAGTTATATTCTAATTATTTTTTGAATAAAATTATAATTCAAATTGTACATATGAAATATTGATACTTTATTAAAAATAAAACTATAAATTAACAATTTTATCCTAAAATTCTATCCAAATTTGATTGAAAATAAAATTCTAAACTACATTTTTTATCCTACAAATTGAATTCTATATAACTCTATCCTACGTGGCACGACACTTGGCGAAAAGTTGGAACGCCAAGTGTCGCTGTCTCGTCGCATGACTAAAAGTTTAGCTTTATATTAGTTACTAAGTTTTGTGCCCCGTGCGATGCCCGGGTTGTTTATGGACTTTTATAATAAAATTATATTATGATTCAATAATTTAATTGAAAATAGAATTCTAATTTAACTTTTTTTTCTACAAAGTCTATCTATATTTATCCAACGTGGTACGACAAATTGAAACGCTAAATGATGTTGTCGTGTGGCCTAATTATAAGTTTATTATTTGGTATTTTATCGAAAATAAAACTCTAAATTAACAATCTTATTCTAAACTAACTTTTTATCTTATAAAGTCTATCCAAATATATCCAAGGTGGTGCGACACTTGACGATTTTTATGTATGAAGTCTATTAAAATCTATCCAAGGTGGCGTGATACTTGGCGAAAAGTTGGAATGCCAAGTGTCGTTATTTCGTGACCTGACTAAAAGTTTAGCTTTATATATTAGTTACTAGTTTTGTGCCCGTGCGATGCTCGGGTTGTTTATTGAATTTAAACATAAATTTTTAATCTACATGTCAAATTTTAAAATATACCATTGATACAAAATTAGTTTATTGAATTTAAAGATAAATTAGCTTTTGATACAAAATTAGCACTTAACAATTATTCATGTTCTATGTAATGACTAATACTAATATTGGTGGAAATGTTCAATTTAATACATTAAAATAAATAAACAAATAATAAATAAAATAAAATAAATGTTCAAAGCTCGTTAGGTTGACCCGAACCCAAAACTTTGGGCAAGGGTTGAACATTTCTTGACTCGTAACCTAAAGTGATGACCCAATCTGGGATGACTCACGACTCAACCCTAATTGACAGGTCTATGTAGTAATAAAATTCTATTAGTTATGAAGTATATTATTTTAACTGATTAGTATATATTATAAATAGATGTTTTACACTTTAAACTAATTCCTTCACTCCAAAAAAAAAATATGACATAAAAAAATAAATTTGTATGATAATTTTTTAGAATTATAATCTAATAATATTTTTGAATAAAATTATAATTCAATTTGTATCTCTGATATATTGGTCTTTTTATCGAAAATAAAATTCTAAACTTAAAATTTTATCCTAAAATTCTTTTTTTTTAATATCTTATGAAGTCTATTTAAATAGCTCCAATGTGGCGCGACACTTGGCGAAAAGTTGAAATGCTAAGTGTCGCAACGTCGTGACCTGACTAAGGTATATATTAGTACTAAATGAAGCTCGTGCGATGCACGGTTTGTTTGATTTTTTTGTAAATAATGTTTTTTTTTTGTATTTATGAGCCTAAAATTTGTTATATATTTAGATAAAATTCCTAATATTAAAAGATAATATATAATATTTAATTAATTTAAACTTAAAAATCTCATTCGCCAATTTTTCTTACATGGCATTTGAATTATTTAATTCTAAAAAGAAATTAATAATCTCTTATTTAATTGGCTACTATTAAGATTTATAATCCTACATGGCGCGCTGAGAAAATTAGATCCTACGTTGCTCTCTAAAAACTCGGGAAAAAACTTCCCTTTATATATATATACCAGATGAAAGCCCGTGCGATGCACGGGTATTTCATATATAAATCATCTCAAGAAAAGATATTTTCGTATAGATTTTAAGTTTATTTAAATAATTATTTAATTTATTTTACTATTTAATAATTTCACACACAAAAAAAAACATAATAATTTAATTAAATTGTTATTGCCTATTACAAAAGTATATATTTTTTCTAATGTAATTTATAATGCGACTTTATTTATTTATTTTTGTTTTGTATTTTATTTGTGGTTGTTCATTATATGACAATTAGGTTTAAAAAATATGAATAAATTGAAATATGATATCTTTATGATATTTTATTGGTTACATGGATTAAATCTTTAATGTGAAAAGATAATTTTCTTATTTTCTAAATAATTTAAATCCTAAATCATTATTCGTTATTTATTAACGAAATAAAAATATTATAAACAAGTATACTATTTATCTTTTATTTTGATAGAATCACCAACTTTGTTCACACCCATATCTCTTCCATCTAATCAAAGCATTGTTAGCAAAAATAAATTTATATACAATTAATCTTTATAGTCTTATAAAATAAATCAATATATTTATTTTATTGGTAATCCATAAACCTCATGAATCGGCGTTTCATACTGCTTGTTGTCCGTGAGATCGAGGCTAAAGATACCTTTGATCCTACCCTGGCTGCCATAAAACCAATGCAAAGCATTGTCGGTAGCAACATCTTTTGCTTGTATGCACATATTCCTTTGCGGTTCCCTTACCAAAAAGGTGCAAGAATAGTCCCCAATCACGAAATTTTATTGGTGTTATAGGATGCGTCAATTTATAGTGATAGGCATCACAATTTTAATTTAATTATAATAAAGGAATAGTTTTTATTTCTTATCATAAACACTATCAAGATTAAATCTTGTATCTAATGATGATTTTTAAAAGATAATTTTTAATTTTTTAATTAAATTAAATCATGATAAATTACTATTCGTTATTTTTATTTACGTGGCAAAATTCTTAAATCTCATTCGTGGCAAGGGGATTTTTTAATTCTAAAATAAAATAGAAATCTAATTTTTAATTGATCGAAAATATACCTTTGCTTATGTGGCACGCCAAATGCTCTCGAAAAATGCCTACTTTATTTATATATATTAGATTAGATTAGATTAGTTAATAGTTATAAGATTCTTTGCCAAAACAAAATAAAAAATAAATAAATTACTACGTATACTGAATTACTGAGAACGTTCCTCTCTCCCGCTCTCTCTCATCGAAGCCCACTCGGCCACTCCACAATCTCCATTGAAGCAGCTTCCGGGGAGGTAATATGATGTTTCTTTTTGTAATCACCATGTATCATTAATATCAATTTCGCAATCTAGGGTTTATCGTCAATTTAATTCTCAAAATAGTTAATCGATTGTTGAACTATTAGTTATAATTACTAAGGTTATGAAAGATCATAACCAGCGATTCTCTTGCAAAAGAAGAAAATTACTTTATTTTTCCTAGCCTAATTTGATAATTGAAACAAGTATGCTTTTTGTTAGGATGGAACTATGGACGCTCAAAATTGGACTTTTCTTCTTTTAATTATATGATTTTTCGAGCCTAATATGATTATTGAAACATAATTGCCTCTAATGTTAGGATAGAACTATGAATTGGGACCTTTTATAACTTAAATTATGTGATTTTTTGGAGCCTATTTTGATTATTGAATCAAATTTGCCTGTATGTTAGGATGGAACTATGAATGTGACCTTTTCCTAAAATTACGTGATTTTTGGAGCCTAATTTGATAATTTTATCAAATCTGGTGGAGAACCTTTTAATGTTAGGATGGAGCTATGAAATTGGACCTTTTTCTTCTTGGGCCTAGGCGGCCGCCCCTCCTTCCTTGGCCAGGGAGATGTGCCTGGGCGTCAGTGCTCCATAATAATACCAAACTTGCTACTATTTAGTCTCCCCTAACAGTTTCCCACTTAAATTAATCCCCTTCAACAATCTCCCTCCTAATCATTACCCCCTTGATAGATATTATATTTATGATGATATTTGTTGCATATTAGGATAGATTTGGTGTATATTTTGTATACTTATCGTACTGGGTTTCCTAATGTAATTAGGATTATTATTGTAATCTTTATATATTTTGATCAATGGTATACACTCCAACTCGAGGAGTTTTTACCGAAATCTAACACCCCCTAACAGCTTTTCTAACTCCAGGGATTCAGGAGAGAGAATTCACATCAAAGTTCAAATATGCATTCTTTTGTAAATAGAGCTAATGTGCTGCTAACTCTAGCAGTCACCATTCTTGCAATTATGTGCGCCGCCGCTTCTATTTCCGACACTTTCAATTCTCCTTCTCCTACTGCCACCATTGAGGTTGAAATCTTCATCTTCGGGTTGTTTATAATTTTACTTTTTATAATCTTCACTGTTTGGTTGATCTGGGTGTTTTTTGGTTTCAATTTAGGTGGCCAACATTCATAAATTTCAGAAAGTCTCCAGTGGCAATGACGAGGTAATTTTTTCAATCTAATTTTCTGGGTCTTTTGGGGTTACTGCTACTGATCAATTGCAGTGCAATTGCCCTTACATGTTTGAGGACTCGAGGTATTGTAACGGAGTAAATTTACCCTCTAGTTATGTATTAGGAAGGATATGCTTGCATAATCAAAGATTGATTATGTTCTTATGATATTTGTAACAACCCTCTCGTACCTTGTTGATCCATGTTAAGGATCATTGATGGAATTTCGGGGTGGTCTTCAACGATCATCAAGGCTAGGTGTGGACTAAGTAAATTGAAAGTTGTGTTGGGTGTTTTTCTTGGTAACCTGAAGGCCGATGAGTATGAAATGACTCTCTTGGGGATATTGAGGTTTAGGATTTTCCAGCCAACATAAATGATTCAAGATATGTGTTCTTAGTTTTAAGGCAAAAGAATTGGAAAAGAGAAGTACTCCCTCCGCTCCTTTTTGTTTGACCCATTTAGAATCTACAATTCGAGGAAAAAAGTTTTTTTTTTTACTACAGAGAATCTTTGTTGAATATAAGAAAAAACATATTAATCTTTCTGTCATCTTGACTCATCTTATGTTAATGCATGCCACTTTAGAAACTATGTATACGCTAGCAATCAACTTGAAAACTTAGGAAAGGATGAATGTAATAATTTCCAGCTGAAGACATATAATAGTTTATAAGAACGTGATATATAAGACTCCACCATTTCATATTTATTTTTTTTTCTTAAATCCATTGGTATCTTAGTGTCATTATAAGCTTTTTAATTAGGATCTAGATTTATGTTCTTTATCTTTTTTATGCTCCTTTCAAATAGGAATTGTTCTTATATGTTTTATATTTTCCCAGATTGCCATGGTGCTGAATATTTCAGCCGATCTCCAGTCATTGTTTACTTGGAATACAAAGCAGGTTCGTCATGGTACTCCAGAAGATCCTAGTTTTGTTATTTCTCTTGTCATGCCTTTGTTGAACTTTTCAGTTGTTCATACCCATCTCCAATCTTTATCGTAAGAGATTAACAGTAAAAAACTGTGACATCTAATTGTATGATTTACTTATTCTATGTGATTCCTGCTTTTCTTTGGCATTAAGTTTATAATGAACTAGGTGTTTGGTTTTTGTTTATTGCGTATGATCCTGCTTGGATAATTATCCCAGCATAACCTCTTGTTTAGTGCTGCACAACTATAGTTATTGACTAAGCTCTTCTGTAATTTTTTTTTTGCAGGTGTTTGTTTTTGTTGCTGCTGAATATGAAACCAAAAAACATGTACTGAATCAGGTAATTGGGTGATTGGACACTGTTATCTCTTGTATGTGTGTTTGTGCTGGCGTGTGTGTTTGTATCATATATATCCCTTATCTGGGGCTCATTAAATGCAAAAATACTGAACTGTTGCCCTAAAAAAAAAAAAAAAATTGTTGTTGAATTCTTTTATAATAACTACAGCATATGCTATTTATATAATTTGAAACTGCTTATTTATCATATTTGTTAACTAATACTCTACCGGGAGTGGATGTATAACCTGCTTGCCTTAGGAGAGCTATTATAGGACAACTGTTTTGGTAACTGATGTGAACTTCTTCATAATGGGGTTGGAGGCTGGGTTATGGTGAATATATCTTCCAGTTTCTTTTATTGTGGATAGAGACTTCAAAGGCAACTTATTCCCCTTCCCATGTCCAAAGAATGAAGACAGAATGATTTCAGTATTCACTTGTGCTGTATGGAAGAAGAATTGAAATGGGATCAATCTCAAAAGAAAGGATCTTATTGTTCATATAGAAGAATTCTAAATTAAGTCAATTTACAAGATTTAAATAGAACAGATTTCTTGTAAATGTTTTTTCTGGGGAAATACCCAACCAAACTTTTAGATCATTACTTATATTCTATCTACCACTACCTACATTCCACAAAGCTGCTCTCTGCAAATATGACCTAATGAAGAGGACGGTTATCCAGTTTTCAAAAAAAAAAAAAAAAAAAAAAAAAAGGGAACAGGCCTGTTATTCATAGTGAGTCTTCTTCCACATAGTTCCGCCAGCAGTTCTTTCTATTCTGGTTTGGATGGTAGAGGCTTATATCTCGTAGTTTTAATAGGTTTCCTTATGAGGATTCTTTGATGTTTTAGAATTTGTCTAAGGTCTGAATTCAAGTACTAGATCAATTTATTCTGGTGTGATATGCTAATTTTCCTTACCATTGCCATTTGTTAGTAACTTTTTCCATATACGAGCCTAATCCTAGTAATATGTTCAAGGCTTTTTCTCAAGCTTATTCCCATTAATGTGGTTGTTGGACGTAGATGGTCTTTAAAGAGTTTAAAAGTTTTTGAGTTTGCTTATTGGTAGAAGCATAGCCAATAATCAGATGATAGAGTAACTGGGACTTTACCGGTGCTCCCATCAATTAAATGCTTTAATAAATTTACTATTTGAACAGCTGATGATGGTGCTAACTAGTAAGATACCTTGCTTTGTGGCATATAGAAATTGCTGTAACTGAATCCGATGATTAACCTATGAAATCACATATCCTACCTTACGCATGTTATTTTTAAAAATGTATACTGAGTCCTTGATGCCTTAATTTAATGTATAGAGTGTAGATATTTTGTTGAAAAAAAGGAATTTTAGCAATATACAAACCACAACGTCCAAATCATGAAATGGTTGAGAATGTTTTTGTTCTAACCCAACAACTTTTTGGCTATCTATCTGTCTTTTGCATAATGGCTATTGTGAAGGGTGCATATATAATAAGATATATTCCGATCTGGGGAGCCTGATGGTAATTTTTTCGACAATTACAACATTTAATTTAAAAACCAACAAAATAACTTAAATAAGATGGGGCTTCTGATGCGACATAGGCATTTCTATCTGATGTGCAAAACCCCTTATAACCCTCTGACTCTTTTATGCTAGTCAGATTTGATATAATGATGATGGGCGGAAAACAATTGTGATAGTTTTGAATAGGGATGTTTATTATAACCGATTCGATGATCTTGGTAAGCATATCATTTTGTTTGGGCAAGTTCAAGTTTCTTTTCAAGAATAGCAACACAAGCTTATCACATTGTTACAGGTGCAGTTGAAAGTGGTGTGTAGAATTAAAAGTCAATTGTGCTTAAGTAGAAATATTTTATCCTCTCAATTTGTTCCATCGTTGATTGTGAAACCCTGAATTCAGCATATAGTCCGTGTATATTTATTCTAAACTTGTTAATTTATACTTCCTCTGTACTTGTTTTATTGCTATATGGGAGAGGGGTACACATATTAGGAAAGATCATGTGAATTGGAGAGCAATGGAGAGATAAGAAGAGGGACTATGTGATGAAGAGAGACATTGGAAGAACACATTACTAAAAATAGATATTTAGTAATTGATGAAAACTTTCAAATTCAGGGAAAGGTAGCAATTAGTGTAGAAAAGAGGAAACCATTAAAAAAAGTGTTGATATGGAAATGAAGTTTATTATGTTGATGATTTAGCTCTCTTGATTGGTCTGCTTTCTTGAAAAGGGCTTCATCAGCAATGATTTGCTAGAACTTGAAAGACCCTTGTTCTTGAAAAGAGACAAAATATTTGGCCAGTACTGATGTTATGTACTGCAAACTTGCTAGGTCATGCTCTCAGGTTTATACCTTTTGCTATAGCTAATTTGTTCTACAAATTTCTTTTGTGCAGCTTTCACTCTGGGATACGATCATAGAATCAAAAGAAAAGGCAAAATTTTCAGTTAGTATCTCAAACAAGTATCGATTTACTGATCAGGTAAGAATTTACCCATCTGCTTTTGCCTATTTCCCTCCTTTTCTTGCTGCTGTTAGCAGTAGGCTGTAACATCTTGTTAGTTGGGTTTCCTTGCAACTTAATGCAGTTGCTGCCATTGTTATGTTAAAAGCATTATAGTAGCTTTGTGGCCATCGGGTTTCACTTGTAGCAACTAATCAATTGAAAATTTTTGTAACTATAAATGTCTACTCCAGGGGAGCAATTTGCGAGGCAAGGAGTTCAACTTGACATTGCACTGGCATGTCATGCCCAAGACTGGAAAGATGTTTGCTGACAAAATTGTGCTGTCAGGATACCGCTTGCCGGAGCAATACAAAAGATGATACACCTATAGATCTCTTGGAGTTAAGACTTAAGGTTGAAGTTTAAGGATGTTAACAACTTAACATCACATGTTTAGTCGAAACATTAGTTGAAAAGTGAAAAAGTAAAGCTTTGGCTACTTGCTGTCCCAAAAAAAAAAAAACCTTCAAAATTTCCATTTTTAAATATACTCATATTTTTTTGATTTTTTAAAGCAGACCTGTTTAGCTACTGGACTAAGACCTCATGAAAATCTAACACTCTGAGATTGGTCTGAGCACCGTTCAATGCTGCCAATGCATGCTTAGCAGCAGCTATTACTGTCACAATGAATGATATAAGAAATATAACTTTGGGTATGACCATGACTAAGAAGCATGGCTACAAATTTTAATTAGCTCCGTGGTCTTGGATTAAATACAGCTTTGGACGTTTTTGTAATGACCAATTTTGTGTTTTCCTATCAGAAGTATTAGGTTGTTGACGATTCTGCAGTCTGCTCCCATCTTCCATCGAGTATCAATAACTGTCACATATTAATGCAAGTTTTTTTCAGCGCATTTTGTCCTTACTCATACGCATTTGAGCAACCTTTTAGGAGGTCACTCACCCTAAAATTATTCCCAACTAAACACGTTTAACTGCGGAGTCTCTTAGCATATTAGCTTTTTAAAAAGGAAAGAAAGCAAAATTTAAAGCCTTTTATTGGATAGTGACAAAATTACAAGGCAAATATTATACAATTTCTGCTAAGATAGGCGTGACATAAATATAATATTCCCAGAATTATAGTGAAAAATCTGTCCTATCTAATCAATAGACCCTTCATACCTGTATAGACTGCGATTGACTTGGAAAGGTTAGCTGTAAGTCTACTTGATAAATGGGAGCATCAACACCAGAAGTATCCTGATCGGCCTCTGTGAAAACAGCAATGCCACGAGCAAAGGCAAAAGAGCCTGTACCACCAACCACCTTAAGCTCTTCTCTCTTCTTATGTTCCAATTGTTTAGCTTGAATACTCAAGCTCCCTGAATATTCAGGTGTGCTGAATGTCAGATATATTACATTGAAGGCTGAATGAGCGAAATGCTCCACAGGTATGATAAAACCTTGTGCTTTTCCTACAATTGGCGACGTGCTTTCAGGTCCCTCCGTGAGCATCCGATGGAAGGTCAACACCCCTGTAGAAGGCTCGACATCACGGTGCATGTTACGATTCAAAGTTGTTGGTTGCTGGATGTACAAAGACAACGCAACCAATGGCTTCTGTAAATCACTCTCATGGTCTTTGTAAGGAACTGGTGAAAGCAGCGCTAATAGCAGAACTGCCATTGTGGCCAGAGAAACAGCAGAGCAGAATATGATCTTAGCTAACATTATGCCATCAAATAAACTTCTTCAGGATTTAATTCTGCATACTTCTTAAGGGCCATCAATGATTGAATTTTCTTTCAAGTATACTTGCTCCTCAAGTACAAATTTGGCCACCTAATCCACAGTTAATATCACAAAGCATTTCTTTTGCATAATATTTTATCAGTAGTATGTTTGAGGGTACCTAATCCATTATTGGTCCTTCAGAATTCTCAACTTTTTTTGTCTTAAACAAGAACGATAAGGTAGATTTGTAGACAACACGCGGTACAAGTAACCAAGTTAAGCAAGCAGGTATGATCAAGCAAATACCCGTGATTTGTTTATATATAAGAAAAATCGTCTTAAAATCCCTATCTTGGCCAGTTTTCTGAAATAAATCCTTACTTTGAGATTATGAGTTATCCATCCCAAATAAGTTCAGCTATGAAGATGTCTTTTACAAAATGATCCCAACTATAGAACGGCTTTAAGGTGATGTATCTCTATTCAGTTGCCCATGTAAATATCAAGAGTAACAAGATTTTCGCACGCAATGAAAAGTAAACACTAAGATTGCCTGAAGTCCATTCTCCAAAACTTTGCTGCATGATGACCAAATGAAACCATCTATCAACCAAGCATTTCTCATAAGACCCACACAAGCGGGCTATAGATTGCCAGAGCATCGAGTAGCAAACTATAGCTTACATATATCGATTGCAAGAGCATTGAGTAGCAGACTAAGCAAACTTTAATTAGATCTTAGATTGCAAGAGCATCGAGTAACATTCTACTACATATATTTAACATGTACAGAAGCTTTACAGCCTAAATATTAAGCAATTCAATATCTCGAATGGATCTGGAAACATTTCCAGCATTACTAAAGTTTAAATAAGTACGATATTTACACGGCATACTTCCATCTAAAGAAGGATGCAGAGACTGCAGACAACAGAAAAGGAAAATAATTGATAATAGTCCGTTGAAAATAGCTAAGATCTTCCCCTGGCAATGGTTCATAAAAATATTACAGTGCTTTTTTAAAAAAAAAAAAAAAAAAAAAAAAATCAGAAACATAAGTAAGCCTGCCTGAATGGAGTATATAAGGATCAGATACAAGAATTCGAGTCATAGAAACTCATCACTTGCCTACGCCGACAGATGATCAGCCCTTACGCCAACCTCACTCATCACAATAGAGAACAAATGTTGAGCAAGGTATTGTGCTCAACCATCTAACAAACTTCTATCTTACACAAGTATCAGGAAAGAGTACCCAGTAACAGAAAATAAAGATCACTTAACCAAAGGTGAAAAACGCATCCGTATAAAGAGATAATTCACTGTGACCACACAGCAAAAATACGCACATTCACATACCAGAACTAGTCATTTGAAAGAACGGGAACATGATAACAAAGAGCTACTTCAATATGTAGGAGATACATAAACATCTGTTATTTAATAAAATAAAAAGGAACGGGAGAAGTATATTCTTATCGAACCCAACTTTATGAAAAGATAAAGTGATTTTTTTTTTTTTTTTTTGACATCATGGATAAATTGAATTTATTAACCTAGATAATAGATAGAATTCTAGTGTACAATGACAAGCGCGCGCACAAACACAAGATTACATTTAAAATCGAAGGCAAGGAAACAATGAAAAGAAAAGGAACAGAGAAAATACAATTTTTTTTTATTTTTCTTTCCTGATTTTACAAGTGTTCGTCAAAACAATAATGGACCATAAGCTAGTTAGATCTCAAACTCTCAAATCAACTAATCTAAGGCAATTGTATAGTTAAACAAATGAATAGCCTACATCACATACAAAAAAAATAATGCCTTGTGAAAAAACATTCAAATAAAATAAAATTTACAACATAAAATGTACAGTTCTCTCTCTAGGTTTCTCTCCTTTCTCTTTGACTTTCATGGATGCTAAACCAGTTATATTTGAAAGAATGAGGCTCGCTGCATCATCACATTCTGCAGCTCAGAGCTCTAGCAGTGGTATGGAGGCTAGGAACTGTACGGCAAGGTAGAATAGCATTTCCATTATCGGGCTCCAGTTAATCATGTTTGATGTAGCATATCAGCAGTCAATGTCTACAACCTGCTTTCTATCAAGCTCCAAAACGAGCTTAAAAAAGAAATGTTAAAGAATTGTAAGTGCAGTTCAAGTGACTAATGGTTTTGCCTTGCGTATGTGTCCCATACTATTAACAAGATCTTTGCGGGTGCATACAGGGAACATGTTAATATCATTCAGGACTTTCAGCCGCCAGAGAACATAAGGAAAGCTGAGCTGATCCCGGGATGTAAAGCGAACCACTTCATTGAACCAAAGGCACATGAACAGGTTGGTTAAGGGTGAGTGTTCTCTAACAATGATGGAAGCTTCAGCTAGAGCTGCACAAAGAATATATTTCATGAATTAGAAACCAATTTAAAACTCAACTTTATTAGCAGAATTGGCATATTGAAAGAGCCAAAGATTGGGAAATTCCACTAACTAAGCACAAATTAACAAATTATCTGACTTGGATAATTTTATCAGAGGCCTCAGATATCAATAATTCATAGCACCAAGCAAAACACTGTGACAAGTTCTATGGGGTAAGGCAGCATCATACCTTTCCTTCCATTAAATCTTTTGTCTTCGGGAAGCCCATCAAGGCGGTATTGAGTAAGTTGCACCTCTACTTCCTCTGGGGTTGCCTTATTTTTCTTGACAACAGCCTTAGCCTCATCATACACACTACTGCGAGCGCCATGCTGTGAAATTGCAAGAACAGACTTCGATCGCCAAAGCAGTGCTTCCAGAACGCCCAAGGGATCCCTCCTAAACTGAGACTTTGAGTCAACCCAAATGGAATATAATGCATTTGGAAACAACCGATGGCCCAACATCTAACAAAAGGAATTAAAAAATAAGTAATATTCTCTGAAGAAACATGATCTTAAACACAAACAAACGCAAGGAAAGGCATCAGACTATTTGGTGTCAGTAAAGTTAGAGACCAGGAACAAAACCATAATGACATGCCACTAGATTCAAAACCTCAGAGTAAAACAAAGATCAAGGACGAGAGATAACAGAGTACCAACAGCCAATTTAGAGCTTATCCAATGGCAAGAAATCTATTAATCTTCCTATAGAAGGAAGATTAAAAATCATCAAAGCAGCACAAAGGAGTATTAAAATACTCAGAAACTTGAAGAAGCTAAATTCTGAAATCCCTCTCAAACCCTGAATTCCCTTAAAAGACTTGAGTAGCCATTAGTTATTCTAGGTCAGTGTGTCAAGTCTGATTATTTTGTTATGAACAGGCTCCAGTCAAGTTCAGCATGTGCTTTTCCAAATACAACTCCAATTACACCCCTATTAATCAGAAAATGAAGCTGATTTTTTTTTTCCTTAGCACCAGAGTAGAGGTATTGTTTACTCTTCCAATTCCTAGTTCTTGTTCTTGGGCTTTGAAGAAGATTCTGCAGAGTACATATCATTCAGAGTAATGCTAATTGCTAATTGGGACTCTGTCATGACAGGTAGATTCCCAAATGGCAAGTTGTATAAGCAGATGCAGGGAACTTTTGAGAAAGTGCCTTGGAGAAGGGTGATCTGTAACTCCAAAGCTAGCCCAAAGAGCGGCTTTGTTCTTTGGTCAGCTGCTCAAAACAGGCTTGCTACGGCAGATAGGATTAGTAGCAAGTCTTAACCTTAGAATCGAATTGGACAAAGTTGGGGTATCCAATGCTCCATTCATTGAGTTCTTTATCAATCTGGTATACCAGAATCTGTTGACCAGCTGTTCTTTAGTTGTGACTATGCAGCCTATATCTGGCAGAAGGTCCTGCACTGCATCAGGGTTCAGAGAAGTAGTTTGTGTTTTAAGTAGGAGCTTCTTCATGCTATTAATATGAACAGGAAAACTACTACTCAAGCTGTTGCCTACTATATGTGCTTTGCTGAAACAGTTTACCATGTATGGAGGATATCATTGTTAAGCATATTCTGCTCAATGTTGCTTGTAGGTGTGATGGAGAGATGAAAAAGTGGTTGTTATAGTTTCTTTGTTTAGAGTTTATGCTGTAATGTCTTGCTGTTAACAGCAAGTTTCTTGGTTTTTAATAAAATCTTTATTAATTGCCCAAAAAAAAAAAAAAAACAAAAAAAAACATGCCACACTATGACATCCATGAACATTCATGAGTTTGAATGTACAAAAGGATTAAACCAACCACATTAGACTATTTGAGTTGTTTTAATGTAAGACACCAGCATGGAACACCAAGGTGACTCCGCGACTGTTTATCAGATATGGGTGACTTTCATGAGAGTACTCTTATAGTAAAAGGAGTATATGTATGAGAGATGAAATGGTTTAAGTTATCCTAAGATTTGTATTGAAATAATGTTGACATGGAAAACCAAAAGATAACACTAGAAAAATAAAATTTAGGAAATAAAATATCATATGATGTGATCATACACACAGAAATAGAAATGGAAATCAGAAACTCAAATGCAAGAAAAAGGAGCAATTTAAAATCTCAACCCAAAAAAAAAAATCTTATGATATAATTCATCATATTTTATGAAAGTCTTAACAAATAATGAAATACTTTCCGTAGATCTCTAGCATAAACACAATTTTAAGGAGATACAAAGAAAATACTTCCACCATTGCACATTGATATTAATATTTTGAATTTTATCACAATTCATAAAACACACTTAGACCATAGTTTATGATCTATATATACTGAAAATATAGTTATGTGTGGTCTTGTTATATTCATCTCAATATATATTTTCGAAATATCAACTTGTAATAATTTTTAGGAATACACATTTACAATATTACTGCTCTAAGTTTTACATTGGCAAGCATGAAAAGGTAAAATATTAACACCATTATGAACTGCTCAATGTGTTTCATGTTTTTTTTTAAAAAAAGTATCAACTGCTCAATGTGTTTCAGTAGCAGATTAAATACTAAAATCTGCTCAGTCCAATACTTTTTATTGGTTTCCCTGCCCCATCCTTCTGTTTGTCTCACTTTTCCCTACCTCTTGATCAAACCACCAAAAATAACATGGAGGAAAAAAGTATATGGGAGGGGAAACTAAATACTGGTGATGCGAACTACATGCCATAGATAGTTGTTGCATCAGAGATCAGTAGCGTAAATTAGTAATCATGGAAGGAAAACAAAAGTAGGTTGGGAAGTTTGTCGCATATATAATTTTGTACTGGGGTGGGTTTATTTGTGGAAGGGAGCTTTTTGTTGAACAGGAAATGAAATTCCTCCCTCTCCACAGAAAAAGTAACCCCAGCCAATAATTATATATTTCTGGACATTTCAAAGGGAAACGTTCCTTTTATGAAAATAAGGCCAAAAAATAAAATTATGTGCAACATAGGAGGTCATTAAGAATTTCTTTCCTACATTTATCATTTAATAGTTTTTTTTTTTTTTCTCTTTCAAAAAAAAAAAAAAAAAAAAAATGAAGCCTCACGTGTTGTGACAAACAGTTACATGCTAAGCATCCATGGGAACCTGGCAAGGACATTGTCCACATATTTGCAGAGTTGTAACATAGCATAGAAAAATATTTACACTACCTTAGGAATTTTACCATTCAACCGCTGGTCAGGAAAAGGGAGATTCTTGACAATCACAATCCGCCACTTGCCAATATAATGGTCATCACCAATTTTCCTCCCCTGTGCTTCCTGTGTAGCAAGGGTGATCTCATCCCAAAAGGCAACATAACAGACCTGAAAGCAGTGCAAGCTAATAAGCACAAGGTAAAAATATAAAAAGAATTCATGTGTCCCTCAATCTATGAAAAGAACTGATTCAAACCTTTTGAAGGGATGCCTCCGACATCCCTATAGGTTGATAAAGATCATCTCCACCGCCAAATGCACAAGTAGAGACAACAACCTTGCAAGTTCGCAAATATTTTTCATCCTCAAGTGACATCTTAAATCCTCCATTTTCACTATAAAAACCACAATGCACCACAGGAGTTTCCGTCACCTGAACATGAAACAACAGTGAAACATCGGGTTATAAAATTAGCTGAAACTCACCTGTACAGCTATTCAACATTCAGGCACAAGGAAAATATACATGTAAACTGGAATTAGTGTAAGGACCTTGGCAAACACGCTAATTCGAGATCAAGATTTTTTTTTTTTTTTTAAATAATAATACACAATAGTGGAAGAGAAATTACTCGGGTGATTTGCTTCAGAGAGAATTTTAATATGTAGAAGGTAGCAACTGTAGTTTATATAATATGAGGAACTGTTTTTATAAGTTCTGCCATCACTATCTCTTATCGGCATTCTGATTTCCAATAATCTCCTCTCTCTCTCTCTCTCTTTCAAATTTTCATCATCACCCTAACCAAACAAACCCGAGATTCTAATGCAATGCTGACACAAAAGATTCAAATTTATATTTGTCAAATGCCAATTGTCTATTTTATTTTCATGTGAATTGTGGTGACTGGTTCTCTTGTCTTTCATTATTACTCTTAACCGAAACAGCTCCCATATGCTTACACAATGCTGACAGAAAAAGTTTAGATTTATTATTATCATAAGCCTAATGATCTATTTTATATTCATGTGAATAGAGTAACATCCAACTCATCACATCAAGAGCAAAAACTTTTAGTTGTAACAACCAACCTTGAAACTCTTCTCCCTTTGAACTAGTGATTGGTACCCTGTAAATAAGCTAGATCTTCCAGGTTTTCTTTTCTGAAAAGAGTATGTTGAATTTTCTCCGGCATAAGGGTCATTATCTTCTGAAATATATATCACATTCTTAACAGGACCTTTTGAACTTTTCAATTCTGCAGGGATATCAAGAATCTCAAGATCATCAGCTGACAGGATTGGCAAGCAACCTGATACAACCAACAAATTTACACTAAAAACCGATATACTAGCCGTCCATATAAAAGGTGTATGGAAAAGACAGAAACTTTTATAGCAACATCTTTATCTCCAAGGTTAACTATCTAATTTCCTTTTCATTCGTGATGTCCAGACCCAAGAGCCTGACTCATAAGATGTCCAACCGTATCAATGCAGCTTGAGGGATTAATTCATAATACTAAGAAGTAATACAGCATAATGATTGCAAATGTCTGATACTAAACAACACGTGATATAAGAGCACATAGTTAACTTATCTCTTTACAAACAAAAAAGGGGACAATTCACTCAGAAGAGAGTAACCCCACGCTTGTTAAGTTAATTGTGAATTAAACTCATTTAAAGACAGAAAGCGAATGCAATTACATAATTGAGCAGCACTTCCCACAGCAAAGCCACACTTCACAAACACTAGAATAAGCTACCATCTACCAATCTTCACTTCAAAATATCACATTTATATTATACTCCACAGAGTACGCAGATTTGCTCAAAAATTGCAAAAAAATTGCACATAGTGCTGATTCCTAAAACAGCAAAAGCCCCACATGTTAATCAGAGCCTGATCACTATTAGCTAATTTTACCTATGTTGGAAAGAAAATTAGTTATATTCTTGTACAGGTAGAACAAACATACTATCCACTAAATTACATAAACGACCTAACATAACAAAAAATAAAAATCTTAATATTACCAATTTACCTCAATGAACAAGTTCTGCTCTGAATTTCACAATTGATCCTGCATTTATCAAGGCTATAAAGATCTAAATAAACAAAACCTTACCCCTAACTAGTAAAACCCATTAATTGAGTTTTGAAAGGAACGGCATTACTTAAATTTCGTAACAAAATAACTCCAGAAATTTTACCTGAAACATGAATTGGGTTCTGTAGCCAACCAGGCCAAATTGGAGCAACAAAGAATGCAGATAAATTGAAAACAAAAAATTCAAAGGATCAAATTTCAGTAATAGATTGCTCTAGAAACTTAATTATAACTTATAAGACTAATTTCACGGCTGCATACTTATCATCAGAAGTTCTTACTTTCTCATTGTGATCTTAAAATCGACCTAATCAGTTTGTTTTCGTTCATGCAAAATCATTAACATAAAACGATAACCCGAATTTAATTAGCAAGCAATAACACAAAAGCAACAAACTAATAAAACATTGATTCAAAATCACAAATAAAATCCTACAATATCATTTAATAAGCAATCAAAATCAACTTACGCTCTTTGACACCACCGACATTATGATAAATAGGGTCAAGACGATTCAATTTCACATCCACATGTGAATCCAGCATCGTCCGAGTAAAATTGAATTTACTTTCATGGCTTAATTCATCATGACTGTGTCTCCGGCCGAGTCGAGAAGCTTCGAAAAGAAGCAACGCCATAGCAGGAAGGAAAACCAAGAGAGGCCACCATTTAGCGAGCTTCCTAACGATTCGACGAGTTAATTCGGCGTTGGATCGGAAGTTTGCCGATTTCTTCCGTTTCCGGCGGACTCGGGCTCTCATTCTTGCGGTGTATTAATCGGAATCTTCGTCGGAAACTGGGATTGAGATGCTGTTGTTGTTGATGATGTTATTGGTGTTGAACATGTTTTGCGTCGAATTTTAGCGTTGAATCTGAAGAAGAGTTTATGGAAATTGGATTTTTTGAACAAGGGATGTGAATTCGTGATGAGCGCCTAACTCTAGTTCAGCGCCGTTTAGTTTGTTAATCAAATCAACAGCACAATTGAACAAGCAAGGTTCCCCTTCAAAAACAAAAAAAAAAAAAAAATTGAACAAGCAAGGTTTATATTTTGTCAATCACATAAGGATTTTCGTAAAAATTTCATAAATTTAAATTATTTTTAATAAATTTTCCAAATTAATTTCCTATTTGCATCGGTTAAAAAACATATTTCCACCCTATTGTACACTTGGGATGTGAAAGTTTCATTATATATTTTTCAGCTATTTCAACGAATGTCACTCATCACTTTGAAAATTCACCAAATACCATCTGTTGGGAATATTTCAAGCATTATCTCTACCTTGAACCCCACTAAAGTACGGTTGCATCCAAAGGGAAAGAAGATAGAGCAAAAGAGTCGCCAACAAATTTTAAGAACTTGTAAACCGTTCACGAGGTGAAGGTTACACCCCTTAACTCAAATAGGTGTGGAACCATGAGTGGTAGTTCGGGGATGAAGGTACAAATCCAACCTAAAAGAGATTTGAACCTACCTTAATAATAGGTCTCTACTTTATTCTGATCGTATTCATGTGCGCTTTCTGACTAACATGCAATCAATAGGAGTAACCCTAAACCTGTTTAATCTATGTTGGTTAACATTAATGCACAAATAAATCTATTATTGGCGATCACTTGAATTATAATCTCATTAACCCTAAACAAGATTATTAATTATCTTATTAAGCGTGATTACAAGTACCAATTCCCTTTAAACATGCATAAAAGGCGTGATCAAGCAATAACAATAAATAAACATCAAGCAACATAATAATCATCATAATAAGTTATAATTAAAATAATAATTAAAATAATCATGTTAAAGCATAATAGCAAGATCCTAGGCATGATACTAACAAGATTAATAACAAACCCTAGCATGTCACTAAACATATAAAAATCAAAGCTTTAACCCTAACATGATACTAACATGAATATATATTAGGAAAAGAAAATAAGAAGCATCACAATTGTCATATTTGATATTAAAGTTACCCTAAACATGATACTAGGAAGATCAAAACACCCTAGCATGATACTAGGAATCATAATAACAACCTAGACATGATTTCTATATCATAATATCAATAAAAATCATTAAAGCACTTACTTGGATGCCTCATATCTCTTTCTAATAACAAAATACACACGTTAGTAACTTCAAGGAAAATAATAAAATCAAAGAATTAAATTAAATAATTGAAAGAGAGATTTGGGACCAAACCCTCAAAAATATCAAACTTTTCACATCTAGGTGTGTCTCGTGCTAATGTATGAGGAATTGTGTTTGTAAAAAGCTAGGCTTAATAAGAGAGAGAATCAAGAATTTCTTGATGAGAGTTGGTGATTGAAAAAGGGGAGATATGACCTCTATTTATAGAGAAAAAAGAAAGTCAAAAAATAAAGAAAAGAATCTGAATTCGAATCAAAATAGAACTCGATAGACAACAGTTTTTTTGCGGATTTTGTTTTTATCATATCTTTTGATCTAGAAGTCTAAATAAGACATATAATATGTCGTTGGAAAGCTCTTGAAATCTAATTTCGAAACCAATTATAATCAGATTAAAATATTTTGTAGGAAAAAAGATATGGCTGAAATAGTAGGACGGTGTCAGTTTTAGATAAAGTTTCATATGTCATTCATATCTTTTTCGTTATAGCTTGGATTTAATATTATAATATATCATTGGAAAGATAATTTCAAGATCTATCCAACCATATAAAATTTGGATAAAGATTATGAGGCACGAAAATAAAATCTGACTGTCTTTGAACATCTTTAAATTCGAATAGAATTAGGATTTAAGAAAAAGGAATGTTTTAAAAAATGAAAGTTTTTATTTAATTAAAATTGTTTAATCTTATCTTTTCAAAAAGGCTAATTAAGATCTTATAGAAACTTATAGAAGCTTATAATTAATCCTAATTAGTTTAGGAATAGGATTAAACCTTTGGACCCTCCCCATGATCATTGGGTCGTAGGTAAAATCCTGTTTGGGCCTAGTTTAGTATATATTTTGGCCATAACTTCCTCATTATTCATCAGAATTGGGCTTATAATATATCGTTGGAAAGGTCTTTTCAGGCCCCATCCAACTACACCATTATTAGACCCATATCATGGACCAAACTAAACTGGAATGCACGTTTTTCATAAATAAGGTAAGAAAAGAAATATTTTCAAAAACAGAAATAAGAGATATTTTAATAAAAACATCCTCATCACTAGACTTTTCACACTTTCTCTTTGTTCGATAATCAAATGACATGAAATGTATTCATCACTGGATTTGGTTTTGGGGAGACACAAATAGGTATCTACATAAGCCCCCACTTTGACTGAGTTTGGAGAAACGCAAGTTTCGAAAACAAAAGTCAAAGTATCGATAGGGACGGAGAATGATTCAGAACGTTCTGCGATCTTAAATCATTCTTGTAACGCCGATACCTGCAAACTAGCGTTAGTTAAAACAGATAAGAGAGTTAAGAAACGCGTATCTTGCACCGTCGAGCACACGTCTCTAGAGGTTACCGATTTGTTGTGAAGATCTTCCGCAAGCTAGAGAATACCGCCTGAAGACTTCTACACCTGTAGCTGCCTCCAATTTACGCTGTGATAGTCTTCGAAAAGATCACTGCTTGTTGATCCTTAATGCTGCTATGCTAGTATGTCGTCGCTTTGCTGCTTGTGAACCAGTATGTCGGTGCTTTTACTGTGATGACAATCCTCTTTTCTTTGGGAATAGTTGCCAGCACAACTCTTGTACGATGTATGACAATCCGATTTAGGGAAAGTTGGCAATGCTTCATAACAATCCATCCTTGGAAATGTTGCCACGATGAAGCTACAATCCGTATTTTGGAAAATTTGCCAAAATCCATTTTTGGGAAAAGTTGTCAATGTTTCGTAACAATCCGTCATAAGAATTTTGCTACGATCGACAATCCACATCTTGGAATATAACTCTTGAAAGCAATCCACCTTGAAAATTTGCCAACGCTATGCGACAATCCTTTTAGGAAAATATTGCCACAAATGACAATCCGCGTCTTGGAACATTTGCAAAAAAGAGTCGACCGACAATCCCCTTCGGGAAAATTTGCCACTTACTGAAATGAATGACAATCCACGTTGAGGAACCTTTGCCGAAACTTATGATGAATAGAGACCTACGACAATCCTTTGTGAAATTTTGCTATAGGGAATTGGGTATATGACAATCCAATCTCGGAAAACTTGCCAGAGATGACAATCCGAAATTGCCAAACGAAGAAGGAGCACGACAATCCATGCTTGGAAACTTTGCCAGAGATGACAATCCAATCTTGGAAAAATTGTCGTTAAAGAAGATGCACGACAATCCATATTTGGAAATATTGTCAGTTGGGGATGACAATCCAATTTTTGGAAAAATTTTCATTTAAGAAGAATGCGCGACAATCCATATTTGGAAATATTGTCGTTTAAGAAGAATGCGCGACAATCCATATTTGGAAATATTGTCTTTTAAGAAGAATGCACGACAATCCGTATTTGGAAATATTTTCGTTTAAGAAGAATGCGCGACAATCCATATTTGGAAATATTGTCGTTTAAGTGCTTGCTTTTAAACCGATACGTTAGTGCTTGTAATGAGCCAATGCTTAGGCGCTTAAGCTAAGTGAGATAATTTTTTGTCAGATCAATCACTTACTACGATTGTAATTGAGCCGACTACTAATCATGTCAAATTGCTTATAGGGGCTAACTAGCGTACCAAGGAACCCGAAATTGCTGTATGAGGTCGAAATAACCATTCTGAGAGGCTTCGAGCTCTGTCGCTGCTGAAATATCTCTAGCGTCAAGAATTGGCTCTATCGCCAGACGCTGGGATCTAGAGTCAGGCGCTGAACTCTGTTGCCAGACGCCAGATGTTGTTGCCAGACGACAGCCGTCGTCTGGTGCTGGAGTCGGGTCTTCCCGATTCTGCTCTTGCTGCCGCTGGGATGCACCTGTATTTATCTTTGACTATAGGACTTTTCTAATCTCTTTATTTATTTTAGGGTTTTCCTAAGGTTTAATGTCGCTTGAATCATTGACTTGACACGACTTAGGGTATAAACTTGACTCGATGTGATTGACTCGAGGTCGACTCGACTCGATGTGACTTACGACATGACACATGTGCACATGAATCGTGTGTGCATTGTATTGTGATCGTGGGACTCAAAAATGCAAAAAATAAAAAAATTTCCGTCATTTTTGTGGAGGGTATCGACTTTTTCCCGAAAAAGAAACACACGAAAAATAATCAAAGCGAAGTTTTTGAAGGTGCATGCTGAATGAGCTTAGTCAAATGTTGTTTGATACTATCTCTCAAGGTGCAAGGATTAATTCATCCTAGGCTATCTCAATTGTTGACTCAGTGATGAAAGTATTTGGGTAACTTAGGCACGGAGGCTAATCATTTCATACTTTGTGATGCAATGATGAGTGATGAGTGATATGACAAGGCATGCTTCAGCGTTGTGTTAAGATTTCATGACAAAGGGTTCCTAAGGGAAGTATATTTGGTCATGTATCTGTACGGTGTGTGAAAGTGACACTAAGGTTAGGCCGCAAGAGCTAAGTGTGTGGAAAGATATTATTTTTAGAAGAGTCAAATAATGGTGACTCCTAGGGTGGGTAAGCTAATGATGTAAGGATCAAACCCCAAGTCTAGCTCTAAGTAGATAGGGATGAGCATAGGAGATCCCTTGATATGATCATGGTGTGAGTGTGTGAATGTGAATATGAATGAATTTTTATTACGGTCGCACCTTGATGTGAGGTTGCCTACGTATCCGTTAGGAATCAGGCCGAACGTAGCTCTAGCCGAACCTCGCACAAGTGTGTGTATACCTCAAAAAGGTCTTTTTAAGGGTTGTAACGTGATTAGGCTAAAGGTTATAGAAGAAAGGGATAAAGGCTCAAGACCCTAGATAAGCCCCCAAGGTGAGTAACTTTGCTATTGAATATTTGTATTTTTATACTTGAGGCTTTCTACTCTTTTTCAGCTCTTTTTTTTTTACTTTTGCATTTTTTTAATTTTGAACCTTTTTGATAAGTGTGGGCAATCCCAATCAAGCGGTCTATCACTCACTTGGCATTCATGTTTCTCAGTCACGGTACCGAGCACTCGATAAGAGACGCAATCTGAGACGTATTCATATCAAATACATGTTCATGTCAAAGACATTGGAACACTTGCCCTTTTGTACACTTTTATTTATTTTTATTTTTTGCTATTTTAATCTTTTGAATCACTCAAGCTTTTGTTCGTTGAAAATTGCATAAGTTACACACCATCCCATCCCAAGGTTAGGTAGATGTAGGTTGAAAACTGAAAGGTCTATCGTTAGACGAGGCTCAAAGTGGTTTATGAATAAAGGATTGTATATTTGAAGGGTGAAAATGATATGATGTGGCTACAAGGGGTGCCTCAAATAATTGGTATACCTTGTTCTTAGTTTGATATGGATTTTTTTTTTTTTTTTTTTTTTTTTTTTTTTTTTTTTTTTGCAATACAATGATCATATGCAAGGAAATAAATGCTCATTTTATTTAATAAGTGAAGGGTAAAAATCAAACTCTAAGAAATAAATTCAAGAAAGATGATGGGTGCCTATGCTAGACTTATTGGGGAAAGGGTTTGAAAAAAAGAAGAAGAAATCATGAAATCTTGGTGAGAAGCTTGCCTTGTGCATTTGTTTCATCATTACCCTCTCTTTTTTTTTTTTTTTTTTTTTTTTTTTTTTTTTTTTTGTCAATCACATGACTCAAACTCGATTCAACATGCAATGAATGGAAGAAGGTAGGAAGAATGAAGTTTGTGATATGGAGAAAGCATGTAGAGAATGAAAAGATGATATAGATGGAGAGATATGAAAAAATTAGGAATAGAATGTACCCCCAACTCAAATGACGGAAAAAAAACCGACTCATGCATGAACCTAAGACATGGTCATGGTGACATATACAAAGTTTGTGCTAAGACTAGTGAGTGTAGGTGACATGTTAAGACTCTTGTCATGACCATGTGGCTAGACTATGTGACTAGACTCAAGCAAAGACTAAGTTAAGACTTCACGTATATGTATTAAACTGGACAGGCTGTGGTATTTTAGTCATAACTTTTGATCTGTGACTCTGATTGGGATGAAACCAACGCCAAATTAAAGATAAAACTCGGGGCTACAGATCCACAGATTATACGACTCGTAGTTCTTCCTAGAACTCCAGCTATGACCAAAACAAGTTGACGCTTGTGCAGTATACGGGAATAAAAATCCGGGTTGACTTAAAGGAACTATGACTCGACTTAAGGCATATTTATTAGCTCAAATTAATTAATCAATTAATTAAACAAAGTCCTTTAGTCTTTGGTTAGTTTATTTAAGCATATTCATAATTACAAGTCAAATCAAACGATTAGTTTAATCACATGTAAATATGCACAAGCAAATAATGCACAAGTAGTCAAATAGTCTCAACATGATGCAATGAGTTTGCAACCTAACCATGGCTCTAGTTCTCTAAAGTTCGGGATATGGTTTAGCCAAAGAGGGTCCATGGTTAATTATCCGGATGCACCGCGCGGAAGCCTAACCATGAAGGGTTGGCGCGAGTGGATGGGACACTGCGAGTTAAGAAAAATCACTTCAATGGTTTGGTGAATTCAACATTATCGAATGTACCCTTTGTTACACAGAGCGTTCAATCAGTAGATGGAACATGAATTCCCAGAGGGTTATGTCCATATGTAGAACACATATGGATTTTAGAAAAATGAGAAAAACTCAATCAGGAAGTAGGATCGAGCAAACAGTGCTAAAAACTGGTCAAAATTAGAACGCATATTTCTGGCTCAGTATTGGAAGAACTTGGCGCCAGCAAACAGAGGCCAGCGCCACAATTTGGCTTTAGCGCCTTGCAAAAGAAGTTGTCGCCTGGCGCTAACGTCAAATAATTGGCGATAGACTTTGTTCCCTGACGCTAGTTCCTACATGCCTCAGCAGCTTTCTGTGCTCGATAAATTTTCTAGTTTCACGCAGCATTATTTCGATTCTAGTTGTGAAAGATATTCCTCAAATTTCCTACGTGTAAAAATTCTATGTTTTTAACTTATTACGGATGGTCTTTCTAATGAGATCTTTTTTATGCATATGACAATAATGTTAATCAAAATTATGCACATGAAATACTTAGAACTTTTCGAGTCTCATCCACTCATTCTAAATCATTGTCAAAATAAATTTCAGTAATTAAAATAGAAATCCTCCCCAGCAGAGTCGCCAAAAACTATAGGGAATATTTCAATCATTATCCCTAGCTTGAACCCCACTGTGATCATACACTAAAGTACGGTGGCGTCCAAAGAGAAAGAAGATAGAGCAAAAGAGTCGCCAACAAGTTTTAGGAACTTGTAAATCGTTCACGAGTGTAGGCGTCGCTCGAAGTGCGCCTACGTAAAAGCATGTTGTGAATATGTTTGGCACTCATATGAAGTGGGAATTGACATAATACGATTAGGGACAAGGAAAGTAGGGAGCCGCCAACAAGTTTTTAAGGAACTTGTAAACCGTTCACGGATCATAAAAGGCAACCACGATAAAGGGACAACGAAGGCAACAACGATTGACCCGTGAAGGTTACACCCCATTCATAATCCATGAGATTACTAACTCCATATGGTTCGGAACCACGAAAGGAGGATCGGGGATGATGGTACGAAGTGAGTCATGGAGTCACATTCGCCCGTATTGGCCTCTACTCGATTCTTATAGTGAAAAGTGATTCCTGCGATCTCAAAGGCATACAAACAAAATATTCAATTCGTTCCAAACTATTATTAAACTAAATTGGTTGAATATTAATGCAACATAAATTCTAATATATTAGTGATCACTTGAATTAATAACAAGATTAAAAAGGAACCTAAATCGGTCGTCCAAATTATCTTATTAGGCGTGATTTTCAATTACATATTCCCTTTAACATGCAATATGGTGATCATAAAAATAATAGAATTACCATTAATATTGGAAGCAATTTAACAATAATATTGTAAGTAAAATCAAATATAAAATAACCTAATCATGATGCTAGCAATATTAAAATAAAATAAGTGTAATTAAATTAATTAATTACTCACATTCCGCGCGTTCCTTTAATTTGCTACATCATGAATAAACTGTTAGTAACTTCATTAAAAATATAAATCAAATTAAAATTATTAAATTAAATTAAATAAAAAGTAGAGTTAATTTGGTCCAAACCCTCAGTTATTTGTATCTTTCACGCCTTGGTTTAAGGACGGAACCTCGGGTTAAGTATAGACTCCTTGGAGTGCTTAGGGGAATTATTATGGAAGAATGATGAGGCTAGAAATTAGGTTAAAGAGGGAGAAGAGAATGATTTTTGGTGTAAGGTGAGAGAGAATGATTATTGGTGCCCCGTACATCAGATTTGAGGGGGTATTTATAGAGAAAATGTGCTGAGGGAGCACACAGAACCCTAAAATGATAAAAAACCTAAAAAAGTATCCCGTGACACGGAAAACTGTACCGTGACACGGGAAGTACCACCGTCAGACGGCAAACTTTCCCGCGACACGGTACATTTTTAGTGTGACGTGGGAAATTTTCAGAAAACGGGAAAGAAAACGCGTTAAGGGTTTACGCGGAAAAGACACGGAATGTCCCGTGACACGGCACAGGTACCGTGACACGACAGTATCCACCATGACACGGTACAGTACACCGTGTCATGGTACGGGAGACGCGGAAATTACACGGAAACAGCTCCGTGTCACGGGGAATCCCACCGTCAGACGGTGTAAATTCCCGTGACACGGTGGAAAATGCCGTGACGTGGGAGTTGTTTAGGTACGAATAATGAAAATAGGACATGGAATAGCCCCGCGTCACAGAAAAGGCACCGTTTCACGGGGATTTCCACCGTCAGACGGTGCAATTTCCCGTGACGCGGTGGAATTGCACTGTGCGCGGTGATTCCAGGTTTTTACCCGTTTTTAAAACCATCATAACTTTTGATCCGTAACTCGGAATAAGGCATATAATATATCATTGGAAATCTTATCAAGTCTACTTTCCAACCCAATTAGAATCAAGTCAAAATGATATGTAGATTTTAATATATGGCCGTTTTAGTAGAAGGGTGTCGGTTTTAGGTCGAGTTTGGTGTTTTGCTCATATCTTTTTCGTTATAGCTCGGAATTGGGCTTATGATATATGGTTGGAAAGATTATTTAAAGGCCTATCCAAAAAAATAATAATTGGATCAAAATTTTATAGCCATAAAATCATTTTCTCTCAGTGGACACGAAAAGTGGAAAATAGGTTATGGTTTAGGGAAATGAGCTAGAAATTGGATTGGTTCATGAAATATATTGGATAGAACATGGATTTAAGCACTCCAAAGATTAAATATTCAACTCAACCAATAATGGAAATGAAAGGTGTTCATGATCGAGTTTGGTTTTGGGGAGACATTTTTAGGTGTCTACAGAAGCCCCCACTTTGACTGAGTTTGTAGAAACGCCAGTTTCGAAAATGACAGTCAAAGTAACCGATAGGGATGGAGAATGATTAAAGACGTTCTGCGATCCTAAATAATTCTGTATATGCCGATACCTGCAGAAAAATGTTAGTTCTACAGATAAAAGAGTAAAGGGATAGAATGCTTATCTAACACCAGTGTATTGGTGGCAAATGAGCTTGGTAGCTTCCTATGCTTGAAGGAATCCACCGTATGACGTCTGTTGAAATGATTTCCATGCCTGAGGAAAGCCGACTAAGGAGTTTGGTAGTTTTCTAAGCCTGAAGAAAACCTACCGGATAATACTTTCCATGCTTGAGGAAAGTCAACGTTTGAATTTGGTGTCATTCTATGCTTGAAGAAATCCACCGATGATGCTTTCCATGCTTGAGGAAAGCCGACTTGGCGGTTTTCTATACTTGAAGAAAAATCCACCGATAACGCTTTCCAAGCCTGAGGAAAGCCGAATGATGAATATGGTGTCATTCTATGCTTGAAGAATTCCACTGATAATGCCTTCCATGCTTGAGGAAAGCAGATTTGGCGGTTTTCTATACTTGAAGAAAAATCCACCGGATAATACTTTCCATGCTTGAGGAAAGTCGAAAGATGATGAGATTGCAAGTCTCTGTGTATCGAGAACCTTGCGTCATGACATGATGGTGGTCCGCTTGTCCCTGGACGTGGGCTGTAGATGGTCTGCTTGTCCCCGGACGTGGGCTGTAGATGGTCCGTGTTGTTTTAAAGAATACTACAAGAAGGGGGGTTGAATTGTAGTATGAGAATTTAGCCAAACTTTTTGCGAAATTAAAATTAAGTTAGCTAAAGGAACTGAAAGATTAACTAAAGGAACTAAAGAATGCAAGAGAGATTTTACGTGGAAAACTCCTTGGCCCTAACAAGGAGAAAAACCACGACCACTTGGGATTTTGGGAAATGAATCTTCACTATAATAGGGAAAATGAACCTATTACAAGCTAACGACTCAAACTCAAGTTCCTCTACGAACTTGAGACCCTGAGGAACTAGTCACCCAACTAGTTACTCTTCTCTTCTATTTCTCTCTTCTCACTTCTCTGTTCTCTCTTCTCTTTCTCTTCTCTTTCTCTTATCTTCCTCACTTCTATTTCTCATACACAAACGTTCACTTGAACTTACCCATTCCCCAAATTACAACTCGAAAGAAAACAAACTCTAGTATAAGAACATTAAGAACACTCTTATAAACTTGTGTGGAATTTGACTCTTAACTCGGTTTGAAACTTGAAAACTTATGTGAGCAAGGGTGAGTTTTTCCAACGGAAATCAACAGCTATTTATAGACCAAAATTCGTTTAGGAAAAACTTCTTTGTGCAGCAAATCCACAACGCCACTACTCCAACCCACTAAGAAGATCATGTTCCTAAAATTAAGGAAACATGAACTCCTCAATGTGCAAGACCATGACTTAAAGAAGATCATGGAGGAGTAGGCCGTAAGTTTTTAGAAAAACGTGGGAGATTTTATTTTCTAAAGATATTTTCGAAAATCAGAAATAAAATAAAATCTTTTTGGTTAAAAAAGATAAGATTTAAAAACTTAACCACTTTCCTAAAAACTAGCATGCACATATTTTATCTTTTAGACCAATTCCACATAGATTTTTCGAGTGCAAATTAATATCTTATACTTACATAAATCCTAAAATATAAAAATATATTTAGTCTTCATGTTCTCTGATGAAGCTTCTACTCCGAGGCTTCTGTTCCTTGGGAGGAACTTCTCTTCTCTGATGAGGCTTCTTCTCTGAAGCTTCTGTTCCCTGAGGGAACCTTCTCTTTTCCAGTCTTCATTTCTGAAGCGCCAGTTCCTGTGAGGGAACTCTTCTATATGGCTAGCTCTGCTTCTGGCCTTCTTGTTCCTCATGGTATTTTTACAAGACACTTAATTGTCCTGGTCTTTATAACTGAGTACACACTTAAACAATCAAGCACTTATTAGTTTGTAAGTAAGTAAGGTTGTGTCATCATCAAAATCATTAACTCCAACAATATTCCCCCTTTTTGATGATGACAAACAAACCAAACTTACTTACAAGCAAACAGAGATAATCCATTTTATTCCTAAAGAAGGGAAATGCAAAAACAAAATACAATGCAGAATGGAAACTAATGTTTAAGGAAATAAACAATGCATAAATGAATAACTTAAGGAAAAACTGAAAAACTTGAAAAAACTTGTATATACATTATACCTGCTTGTAGATATTAGGCAGCTTGTGAAGATTTCGAACAGAGACCATAAAATGATTAAGTTTCCTTGATAGTTTGCTTCCTTTTCCCCCTTTTGGCATTATAAAAAACTAACACACACACGTATAGTATACCATAACACAGCACCAACTAGTGGTTTAGTGTTAAGACAAGAAGCATGCATAGAGAGAAAATATTCACAAAGCATATAGGCAAAAGAAACATAGACATTCATCATCCAAAACCGATTTAAAATATCGGCCAATTGTACCAAATTTGCAAGATTACCAAAAGAAATTAAAAAGTGCCCAAAATATTACAGACCCAAAAAAAATTATTTCCAAAAGCAAATAAACATAATTTTCATCAACAAAGAAAGGCTGCAAGGTAGGATAGTTTAGGAAGCAGTGCTCTGGTCATCATCAACAACAAGATCCTCCAGCTTCTTGCTGATTTGAGACACTATGTCCTTGACAGTGGACTGTCTCCCCTGTTCTGAGCTTTTGACCAGTTCCTTCACGGCAGCATCTAGAGTGAGCACACTCTTCTTCAGTTCCTCCATGTTCTGCTTTGAATCCTCTTGTTCCTTCAGCACCTTCAGGAGCATATCCTTCATCTCCTTGACATCCTCGCTGGGAACCTTTGATGGGGAACTAAAAGTTGCGAAACCTGTTCCTGCAGATGCATGCTTGCCCAGACTATGAGAGCTCGTGACTTTCTGCAATTCCTCTTGCACCCTAGTCATATCAATGCAAATGGGTACAGAGGGCTCCTTTTTCTTCAGCAGCCTCAAGCTCTTCCTTTTCTTCCTTCCCCCTGTCTCAATCACTTCCTCAACCACCTTTTCCTCTTCCTCCTCCTGAATGTCCTGCACCACTCCCTCTATGATCCCAGAAGCTCTCTCTTCTTCCCCCTCAGCTATAGCACCTACTTCCTTTGGCCTCTTATCTTTTTCTTCCAGCACAACCTCAAAACATCCATCTACAACCTTCATCTTATGGTTTTCAAGGAAAATGGGCTGCATGTACTCGGTGTTTTTGAGGGGCAGGGGTTCTTTATCAACAAAGGAAATGCCAAAGCTTTCAAAGACATAGGTGATAAGGTTACCATATCCCACCTTCCATCCTTTTGGAACACAGTGGGAAAGGTGTTGAATCATGATGGAGGGAAAGTTAATTTGGATCTTTTTGGCTAGGCAGTAGATGAGAACAGAGTCAAGCTTGTTGCCACTGTCTCTCTTTTGGGTTCGAGGGATAATATCATTGAAAACGAATTTTAGCAGAATTTTATCAAGAGGGGTTAGGTCATTGTGATTTATGTAGGTTTCCTCCGAGTCTCCACCTAGAAACTCTACTATCTCATTAATATTTGCATCAGGAAGAGGGTTCCTTATCACATCACTCTTAAAATACAAGTCATATCCAGTATTAGGAACATCAAACAACTCAGCCAAATACATCACATCAAACTCAATTTCTTTTTTATACACACAGCAGCGAATAACACCTTTAGAGTATTTGAAACTTTTGCAAAAAATCCCTCATAGCATCAACATACATACTCCGATTAAAGCATTCACTCAACAAATTTACCCAATTTTGAGCTTCAATCAAATGAAGCAGTTCATACAATTTAACAGACTTACACCAAGGAAGATTAATAGCCAAACCTGTCACAAAGTGATCACTGATCTTCTCTTGCCGTTTCATGGCTGCAGGCTTGTCTCGGTAATTGACCCCTAGTTCCGGAGCGCTTTCTTCTTCTTCTTGCATGTCATCGGACTTCCTTTTTCGAGAAGACTGGGATTCGGTAGTTGAATCCACTTTTGGAGGCTCTTGGTCATCAATGGGGTTAATTTTTGGTGGGATTTCCATGGTAATTTCTGGAATTGGGTTTGTGTTAAGGTCGGCTTCAATTTGGATTTTTGGAGAGGTAGACATTGGAGAGTAGTTTTGATCGGAGTGATGAGAGAGAAGGTAATTTTTGTGTGGTGTAAATTTGTGTGAGGCTGACATCTTTTATGGTGGAGGTAAATTGGTGAAGTGAGGTGTCGCTTAGGAGGTGAAGTGAATTTAGTTGATTTGACACTCATATTTATTGCTTAGGGAAATGCAAACCGTGTTTTAAGAGAGTAATGTAAGTGGGTTACTTTTTGAACAAAAGATAATGCTGAATTTAGATGCATTCATCCGATTTTTGTGTTTAGATAAAAAGAATCTGGAATTTTGAAAAATAGATAAACACAACAATTTTATCTCTTGAATTTTATCAATGAAGAACACTTGCAAATACAACTTGATACACGGAACAAATCAACAAGGCTCATGCAACCAATTTTGGACTTTCCATATTCTATGTCTCTCAAATTTACATGCCTTTAGTAAATATTACTCCTGCTCACAACCTGTCTTAACTATGTAATTGAACATATAAAACTTGTGCATAGTATACAACAGATTAAGCATGTCAGTTTGAGTTTCATACCTGAGGGAACTTGATGCATTTTTCTCAGTATAACTTAATCATCCCAAGTTCCATTCTCATCTTCTCATGCCTTTCTCTATTTAAGGGTTTTGTTAATATATCTGCAATTTGATTGTCAGTTTGGCAGAAATCTAATTTAATCAAACCCTTTTTAACATTATCCTTAAGGAAATGATGCCTTATATGAATATGCTTAACTCTTGAATGATGGACTGGATCTTTAGATATGCAAATTGCACTAGTATTATCACAGTAGATAGTGATGTAATTAAATTTAATACCAAAGTCACGTAACTGTTGTTTTATCCAGAGGACTTGAGAGCAACAAGCAGCTGCTGCTACATACTCAGCCTCTGCAGTAGATAATGCAACAGTATTTTGTTTCTTGGAACCCCAAGAAACTAGACAAGAGCTAAGGAACTAAACCATACCTGAGGTGCTTTTCCTATTGACTAGGTCACCTGCATAGTCAGCATCTGTGAATCCTCTAAGCATAAAGTCATCACTTCTAGGATAGAACAGACATAGGTCATCTGTTCCTTTGAGGTATCTCAAAATTCTCTTAACAACCGTTAGATGTGATTCTTTAGGATTAGACTGAAATCTAGCACACAATCCAACACTAAAGGAAATGTATGGCCTACTGGCTGTTAGATATAACAATGAACCAATCATACCTCTGTAAGTGGTTTGATCCACACTTGTTCCTTGTGGATCCTCATCAAGTCTTGTTGCTGTTCCCATAGGTGTATGATTTGTCTTGGCATTTTCCATGTTGTACTTCTTCAGAAGTTCCTTGGCATAATTCTATTGGTGAATCATTATTCTTTCAGCTGTTTGCTTTATTTGAAGTCCAAGGAAGAAATTCAATTCACCCAACATGCTCATCTCAAATACACCACCCATTAGCTCAGCAAAGTACTTGCACAAACCATTGTTAGTAGCACCAAATATAATATCATCTACATAGATCTGTACAATTAAGAAATCAGTTCCTCGAGATTTAAGAAAAAGAGTTTTGTCTACTTTTCCTCTTTTGAAATCATTTTTCAGTAGGAACTTTGAAAGCCTTTCATACCAGGCTCTTGGAGCTTGTTTGAGCCTATAGGGAGCTTTATCAAGCTGAAAAACATGATTTGGAAATTTTGGATTTTCGAAACCTGGAGGTTGTTCAATAAACACCTCCTCATTTAAGAAACCATTTAGAAAAGCACACTTCACATCCATTTGATAGAGTTTGAAACCCATAAAAGAAGCAAAAGCCACTAGGATTCTAATAGCTTCTAATCTAGCTACAGGAGCAAAGGTTTCATCAAAATCAATACCTTTCCTGTTTGTTGTAGCCCTTTACAACCAATCTAGCCTTGTTCCTTACTATGGTTCCATGTTCATCAAGCTTGTTCCTGAACACCCATTTGAGACCAATTACTTTCTTTCCCTTAGGCTTTGGCTCAAGGTGCCAGACTTTGTTCCTTTCGAACTCATTGAGTTCCTCTTGCATGGACACTATCCAATTAGCATCTCCCAAGGCTTCTTGATGATTTCTTGGCTCTAGAATGGACAAAAATGCATGGAATGCGCAGTAGTTCCTCATTTGTGATCTTGTTTGAGTTCCTTTTCCTATATCACTAATAATGAGATCAGTAGGATGGGAACCTTGATACTTGAATGGCCTGGGTTGAAATTCCCTTGTTGGAACTCCAATTTGAGGAGCTTCTGGTTCTGTTCCTTCTGCTTCTTCTGCTTGTTCCTCATTCACCTGTTCATCTGGTTGAGGAACCTCTCCATTTTCTTGATGATCCTCTTCTGGAGAAGGCTGCTTTTCCTTGATTTACTTTTGGGTCTCTTCTTCATCCCTGTCTCTTATCAATCCAATTTCAAAATCATTATCATCTTCTTGTTCCTGCACACTCACAAACTGGTTAACTTCATCAAAGATTATATGAATGCTTTTCACAACACACATTGAGCTTTTATTGTAAACTCTATAAGCTTTGCTATCAGAGGCATATCCTAGAAATATGGCCTCTTCACTTTTTTCATCAAATTTCCCTAGGTTTTTCTTACCATTGTTATGTACAAAACACTTACAACCAAAGGCTCTAAGATGATGTTTGGCTTCCTTCCCTTGAATAGTTCATAGGGAGTCTTGTTGATGATACTTCTGATTGTTACCCGGTTAAGGATGTAACATGCTGTATTCACGACTTCAACCCAGAAGTTCCTTGGCAATCCACTTGCAATCAGCATCGTTCTAGCCATTTCCTCAAGGGTTCAATTCTTCCTTTCAACAACTCCATTCTATTAGGGAGTCCTTGGAGCTGAGAAGTTATGATTCATGCCACTTTCCCTGCAAAACTCATCGAATCTTGAGTTCTCAAATTCAGTTCCGTGATCTGATCTGAGATGGACTATGGAGTGACCACTGATTTTCTGTATTTTCTTGGCAAAGGCAACAAACTCGTTATAAGTTTCATCTTTACTAGCAAGAAAAATAACCCAAGTGAATCTAGAATAATCATCAACAATAACCAAAACATATTTCTTGCCACTCTTGCTTTGAATTCTCATGGGCCACACAAATCCATATGGATTAGTTCCAAAGGCTTTGTAGTGCTCACCATTTTCTTCAATTTAAAAGATGAGCGAACATGCTTGCCTTTCACACATGCATCACAAACTTTGTTCTGTAGGAACTTGATAATAGGAAGTCCCACAACAAAGTTCCTTGACCTTAGCTTGTCCAGTAATGAAATGCTAGCATGTCCAAAACGTTTATGCCATAGCAGGGGATCATCTTCAACAACACTCAGACATGTAAGGTTGTTCCTTGGGATTAAGTTGAGGTCAACTGTATAAGTGTTCCCTCTTCTAGTTCCTTCTAGAACAACCTTTCCTGATTTGTTGTTGATGATGTTGCAAGAGTCAGAAGTAAAACTTACAGAATTTCCTTTATCACAGAATTGTGATATACTGAGAAAATTGTGCATTAAGCCCCTCGACCAGGAACAAATTATCAATGGAATGAGATTTTGATCTACCAATGCCTTTTCCAATGATCTCGCCCTTCTTATTATCCCCAAAGGTTACTGTTCCTCCAGGGTAGTCTTCTAGTGAGAGGAATTTTGATTTATCACCTGTCATATGCTTTGAACAACCGCTGTCGAGATACCACGAGTTGTTCCCCCTCACTAGGACTTGCAAGAAAACTAAGCATTAGGATCAGGAACCCAGGTTTCCTTGGGTTCCTTAGACGTGGATGCAATATCAGTTTTCTTGACCCAAACTTGTTTTACATTTCTTTTATCAGCTTCTTCTCTTATCCTACATTGTCCATAGAGATGTCCAGACTTACCACAAAAAGTGCATACCTTCATGCTAGGAAGCTCAACATATTTCTTTTGCTTACCTTTCCTCTTGGTCATATAGCCAAGGCCTTCAGTTCTTTTTCCTTGAGCTTCAGCTATCCACTAAGGTATGACTTTTGGGTCAATACTTCTATCCTTTCTAGCATTCAGTTCCGATTCAAGTTGATCCTTTTAAGTTTTTAAGGTAGAAAGCTCATTTTTCAAATTTTCAAATTCAACATTGAATTTAAGCAACTGATCGCTTGAGGAACTGCTAGAACTGATATCAGAATTTATGAGCTTATACTGAGTTAATTCAACATTCAGAAGAATAATTTCATTCTTAATCCTATCAGCTATCTTAGTTATGTGTTTGTATTTAAAATCAAGCTCTCTTAATTTGCTTTGAGACTTGGCATAGGCTGTTTCCAACCAAGCACCATGTTCTTTGCAAACCTTAAGAGCTTTTTCACATTTGTTCAACTTTACACATGTATCTCTAAAGAATTCTTCTTCTTCAAGACATATATCTATTAAGACAACTTTAGAGAGAGTTTTAAGCTGTTTAGGATCAAGAAATACCTCTTTCTGGAGTTCCTCAAGGTAAGCTTTTTCATCATCTGATTTGGCTATCAAACAAAGATTGGCAGTCTCCTCTTCTGGCTAGTCATCATCTTCTTCTTCACTTTCTGAGTCTCCCCAGGCTGCTATCATGGCCTTCCTCATGTCTAACTTCTGATAGTTTGCTTTGCTGAATTTTTCTCTTCCCTGTTCCTTAGCCTTTCCTTTTCCTTTATCATTTTCCCAAAGGGGACAATTCTGATAAAGTGATCTGGGGATCCACACTTGTGGCAGCTGTAGTCAGGCTTTGGATTTGAGGTCTTTTTCCCGAAGTTCCTTGAGGTTCGGCCTTTCTTGAACATCTTTTTGAATCTTCGCACAATTAGGGCAGCCTCATCCTCGTCCACTTCTGAGTCTTCCTCCTCATCAGCCTTAAGAGCCAATCCCTTGTTCCTCATGGGTTCATTGTTGACTCCAAGGTGTAGCTCATGAGTCATGAGAGAACCTGCTAGTTATTCAATATTGAACTTTGTAAAGTCCTTCGTTTCCTGAAGGGCTGTCACCTTAGCTCTCCATCTCTCATCTTGTGGAAGACTTCTAAGAACCTTCCTAACCTGTTCATCTGTAGGAATCTTTCTACCAAGGGAAACCAACTCATTTATGATGTTAGTAAAACGGGTTAGCATCTCTTGGATGGTTTCCTTAGGTTGCATTTCAAATCGTTCATACTTACACATAAGTAGATCGATTTTTGAGCGCTTAACCTCATTAGTTCCTTCATGAGTAATCTGCAGCAAATCCCAGATTTCCTTAGCGTTCTTGCACCCCATAACACGATTGTGTTCGTGAGGTCCAAGTCCACAGTGGAGCAATTTCACAGCTATAGCATTTATTTCCATTTTATCAAAGTCCTTTTTTTCATATTCAGACATAGGCTTAGGGATTACCTCATTCTGAGCATTAGTTTTGGTGACTTCGAAATCACCAACCTCGATGACCCTCCAGACTTGGTAGTTCTCTGCCTTGATAAAGATCTCCATGTGGTTCTTCCAGTAAGTATAGAACTTGCCGTTGAACATAGGAGGTCTCTGTGTTGAGTATCCTTCCTCGAGCTTCTCATGAGTATTCATTTTCTCCAAGACGTTTCTTCTTCAGGGTTTCCTGATTTTCCTAGAAATTAGGCTCTGATACCAATTGTTGTTTTAAAGAATACAACAAGAAGGGGGGTTGAATTGTAGTATGAGAATTTAGCCAAACTTTTTGCGGAATTAAAATTAAGTTAGCTAAAGGAACTGAAAGATTAACTAAAGGAACTAAAGAATGCAAGAGAGATTTTACGTGGAAAACTCCTTGGCCCTAACAAGGAGAAAAACCACGACCACTTGGGATTTTGAGAAATGAATCTTCACTATAATAGGGAAAATGAACCTATTACAAGCTAACGACTCAAACTCAAGTTCCTCTACGAACTTGAGACCCTGAGGAACTAGTCACCCAACTAGTTACTCTTCTCTTCTCTTTCTCTCTTCTCACTTCTCTGTTCTCTCTTCTCTTTCTCTTCTCTTCCTCACTTCTCTTTCTCATACACAAACGTTCACTTGAACTTACCCATTCCCAAAATTACAACTCGAAAGAAAACAAACTCTAGTATAAGAACATTAAGAACACTCTTATAAACTTGTGTGGAATTTGACTCTTAACTCGGTTTGAAGCTTGAAAACTTATGTGAGCAAGGGTGAGTTTTTCCAACGGAAATCAACAACTATTTATAGACCAAAATTCGTTTAGGAAAAAATTCTTTGTGCAGCAAATCCACAACGCCAATACTCCAACCCACTAAGAAGATCATGTTCCTAAAATTAAGGAAACATGAACTCCTTAATGTGCAAGACCATGACTTAAAGAAGATCATGGAGGAGTAGGCCGCAAGTTTTTAGAAAAACGTGGGAGATTTTATTTTCTAAAGATATTTTCGAAAATTAGAAATAAAATAAAATCTTTTTGGTTAAAAAAGATAACCTTTAAAAACTTAACCACTTTCCTAAAAACTAGCATGCACATATTTTATCTTTTAGACCAATTCCACACAGATTTTTCGAGTGCAAATTAATATCTTATACTTACATAAATCCTAAAATATAAAAATATATTTAGTCTTCATGTTCTCTGATGAAGCTTCTACTCCGAGGCTTCTGTTTTCTCTGATGAGGCTTCTTCTCTGAAGCTTCTGTTCCCTAAGGGAACCTTCTCTTCTCCAGTCTTCATTTCTGAAGCGCCAGTTCCTGTGAGGGAACTCTTCTATATGGCTAGCTCTGCTTCTGGCGTTCTTGTTCCTCATGGTATTTTTACAAGACACTTCATTCTCCTGGTCTTTATAACTGAGTACACACTTAAACAATCAAGCACTTATTAATTTGTAAGTAAGTGAGGTTGTGTCATCATCAAAATCATTAACTCCAACAGTCCGCTTGTCCCCGGACGTGGGCTGTAAATGGTCCGTTTGTCCCCGGACGTGGACTGTAGATAAGACCTGCAAAATTAAATTTGCCAATGGACTCGTATATACTGTGATTGACTTGACCACTAACTTGGCCAAGTTTGACTTGATGTGACATGACATGTATATGACTGGTGAGAGTGTGTGTGTGTGTGTGTATGTGTGTGTGCTGACACAAGCAAACAAAGATGCAAAAGCAAAAAATTTCCGTCAATTTTTGTCATGAGTGGAGGGTACCGACTTTCTCCCGAAAAAGAAAGATGTTAAAACTGAACTTTTATTTTCGAACTTCCTTCCAAAAGAAAAGACGCGAAAAAAGGAAAGAAGTTTTGAGCTTCCTCGTTGAGCAAGACAAAATGAATCGCATGGATTGAATTGCTTTTCTTGAAAGTAATGTATGCATGATGCATGTCCTTAGGCCAGGAGGCTAAGGAAAATTACATCTTGTGACACGATAGATGAATGAACTTAAGTCATGGAGCTAAGCATCATATATGGTGTAAAGAAGCGATTTTGAACGTCACTTAGGTCTGGAAGCTAAGCACGTATAGTGATTATTGCATAATGAACGTTGCTTAGGTCAAGGAGCTAAGCACGATATGCTTTGTATGATTAAAAATCATTGATATATAAATGTTTCTTATCACATTATGCGAAACAATGAACATTGCTCAGGTCAGGAAGCTAAGCAAGTATACAATGTTTCTTCTACTGAATGTTGTCTTTAAATATGATGAAACATGCACAGTGTTGAAACAAGATTTCATGATAAAGGGCTCTTAAAGGGAAGGATGATTGATATGGATATGGATGTGTGAGTGAAGTGTGTGAATGTGATACCTTTGCTGGCTGCAAGGGTTATGGCGATGGAAAGAGATGTGAGAAGAGTTAAAGATGTTGACTTTTCAGGCTGGGTAAGCTAATGTGATTTGGGTTCAAGCCCCCAAGTCTAGCTCTAAATGGGTAGGGATAAGAATTGGATATTCTTTGACTTGATCATGCATGGATATGAATATGAATGTGGCCGCACCTCGATGTGAGGTTGCCTACGTATCCGTTAGGAATCAGGCCGAACGTAGATCTAACCGAACTTTGCACAAGTGTATGTACACCTTAAAGAGGTCTTTCAAGGGTTGTAATGTGGTTAAGTTGATGGTTTAAGGAAGAAAGGGGTAAAAGGCTCAAGACCCGAGAGAATCCCCAAGATGTGTAATTTTGAATTTGAAAATTTTGAATTTTGCAAGTTTATTTTCAACTTTTTTTTTTGAATTTCTTTTTTTCTCTCTTTTTTTTATTCTTTTGAATCAATGTAGACAATCTCACATCATGCGGTCCATCACTCACTTAGAATTCATGTTTCTCAGGCACGGTATCAAGCACTCGATGAGAGACGCAATTTGAGACGTGTTCATATCAAAGACATTGGAACACTTGCCTTTAGACATTGTTTTATTGTTGCTTTGCTGCTTTCTTTTTTTTTTTTTTTTTTTATTGTTATACAATACACATCTTCCAATCCCAGGGTTAAGTGAATGTGGGTTGAAGAAATGAAGGCCAAACGTTAGACGAGGCTCAAAATGGTTGATGAAGAAATGGAATGTGATTGAACGGTTAACAGGGAATGACATGGTTGCAAAGGTGCCTCAAGTCATTGGTGTACCTTGGGTTTAGTTTAGTAATTGATTTTTTCTTTTTTCTTTTTTTTTATTGAGAATGAATGAATGAATGAAAAATTATATGATCGAGATGTAAAGGAAAATTGCTCATTTAATTAATGGAAAAGGTGAACGAAACACATGAAACATATAAAAAAAATTCAAAGTGGAAAACCTATGCTAGACATGAATGGGGGAATGGAGAAGAATGATAAAGAAAGAAATCATGAAATCTTGCACGAAGGATATGTGTGCCTTGTATTCATTACTTCTTGCCGCCTAGTGGGACATGAAGTTTGTTTGCATCAATCAAGTCTTGAATGATGTCCTTCAAATTCCAACATTGCTCCGTAGTGTGGCCCCTTCCTTGATGGTACTTGCAATGGGCATTGGGATTCCATTTGGCACTACTTTCTTCAGGTTTTGGCTCTGGAAATGGCCCAATAGGTGTGATCAAGCCTTGACTGTAAAGGCAATTAAAGGCCGCATCATAAGTCATTCCTAAAGGAGTGTAAGTTCTTTTCTTCTTGGGCAATGGAGTATCAAGAGCTAACACTTCATTGAGATCAACTTGGCTTATATTGTTGGTAGTATTTTTGTGCTTAGAAGACGAAGAAGAAGGATGGTCGTTCTTATTGTTTTTCAAAGTGTTATTATTGTTACTACCAGCAGTCTTTATTAGCTCATCCTCGATATTGATGCCGATGTCGTATACAGCTTCGAAAGTGTTCAGTGGAAGAAATTTGAGATGTTCCCTATATTTATGAGTCAGATTTTGAATAAAGAGGTGAACCATCTCTCTTTCTTTGGGGGGATCTACCAAGAGTGAAGGTGTTTCCCTCCACCTGTTCAGGTAAGCGGTGAAGCCTTCATTCTCTTTATGTTTGAGAATGGAGAGTTCACGTTCAGAAGTTTTAGTTTGAATGTTACACTTGTAACGATTCATGAAACTTTCGGTGACATCTTTCCAAGTCACAGTATGCTTGGAATCTAAGGAATAAAACCATTGTTGGCAAGCATGTTCTAAGGAGAGAGGGAACACCGTAGGGAAGAGTGTTACGTCCAATCCCTTAAGAGCCATGGTAGCAGAGAACGCCTTCAAATGGAATATTGGATTGTCAGTAGGCTTGAACTTTGGAATATCAGCAGTGGAGAACTTTTCAGGGAGTTTATCCTTCACATCCAAAGGAGTGGGAGGCCGTTCCACATAAGTGAAATCCTCAGAGATCTTACTCATTTGTTCCTTCAGTTTGTCAAGGGTGGAAACAGTGACCTTGTTTTGTTCCATGGTAGCGACCCTAGTGGTAAGGGTTTGCATCATGGAAGACAGTGCCTCAATGGATTTGTTGATGTTCTCAATGTCTTCTTTAGTGGCCATTGAAAGGTGATGAGTAACGGAGATGGAAAAGTTCTCTTTGAACGCCTATTAGATCTGAGAGATTGTTGCGGTAATGACTCGAACCGTATTGATCTATCCCTGTTCCTTGACCAAGTACTATGAAATAAAATAATTCACATAATTGTTTGACTCATTTCTCAAGATAGGAAAGGAAGGAAAAAAAATAGACATTTAAAAATAGGTGAGAAAACTCCACTCATTTTTTTATTATGACAAAAAAAAGGCGCATGAACCTAATATACGATCATAAACGACCTGGTGCACGACTCGAGTCGGAACATAAAGTGTATGGACAATACTTGACTCGTGAGTGACTAAGTGATGTTATAAGACTCGTGGTATGATCGTATGGCTAGACATGTGAACAATAACCAAAATGACTGACGCGAGGACCAAATTAACACGGAAGACTTAAAAAAAGCTGACTGGACTTATTTCAAGGACACCGTGACACGGAAAACTGTACCGTGTCACGTGACAAGCTGCCGTGACGCGGTGGTTTTTTTTTTTTTTTTTTGCTGCAGGTCCACCGCGCCACGGTGGACTGTGCCGTGGCACGGGAATGTTTACCGCGCAACGGGAAACTCCACCGTGCCACGGTGGATGCTGACATGGCACGGGGATTTTTTTTTTGCTGCAGGTCCACCGCGCCACGGTGGACTGTGCCGTGGCACGGGACTGTTTACCGCGCCACGGGAAACTCCACCGTGCCACGGTGGATGCTGACGTGGCACGGGGAATTTTTTATTTATTTATTTATTTATTTTCTTTCTTTTTTTTTTAAAAAAAAAATTTATAATTTTGAAATTCTACTTGTTTATTTTTAAAGGGAAGATACCATCCGACTTACTCCGAAAAAAAAACGACACAAAAAACCAGACTACCCTAAAATACGGTCAAAAAGTAGTGCACGACTAAAGAAAAAAGTGTGTGAACACGATATGTGAGTGATTAGGTGAGGTTATGGACGCGTGTTTTGACCGTACAGCTAGACATGACACTAAATCAGACACAGCATCCAAATACGTACGCACAAGAATAAAAAAAAAGACTGACAGGACACTTTTCCTGGGCACCGTGTCACGGTGCAGACTGTCGTGACACGGTGCAGTCTACCGTCAGACGGTAGTGAGCCCCGTGTCACGACACTGTTCACCGTGGCGCGGCAGAACATGCCGTGACACGGTGCGCTGTTCCAGGTCAGTTTTGTGGTTTTTCCAGATTTTAACCGATTTTAGGTCCGTACTAATTACTATGTGAGAATAAAAACCCTCGGTAATGGGTTAAACAAAAGAGTAAACACATGAAGGTTAGCACCAAATAACCACATAGCATTTAGGCACGATGATGTAAAAAAAGTTCGCAACCTAGAGTCAAGATCTATGTTCAACTATTGGTCAAGCTTTGGGTGTCAAAAGTTTACCATGGTTAAGAGTTTGGACGCGTTAGCAAGGCAGCCTCCCTTGAGGGTTTATGCCAACGGGCGGCTCCGCGAGTTCGTGATGAAATCGAACTCGACTCCATGGTTTGGGTGAATTTAATAACTCGGATGAACCCTTATTGCCATGAGCGTTTTTGGGTCGATAGAGCTTAAATTCCCCGGGGCTAAGACGCATGTAAAACACATACGTTTTTTCAAAAAAATCGAAGGAAGTTGACTGTGCGAAGAGAAAATAAGCCACCGAACTGATTTTAGGACTGCCGTGACACGGCAGAAATTTCCGTGCCACGGTACTGTGCACCGTCAGACGGTGCACTGTACCGTGACACAGCAGACTTTTCCGTGGCACGGCAGTCAGAAGATCTGACTGGTGCCCTGTTTTCCTTCGTGCGCAACCAAGTTATCCAATTTTTCCTACGGGACAGACCTAAATGCGACGTTAAAACGTCTATGTAGATGCAAAAATGCCAAATTAATAACAGGAATATTTTTTCAAGAATCTTTCAAGTCTCATCCACTCATCTTAATTAAATACCGATCACTCAAATCGATAAATAATCAAGAATCCGCCCCAGTGGAGTCGCCAAATTGTAGGCGTCGCTCGAAGTGCGCCTACGTAAAAGCATGTTGTGAATATGCTTGACACTCATAGGAAGTGGGAATTGACATAATACGATTAGGGACAAGGAAAGTAGGGAGCCGCCAACAAGTTTCTAAGGAACTTGTAAACCGTTCACGGATCATAAAAGGCAACCACGATAAAGGGACAACGAAGGCAACAACGATTGACCCGTGAAGGTTACACCCCATTCATAATCCATGAGATTACTAACTCCATATGGTTCGGAACCACAAAAGGAGGATCGGGGATGATGGTACGAAGTGAGTCATGGAGTCACATTCGCCCGTATTGGCCTCTACTCGATTCTTATAGTGAAAAGTGATTCCTGCGATCTCAAAGGCATACAAACAAAATATTCAATTCGTTCCAAACTATTATTAAGCTAAATTGGTTGAATATTAATGCAATATAAATTCTAAAATATTAGTGATCACTTGAATTAATAACAAGATTAAAAAGGAACCTAAACCGGTCGTCCAAATTATCTTATTAGGTGTGATTTTCAGTTACATATTCCCTTTAACATGCAATATGGTGATCATAAAAATAATAGAATTACCATTAATATTGGAAGCAATTTAACAATAATATTGTAAGTCAAATCAAATATAAAATAACCTAATCATGATGCTAGCAATATTAAAATAAAATAAGAGTAATTAAATTAATTAATTACTCACATTCCGCGCGTTCCTTTAATTTGCTACATCATGAATAAACTGTTAGTAACTTCAATAAAAATATAAATCAAATTAAAGTTATTAAATTAAATTAAATAAAAAGTAGAGTTAATTTGGTCCAAACCCTCAGTTATTTGTACCTTTCACGCCTTGGTTTAAGGACGGAACCTCGGGTTAAGTATAGACTCCTTGGAGTGCTTAGGGGAATTATTATGATGAAAAATGAGGCTAGAAATTAAGATAAAGAGGGAGAAGAGAATGATTTATGTGTAAGGTGAGAGAGAATGATTATTGGTGCCCCGTACATCAGAAATGAGGAGGTATTTATAAAGAAAATGTGTTGAGGGAGCACACGAAACCCTAAAATGATAAAAACCCTAAAAAAGTATCCCGTGAAACGGAAAATTGTACCGTGAAACGGGAAGTCCTACCGTCAGACGACAAAATTTCCCGCAACACGGTACATTTTTAGTGTGACGCAGGAAATTTTCAGAAAACGGGAAAGAAAACGCGTTAAGGGTTTACGCGGAAAAGACACGGAATGTCCCGTGACACGGCACAGGTACCGTGACACGGCAGTATCCACCGTGACATGGTACAGTACACCGTGTCACGGTATGGGAGACGCGGAAATTACACGAAAACAGCTCCGTGTCACGGGGAATCCCACCGTCAGACGGTGTAAATTCCCGTGACACGGTGGAAAATGCCGTGACGCGGGAGTTGTTTAGGTACGAAGAACGCAAATAGGACACGGAATAGCCCCGCGTCACAGCAAGGGCACCGTGTCACGGGGATTCCCACCGTCAGACGGTGCAATTTCCCGTGACACGGTGGAATTGCACTGTGCGCGGTGATTCCAGGTTTTTACCCGTTTTTAAAACCATCATAACTTTTGATCCGTAACTCAGAATAAGGAATATAATATATAATTAGAAATCTTATCAAGTTTAATTTCCAACCCAATTAGAATCAAGTCAAAATGATATGTAGATTTTAAGATATGGTCGTTTTAGTAAAAGGGTGTCGGTTTTAGGCCGAGTTTAGTGTTTTGCTCCTATCTTTTTCGTTATAGCTCGGAATTGGGCTTATGATATATGGTTGGAAAGCTTATTCAAAGGCTTATCCAACAAAATAGTAATTGGATCAAAATTGTATAGCCATAAAATCAGTTTCTCTCAGTGGATACGAAAAGTGGAAAATAGGTTATGGTTTAGGGAAATGAGCTAGAAATTGGATTGGTTCATGAAATATATTGGATAGAACATGGATTTAAGAACTCCAAAGATTAAATACTCAACTCGAACAATAATGGCGGTGAAAGGTGTTCATCAACGGGTTTGGTTTTGGAGAGACATTTTTAGGTGTCTACAAGGAGGTGAAGGTTACACCCCTTAACGATCCAGGAGATCGTCAACTCCAATAGGTCTGGATCCATGAGTGGTAGTTCGGGGATGAAAGTACAAATCCAATCTAAAAGAGATTGAACCTGCCCTAATAATAGGCCTCTACTTTATTCTGATCGTATTCATGTGCGCTTTCTGACTAACATGCAATCAATAGGATTAACCCTAAACCTGTTTAATCTATGTTGGTTTAACATTAATGCACAAATAAATCTATTATTGGCGATCACTTGAATTATAATCTCATTAACCCTAAAAAAGATTATTAATTATCTTATTAAGCGTGATTACAAGTACCAATTCCCTTTAAACATGCATAAAAGGCGTGATCAAGCAATAACAATAAATGAACATCAAGCAACATAATAATCATCATAATAAGTTATAATTAAAATAATAATTAAAATAATCATGTTAAAGAATAATAGCAAGATCCTAGGCATGATACTAACAAGATTAATAACAAACCCTAGCATGTCACTAAACATATAAAAATCAAAGCTTTAGCCCTAACATGATACTAACATGAATATATACTAGGAAAAGAAAATAAGAAGCATCACAATTGTCATATTTGATATTAAAGTTACCCTAAACATGATACTAGGAAGATCAAAACGCCCTAACATGATAATAGGAATCATAATAACAACCTAGACATGATTTCTATATCATAATATCAATAAAAATCATTAAAGCACTTACTTGGATGCCTCGTATCTCTTTCTAATAACAAAATACACACGTTAGTAACTTCAAGGAAAATAGTAAAATCAAAGAATTAAATTAAATAATTTAAATAGAGATTTGGGACCAAACCCTCAGAAATGTCAAACCTTTCACGTCTAGGGCGAAGGCAAATTCGAACTTGGCTAGGTGTGTCTCGTGCTAATGTATGAGAAATTGTCTTTGTAAAAAGCTAGGCTTAGAAAGAGAGAGAATCAAGAATTTCTTGATGAGAGTTGGTGATTGAAAAAGGGGAGATTTGACCTCTATTTATAGAGAAAAAAGAAAGTCGAAAAATAAAGAAAAGAATCCGAATTCGAATCGAAATAGAACTCGATGGACAGGGGTTTTTTTGCGAATTTTGTTTTTATTATATCTTTTGATCCAGAAGTCCAAATAAGGCATATAATATGTCGTTGCAAAGCTCCTGAAGTCCAATTTCGAAAAAAATTAAAATAAGATTAAAATATTTTGTATATAAAAAGATATGGTCGAAATAGTAGGACGGTGTCAGTTTTGGATAGAGTTTCATATCTCATTCATATATTTTTCGTTATAGCTCGGATTTAATATTATAATATATCATTGGAAAGATAATTTCAAGATCTATCTAACCATATAAAATTTGGATAAATATTATGAGGCAAGAAAATAAAATATGACTGTTTTTGAACATCTTTAAATTCGAATAGAATTAGGATTTAAGAAAAAGGAAAGTTTTAAAAAAAGGAAAGTTTTTATTTAATTCAAATTGTTAATCTTATCTTTTCAAAAAGGATAATTAAGATCTTTTAGAAACTTATAGAAGCTTATAATTAATCCTAATTAGTTTAGGAATAGGATTAAACCTTTGGACCCTCCACATGATCATTGGGTCGTAGGTAAAATCCGATTTGGGCCTAGTTTAGTATTTTGGCCATAACTTCCTCATTATTCATCGGAATTGGGCTTATAATGTATCGTTGGAAAGGTCTTTTTAAGCCCCATCCAACTACACCATTATTAGACCATATCATGGTCCAAACTAAACTGGAATGCACGTTTTTCATAAATAAGGTAAGAAAAGAAATATTTTCAAAAACTAAAATAAGAGATATTTTAATAAAAACATCCTCATCACTAGACTTTTCACACTTTTTCTTTTTTCGATAATCAAGTGACATGAAAGGTACTCATAACTGGATTTGATTTTGGGGAGACACAAATGGGTGTCTATACCATCGGACTTTTCAGAATTCACCAAATGACACTCACAAACAGTACAATGACATGATGTGCCATTAATGAGGTATGGCCGTTAGTTGTCAGTTCCTGTGAAACTTATTTCATGAAATTCCACTTAGAAGCTTACATATTTCACCAAATGCCATTACTTTTTAAAATTTTTACACAAAACACCTCTGATTTAATGAGTTGCAACGGCTAGTTTTTTTTTTACCATTTTTGATTTTTTTTTGGAAAACTAGCCGTTATATCCATTGTTTTCTATAAATTCGACACTAAGAACACAAATAGTGTAGACATCCATTTTTGTCACCCCAAAACCAAACCCGATGATGAGTATCTTTCACGTCGAATCATAATCGAATGAAGCGAAAGTGTGGAAAGTTTAGTGTTGCGGAAAGTTTTAATTTCTTTTCTCTTCTCTCTGTTTTTGAAAACCTATTTTAAGAAAACAGCCAATCCAGTTTGGTTGGTCCATAATATGGGTCCAATAGTAGTGTAGTTTGATGGGGCTTGATGAGAGCTTTCCAACGATATATTATAAGCCCAATTCCGATGAATATTGAGGAAGTTATGACCAATTTATTAAACTGGGCCCGGTTTGAGCTTTATATGCGGCCCAATGATCTAGAGGAGGGCCTAATATGATTTATCATTCCTAATGCAATTAGGAATGATTTTAGTCTTTTAGATTCTTCTAGAAGGTTCTTTTTATTCCTAATTCAATTAGCATTGATAAATTAACTTTTGTTGACTTTTCAGAGTTTTAATTAAGATCAAAGAGCATTTTTGAGGAAAAATATACGATTTTATCCTCCTGTACGGCAAAACTTATCTGATTTTCGAAAACGCGACAAAAACCGGTCTGGCGCCTGACGCCAAGCATTGGCGCCTGGATCTGTTTCGGTTGCTAACGTGTGTATTTTGTATTAGAAAGAGGTACGAGGCATCAAAGTAAGTACTTTAACAATTTTTATTGATGTAATGATGTAGAAATCATGTTTAAATGGTTATTATTATATTCCTAGTATCATGTCTAGGGTAATTTTAATATTAAATATGATTGTTGCGATGTTTCCTATGTTCTTCCTAATATTTATGATTGCTAGTATCATGTTAGGGTTAAAGATTTGATTTTTATTGCTTAGTGACATGCTAGGGTTTGTTATTAATCTTGCTAGTATCATGCCTAGGATCTTGCTATTTTTATTATGCTTTAACATGATTTATAATTGTTATGATTATGAATATAATTTTATCATTGCTATGATTATTATAATTTATGATGATTATGATTGTTATTATACTGATTATTGTTTTGATTATTATTTTAATCACTATTATTTTTATTATAACTTTATAATTATTATTTTTTTTATTATTATGTTGCTTGATATATTTTTATTTTTATTGCTTGATCACGCCTTTTATGCATGTTTAAAGGGAATTTGTACTTGTAATCGCGCTTAATAAGATAATTAATAATCTTGTTAGGTTAATTATGATTATAATTCAAGTGATCGCCAATAATATTTTTATTTGTGCATTAATATCAACCAACATAGATAAACAGGTTTAGGGTTAATCCTATTGATTGTATGTTAGTCAGAAAGCGCACATGAATACGATCAGAATAAAGTAGAGGTCTATTATTAGGGCAGGTTCAATCTCTTTTAGGTTGGATTTGTACCTTCATCCCCGAACCCTTATTTGGTTCAAGACCTTATGGAGTTGACGATCTCATGGATCGTTAAGGGGTGTAACGTTCACCCTGTGAACGGTTTACAAGTTCCTAAAACTTGTTGGCGACTCTTTTGCTCTATCTTCTTTCCCTTTGGACGCCACCGTACTTTAGTGTATGATCACAGTGGGGTTCAAGCTAGGGGTTTAACGCTTGAAATTTATTCCCTACACATAGCACCCTTTGTTATGTTATCATGAGTTTGATATCAAACACTTCATCCTCAATACATGGGTATGAATATGTTAGAGTTCCAAACAAATTTTGCAAGTGTGGTAGGAAATACGCAATTAGAAGCTCGGAGTCAACAAATAATCCACAAAGGTTGTATTATAAGTGTGATTCATGTAATAGCTTCAAATGGTGCAAAGCTCAGATGCAAGAAGAAGGTCAAAGCAGAGGAATCTCATTTGTAAGGGATGACTCGGGACAAAGCAATTTGTACGAAGAAGTGAAACAATTGAAGAAGAACATCAAGCAACAGCAAAAAGTTCTCAATTGTATATTGAAATTAGGGGCACTGATGTGTTTTGTAATTGTCATTGTAATGATGAAATGAATTATTGTATTTGCAATGAAATTTAATAAAGAGGGAAATTTGAAATCATGTCCATATTATATAAGCTTTCTGTTAAAAAAAAAGCTTCATGTTCATACTCATGAGCTTAATGTTCAAAACATGAGCTTACTATTTGCATCAGTTTGCCAAAAATATTACATGCACATGTCAAAATAAACTAGACAACACAGCACACACTACGCTGATTATGTTCAAAAAATTACAGGGACTTTTCAGAATGTGCATTAAAAAGGGGAGTTGTTGTCCATTCATGCTGCTGCTCTATTTGATGAGCTTGCTTCAGTTGTAGGGTTTTTTTTTTCTAGTTGCACAAGTCAACATGTTGTGACCCAACTCACCACATAAGCTACACTTAACTGTAGAATGCCTTTTCCCTCTCCTAGCTTCATTTGGCCCTCTTCTTCTATGCTTTTTTGGTCTTCCTGCAGATCTTTTCACCAATGGTGGTAATATGTCAGGCAGGTTGACTTATGGCCATTGACTTGGGTCAAGCATTGGGTGCATATGCTCTGCATAAATAAGCTTGTATGCCTTCCCTTTGAAACAAGGAGATACAAAGTCTGTAGATTGTAGCCTCTAGTGATAAATAGCCCTTAGCACATGTTTGCAAGGGAAACCTAAATGCTGCCACTTCCCACATCCACAAGTGCCTCTGCTAAGCTTGATGGGAAAATGCACATGTTGGTCTCTCACCTCAAATTCATCACCACCACATGGGGTTGCATAGCATAGCCTAGACTCATCTGATCTTGCTTGCAGAATCTTTGTTGCATAGTCAGTCAGGTCCATATCCCCCATGCCTATAGCTTTGTCAAACCTTGAGCCAATCCTCTTCATTGCCCACTTCCTTATAGCTACAATACAACATTCACACAAAAATGTAAAATCAGAGAATGCATATGTTAATGAAAGTACTTCTGTGTGTGATGTGTTTACCTTCAAGTAGTTTCAGAAGAAAGGTAGATCTCTGTAGGGTTGTGTGCATGAGTTGAAAGACTCTACAAAATTTGTTGTGTTATGATCACAACACAGTGTAGCATAAAACTTATGCCTAGAACAGGCCTCAGTGCAGCTCTCTAATTATTCAACAACCTTAAGATTGTACTCAAAGTATTTTCTTCATTGCTTTGTTGAATACATACTCATTGTATGCATCAGCTGCAATCCGGAAAAGCTTATGGAAGGTTGAACCACTAAGTCCTTTGGCCTTGTAGTTTGTGTAAAAGTGCTGGAAACACACTCTTCTAGTAGCTCTGGGGAATGTGTCATGAATTGTTGTGTCAACAGCCTGCAAGCAAATCCATCAGTTAATACATTTGTTAATACATGAAAAAGTAAATAATATTTTATAAAGTGTTTTCAAAGGTGGCTTACCTTCATTATGTCAGAGATGAAAGTCCAATCATCTCTATTGCAGCCTTCCTTCTCAAATAGGATTTTCAAATTCCTTAGGAAATAACCCCAGCTGTCAATGCTCTCACTGCCAACCACTCCATAAGCAATGAGAAAAATCTCATTGTAACCATCTATCCCAACTACACTGAGCAAGATTCCCTTGAAATTCCCACTTAAGTGAGCTCCATCAATACCAATTATGGGTCTACAACCCCTCAAGAATCCCCTACATTGGGCAGCAAAAGAAAAAAAAAAACAAGCCTTGAATCTTGGTGGCTCATTTGTATTTGATTCACCCCAAGTGACCAAAGCATATCTACCTAGGTTTGTCTCCTTCACCATTTTAGCATACTTAGGCAATAGTGAATTAGTGACTATGCCTCTCCAAAACCCCCATGAATCCTCTCCTTGCACATTACCTTCACCTTTTAATAGAGCATTTTTTTAACTTCAATCTCAAACCTTTCCATACAGAGTCTTTGTAAAGACTTAACTAGGATGTCAGGATTTGCTAGAACGTCTGACTGCAGATTTCTACACAGCCACTCAAATGTTACAACTGGGTTAATCTCCAGCCTTCCACAACTTCTATGCTCCGCTGTCAAAGTCTTGATTGCCTTACTGACCTTGTCTGTCATGGTGGAGGCATGAATTCTCCAGTTGCAACCATCTACAGCACACCTTGCAATGTATCTTATTTTGTCAGTCTTTTTCACATAAACACCAAGTCCTTCTTGTATGAAGTATTCTTTGAAAACTTCCATAAATGATTCCTTGTCTCCAAATATCAACCATGGCTCAAGTTTGATGCGTCCAAACTCTTGATATGTCCATATTTTACCACTCCTGTAGGTCTTATCCATGGTTAAACTGCCATCAAGATAATCCTCAAATTGCTTCTCAGGAATGTCATCATGGAGACAATCTATCTCTGTCTCGTCCTCTATGAAGTCACCAATGTTTGCTTCATAATCATCTTCAGCTTCCTCACTGTCAGATTGTATGTAATCATCATCTTCACTATCACTGCCAGACTCATCAGATCTCTCCTCTATTTCAGGTGCTATGTTCCTTGCTCTATTTCTCTCTGATCTCCTTAAAGTAACACCTTTCCCCTCAGAAGTAACCTTTTTGGCAACACTCTTCTTGGACCTAAATCCCCCAGGTCTAGATATTCCTCCCTTTTTAGGTTTAGAACTGCTAGCTACTGTAGAAGATTCAGGTAGACAAGTTGTTTGTGGTTGATTTGAAACTGGTGGTTGAGGTGGTGGTGGTGTTTGTGGTTGAGGGGAGGGTGGTTGAGGTGGTGAGGTTGTTTCTGGTTGAGGGGAGGGTTGGGTTTTTTTGGGTGTTTTTTTCCTTTTCTATGGAGTCATTTTCCTCTTTGGACATGAGGTTTTGGCCTGGTTCAGAGGAGAAGTTGGTTGAGAGTGTTTAGGTGGAGTTGAGTAGTTTGTTCAGGCTGAGGCTGAGATGCCCCAGGAAAAAACCTCATCAACTTCTTGGGTGCCTAACACTCTAACATACTCAAGATCACCCCCATCAAGATTAGCAACAGGAACCTCAACTACAACTTTAAAATGTTGTTGTTCCTGCAACTCTCTCTCAGCCTGGGCCTTTTCCTCTTCCAACCTAGCCTTCTCAGCGATTGCCTTAACCCTTCTTTAATTTGCCGATTACCCAAAGCATCCATAAACACTTGCTTAGGAGTTTTGTTCTTCCTCTAAGTAAATTACTATTGTTTCCTTACCTTGAAACCACTCCCACATTTTCAGCATTTCCCTATCCCCACTTAACTCCAACTTCCTATTAGTTCTAGGTGGCATAAACTACAAACTAAAGTATTTGGGAAGGATCACATTTTGCTTAACAGAGTCCTCAAACATAAACTCATACAAGTCCATTAGACTTGTTTTGTCAGTATCATCAACCAGTACATCAAACCCTTGATCTATGTAATGGACATCAAGCCACACTCAACTCATCCTATCAACAACAAATTACAGACATATTACTTTACTGAACATCAACACACATGATTCATATCAACAACCACATACCAAAGCCTAATATACGAATACAAAAATTGCAAAAAAAAGGAAGTCAAACACTTCACAATCACAAACCATAACAATGCCAAATCAATACCAACAAATAACAATTTTTAACATGAAATTTAAGATTAAAAACACAAGTCAAGTCAAGTAGTCACATTTAAATGAAAATTTCAGAAAAACCCTAACCCTAATTTAATTTTCACTAAAAATGCCAAATTCAAAACACGAAATGAAGATCGAAAGTGCGATTATTACCTTGCTTGCTATCTCCAACTCCCCAAAGCCAAATTCAAGTGCGTTTTGCTTCTACTTCCTCCCCTACTTTGTCACCGCTATTCTGGTCCGCCCAACTTCAACACCAAAAAAAGATTCAATTTAGGAGTGTTTTGTTCAAGTGTTCAACAAAGCTTCTTGTTTGATTATGGATTACTGGGTTTGAATGATGGTGAAAGGTCAAAGAACAGAGAAGAAAAATGAGGGAGGGGAATTTTTTTATCTAACTTGAAGAAGTTAGAGAGTCAATTAGCTTTAACGCGCCCTTAACCCTAATAAAGGGCATACTGGTCATTTCACAGTAACGACCAACTAACGTCCAGACCTCATTAATGGCACGTCATGTCATTGTACTATTTGTGAGTGGCATTTGGTGAATTATGAAAAGTCTGATGGCATTTGGTGAGTTTTTAAAGTTCTCAAAGGCATTTGGTGAAATAGTTGTTTATTTTTTATTTATTTTTTCATTTTAGTTCAGCGAAGAACCACTAACGGTTATAGAAGCTCTATACATTTATGCCGCAAACACGTTAGTGATTCTTTTAAAGAAAATTATGGAACCACTAACGATGTTAGAAGTTTTAATTTGTAGAACTGTTAACTCCGTTGTGTTTCTTTGTTGAACCAGATTTAAAAAATTATAATAAATAAATAAATGGGTTTTTCTACATGATAACCCTCTTAATTTCACTTTTCTACGTTATGCCCATTCTTATATTGTACCACTTTCCACACAAATACATTTAGTTTCCATACGGTACCCTTGTCGTTATCCCGTCGTTAACAAATTCTGTTAGTGGGCTCCACTCACCTCTTACTAATAGTTAATTTATCGATTTGCGTATTGGAAAATGTTACATAAAAGGTTTTATAGGCTATTTTGGTTCTTAAGGTCTAAATTGAGCTCAGATTTGGCAAAAAATAACGTACATACCTCGTTTTACGTATTTAAAAATGTCTCGATTGCTTATGTGTTTCATACACAAAACGAGATATTTTTGTTATTTTGTTGTCAATATCTAAGCTCAATTTGGATCCATGTGGGTCAAAATAGCCCCTAAAACCTTTAATGGAACATTTTTCAACATGCAAATCGATAAAAAATATATTAATAAGTGGAGAGTGGACCCCACTAACGAAATTTGTTAACAGCGAGATAACGACAAGGTTACAGTATGGAACTAAATGTGTTTGGGGGTTATAGTATAAAAAGTGCTACATGGAGGGACACAAGTGCACAACGTCGACGGGAGGAAAACCTAGGTCGTTGAATTCTAAGTATCCTCGATCAAAACCAAATTTATAACTAAACCCCCAACCCTAAGTATAGGGATAAGTCCGGGTCAAACCCAAGGGAATGAGGTATTAGATAAAGTCTCTAGTAAGCTACTCTGAAGCCTTAAGCAATAGGGTTGGTCTAAACTAGCAAATCAATACAATCAAAGCTAACAATATAAATCAATATCAAAGCACTAGGGATTTAGGATCCATATGCACTCACGATATACTTGGTAATTTGTCTGGAAATTGATCAATCAAGCAATGCAAGGGAAAAATGTATTTGCAATCAAAATCACTTAAATATCTATTTCGTAGGGTCAAGCTAGATGTCTCTACAAATTACTTTGAAGGAAAATCGCAAAACAAGATCAATCGATAATAATAGCTTCCAAATCAATTTTTCGTACAAGTGAAAACTAATATGCAATCTAGCTTGATAATCATGATTAGCTACTCCTCATCAAATCAAACACATGCACAAATTTCATCAACCAATTTAATTTCATCATCCAATCAATCAAAAACCCCCAAATTAGCTATAGCTTATCATTCATACATGCTTCACCACTTCCTTATCAAAGGAATTACTCACTACACATTGTAAAATTGAAAAGCATAACTAAACTAATCATCAATTTCATCATCAACATTGTAATCCAAATATCAACAATCAAATCAAACAAACAATAGAAATTCAACAATATATCAAGAATCAAACACTAATATTGCATTAAAAAGGAAATAATACTTACAAAACTTGGCCAATATCAAAGTGAGTGAAGTCCAAAATGTAGCAATCATCAATTACCAAGTTTCTCTCTCTAAATCTAAGAACAAATTTTCCCAAAATCTTGATCTTCTCTCTCTAAAAATCCAAGCAAAATTCTAATTCTAATTCAATTCTCATTCATTCCTTCTCTCTCTAAAAATGAAGAAATTCTTTATATATTAAATCTAACAAAGGAGAAGTTAGTTAGACGTCCAAAAAGAACCCCAATAGGCGTGCCCTCTTCTCTAAATGCGCGACTGTAAAGAAGTGGGTATAAAACAAGGGGAGAGCAGCTGCGCGACCGCACCTCTCACCTGCACAGTCGCGCACAAGGCCTGCGCCCCCGCACCTGGGAGTAGGGGAGGGCTTCCTCGTGCATCCGTTGATGCTCCCATGCGCTCCACTTGATACATGTTGGGGGTGGCAGTTTCTAAAGGCCTCCACGTACAGTGGATTCAACACCATTTTTTATGCTCACGCAGCATGAGAGCGCGGCCTAGAAGACTTGAAATTTGCACTCCTTAGCACTTGAGCTTCAAGGGGAGAGACCGGCTTGCATCTTGAGCTTTATAAACCCCGAGAAAATTCCATTAAGCTCCTTGAACATCACCAATCTCCTGAAATAAAGAAGAAAAGGAAAAATAAAATAAAGAAGAAAAGGAAAAATAAACTAAGAAATGAATGAAAATGGGAAAACAACTAAGGAAAACACAATCTAGAGAAATAACAAGTAAAACTAAAATAAAAAGAGGTAAAAGAGCTATAAAAGCGATTAAAATCCATCCTTAAAGAGGATAAAAAAAAGCGATAAAAATCCCCCAAAACTAGACTTTTGCTCGTCCTCGAGCAAAACAAAAGCAAGTAGAAATAGGATGAAAACTTATTCAAACAAGAAAAGATAAGAATGTACACTAAAACTCACTTTCGTAGGAACCACGGTTATTTTTAGCTACAACAAGCCCTTTAAACCCCAAAGTCGCTAATGAGGACAAGTGAGGTATCGTTAGGGTATCCAAAGAGTTTGACCTAGAACTTTTTAAGGTAAATATGAGGCAAATCAATAAAAAGAAAGTAAAATAAAAAATTCAAACAAATAGCATTTGAAATGGACTTTTACAAATGATCAAATGCAAGTGAAAAAATAACTTTCTATACAATAAGGGTATGCACATTCCAAGATATCCAAGGTTGATTGAAACATAGAATATGCTAAGCTTAGAGAACTAATAACATAATTCACCTTCATCTCAAACAGTCTTACCACGTCTCCCAACTAGTTTCAAATCCACCTCTAGTGAGCATCTAAATGATTCCTCAAAGGAACCAGAAAAGAAAAGATTTTAGGGCTACTCGACATCTTGATTATGCACACCGCTCCATAGGCTTGACTCTCATCCACCTTTACCGACTTGTAACTTAACCACAAAGGTCAAAAGGTCTTGAGAAGGATTGTAATGTGTAGACACCCAAATGTGTCTCCCCAAAAACCAAACCAGTGATGAATACTTTTCACGTCACTTGATTATCAAACAAAGTGAAAGTGTGAAAAGTCTTGTGATGCGATTGTTTTAATAACATACTTCTTTCTGCATTAAAAAATCTACTCTATTTATGAAATGGTCCAATAATAGTGTTGTTAAGTCGAGCTCGCAAAGAGCTTTCCAAAGATATATTGTAAGCCTAATTCCGATGAATAATGAGGAAGTTATGGCTAAAATACTAATGGGGTCTGAAATGATTTTATGGCCCAATGATCTAGTGGAGGGGCCATTAATTATTATTTTTAAAATTATTAGGATTAATTCTAATTTTCTAGAATATTCTAGAAGGTTATTTTGAGTTCTAATAGATTTAGGATTTATAATTATCTTTTTTTAGAAAAATAATGATTTTGATTTGAAATCAAACAAGTGTTTTATTATACTAAAATCTGATTTAAAATTGATAAACACGGAGTTTAATTTCCTTAATTATATTAAGAAGAATATTCTGTACAAAAGCGCGTTTTATCTTTTAATCAACGCCAAACGACCGAGCCTGTTGCCATGCGTGATGCTTGTCGTTTTGCGATAGGCTCTGTCGCTGGCGACAAGGTCAGTTTTATTTCGGTTCAAATTCTGACTCTTTTCTATCGTTTCTGGACTATTTTCTTGATAAATAGGGTGGTATTTCCCCGTTTCAATCACTGAGAATCATCAAGATTCACAATCATCTTAATTCTCTCAAGCAATAGCTTATTCTTCTCCCTCTTTATAAACCTTTCCCTTTTACAAAACTCCGCATTCACAAGTTCTAGACACACCTAGCCAAGTTCGAAGTTGTCTTTGCCCTAGACGTGAAAGGTTGATAATTTCTGAGGGTTTGGTCTCAAATCTCTATTTTAATTATTTTATTTAACTGTTTGATTCAATATTTTCATTGAAGTTACTAACGTCTGTATTTTGCTATTAGAAAGAGATATGAGGCATCGAAGTAAGTAATTAGATTACTTCTTAATTATTCTTGTGATATAAAAATCATGCTTATATTATTTTAATTCCTAGTATCATGTTAGGATGTTATTTGTTTCTTTCTAGTATCATGCTCAGTTTGCTTCCTATTCTTTCTCATATCATGTTAGTATCATGTTAGGGATAAAGCTTTGATCTGTATTAGTGACATGGTAGGATTTGTCATTAATCTTGTTAGTATCATGCCTAGGATCTTGCTAATATTATTATGGTTTGATGAGATTATTATTACGATAATGATTGTTGTGTTTATGAATTATTATTATGTTGCTTGTTATATTATTGTTATTGCTTGATCACACCCTCTCTTGCAGGTTTAAAGGGAATTTGTACTTGTAATCACGCTTAATAAGATAATTAATAATGTTGTTTAGATTAATATGATTATAATTCAAGTGATCGCCAATAATAGTTTTGTTTTTGCATTAATATTCAACAAAAATAGATTAAACAGGTTTAGGGTTAATCTATTGATTGTATATTAGTCAGACGGCGCACATGAATATGAGAAGAATAAAGTAGAGGCCTATTTTTAAGGCAGGTTAAATCTCTTTTAGGTTGGATTTGTACCTTCATCCCCGAATACTAGATTGGTTCTAGACCACTACGGAGTTAGCGATCTCATGAATTGTGAAAGGGTGTAGCCTTCACCCTGTGAACGGTTTACAAGTTTCTAAAACATGTTGGCGACTCTTTTTCTCTAGCTTCCTTCCCTTAGGACGCCACCATAGTTAAGTGTATGACCATAGTGGGGCTCAAGTGTGGGATGCTTGAAATATTCTTGTAGACACCCATTTACATCTCCCCAAAACCAAACCCGGTGATGAGTATCTTTCACGTCGAATCATAATCGAATGAAGTGAAAGTGTGGAAAGTCTAGTGTTGCGGTTAGTTTTTAATTCTTTTCTTTCTCTCTGTTTTTGAAAACCTATTTTAATAAAACAGCCAATCCAGTTTGGTTTGGTTCATAGAAAGGGTCCAATAATATAATAGTTGGATGGGGCTTGAAAAGAGATTTCCAACGATATATTATAAGCCCAATTCCGATGAATAATGAGGAAGTTATGGCCAAATTACTTAACTGGGCCTGGTTTGATATTTATGTGCGACCCAGTGATCTAGAGGAGGGCCTAATATTGATTTATCATTCCTAATGCAATTAGAATTGATTTTAGTCTTCTAGAAGGTTCTTTTCATTCCTAATTTAATTAGCATTGATAAATTGATTTTAGTTGACTTTTTAGAGTTTTTATCAGAATAAAAGAAGTGTTTTTAAGGAAAATACAAAGTTTCCCTTCTGTAAGGCTAAATTTTATCAAAATTAAGAAAACATGTGAAGTTGGTTTCTAATTTTCTTATTCTCTCTAGTTTTCAAGACTATCTTGATATTCTCTCTCTCACTAGCTTTTTGCATACAAAATTCCGCATTCACAAGATATAGACACACCTAGCCAAATTCGAAGTTGCCTTCGCCCTAGAAGTGAAAGGTTTGATTTATGAGGGTTTGGTCCCAAATCTAGTCTAAACTTTCCAAATCATTATTTCAATTATTTAATTTAATTGTTTTATTTGATTATTTTCCTTGAAGTTACTAACGCGTGTATTTTGTTATTACAAAGAGGTACGAGAAATCCAAGTAAGTGCTTTAATTGATTTATTGATATTATGCTATAGAAATCATGTCTAGGTTGTTATAATGATTCTTACTATCATGTTTAGGGTAACAACTATGATTTCTAATATCAAATATTCTTATTATGATTTCTGTGATGCTTCCTATTTCTTTCCTAATATTCATGTTAGTATCATGTTAGGGTTAAAGTTTTGATCTTTATTGCTTAGTGACATGCTAGGGTTTGTTATTAATCTTGTTAGTATCATGCCTAGGATCTTAATATTATGCTTTAACATGATTATTATAATCATGATTATTTTTATGATTCATAATTATTATTGTTATGATTATTATTATGTTGCTTGGTACATTATTTATTGTTATTGCATGATCACACCTTTTACGCATGTTTAAAGGGAATTGGTACTTGTAATCATGCTTAATAAGATAACTAATAATCTTGTTTAGGATTAATTTGATTATAATTCAAGTGATCGCCAATAATAGTTTTGTTTGTGCATTAATATTCAACCAACATAGATAAACAGGTTTAGGGTTAACCTAATGATTGCATGTTAGTCAGAAAGCGCACATGAATACGATCAGAATAAAGTATAGGTCTATTATTAGGGCAGGTCAATCTCTTTTAGATTGGATTTGTACCTTCATCCCCGAACTTCCAGTCATGGTTCCACACCTATTGCAGTTGGCGATCTCCTGAATCGTTAAGGGGTGTAACCTTAACCCCGTGAACGGTTTACAAGTTCCTAAAACTTGTTGGCGACTCTTTTGCTCTATCTTCTTTCCCTTTGTCGCCATCGTACTTTAGTATATGATCACAGTGGGGTTCAAGCTAGGGATAACGCTTGAAATATTCCCTAAAGTTTTGGCGACTCCACTGGGGAGGATTTCTATTTTAATACCAGAAATTTATTTCGGCAATGATTTAGAATGAGTGGATGAGACTCGAAAAGTTCTAAGTATTTCATGTGCGTAATTTTGATTAACATTATTGTCATATGCATAAAAAAAGATCTCATTGGAAAGACCATCCGTAATGACTTAAAAACATAGGATTTTTACACGTAGGAAATTTGAGGAATATCTTTCACAACTAGGACCCAAATAACGCTAGGCGAAACCTGAAAATTTTATCGAGCACAAAAAGCTGCTGAGGCATGTAGGAACTAGCGTCAGAAAACAGAGTCTAGCGTCGATGATTTGAATCTGGCGCCAGGCGGCAGCTTCTGTCGCCAGACGCCAAAGCCAAATCGCGGCGCCGGCCTCTATTCGCTGGCCCCAAGTTCTTCCAATACCAAGCCAGAAATATGCGTTCTAATTTTGATTAGTTTTTAGCACTATTTGCTCGATCCTACTTCCTTATTGTTTTTTTTTTCACTTTTCTAGAAACCCATATGTGTTCTACATATGGACATAACCCTCTGGGAATTCATGCTCCATCTACCTGATTGAACGCTCTGTGCAACAAAGGGTACATCCGAGAATGTTGAATTCACCAAACCATGGAAGCGAGTTTTTCTTAACTCGCAGTGTCCCATCCACTCGCGCCAACCCTTCACGGTTAGGCTTTCGCGCGGTGCATCCAGACAATTAACCATGGACCCTCTTTGACTAACCCATATCCCAAACTTTAGAGAAATAGAGCCATGGTTAGGTTGCAAACTCATTGCATCATATTGTGCCTACTTGACTAACTGTGCATTATTTGTTGTGCATACTCTATGTGTTTTTCCTAACCATTTGTTTGACTTGTGTTTAAGACTAAATAAACTAATTAATGACTAAAAGAACTTTGCCTAATTAATTAATTAATTTGATTAATCAAAGTCTAATAATTTAATCATAGTTGACTTAGTACGACTTTAGGCACACCTTGCAGAGTAATAATACCGAAAGCAGTTCCAGATCAACGTTCTAGTAACGAAGCCGAGATTTAGACTGCAGCGACTGGCGACAGTCCTGTTGTCTGGCGCTACACTGCAAGGAGAGGCGCCAGTCCTATTGTATTGGCGACAGTTCAGTTTACTGCTCCACTCATCACTTTGTGTCTAATCGAACAGTTTGTTAATCAATTCGGTTAATTTTCATTAATAATAATACCTTGTGAAGTCCTTAATCGTGTCTAGGCACTAAGTCCCATGGTCTTACACAAGAGTCTTAATATGTCACCTACACTCACTACCTCATTAGTCTTAGCACACACTTTGAGTATAAGTCACCATGACCATGTCTTAAGTTCATGCATGAGTCGGTTCTTTCCGTCATTTAAGTTGGGGGTACAGTTTATTCCTAATTTCTTCATATCTCTCCATCTACATCATCTTTCTTCACATCACAACCTTCATTCTTCCTACCTACTTCCATCTTTGCATGTTGAATAGAGTTTGAGTCAAATAATTAACAGTCCATACCCCTAATTTCCCTTTCCAGTACTTGGTTAAGGAGAGAAGGGCGATTAATTAAGGACAACCTCTTTGTTCAAGTCTTACTTTTTGATAAACCGATTCGTCAAAAGAGGAAAGCTAAGAAGATAATGGAAACTCAAGAAGAAGTCAACAAACTTAAGAATCAATTGACTACCGTGACTGAGGCATTGAAGGCTTTAACCCTCAAAATCAATGACCCTGTGAAGCAACAACAAATGGACCTTATGCAAGAAAGCTTGAGCAAGCTATCCAATGACTACAAGTTTCAGGGCATTATTTCACAAGGGGTCTTGGTGGACAAGGAACTTCTTCCGCATAAGTTCAATGCCAACGACATCCCAAAATTCAAGGCGACAAATAACCCTTATCTTCACTGAAGAGCCTTTGAAACTATAATGAACATTAAGGGGATCGATAGGAAAGTCTTTCATTCCTTGTTTTCTTTATCTCTTGAAACCGTTTGTCAACAATGGTTCTTTTCCCTTGACAAAGAGAAAACCTCTACCTGGGAGTCGATAACAAACGCTTTCATAGATAGATATAAGTGCAACATTCAAGACGAAACATGCCACAGACAACTTGAGATGTTAAAACAAAAAGAAAACGAAGGGTTCACTTCTTTCTTCAACAAATGGAGGGAAACTTATGCTAATATTGGTTAAGGTTCCTACCAAAAAAGATTCTGTGAGGATGTTCATCAAAAACCTTCAAGAAAAATATACAAAGCACTTAAAATATCAAGACAACTTGAATACTTTCAAGGCTATGTATAATATAGGCATTGACATTGAAGATGACCTTCTTAAAGATAATAGTGCGAGAGGAAAGAAGAACGACCATCCTTCTTCTTCCTCTCCCATTAATGAAGTACATGCTACAAACGCCTCTAAACCACGAATCCAAAGGTCGAAAAGAGAGTTCACTTCACTTGGTATGAGTTATGAAACAACTTTCGAAAAGCTACACCACAAAGGACTAGTCATGCCCTTAGGACCTATCAAGGATCCAGTTCCAGAAGCCAGGACACCTAAGTGGGATCCTAATAAACATTGCAAATATCATCAAGGAAAGGGTCACAACACTGGGAAGTGTTGGAAACTCAAAGAAGCTATTCAAGATCTGATTGATGACAATAAAACTTCCGAGATTCTAGCCATCGCAGAAGATCAAACATCCTTTGATCCTTCACTCCTTATCATACCTGTAGGTGAGCCTATGATCGAGACAGCTTATATAACCTCTCTTGATGAAGTAGCCATGATTGAGGAGGATGAAAATCTTTTCTTAGATAATACCAGGGAAAACTTGCCAAGTCTAAAAGAAGACGTTCGAAAACTGCAAGATGTCATTGTCATGCTCTTGAATGTGGTAGAAGGACTAGCAAATCGGATGATGGTTATCGAACAAAATTCTCACCAAGGATTTAATGAAGAACTCAATGCTCCTAAGCCATGGGCAAAATGGACCATTGAAGAATACACACCAATAGGAATGACTTACAATGAAGCTTCTGAATGTCTTCACAATCAAGGTCTCATTCACCCCATTGGTCCCAGTCAAGACCCTCCGCTTGAAAAATGGTATCCCAATTGGGACCCAAAATCTTATTGTCGATACCATAAAGGTCGTGGTCACACCACCAAAATATGTCTCGCTCTCAAAGATTGTGTTCAAGACCTCATTGATTCAAGTCTCCTCCGTGTTCCTCTTAGCAACAAAAAGGCCAGGATTAATAACAATAACAACATTGGCTGTAAAGGAAAGAAGAACAACTATCCTTCTTCTTCCGAAAACATCTACTATAGTAACAGTGTTGGTACTTTTGACCTTAATGAAATCTTAGCTATGGATAAACGAGGATTTATAAAGCAACTAAGAAAGGATTTCACCCCTATTGGAATTAGCTACGATGATGCTTTCGATCGACTCTATGCAAAGGGACTCATTACTCCTATTGGATCCATTCAAGATCCCCCACTTGAGAAGAGATTGCCTATTTGGAACCCAAATGTACACTGCAAGTACCATCAAGATAGGGGTCATACTACTGAGAGCTGTTGGAAGCTAAAGGAAGAAATCCAATATTTGATCGACAATAACGGTCTTCCAATACCTCCAGTCGGTAAGAACACCAAGTGATGATAAGCCAAGGGACAAGAGACAAGCTTTAACAACAAGATTTTATGATCTTTTTTCTATTTTTTATTTACCCTTTCCCCAATAAGTCTAGCATAGGCACCTTTTTATTCTCCTTAGATTTATTTTGTAGGATCATTATTTCTTTTCCTTTAATAAAATGAGCATTTTTATATATGATCATCGCATTGCATTGCATTTTAATAAAAAAAATAATAAAAAAAAGTAAAAAAGCACAAGGTATACCTATGATTTGAGGCACCCCTTGTAGCCACATCATATCACCTTTCACCCTTCAAATATGCAATACTTTTTTGGTAAACCACTTTGAGCCTCGTCTAATGATAGACCCTTCATTTTTTCAACCTACATCTACCTAACCTTAGGATGGGATTGTGTACAACTTATGTAATTTTTAATTTCATAAAAAGCTTGAGTGGCTTCAAAAGATTAAAATAGCAAAAAAAATAAATAATAATAAAAGTGTACAAAAGGGCAAGTGTTCTAATGTCTTTGACATGCACACTTCTCAGATTGCGTCTCTTATCGAGTGCTCGGTACCGTGCTTGAGAAACATGAATGCCAAGTGAGTGATAGACCGCATGATCGAGATTGCCCACACTTAATAAAAATAAAAAAAATGAAAAAGCAAAATAAAAAAAGAGCAAAAATAAAATAAAAGAAAGAGCAGCGAGAAACCTCAAGCATAAAAATACAAAGATTTCAAAAAAGCAAGGTTGCACACCTTGGGGGCTTATCTACGGTCTTGAGCCTTTATCCCTCTCTTCTATAACCTTTAGCCTAACCACGTTACAGCCCTTCAAAATACCTTTTTGAGGTATACACACTTGTGCGAGGTTCGGCTAGAGATATGTTCGGCCTGATTCCTAACGGATACGTAAGCAACCTCACATCGAGGTGCGGCCGTAATTAAAATGCATTCATATTTACACTCATAATTGTTCATATCTAGGGACTCCAATGATCATCCCTATCTACTTAGGGCTAGAATTGGGGGCTTGATCCTTACATCATTAGCTTACCTAGCCTAAAGAGTCACCATCATTTGACTCTTCTTGAAATAATATTTTCCCACACACTTAGCCCTTGCGGCCTAACTTTAGTATCACTTTCACACACCGCACTGATACATGACCAAATATACTTTCCCTTAGGAACCCTTTGTCATGAAATCTTAACATAACGCTGAAGCATGCCTTGTCATGTCAAAATCACTCATCAATCATCATTGCATCACAAAGTATGAAATACTTAGCCTCCGCGCCTAAGTTACCTAAATACTTTCATTATCTAGTCAACTAGGATAGTCTAAGATGTTACAATCCTTGTACTATGAGAGACAACGTTAACGGATTAAGCTCATTCAACATGCACCTTCAAAAACTTCGCCTCTTTCTTTTTTCGCGTCTTTCTTTTTCGGGAGAAAGTCGGTACCCTCCACAAAAATGACAAAAAATTTTTGCTTTTTTGTATTTTCGAGTCGCACAATCACAATACAATGCACACACGGGTCATGAGTCACACGTGTCAATAAACGTTGAGTCAACCTCAAGTCACTCAGTCACATTGAGTCAACCTCAAGTCAGTCAGTCACGTTGAGTCAACCTCAAGTCAGTCAATCACCTTAGGTCAACCCTAAGAAAAAACATCAAGCCTTAGGTCAACCCTAAGAAAAGCACTAGCAAAGTCTTTTGGCAATCTTTTAATTTTTACAGGATACAACTATTCAGTAAAGCTCCTATTCGCAGCCAACCGAACGATCGCAACAAACATTCAAGTATGAAAGCTCTATTGTTCAGAGACGTGTGGACAATCCTTTCAAGCTCTTTTGTTCAAAGACGCGTGGACATATAAAAAAGCTCTTTTGCTAAGAGACGCGTGGACATCCTATTCAAAGCTCTATTGTTCAGAGACATATGGACATTTCTTTCAAGTTCTTTTGTTCAGAGGCGCATGGACATATCATCAAAGCTCTTTGCTCAGACGCGTGGACATATCATTAAAGTTCTTTTGTTCAGAGACGCGTAGACATATCATTCAAAGCTCTTTTGCTCAGAGACACGTGGACATATTATTCAAAAGCTCTTTATTTAGAGACGCATGGACATATCATTCAAAGCTCTTTTACTTAGAGACGCGTAGACATATTAAAAAGAAGTTCTTTGTTCAGAGACGCTTGAAAATATCCAAAAAAGCTCTATTGTTTAGAGACGAGTGAACAACAAAACAGCAAGATGGCGTTCCATAGATTGTGGAAGGTTGTCACAACAAAAAATGCAGCAACAAGTCGGTTACCTTCAGAGACGTGTGCTTGACGGTGTAAGATACGTGTTTCTTAACTCTCTTATCATTTTAACTAGCGCTAGTTTTGTAGGTATCGGCGTTACAAGAATGATTTAGAATCGCAGAACGTTCTGAATCAGTCTTCGTCCCTATCGATACTTTGACTATCGTTTTTGAAACTTGCGTTTCTCCAAACTCAGTCAAAGTGGGGGCTTCTGTAGACACCCATTTGTGTCTCCCAAAAACAAAACCCGATGATGAGTACCTTTTACGTCGAATCATAATCGAATGAAGTGAAAGTGTGGAAAGTCTAGTGTTGCGGTTAGTTTTTAATTCTTTTCTTTCTCTGTGTTTTTTAAAACCTATTTTAAGAAAACAACCAATTCAGTTTGTTTTGGTCCATAGAAAGGGTCCAATAATAGAATAGATGGGATGGAACTTAAAAAGAGCTTTCCAACGATATATTATAAGCCCAATTCCGATGAATAATGAGGAAGTTATGACCAAATTACTAAACTGGGCCCGAGTCGATATTTATGTGCGGCCCAATGATATAGAGGAGGGCCTAATATTGATTTATCATTCCTAATGCAATTAGAATTGATTTTAGTCTTCTAGATTCTTCTAGAAGGTTCTTTTCATTCCTAATTTAATTAGTATTGATAAATTGACTTTAGTTGACTTTTTAGAGTTTTAATCACAATAAAAGAAGTGTTTTTAAGGAAAATACGATTTTTCCATACTATACGGCTAAATTTTATCAAAATTAAGAAAACGCGTGAAGCTGGTTTCTAGCGCCCGACGATAGGATTAGCACCTAGCGTTAATGCTTGGCGTCTGGCGCTAGCCTTGGCGTTTGGCGCTAATGTCTAGCGTCTGGCGCTAAGTCATTTTATTTTCTTCGAAACTCTGATTCGTTTTTCTATCCGTCCGGCTAATTTTCTCTATTAATAACCTCCTAAAACCTCTGTTTTCCATCATCAATTCTCATTAATTATCATCAACAACTTTCTAATTTTCTTATTCTCTCTAATTTTCAAGAATCTCTTGATATTCTCTCTCTCACTAGCTTTTTGCATACAAAATTCCGCATTCACAAGATCTAGACACACCTAGCCAGGCCAAATTCGAAGTTGCCTTCGCCCTAGACGTGAAAGGTTTGATTTCTGAGGGTTTGGTCCCAAATCTAGTCTAAACTTTCCAAATCTTTATTTCAATTATTTAATTTAATAATTATTTTGTTTTATTATTTACCTTGAAGATACTAACGCGTGTATTTTGTTATTAGAAAGAGGTACGAGGCATCCAAGTAAGTACTTTAATTGACTTATAGGTTGTTATAATGATTCCTAGTATCATGTTTAGGTAACAACAATAATTTCTAATATCAAATATGCTTATTATGATTCCTGTGATGCTTCCTATTTCTTTCCTAATATTCATGTTAGTATCATGTTAGGGTTAAAGCTTTGATCTTTATAGCTTAGTGACATACTAGGGTTTGTTATTAATCTTGTTAGTATCATGCCTAGGATCTTAATATTATGCTTTAACATGATTATTATGATCATGATTATTTTTATGATTCATGATTATTATTGTTATGATTATTATTATGTTGCTTGATACATTATTTATTGTTATTGCTTGATCACACCTTTTATGCATGTTTAAAGGAAATTGGTACTTGTAATAATGCTTAATAAGATAATTAATTATTTTGTTTAGGATTAATTTGATTATAATTCAAGTGATCGCCAATAATATTTTTGTTTGTGCATTAATATTCAACCAACATATATAAACAGGTTTAGGGTTAACCTAATGATTGCATGTTAGTCAGAAAGCGCACATGAATACGATCAGAATAAAGTAGAGGCCTATTATTAAGGCATGTTTAATCTCTTTTAGATTGGATTTGTACCTTCATCCCCGAACTTCCAATCATGGTTCCAGACCTATTGAAGTTGGCAATCTCCTGGATCGTTAAGGGGTGTAACCTTCACCGTGTGTTCGGTTTACAAGTTCCTAAAACTTGTTGGCGACTCTTTTGCTCTATCTTATTTCCCTTTAGATGCCACCATACTTTAGTATATGATCATAGTGGGGTTCAAGCTAGGGATAATGCTTGAAATATTCCCTACAATTTCCTACAGTTTTTTGGCGACTCCACTAGGGAGGATTTCTATTTTAATTCCTAAACGTTATTTTGGTAATGATTTTGAATGAGTGGATGAGACTCGAAAATTTCTAAGTATTCATGTGCGTAATTTTGATTTACATTATTGACATATGCATAAAAAAAAGTTCGCATTGGATAGACCATCCATAATGCGTAAAAAACATAGGACTTTTACACGTAGGAAATTTGGGAAATATATTTCACAACTAGGATCGAAAAAACGCTACGAAAAACCGAAGAATTCAAAGAATAGAAAGGCGCAAAGGCATGTAGGAACCAACAACGAGAAAATAGTGCCAGCGCTATGCGATGGCTCTGTCGCCGTGCGACAGCAATGTTGTTTGGCGACAGAGTTATCTTTTGGCGACATGCCCTGTTTTCTCGTGCCATGTTCTTCCAATACCGAGCCAGAAATCTACCTGCTTTGTTTCGACTGATTCTAGTACAGTTAGCTCGATTCTACTTCTTGATTGAGCTTTTCTCATTTTTCTGAACCCATATGTGTTCTACATATGGCCATAACCCTCTGGGAATTCACACTCCATCTACCGAATCGAACGCTCATGGAAACGACGGGTACATCTGAGTTTGTTGAATTCACCAAACCTTGGAAGCGAGTTTAACTCGTGGGGTCCCATCCGCACACGCCAACCCTTCCAAAGGCAAGGCTTCCACGCGGTGCATCTAGACTCATAACCATGGACCCTTTTTTACTAACCCTTATCCTTGAACTTTAGAGAACTAGAGCCATGGTTAGATTGCAAACTCATTGCATCATATTGTGCTTACTTGACTACTTGTGCATTCTTTGCTTGTGCATAACCTATGTGTGCTTACACTAACCACTTGTTTGACCTGTGAATGAGTCTAAATAAACAAATTATAAACTAATTAATGACTAAAAGACTTTGCTTAATTAATTAATAATTAATATGAGTCTAAATAAACTGGTCAAACCTAACTTAGTACGACTATAGGTTTGTCCTTTTAGAGTAAAAGATTGGAAACAGGCCCAGACTATTGCTTCAGTAATAGCGCATGAGTTTGGCCTGTGGCGCGACACGCTAGTGTCCAGCGTTATGCGACAGCATTGTCGCATCGCGCTGGTCCTAGCGTTCAATTTTTCGCTCGAGTCCTCACGTTGAGTCTAATTAATCAATTTATTAAGCGGCAGAAGCTACAATTAGTTCTTAATTGAGTTTATGCACATAGTACCATGGTCTTACACAAGTTTTAAAGCATGTCACTTTCACTCACTTTTTAAAGCACGCACTTCATTTATGTTTCACCTTGATATCTAAAGAGTCTTGTGTGCGCGTGTTTTTCGTCATTTTTTTTTGGGGTTAATTGGATATTAATCCTCCAATTAAACCATACTTTTTTGAACCCTATAATTGAGTCGCAAAAATATGCACCTCATTTTTGCTTTTTTAAAAACCAATAAAATCAAAATCAATTTGAGTCGAATCATTAAAATACATGGCTTTATTTACAATACTTGGTCAAGAAGAGAAGGACGGCTAATCAAGGACAACGTTTTAGTTCAAATCTCACTTTTTGATAAAAATCGATCCGTCAAAAGAGAAATGCTAAGAGGATAATGGCAACTCAAGAAGAAGTTAATGAACTTAGGCAGAACTTGGCCGATGTAACTGAAATGGTGAAGGCTATGGCTCTTCAAGCCAATGACCCTGCGAAACAACAACGGATGCAGAGAATGGAGGAAAGCATGAACAAGCTCTCCAATGACTACATGTTCCAAGGCATTAGCTCACAAGGAATCTTAGTGGACAAGGAGCTTATTCCACAAAAGTTCAATTCCAATGACATCCCTAGGTTTCGAAACCATAATGAACATCAAGGGGATTGATAGGAAAGTCTTTCACATTTTGTTCTCTCTATCTCTAGAAACCGTTTTCCAGCAATGGTTCTTTTCCCTTGACAAAGAAAAGATCTCTACTTGGGATGGATTAGTAAAGCTTTCATTGATAGGTATAAATGTAACATTCAATTTGAAACTGACCATAGAGAACTTGAAATGTTAAAACAAAAAGAGAATGAAGGTTTTACTTCCTTCTTTAATAAGTGGAGGGAAACTTCTGCTAAAATGGTTGAGGTGCCTAATGAGAAAGAATCTGTAAGGATGTTAATTAAGAACCTTCAAGAAAAATATTCTAAGCATCTCAAATATCAAAATAATTTGAATACTTTCAAGGTCATCTATGACAAAAGAATCAATCGAGGACGACCTTGCAAAGCAAAAATGTGCTAACAACTCCGACAATGGCTGGAAAGGAAAGAAGAACGACAATCCTTCTTCTTTCAAAACCTCCCACTCAAACAAAGTTAGTAAGTTTAATATGAATGAAGTCCTTGCTATGAATAATCAATGACAAAAGAAGCCATTAGGAAGAACTTTACTCCTATTGGCATGAGTTATGAATTATGACATCGCATTTGATCGCCTTCATGCAAAAGGTCTTATATTTCCCATTGGACCATTCGGAGATCCACCAATCGAAAAGAGGATGGCTAGTTGGAACCCCAATGCACATTGTAAATACCATAAAGGTAAGGGTCATCTTACTGAAAATTGTTGGAAGCTAAAGGAAGCTATTCAAGATCTGATTTATAACAACAAACTTCCATTGCCTCCTGCAAGCAAGAGGCCAAGCATCAATAGCGCCACACTTTTAGATTCTTTGGCTATTTCTGATGAGGAAAGTGATATTGCTTAAGCCATCATCCCTCATTAAACCAGTCAAAGAAGCCCATGCTATCGAAGAAGAGGAGAAAACCTTCTTTGATGGAATGAGTGATTGATGAGTCTATTATATATATATTTTTATTCCCTGTCCCACGGGTCATATTTGTGCTTATTTGAGCTCTGCTAAGCCATTTTTATTACTAATATACGTTTTCTAGTGTTTTTGCAGAGTTGGTATTATTTTGTAGGAACTTGCAGAAATATGATAATTCCCGAGCTTATAGAGCCACTATAAAAACATTGGAGTTTGATCGTATTTATGATTGTTTATATAAAGCCCAAGACCAAGCTAATTAATTTTTGTTCGGTGATTAAGGGCTCGATTTGTTTTGAGTACTAATTTTGTTACAAGACCAAGATAAATTAAGAAGAAGAAAATTTTAGCCCATGTGAAAAAGGCCCAATTCGAAGATGTTGCTGGGCGTGTGGATTAGCGGGCCCAATCGGGCTAGTGTTCTGCAAGTTGTGTTGTTTGCTACGTAGTTTTTTGTGGTTCGATTTGGGCCTAATATAGTGCTCCGTATTCTGATTGGGGTTGCAAGTTGCTTCTAATCCTTGTTTTAGTGGGTTTAGAAAGTTGAGTTTATCTAAAACTCCTTTTCCATGTTATAAGAAGATTGGAGTACGTAGAAGTGAGGGAGGGTATGAGTATAATTTTTGGATTAAGTAGTTTTAACTTTTAAGCTTTATTTATCTCGTTATTACTCCATAGTTTAGGAAAACATTACTTTGTTGTTTGTTCTACGCTTTTCGTTATTATACTTTATATTATATTAGTTTTTCTTTGTTACGTTGTTACTATTTTATAATTAGTTTTATTATTATTGTTTTCTTTAATTTCTTATTCTTTCTTTTAATTATGCTTATTTTAATTGCTTTGATTAATTATGCTTAATTTAATTACTTTATTTAGTTTAGATTTAATTATGTGCGAGTAATTTAACTCTAAGTTTTTGGGGATCCATAATTAATATGAAGGAATAAATTATTACGGTTTATTGTTAATGTTGTGGGTTAATTTCCTATTGATTGTTATAATGCTATGCAATTAGATAATAGCTGGTTTAATTGTATGAGTTATGCAATATTGATTCGATATTCGAGAGATGAAAATTCATGTTTAGGCTTAGTTTCAATAGGCAAGTTAATTTATAAATGGTTAAGTCAAGATTCGAGAGATTTGATTTAATACCGATAGATTAATTCTGTGATTATAATAAGTAGAGAAAGCCCTTTATAATCAGGTTAATTTATGCATTAATAACTGATTATTATGTTTTATCCCGGACTATTAATTATTGGTGAACCTATATCCTATGCTTTTATTTATTAATTTCTCCCTACTTTTATTCTCCGTAGTTTAATTTGCTTTAGTTTATTTATTTTCCATAGTTTAATTCTCATAAAAATAATTTAGTCACTTGATAATTTAGATTATAATAATTTATTAGAAATAAAAGAACATTGTTTCCCTGTGGATTCGACTCTACTTCCCTATCTATTTTAGTTAGTGGTTTTAGAAATTACTTTTGATTGGGTGATACGAATTTAGCCTGTCAGTGATCTTCCTACAGGTCGACAACTTGTTACAAAAGAACAAGTATGGGTCCTCACACGATTGGTAAAGGAAGCAATAGTCATATGTCGCGAGGTCCTCGATCACGTAAAGATGACTCAAAATAAACATGACATTAAAGAGGTGACACCTACAGAGACTACTAAGAGAAATCTATTTTCTCTCCAAGTAGTCGAAACACCCAAAAGGAGTGACAAGCCTTAAACTCTGATTGGAACTTCTTATGCAAACATGTTCAAAATTCTCTTCAAGAGTTGGAAGATCAAACCTCTCGAGCCAAGACCATTTGAATCGTTGAGAAGGATAGATAGGTTCTATTTTCCATACCATCAAGAAGGAGGACATACCATAGAACATTGTTTCAAATTCAAAGATATAATCTAGGGGTTAGCTGACAATAAAAAGTTGATCCAAATCCAACCAGAAAGGGATGTTAGCATCAACAGAGTCTAGGAAAGTGATGATAAAGATGTCTACCTCAAAGATGTAGAAGAAACCCCACTTTCTACAATATACCCAGTAGACGACATTTGGGATGAAGAAGATTCACCCATAGATGTTCTTACAAGATTATAGAGAGTGCAACTTCCCATCATTACACAACCTATTTCCACTACCCAACAAGTTCCCATATCAATCATAGAAGACAACGATGTTGTCAAACAATTTAAAAAGACTAAGGTCATAATGAATGTATGGAAACTACTAGTCACATCCCGTGAACATAGAGTTGCAGTAATGGATGCTTTGGCTAAAGTAGGGATAAATTTAGAAACCACTCTTGAGGGATTAACTAATTTTCTAATGAGTGATCTTCCAACTCCCATCAATTTTATCACGTTTTCCTATAAAAACCTACCTTCGGAGGGTGACGAATACAATAAGGCCTTAAACCTCACAATAACCTGCAAAAGAATGAGTTTCCCAATGACTCTTGTAGATAATGGGTCAGCAATAAATGTTTGCCCCCTACGAATTGCAAGCATGTTGTGAATAAGGGATGAAGACTTATCTCCATCCACACAAGGAATAAGGGCTTATGACAACACTCGTCGCCAAGCTCTTGGGACTATTACTATGAATGTCACTGCAGGAGTTATAGAACATGCTACTACTTTTCAAGTGGTAGATATTAAAGCTTCTTTCAGCCTATTGTTGGGACGCCTTTGGCTTCATGACCTTAAGGCCGTCCCTTTATCACTTCATCAACAAGTGAAGACCATAGTTGGAGGAATTCCTGTTACAATCGATGCTTCCCAATTAAGAATCAAGGCAATTGATAAGTCTCTCATAAATTTGGAGCACGGTGATAACGATGAAGACCTATAGGGCTTCAATGCAGAGGAGGTCTCCTTAATCGAGGAAGATGAAAGGACTCCTCTTTGCTATGACCTCCATTCAAATATGATAGTTAATGGTATACTTCAAAAACAGGGACACTTTCTTGGAATGACTCTAGGAAAGAAGAAAGGAGTAGGAAGAAAAAGGAAATCGTCTAGCGTTCCTAAATTAGATTCTTTTGGACTTGGTTTTGAACCAACTCCGAAAGATTACAAGCAAGCCCAGGGAAAGGCTAATGCGCGGAAAAATGCTCGTATCCAAAAAAAGCAATCCCAATGGATTATTATCCCCTCACCCTAAATGGACAATTCATAAGAGAGGGTGAAGACTATCCATGCTATGAATTTCCCGAGCCCTTTGTCAAAGATGGAATAAGACAACCTGGGTTCAAAATCTTCCTGGATTGCCACTTCTTAGATGACATCCCAACTCCCATCTATAAGGAGAAAGCACCTCCATGCTTTGACTTTAATGTCATGGTACTTGTTTTTGGGCATGAGAAGAGTGAGCCAAAATACCACTAATTCCAGGAATGGAACCTGTTACATCGAATGAAACTCTACGTTGCTCTTAAAATAAAAGAAGAAGTTGAAAAACAAATTACTGCTGGTTTTATCAAGGTATTCTAATACCCCGAATGGGTTGCAAATGCAGTCCAGTTCCAAAGAAAGATAGAAGGGTAAGAATGTGTGTTGACTATAGAATCTAAATAAGCAAGTCCAAAGGTTGACTTCCCTTTACAAACATCGATATTTTAGTAGATAACACAACAAATCATGCGCTTCTCTCGTTTATTGATGGATATGCGGGGTACAACCAGGTTCTCATGGCCGAGGAAGATATGGAAAAGAATACATCCATAACGCCATGGGGCACTTACTGTTACACGGTGTAAGGAGGGTGATCCCATCGTAGGGGGTCCTTCCTTAGATGCCCATGGCCATTTAAAAGCCTAGGACTTTAAACTTGTTAGGGTGTATTAGGATTTGAATTCCTGACTGTTTGGGAGACCTTGAATTAGAAATGATACTCTCATCACGCTTTTTTGTAAGAAACAAGTAGGAGTCGCCAATGAGTTTTAGGAAAACTAATAAACCTCGTTCATGCCTTTCTTCCATGTGGATTTCATGGAATAATTAGTACGAATCGTAAGTTTACCCATGCCCAAATTGGTCTACATAAACCAGAAATGAGTTCGGGAGCGAGGGTACTAAAATACCGTTCCTTTTAAGGAGGAATCGCTATTCTAGCCCTACTACGACCTCTACTAGCTCTTCCTTTTTCACACTTTCATATGCAACATGATACCTAAAATAAAGTTAGTTGATTTTATTTACACGCATTAATCACGTAGGAATTACATTGTAAAGTTGTTATTCTTTATTTAATTCAAATTCGTGAAAGGAGCAAAAGTAAACAAGATTCGCCTTGGCTTAAGTGATAAAACAACAATTAATTATCAAATTCTATTCTTGATTAACAAAAGAATACTATGTGATTTAATTAATTAAAAGTTTGTTTAAAGTGATCAAAAAATACTATTTATTCAATTAAAGTTATTTAAACAATTAAGGAAAAGTGATTTATCTAAGTGCTCAGGAAACTAACCGTTTTTCTTTTATGTTAAATCTCTATTTAATACGTTTATGGACTTTATTTCTTCTTTGTACCTCTAAGGACTTCAATGGGTTGAATTAGGGTTGGAAAGTATTTGGGAAGAGAGAAGAAAAAGTAGTATGATAGTAAGAGAAGTTGAGAGATTAGGGTTTTGAGAATACTAGGGTTTTTAATTCTGAATTTTTTCTATCCTCGTAATGCTGAATGAAGAGCCCTATTTATAGGCGTAGGGATCTAGGTTTAGGGTTTTAGAGTCGTTCTATCAGGTGGCGCACACAAATCTCTGAGTCACGCTGGGTGCCTCGCGCATCTCAATGGCGCGCGCAACTGATTGAGTTTCGCTGGTTTGCGATTTGCCTTATACGAAAGCGCGTTTTTAAAACTTCCATAACTTTTGATTGCGGAGTTAAATTAAGGAGTGTGAGATATAATTGGAAAGATATGATTTTCTACTTTCCAATGCAGTTAGAATTAGGTTAAAATATGTTATGGATCAAAAGTATAGCCGTTGGAGTGCAAGGGTGTCGGTTTTAGGGCCCGGTTTAGTGTTTTGATCATAACTTCTTCGTTTTAGCTCGGAATTGGCTTATAATATACCGTTGTAAAGCTATTTGAAAGGGATATCCATATGTATAAGCATTTCATGGTAATTTGATGGTTGTTTTATCTTTTTGGATCGGTTTTCAACAATGTAGGTTCCATTGGATCTAATCATTGCATTTGACACATTTGGGGCAGTTATTAATCAAGTTTAAACATGTATGAACACATTTTAGGCCTAATTAGTAATCGGAAAAGGATCTAAGATAACTTGGTCTCAAATATGGGTTTTAACTTACTTCATAATGCTTTTCGTAGTCCATAAACACTTTAATCTTTGATCTAACATGAAGAACAGATTTTTGTAACATCATCGCACTTCCATTCGGGACAAAAGGCCAAAAGTAGGTGTCTAAAGTTAGCCCCCACTTTGATCGAGTCTAGAATAGACGATGATCAAAGTAGTCAAGGAAATAAATCCAAGACTCATTTCGCGAAGTTCTCAAAGAATAGAGAATCTTTCAGAAATGTTAAGGATGTGGAAACAATCCTTGGTTCGCTAAGTGTTCGAAACAAGTAACTATTAAGGCTAGGAAAAGTTTTTTCCTAGTCTTAACACGCTAAAGAATCTAGATTGATCCTTTGCAATTGTAGAACACTTTTACAAGTAAAGGTGTTTTGGGTGATGTCAAGTCATGAGAAGAATTCGGTTTTAAAAAAGAATAAAAGGGGATGATTTCCTCTCAATCGTGTCATTGTTGGTCTAAAGTCCCTCGATATGTCATTGAAACTATAGCCTGAATTTAACAAAGTAAAAAGATGAAAAAGGTGTTTTTAGTATTTGAGCCGAAATGGTCCGGTATTCGAGCCGGATGTCCACAAGATAGAAATACATGTCTCAGGACTAGAGGCATATATCCAAATCCAGTGAGAGGGAAGAAAGTCAACAACCCTCTCAACAATTTTGTCCACAAGATGAGTACATATGTCTCAGGACTGGGGGCACGTGACTACATAGGCACGACATCGTCTCGTCGCTTCTTTATACAGGGGGTGGACGGACAACCTAACTGTCCGGTAAGCTAGTAAGCTCACTAACTACCGTATTTGTTTCCAATCAAGAAGTGTATGTTCCTGATGGTTCGGCGCGCCTGTCGACTCATGAGCTAACGCCTAAAGTAATCCTTTACCTTTTAGTTCCGAGAGGTAGATCTCACAAAGCTTGGGCTGAAGTGAAATTTTACGCAACATCTACGCTGTACGATACGCCTTTTGCATTTTTACGCTGCATGATAATGCCTTCCTTTTTGCTTCATACGTGAAAAAAAAGAAAAGCCGAACATTTGTAATGTTAGTACAGTAAAATGACAAACCTGTCTATGGGTGATTTTACGTAAAGCACCACCACGGAACGTCTTAAGACAATCTTACGAAAAACGTTCAAAACGTATACTTAGGGAAGGCACAAAGCACGGTGTGCATGCAAAATGATGCAAAAAAACTATCAAAGAAGAAATGAATCTACTGGTGCAAAGCAATTTTAAAAGATTTCGATAATTCGCGCGTTATTACGTCTAATAACGTACAAAACCGTTGGGAAAAATTCAAAATAGATCAAAATCTAAGTACTGGTCTTTTAAGTGACTAGTGTCCGCGCGCAACATAGTAAGTCGCGTTAGCCAGGCGCACGCAAGAATCTAATTTGCGTTGGGATGCCACGCGCAACTTGATGAGTTATGCGCAACATTTGAATTTGTAAAAAGATTTGGAGAAGCGCGATCTGCAGCTCACTATCTTCTTCTCCTCCTTCTCTAATTTTGATCTCTTTCCATTTCGGTTGTCGTTTCAAAGCTAAGGAAAATAAATCTTGCTCCTTTTATTCTACCAGACTTTGATCTTGGTCAATAAAATGGAGAAATCGAATGAAGAATCCTAACAAAAGTTGGGGTTTTTGATTCGATTTGTTGTCATGAATTTGTTTGTTTATTGTTGTGACATGTTTAAGCAATATATTGCAACAAATTTCATGTGAAGTGATAAAGTATTGATCTTGTATGAGCATGTCAAGCATATATATGTGTGTGTGTGTGTGTGTGTTTTTTTTTGTTCATTCTAATTTTGACTTTGTGCTTGATATTTATTTCTCTCGTTTTTTTGCTCACATAGACTATACTTGTTAATTTTAATGTAAATTGAAGTGTTTAGAACAACAATTATGCATTAAAATTATAAATGAAATTTTGAACTTTTGTAATAGCATGAATTTGTTCTTGCGACTCATGTTTATTATTATTATTTTTTTCATGCGTAAGTTGCAAAATTGGTTTTATCAAGGATAAAAATAACCGATGGTTATTATTATTCACTTATAAAACTGTGATTTCAAGATTCGCAAAAAACTAGTTAGTTTAGGAAATTCTTGAAGAGATCATCGAACTGGTGTAGCTTGGTTATATCTCAAGTTCGTAAGCCCCCATTTTACATTTTCGAATGTTGTAGCCCCTAGTGTTGGGTGAATTTGATGATTTGCTTGTTGTCAACAATTAGTTCCTTTCATGTTGCTTAAAATGGGTCTATAAATCCCGTGTTTTGTCTTATTATGATAACAACTAGGATCATGGAAACAATTAAACTAGTGTGTTTAAACTGTTTTTTGACCATTCATAGTTTTAACAAAGAAATTTGTTAAGTATATTAATATTGGTCATTCATTAGATTAAGTAAGGGGAAAAATGAAATGTTGTTCAAATTTTTCGTCTATTCTTGCTACTTTTGAATTCTTTCTTTTGAGTTCAAATTTTGTCACTGTTTTGAAGCTCGAGAAAGTAGATGTTATCCTCCTTGCAAAATTCTAATGTGTGCAACAATGGAGAATAATTTAGAATGAAGACTCCTTAATTTCGAATTTAGGAGTCTTTTGTTTACATTCTAACTCATGAAATTGTTTGTCTTATGTTAATAATGTGTCTTGATACAATTTTCATGATGAATGATTGAGTACTAAACTTTCGTATGAGCAAGTATCATAATTTTGTTGCTCTACACTAGTCATACTCTCTAATCTCTAGAGTAAATTGAAGTATTGAAACAACAATTATGCACTAAGATTACTTCTTGAAGTTGAACTTGAAAATGGCTCGAATATGTAACTTGTTTCATGGATAAGTTTAGTTGCAAACTTAGTTTTCAAAGGAACAAAATCATTGTGATGCATTTGAAAATTATAAGGCTCGAGATCTACAACCATTTAGGCGATTCTCGAAAGTAGCTCGAATGGCATGAATATCTCATTTTGTTTCTTTGTGGATATTGGAGCCCCCATGTGTCGGGTTATGCGCATTCTTGATATTTCTCAAGTCTTGGAGCCCACAATTTGGGGTAGTTCTAATGACTTGCTATTGTTTAGGTCATTTATATAATCATGATATTGAGATGGACCTATGTATATGTCCTATTTTTGTTTTTAGATATTTAGGACAATGACATGGCTTTTACATTTTAGTTAAAGTCACATTCGAGAAAGCAAGTTAGTTCTTCGCTTGTTTATAAACCAAAACAATTGTGTTTAAGGTTTAATATATCATACCTAATGTCTAAAAGTTTGTAAAGATCATTGTGGTGATTTTATTCTCAAAGTTGATTTAGAACATCAAATATTTACTTTGTTCTTATCAATCATTGATTTTGGTCTTGCAGGTGGTTTGTTTACCATCCCTAAGCCAATGAGAACAAGTTTGAGCCAAGAATTCGAATCTTAGTTCATTCCTTTTGAAAATATAAATGTACATACACGCATTATCTAAACGGTTATTGAGAATATGAAAATTTATTTATTTGAGGAAATGAAACAAAAATTCAGAAAGGAAATTTTGAATACTATTTTTTATTAGAGACAGGTTATTTTGAACTAGAATTCAAAATTTGGAAAGTGTCCAATAATTTAAATAAAAGTTTTTTTTAGAAAGCAACTTTTTATAGTTGGAAAAATACATAATATTTTTTCAAAATTGAACCCAAAATGGAAAGAAAAGTCTAGCTCGTAATTGAGTGTGACTTTTTTCGTCCAAGATTGATGAAGGTAATTTGTAATTTGTAACTTATTTCAACAAAGATATGAAAATGTGAGCAAACTTTCGTATATCTGATTTTGGATAAGTTTTACTTTTTGTCATCATTGTCATATTTTGCTAATTGAAAGTGAATATCTTTCAACTAAATAAGCACCGTAGTTTGTAAACGAATGTTTATCAAACCTAGGTTTGGTGAAGTGTTAGAATAATTTGTAAAATCATTCGAATCACTTTCCAAAATATATTCTCATTTTAAAATGACAGTTAATAAGGTGAGACTTATATTTTTAATTTGAAGCCCCCAAGTGTAGACTTAGGTGGCATTTGGAATTCATGTATACATATGCTAGGGGATGTTTCTCATGTTTATTTAAGGCCCCAATATTTGTATTTTCAATTTGCGGAATATTGCATATGTTTATCATAAATTGTTTGATCAAGTAACATAATTAATTATCTTGGTCAAATAATAGGAAGTGGTATTCTTCCCTTTGTCATTTAAAGTTTAAGATGGTTCGTAATAGGATTTGCATGACATTGATTTTGCAGCATAAATAGCGTATTCAAATCTGTAAATAGAGAGAAGTGGGGATGTCCTGGCTTTTTTAAGCCCCCAATTTGAGGCAAAGAGCGGAAAAATTATACTATTTCTGAGTATTTTAGTTTCCAAATAGGAGGGATCATCTCGACTTACCCCCTAAAAAAGAAATGAAAAAAAGACGGATTTGTATAAAAAGGAAGGGGAATCCAACTTTCCCATAGAAGAATAAAGAAAGAAAATTAGACATGTTTTTGAAAAGCAAGGATTATTGACTTAATATTTGAATCATCGTGATGACTTGGCAGTGAGGTATACGTGTGATAGTGATAACGATCATTTTTTTTTCATGTAGCAATCATGGTCAATCAATGTTCCTTGCTTAGAGAAGATGGAGATATCCCACGCAGGAGGACATATTAGTTGCTCATGATAAGTGAGAAGACCAATACTCAAGAGTTGTAAAAGACATCTAAAGTTGACGTCAAGGCTGTCGATATATTAAATCAATTTATTGTGTTAACTCTTTTTCTTTCTAGGCAATGTATATAGAACCTGAATTACCTTGGTAATAAATAGCTCTATTATGAAAAGAAAATAAAATGATTATTTTTTTAAAAGTGATAATCATCTCATTTTTCTTTGGCAAAAGATATGGAAAACATTGAATTTAGTTTTATTCGATTGCTTTACTAACATGATGTAATCAAGCCAATGGCTATCAAATCATCCAAATCATTTGAATTTTTTTTATATGATCTTGAAATCGTAACTCAACACTTCATGCATTTTATATATGGGTATGAGTACTCAATAGTAGGTCCATATGTGCAAAGGCCTAAGATCGGCCATATTTTCATGGAATGATGATTTTGGTATATGGTTATGGTCTACCTCAAGGAGGGCCTTTCCAAGGTCATAACGTGGCTAGGCTTGGGGTTATGAACAATGGACAGGCTCAAGTATACTCCCAAAATCCTTTATTTTTGGTTCTTATCAAATTAGAACCTTTCTGCTTTGTGTGACAACTCCTACATTAGGTTCCTTTTCTTTATCATCTATCCTTTCTCTTTTTTGACAAGTTTTTTTTTGGGTTTAGAACGATCTTTCTTTCTTCTTTTGCATTTGATATTTCCTTTTGGGTTTAGACTAACTTTGTGTCCCCCTCTTATGTTTAGTTCCCCCAATTTCCTATTTGTATCTTTGCACCATTCCAATCACAAGGTATGGAATAATGTAGGTTGAATAACTAAGGCTCAATTGACGAGGCTCGAAAGGGCTGCTAAAAAGATGGATTTTCTCTAAGGTTAAGAACATGGGATTATATTTATGGAGTTTAAAGTTGCCTCCTGTGTTGGTGAAATCATCATATGCTTTCTTTATGGGCCTAATATGGGCCTCTTTTCATTCGATAAATCTAGTAAGCCAAAGCTTATCAAGATTCTAGTAAGCCAATAACAATAAAGAGATTGAAAAGAGAACAAGATAGACGTACTTGAAAATATATTTTTTATTCAATAATTAATGAGAGTACAAAATAAGTAGATTCGACATCATGAATCTCTTAGTCTATCATAAAAAACAAAGGAAAGAAACAAAACAATACCTAGGGTGCTACACCTTGAATTGTTGACAACTTCTTGAGATGGCGACTTCGAGCTTTGTCCGTTTCCAACGTAGGTGAAATCCTCTCTAAAAATCAAGTCCATGTATATGATTCATGGTTTCATTTATCAAGTCCCTATCAATTAATATTCCCACTGTATAGACTTTTTGAAATGTGTCTAAACCAAGGTATTGTAAATGGCACTTGTATGGTGGAGACATATTTTCTATGAACTTTGGGACAAGTTTATGATCCGGAGGTCTTTGTGGAATAAGAGCAACCTTTGATCGCCACATAGAAAAGAAGTCAATGAAGCCTTCTTCTTCCCCTGTCTTAAGCAATTTGAGATCACGCAAGGTAGTTGTGAGCTTGATGTTATCTTCATATTGTGTTAAAAACACTTTTACAACGTCACTCCAAGTAGAAGTTTATTTTGCATCAAGGTTATAAAACCATGATCTAGTAGTTGGGTCCAATGAAAGAGGAAACGTACATGCATATAGGCTTGGCTCAACCCCTTTCAATGCCATAATTCCAATAAAGCTCATTAAGTGAGTCCTAGGATTGTCTGTAACCTTAAAGGTTGGCAAATCCGTAGTCAAGAACTTTTCTAGGAGAGTCTGTAAGGAGGGTGATCCTATCGTAAGGGGTACTCTCCTAAAATGCCCTTGGCCAATTAAAATCCTAGTACTTAACACTTGTTAGGGTGTAGTAGGATTTGAATTCCTGACTATTTGGGGGACCTTGAATTAGAATTAATTCTATCATTACGCTTTTTTTGTAAGAAACAATTAGGAGTCGCTAATGAATTTTAGGAAAAACTCATAAACCTTGTTCATGCCTTTCTTCCATGTGGATTTCATGGAATAATTAGCACAAATCATAAGTTTACCCATTCCAAAATTGGTCTCTAAACCAGAAATGAGTTCGGGAGCGAGGGTACTAAGATAATGTTCCTTTTAGAGGGGAATCGTCATCCTAGCCCTAGTACGACCTCTACTAGCTCTTCCTTTTTTACAATTTCATCACCAAACATTATATGCAATACGATACCTAAAACTATGTTAGTTGATTTTGTTAACAAACATTAATTCACGTAGGAATTACATCGTAATGTCATTATTCTTATTTAATTAAATTCGTGAAGAGGACAGGAAAATAAACAAGATTCGCCTTGGCTTAAGTGATCAACCAACAATTATTTAGTTGAATTCTAATCTTTATTTAACGGAAGATACTATGTGGAATTGATTACTTAATTATTTTAAAGGTGATCAAACAACACTAATTAATTAATTAAAGTACTTTTAAACAAGAAAATAAAGGTGATTTAACTAAGTGCTCGGGAATTTACCACTTCTCTTTGCTAGATCCCCGTTTAGAACACTTATGGACTCCTTATTGTTGGGGAACCTCCACCGTAGTAACAAAGTATCGAAAGGGTGAGTGTTTAGGACAAGAGGGCTAGGTTGTACAAGTTCACAAGTTATTTCGCAAGAGTTTTAGGTTAATTTCTGTCTGTTTAAGCCTCGGATTAGGCTCGTATTTATAGGGAATGATTAGGTTTAGGGTTTCAAGCATTCTGTCGCAGCAGGTGTCGTGCGCAACAGAATGAGTTGTGCGCGGCAACCCAGCGCAAGTTATTGAGTTGCGCTGCTAGGGGCAGCTGATGAGTGACATTTATGTCACTCTTAGGGAGTAATTTTAGAGTTATTTTCGTGTTTATTTTCTGTTATTTTCCGTTTTATTCTCTTGTTTTCATTTTAATAAAGTTTCTAGTTTATTTCTTAGTTTTAGTATGTTTTAATTTAATTTCTTTATTTAATTAGTTTATAGTTAATTTTCATATTTTATTTGCTTTTGATTTATTTTATTTCGTTCCTTTTCTTTGTTACTTTCATAGTTTTTATTAGTTTTAAGTTTATTTTGTTATTTAATTTTATTTTATTTACTTGTATAGTTTTATATTTTTATTAGTTTTAGTTTTATTTCTCTTATTTCTATTTACTTTTATTTATTTTAATTAGTTTGGAGTGTTTTTCATATTTTATTTGTTTGTGTTTTATTTAATTTTGTTAGTTTTAGTTTTAATTCTCTCATTTTCTATTTTACTTTATTTAGTTTTATTTTATTACTTAGTTATGTTTTATTTTTCTTAATCCCTTTCCTCGGTTTTGTGTGTAGGTGTTCGGGTTTTAAGTCTAGTGAGTTCGGTTTCCGAATTCCTGTCAAAAGTTAATTGCCGACTGCATAAGCCGCCAACATCATCGCAGCCACCTCCTATCATCCTCCACCACACCATTTCCCCTGCTCCCTCACGCACCAATCAACCACCTGACCACCAACAACCACCACTGCTGCCTCCTTCCACCACAATCAGCCACAAACCAACAACACCGCGCAACACCACTCACCTCCAATACACCAAGCAGCAGCAGCACCTGCTCTCACCACCTCTCACGACCACAACCAGACCCCCACCAGCTCACAACTCCACCTCACAGCCGCTGTTGTACCCCTTCACGCAACTGCACCACCGCAACAATCAACCCCTGCACCACCATAGCCACCAATCGACTCAACCTACAACAACAGCAACCCCTTCATTCGAACAGCAGTAACATCACCAATTTACAGCAACAAATCAGCCACCAACTGCAACCCCAAATTGCCCAAGCAACAGCCCCAATTTAGAGTAAATCACGAATTATCATGGTTCGGGCAAACCATTGAGGAGTTCGATCAAAATGCAAAAAGAGTCAGAAACATTGGAAGTTTTGTAATTTGAAGAGGTGTGGTCAAACTCACCCATGGTTCGACCAAACCAACCCCGTAGTTCGGCCACACCATCCCATGGTTCGACCAAACCATTCCACGAGCTTCACACATGGATTTTAATGAAGATCGAACGGTGGTGTTTGCTTGATGCCGATTTTCAATGATGATGAGCGGTGGTGATTTGATGATGATGGTTGCTAGTTTGATTTGGTGAGATGCAAAGCATGGGATTAAAACCCCATTTTTGAGCAGCTTAATTCAAAAGAAGAAGAGGAAGTAGGGGTCTGATTGTTTTGGTGGGACTGTTGGGTTTTAATAGTTTCTTTTTCTTTTATTTTTATTTCTTTCTTTTATTTTTATATTGAGTTTCTTATTTTATTTTTCCTTTTTACTTTCTTTTCTTTTCTTTTATTTACTTAGTATTTTTTATTAGCTTTGTATATATATCCATTTTTGGGGTAATTAAAAGAAAAAAAAACAATTACCATTTTATTCAACTCTCTAATTAGTTTTAGGAGAGCTTCTCTCTCTAGGTTTAGGTTTGGATTAGGATAGTTAAGAGAGAGAAAGTAAGGGTTTCATCATTGTTGAGCTTGGATATTGAAGAGGAAGATTGATCATATTGCTTGTAGATTTTCACATTCAATCAATGAGAATCTCTAACTCTCTCTCCTCTATTTTTATTTGCTTTATTTTGATTATTATTTTAGTTGTTGGTATTGCTTGTTAATCATGTTTATTCTTGATTATTTGTTAATTAATCTTATTATTAGCATGATTAGTGAGTAATTTCCCCATTAAGGGGATGGTTGTGGTGTAGTTGGATCTTGAGCATGTTCTAGGGTTTAGAATTGATTTATTTGTGATTAAAGTCTTTATATGCTTGATATTCTTTGATCTTCTTGCAAGTGCACATTGTTGGCTGATTAAAGGTGAATCTTTGCTAACAAGAAACGAAAGTTGACTTAGTTAAGGTTCATTACTATCGATTGTTATTTAATAGTACCTCCTAGTATATGGTTCTAATGTGGAAACATAGAGGCTATGTTAGGAGAAGCCAATTGACCCTGGAAGGCGGCTAGATTGGATCCTTCATTTCGATATTCGAGCATGTTTAGTTCATAATTAATTCAATTTCTATGCCTTTGTTTATGTTCAAGTGAATGCTATACCTAAACCATTTCCCTTAATGTTTTATTTCTTGTTTTAACATCTTTAGACTTTAGTTTATTTATCACTTATTTTGGACTAGCTTAATTGCCGATAACATTTGGTGGTGTTTATTCGTTCTCTGTGGTTCGACCCCTATGCTTGCCTTATACTCGTATTAGGTTTGTTTAGGTTGTATAAATTGTATTTGATCTAGGGATAGACAATTGACGACGCGTTTATTTCCCTTGTCAAATTGGCGCCGTTGCCGGGGAACGACTTCCATTATCGCTGTGTTATCTTATTAAGACTAGTCCATTGTATATATTTTTCTTTTGATTTGTTTTTGTTCTCTTTGTTTTGTTTTTGTTGTTGAAAAATGGCACGTTTTTCTTTTCCTCAATACGATGATGAGTCTTTTTATGTCTACTTCCATAGACTTGTAGGGTTTTTGAACTATAATGGTTGTAATCCTTGTGAAGCTTGTGAAATTTGTTATTATGGCATGAATGAACAAACGAGATATGAAGTTGAAAGTAGGTTTAATGGCGAATTTCAAGCATTATCGGTTATAGTGCTTGGAGCTTTTTTGTACTGTTTGCTAAGGATGTATGCAATAGGGCATGTAATGTTGCTAATTTTAATTCTCAATGTGATAATAGTTTTATTGGTGGTATGCATCCCCATGATTTGTCTTGTGATCCTATTTGTGAACCTAGTACAAGTGATTTCAACTCTCTATCTCCTATTGTTGATGATGAATCTCATTTGCTTGATTATGCCCCCTCTCCCCAATATGATGATGCTCATGTTTATTTTGTGAATGATCCTCCCTCCTCATCTTCTTGTTCTTACATGGCTTCAAATGATTTCCCTTATGCTTCTAATGAGTCCTTTTATGAGGGTAATTCTATGGAAAATTTGAAGGAAGAGAAGATAATGAAGATAATGGAGATGATGGAGAAGTATAACAAGATGAGGGAAGTTGAGAATAGGGAGACGGAAGCTAGAATGAAGATGCTTAAGAGCCAAATTATCCAACTAGCCAACTCTCAAGAAAATGCCCTTCCTTCTTCTTCTCTTCCCCATATGAGTGAGGATCCCATTATAGAGCATTCGAGTGATGGTAAAGGAGTTTAAAATGAAAAGAGTGTTGATTTTGAAAATCCTAATCCTTCTTCCCATCTTGATGAGCTCAAGTGTATGTTTGTGACCCTTCAATCTATGAGTATATAGACTCTTTTAAGGTAATGTCGCACATATTTTTCGAGAGTCATATGAGGACTTATAGATTATTGGATGATTTCATCGAGAACGCTTCTTGGGACTTAGATGAGTTTGAGATGAATCTACCTCCATTCATGCACGATTTTGGGACCTTGGATTTTGAGGTAGTTGAAGGAAAGGTTGTCTATTGTGGTGAAAAGGAGGATAAGGTTGATTTCCTTGGAGTTTTTGAGCTTGAGGGAGGTGTAGATCGTGAGTGCCCTTCATTTGAGGATTATATGATAGATTTTCATGCCCTCATTGGCGATGTGAGACCTTGTGGTGAGGGAGTAGCTAACCCTTTTCTTGTTTCTCGTACCCCTTTTTCTTTAAGGTTCGACCACATCCTTCCTTACCCTATTTCTCTCCCTTCCTATCTCAAAGAGCCTATTGGGGAGCCACCCTCTATGGATAATTTTCATGTCCCTCATTCCATCATTATGACGAAGAGAGGAATTTTGTCAACCAAATATTTTGTGATAAGGATTTGCCTTTTTCCTTTTCTTTCCATTCTTCTTTTCCTTCTTTTACTTCTTACTTTCTTGAGTTTCCTTTCGATCCTTCTTCTTGTTTCTTTTGGCATCTCCCTCTTCACTTGCGTGCAATGATTATTTTGCACGTTCTTATTCCATCATTTGCCTATTTACACCCCCATGAAATGTGTAGTAGTGCATTTGACAAGCTCTTGTGTGAGTTGAATTATTATTTCCTAGAGCGGTCTCGCTTGGACGTTAAACAAGCCTTTGCAGGAAGTAACCCGTGTTTTATTGCTTTCATTTTCCTTTCTTTTTAGATTAGATTTTCTCTCATGGACGTGTTTGTGTTCCTTGCTAGGTACACAACTTGATATACTCTTGGGCATTGGTGATGATCAAGAATCAAGGAAATGTGCCTCAACTTACCCATGTGGAGTTCAAGCCTTATTTGTAGAGATTGTGGATCCTATGAGGTTATTTCGGGTTTTTGTGTGATTTTGCATTTTCCCCATATTTGGTAATATCCTTCTTTTCCCTCTCTCTTACTCATTTTGACTTGAAGATCATGTGTTGGTAATGTTGGATTAATTTCTTCTTGTTTTTCCCTCCCATGGATTATTTGGTCTATGTTTGAGCATGTTGCCTCATTCAAGCTTGGGGGAGGGTATTCTATCATGTTTGGTGGGATTTTGATTCATATATGCCATGCACTTGAGTATATGCATTTCCATGATTTCATGCTTTTGAAAAATACAAAAAGATTTTCGTTTTGATCAAGGCAATTAGGTGTTGTGTCTTTGTTTTAACTTGGATTGGACATTATATCTTTTTGATTTGTTTACTCTTGAATGCCTTTCTTCCTAAGTGGTTAATGTGTGCACGATTTGAGAGTGTCATTGGTTGACTCTAGGATATTATATGCTAAGGTAGTCGGGTTAAGAACTTGTAGGAATCCATGAAGCCTTAGTTCACGGGTATGTGGTAAGATGGTGTTGCTCTCTATAGCGGATTTGACACCCTTGGTTGGTATTTGACTAGTTCTAATCCCTTGTGAGGTAACATTGTTCTAGCCTTCATTATTTTGTTGTGTGGCACATTTGGATCCTTAGCTATGCATGTCTTGATCCTTGTTTTGACTTAAAGCTCCCAAGATCGTGACCGAAGCACTCTAGGGGAGGAAAAGGGCACCCCTTTCTCATTTTTCTTTATCTTCTTTTTGTTTTTTTACAAATTTGATTTTCTATTTTGCAAAAAATAACTTAATCCAAATCGAGGAAAAATAACTTTCTTAAAGATTTTACTTACCACACGAGCATCATTTGTTGGAGTTGCAATTGCTTCAACCCACTTTGAGACATAGTCAACGGCTACTAAAATATATCGATTACCATAGGAAGAAGGGAATGGTCCCATGAAATCTGTCCCCCACACATCAAACAACTTGACCTCGAGTATGTTATTGAGTGGCATTTCGTGCTTCCTTGAAATAGTACTAGTCCGTTGACAACGATCACATGCCTGAACATATGCATAGACGACCTTGAACAAAGTTGGCCAATAGAAACCGCATTGTAAAATCTTCGCGGCTGTTTTTGTAGGACCTGCATGTCCACCACACGGTAAGTCATGGCAATGAGAAATAATATGATTTACCTCACCTTCCAGGACACATCTTCGAATCATTTCATCCGCACATATTTTGTATAGGAATGGATCCTCCCAAAAATGTCTCCTTGCCTCGTAAAAGAATTTCTTCTTTTGTTGAGATGAGTAGCCATGAGGCAATGTACCTGTGGACAAGAAATTAGCTTAATCAGCATACCAAGGTGATTCAATTTGAGAAAGTGCTAATAAATGTCCATCAGGGAAAGAGTCATCAATGGGGAGGTCATCTCGATCCCCCTTATCGAGAAGGAGGCGAGAAAGATGGTCTGCAACGAAATTCTCAGCCCCTTTTGTGTCCCATATCTCGATGTCATAATCTTGCAACAGAAGGACCCAACGAATCAACCGCGGCTTGGCGTGACTCTTAGTCATCAAATATTTCAATGCGGCGTGATCTGTGTGAATTATCACCTTCGAGCCAACAAGGTATGAATGAAACTTCTCTATATAATCTCTTATTCAGTCGTGGCATAATTCATTTGAGCAGAATCAAGAGTTTTACTAGAGTAATAAATAGCGTGAAGTTTTCTATCCTTCCATCGCCCCAAGACGACCCTTATCGCATAGTCACTAGAATCACACATAATTTCAAATGGTAGGGTCCAATCCGAGGGTTACATAACAGGAGCGGAGATCAATGCTTCCTTCAACCTGTTAAAAGCCTCAAGACAAGCATCAGTAAATACAAATGGGGCATCTTTGGCCAAAAGCTCAGTTAGAGGTCTAGCGATTTTCAAAAACTCTTGAATAAATCGCCTATAAAATCCCGCATGACCAAGAAAACTCCGAATTCCTTTTACAGAATTAGGAGGGGGTAGTCGCTCAATGACCTCTATATTTGCTTTATCAACCTCAATACCCTTATTTGACACCACATGGCCTAGAACAACTCCTTGTTGTACCATGAAAGGGCATTTTTCCCAGTTCAAAATTAAATTGACTTCTTTACATCGATGGAGCACCTTTTCCAAATTTTCAAGACATATATGAAAAGATGTTCCATAGACAGAGAAGTCATCAATAAAAACTTCCATTGAATGTTCAATAAGACCTGAGAAAAGTGCCATCATACAACGTTGAAACGTGGCTGGAGCATTACATAATCCAAATGGCATTCTTCGATAGGCGAAGGTGCCATAGGGACATGTGAAAATAGTCTTTTTCTGATCGCATGGACGGATGGGAATTTGAAAGAAGCCAGAGTATCCGTCCAAGTAGTAGAAAAAGGAATTCTTAGCCAAACGTTCAAGCATCTGATCAATAAATGGAAGGGGAAAATGATCCTTCCAGGTGGCCTTGTTTAACCTCTTGTAATCAATACACATTCGCCAACCTATAACAGTTCTAGTGGCAATTGCCTCACCCTTGTCATTCTTGACAACGGTCATACCTCCTTTCTTTGGAACTACTTGTACAGGACTAACCCACTTACTATCTGAGATAGGCTAAATTATTCCCGCAACAAGTAATTTAAGAACCTCTTTTTTAACTACCTCCATCATATTTGGATTAAGTCATCTTTGAGTTTCTATGGAGGAGGTATGATCGTCCTCAAAATTATCTTATGCATACAGAATGAGGGATTAGTACCCTTAATATCATCAATGGTGTACCCGATAACTCTTTTGTACTTTCTCAAAATAGTGAGCAGTTGCTCTAATTTTGTGTCATTAAGCTCAGCATTAAAAATAACAAAATAAGTGTTATTAGGACCAAGTATGCATATTTAAGAGTAGAGGGAAGGGGTTTCAACTCTACCTCGGAAGGCGTAGTACTCTCCCCAACACTTGATACACTAAGGACTTCCTTCACTAGAGCGGTGGTTGGATTTGCTTTTCCTTCCTCAAGTAGCCGCGTGTACTCCCTTGTTTCCCAATCTTCCTCACTAGTGCTTCCTACCAACACCGTTTCCAATGCATCGTATGTCTTGATTAAGGGAAGTTGCTCACGTTCTAAATCATCAAGGACATCTACTTGGTAGATAGTTTCTCCCATGGAAGGAGTTTCTATAGCATTCAAGAGTGAATACTCCATTTTCTCGTCTCCTACCTCAAAAGTGATTTTTCTATTCTTCATATCAATGATTGCGCCTGCAGTGGCTAAGAATGGTCTACCAAGTATAATAGGGACATGTACATCCTCCTCCATTTCCATCACGACAAAATTGCATGGGATAAAGAATTTTCCCACACGAAGAGGAACATCTTCAAGTATACCCAAGGAAAACTTCACCGACATGTCCGCAAGTTGTAGAGACATGCGCGTAGGCTTTAATTCACCCATTTGAAGTTTCTTGCAGATAGAGAGCGGCATGAGACTCACACTTGCACCAAGATCACATAATGCTTTGTTGATCTCTATATCTCCAAGCTTCACTGGAATTGAGTAGCTACCCGGATCACCTAATTTCTTAGGAAGTGTATTTTGAAAAATAGCACTACACTCTGCATTCAACGCAACAGTAGCATTCTCCTATAGATTCTTCTTGTTAGATAGCATATCCTTCAAAAATTTTGCATAAGATGGCATCTCGGATATTGCATCTAAGAATGGAATGTTGATGTGAAGCTTCTTCAAAATATTAAGAAATTTTCCATACATCTTCTCTAACTTAGCTTGAGCCAACTTTTGCGAGAAAGGAACTTGCGACACATATGGAATAAGTGGTGGTGGAGTTGATTCCTTTGGCTCTTCCTCAGTTGCAGTACCATCGACCACCTTCTCTTTTGGGACTACCTCATCAACAACCTCCTTGGATGGCTCCCTTGTGGGAGGATCTTCCATCTTCTTTCCACTCCTCAAATTCATAGCATTCATATGTCCTTTAGGTGGTTTCTCTATTTGACCCGAAAAAGCACACGGAGTCTTCAAAGATTGGCCAACTTGATGAGCAAGTTGACTTATTTGATTTTCCATGAGATTGTTCTGAGCTTGTAGTTGTTGGATGTTGTTGTTTGTTGTGGTAACGAAGTTCTCAAGCATTAGCTCAAGGTTGGATTTTTGTGGAGGTGGTTGCATAGGTTGTTGGACTAGAGGTGGTCTTGCTTGGAAATCGGATGGAGCATTATAATTATTGTTTCGAGGTGGTGGTGGAGTTGGATTTTGTTGAGCTTGGGTATTCTTGTAAGAGAAATTTGGATGATGTTTCTAACTTTCATTGTATGTGTTTGAGTGAGGATCATATGGCCTTTTGGGATTTGAAGTGTAGAATTCATTGGCTTCCTCAATTGACACCTCATGTGAATTTTGTGGGCAATCAGGGCAATGTGACCTTGTACATTACACATTTGACAAGTTTTAGAAGATGAACTAGAAGATGTTGCTTGGAACTTGTCAAACTTGCTTGTTAATGCCTGCATAGAGCTAGTTAAAAGGGTTATAGCATCAACATTATGCATACCTCCCTTTTTAACATTACGTTGTCCTCCTGAATGGTAATTATCATTTGCTGCCATCTTCTCAATTAGCTCCTTTGCCTTAGTTGGGTTCTTAGTCAGAAGAGAACCCCCAGATGCAGCATCAATATAGATTCGGAACTCATGAGTCAAACCATTATAAAAGGTTTGAATCAACATCCATTCGAGAATACCATGGTGAGGGCATTGTCTCTGCAATCGCTTGAACCTCCTCCATGCTTCATATAAGGACTCATCATCTGACTGCCCGAAAGTAGATAGCTCATTTCTCAACCTTGCAGTCTTTTCCTTTCCCAAGAACTTGACTAGAAAAGCTTTCACCAGTTTGTCCCATGTGTCAAAAGAGCCAGTACCTTCATCTCTCAACCATTCCTTCACTCTATCCCGTAATGAGAAAGGGAAAAGGCAAAGTCTAATAGCATCATCCGTAACACAATTTAGTTTCATAGTATCGCACTTTTCCAAGATACTATCAATATGACTGATAGGGCATTCGTGAGGTGTGTCTGCAAATGAATCATTAGAGATGAATTGAATGAACTGTGGCTTCAATTCAAAGTTCTGAGCAATAACGGGTGGTCCGACAATGCTAGAGAGGAGTCCCGTTGTGATATCGGGAATGCCATATTCCAAAGGAGACTTTGTGCCTAGATCGACCATGTTTCTAAGGTTTTGATTTGTCCTTCTTCTTCTACCTCCTCGTCTCCTTGCAGTTGCTTCAATTTCAGAATCAAGTGGAATTAAATCGTCTGACCCTGAACGTCGAGTTTGCATGCAACAAAGAACTAAAAGAAAAGAAATTAAGAACACAAGAGACAATAGCCGAAGCAACAGATAAAGCTTAGTAAAAACAAATAAAAAATAACTAGTATAGAACCGTTAGTCCCCGGCAACGGCGCCAAAATTTGATAGGCGTGTCGCGTACCTAACAAAAATAAACCTAACTAGACCACTACTATGTACACTGGCAAGCAAGGGTTGAATCCCAAGAGACTATGGTTCAACTAATCAAATAGACTCAAGCAATTACTAATCAAGTAACCAAAACAAATGAGTGAGAATCAATAATTAAAGAACTAATTAAAACGATTATATCCAAACAATATGACAATTCAATGCTAAAAACATTCAAGATCAAGCTTCACCACGAATACAATTAATGCAATAGTCGTTCTACCCCTAACACATAATTTAATTTATTAAAGAGGAAAAGTAATCCATGAATAATACCAATGATCTCTCCCGAGTTATCAATGGCTTCTCTAATCACAATCAAGCCTACTTCCGTGGATTCATGTAAATTAAAGACCTTAAGCACATTACTCTAACTTCCTAATCATCCATTCAACTACTCCCGTGATGAACTTCAAACCCTTAATTGATTTATTCAAATCCGTCAAAACCCAACTCCCGTTGCGATTAAAACAAAGGATTAATAACAATACCAATTATTCCTAATCTAGTATTGGCATAAGAGTAATCAATTAAGCATATCAATTACAATTATTATTAGAGAATTTAAAGAATTAAATCATGCATTAATCATATTCGGGTTCCGCTAGATCTTGGAATAAAGAAACTACTCACACATATTAATGAAAGCAAAAACAATAATCAATGAAGAAGAAGAAGAAGAAGAAATAAAGATGAATACCATATACTTGAATGAAGAAAAGTACCCATTGTTGATGAACAAAGATTAAAACTTGAAGTGAAACGTAAACTAGATCTAGAGAGAATATTAGGGTTCCAATGGTGTTTAAAACTGCAAAGATAATAATTAAGTATTTTAGTCGGGCTTTACAAAGGGGTATTTATATCCCTAATTAAGAAAAATCCCGAAAAAATAGAAAAGCAGCTCCGCAAAGTCGCCCGGTCGGGCGCGACAAACAATTCGCCTCCTCGCACAGTACTCTGCTCGCCTGGTCTACCAGGGCAATGCTGCCCGATCTACCAGGGCAATGCCGCTCGGTCCGGGTGAATGGGAGTTGAAATTTTAACCTCTTTTCTTCTTCGCCCTGGCTGCCAAGGCAATGTTGCCCTCCAGGGCGGACACGGGAAAAATCTCTTCCATCCTACTAGGCTCTCGTGGCTATCCAAAACATGTCCGAATCATCCGAAAATCTTCATATGCCTACAAAATCAATCAAATAGACCAAGCTACACTAGAGAGGAGGATATAAGCGAGAAATAGCTCCGTAGAGCTTAGAAATCATACGAAAATAGCTACGAAATGAGGGTAAAATATGGTATAGTATGTGTACATCAAACTGTTGGCTCCTTGAACGGGGACCAAAAGATGGATTGAGAGTGTTATCCCTTGAAAGTCAAGCCCGCGGCAGCTGTAGCCGGTCAGGGCAAAGAGCAAATAGACCTTGATGAAATCAAGGACGATCATCTGGCCCCACCAGCCGCCAAGAAAAGAAAAATTGACCAGCTGGTGGTGGTCAAAAAAGAAAAACAATATCAATCATTGACTGGGGAACGGTCAGATGTCCTCTATCCCTAGTTGGCTGGTGAGCACATTGATATTCTTCTAGACAACAGTTATCCAGAGTAATCTATTAAGATTGGGAAGGCTGCTTTTTGCAAAGATGGGTGCAAACTTGCACCATCTACTAAAAGAATTCAAGGACATCTTTGCCTTTGAAGTGGAAAAGATGTCAGGTATCAGCCCAGATCTTGTTTTCCACAAACTCACCGTAGCCCCCAAAAAGATGCCCATTCGAAAAAATAAAAGAAACCACGGCAAGGAAAGAAGTCAAGTGACAGCTGCCGAAGTAAAAAAGCTGTTAGACGTCGGGTTCATTCGTTCCTGTAACTTCCCTGATTGGGTTGCGAATGTTGTGCTGGTAACAAAGCTGAATGGTACCTGGCGCATGTGCGTTGACTACACTGACTTGAACAGAGCATGTCCGAAGGATAGTTATCCACTTCCAAAGATCGGCAGTCTAGTCGACTTTACAGCCAGACATGCCATGATGAGTTTTATGGATGCCTACTCAGGCCTCCACCAGATTCCCCTATGGAAAAAAGATCAAGAAAAGACGGCTTTCGTCACTGATCAGGGGTTTTTTCGTTGCACTATGATGCCGTTTGGCTTGAAGAATGCGCCTGCTACTTTCCAACGAATGATTAATACAGTCTTCATTAATCAGATTGGGAGGAACGTAGAGGGGTATATTGATGACATGACAGTCAAATCCAAGCAGCAGGCGGATCACCTTGTTAATCTTCGAGAAACATTCGCCACACTCAAGCAGCACAAGGTCATGCTTAACCCTAAGAAGTGTGTCTTAAGTGTTGAGTCTGGGAAGTTTCTCATATTGCTGATTGACAAGAGGGAGTTAAATGCAAACCCTGAAAAAATACAGGCGGTAATCAACATGCAGTCACCCCGCACTGTCAAAGAAGTACAAAACCTAACAGGTTGTAACGACCTTGAGAAGATTCCTCAGTGGGTCTGGTGACAAGTGCCTCTACTTTGTCCAGGCGATTAGGAAGAAGACTAGATTTGAATGGGGGGATGATGCTGAGGCGGCCTCTCAAAAATTAAAAGAGCACTTGCACTATTTGCCAAGGCTGGTTATCCGTCTGCCCAAAGAGACGCTCTACATGTACCTGGCTATCTCAGATCATGCCCTCAGTTCCGTTCTCCTAGCTGAAAGAGACGACATCTAGCTCCCTGTCTACTTCATCAGACATGTTCTCGGGAACGCAGAGCTTCAGTACCTTATGGTTGAAAATTTTGGCCACGCTCTTTACATGGTTGTTAAGAAGTTGAAGCCTTACTTCTTGGCACATCCGGGTGTGGTCTACATTGACCAATCGATCAAGCGGCCAATTACGACCCTAGAATCATTAGGCCGAATGCTCAAATAGGCTATTGAGTTACAAGGACTAGAAATCACTTTGAAATCAAGGAAGGCAATAAAGGGGCAGGCATTTGCCGACTTTATTGTTGAAATTACAAGGCTGGCTGAGTCAGATAATACTGATCAGGTTTGAAACGGCTGTGGTGCAGGAGTTATATATATGTCCCTTGAAGAGGACAAGTTCGAGCATGCACTACAGTTCAAGTTCCAAGCCTCAAATAATGAGGCCGAATATGAAGCCCTGCTAGCCTACATCCTCCTATGCAAGGCAGCAAGGCAACTAAGATTGACGCCTGCTCTGACTCCCATTTGGTCGTGAGCCAATACCATGGTGATTATGAAGCCACCCATCCGGCTATGATTAAATACTTGCAGGCGGTCAAAGCTAAACCCAGGATTCTTGAACAATTCAATTTGAGTCAAGTGCCTCGGTCCAAAAACAACCAGGTGGATGCTCTGTCTAAGCTAGAATTATCTGCCTCGTGCGACACACCTCAGTTAGTCTTCTGGGAAGTAATAGAAAAGCGAAGCATTGAAGAAGATCCCATTGGAGTACTTGACCGAACTTTTACTTGGATGGAAAGCATCCGAGCATATCTGCTAGATGGCACGCTGCAGGATTCAACTTTAGAAGCAGCCGCACTAAAAAATCGTGCGTCCAACTTTGAAATTCGCAGAGGTGGGATTTTTAAGAAGGGTTGTCTACAACCGCTCTTAAACTGCATCACCCCCATAAAGGGACATGAAAGGAAGACCTACATGCGGGCTTTTATGCCTCACATATAGGCGGTAGGATGCTAGCAGAAAGAAGCAGAAGGTAGGCTATTTCTGGTCTACCTTGGAGAAAGATGCCATGACTTTGGTGAAAAAGTGTGACTAATGTCAAAAATTCGGCAAGCTTATCCATTGTCCGGCCACCGACCTTACGGCCATTCATAGCCCAATTCCATTTGCCAAGTGGGGCATGGACATCTTAGGGCTCTATAATTCTTCACCAGGTCGGACGGTGGTATATATTTATTGCTGTAGATTACTTAACCAAATGGGTAGAAGGAGAGGCGATTAAAAACATCAAGACAAAGGACGTCATCTCCTTCATCTGGAAGAATATCATCACCCGGTTCGGGGTGCCCATGTCTATGGTTTTTTACAATGGTCCTTAGTTTAAGACGCCTCAACTTAAGACTTATTGGGAGATCAAGGGATCTTAAGCAATTTTGCATCAGTCGACCGACCCCAAGCAAACGGCCAGGCCGAAGCCTTCAACAAGTTAATCTCAGACGGCATAAAAAAGAAGATTGAAAGAGCTGGCGACCTATGGGCGGATGAGTTACCACACGTCCTATGGGACATCAGAACAACAGTAAAAGGGGAAATTAGAGAGACCCCATTTCTCATGGTGTACGGTTCAGAGGCCGTCTTCCCATTGAACACTATGAGCCGACTCTTCGGATCATGTTGTATGATGAAGAGGTAAACTGGGAGGCCATGTGTCTGGCATTAGACTCACTTCTAGAGTGTAGGGGCAATGCCGCCTTGCGCCATGAGATCTACCGTCTGAGAATGACTCGAGCCTATAACAAGAGAGTATACAAGCGACCCCTGAAGGTTGAGGATTTTTTGCTACAGAATATGGAGGCAGTCAGTAGGGCGAATGAGCAAGGGAAGCTAACCCCAAACTGGGAAGGCCCCTACCGAATCTATGAAGAAGTAAGAGGAGGAACCTACCATTTGGGGACTCCAGACGGCAAGAAGCTACCCAGAACCTGAAATGTAGATAAATTTAAAAAGTACGTACTACTTCTGAAATTTTGTAATTCTTGAGTAATTCATGAAATCTGCATTCATTTCCAAACTTGTCTCTTCAAATTTTATAGAGCACCACCTGTATAATGACCAAGCTCAAGATTTTATAGAGCGCCACCAGCATAATGTGTAGACAGACCAAGCTCAAAATTTTATAAGAGAGCCACCTGCATAATGTGTAAACGGATAATTCTCAAAATTGTAGAACACCGCCTGCATAATCTATAGACGGACCAAGTTCAAATTTTATAAGGTGCTACCTGCACAACATGTAGGTGATCTTATTCATTTAGAGTTTCATTTAAATGCCTTACAAAAGGACCGCCTACGCCAATAACAAACATCCCAAACCTTACTAAAAATCGTCGCCTACATATTAGAGCAGTCGTCCCTAATTTTACTCACCATTAAAAAGATAAGTCCAAAAGACTTGGCGGCTATATATTCTTCTAAAAAAGAGGCCAAAGGCCGGATATAATCTATTTAAACAGCTGTCTGCTCCAACATGAGTACGACTGTGTGCTCCAACATAAGTCGGACAACCGACAACGTCCATTTGGGAAAATTTGTCGAAGAGAGCATCTCCCATTTGGGTGGTATATTGCTCTATGAACCAAAAATTAATGGCCCTACCATCTACATTAAGGCAACGCTCGCAATCGTTTGATTTAATCTAACTTGAAATCTAAAGAGCATTGAGTTTTTTCAGACTATGCTAGCACAGACGGAAAGAGGCTACAGTTTCATTTACGAGGCTATGATATATAAATTCTACCACTTGTTATTTCTTTTGGGCAATCCAGGCAGACAGATTATTCTTTTAAATTATAAGCTAAGTCCAAAAACTTAGTGGCTTAAATAAATCTTCAAGGGGCCTTTGGCTGGATACTTTCAAACTGTTAACCGACTACTCAACATGGCTGTTTGTCGCTTGGTTTGAGGCAATCACCATAGTGATTGATTGACTTAGAAACCATGCATACTTCTCAAAGTATCAATAATTTCTAAGTCAATCAACCCATTTTTGAAACCAATCGACATCCAGCTAGGGGCAAGGACATTTGGTAAGACCAGCATTCGCATAGTATACAGGTTAAATATAATACTTAGCCAAAAAAATCTATGCATATAAAATTGAAATCTGTAAAATTTTGAAGCAAGATGCCAATATAAACAAAACCATTCAAAACGACCGAACGCTTCACACAAACAAACAACAGCCGACATGATGGACGACTGGAAAAATTAGATGGCAGAGCTAAAGATTGTTGATTTACCCGACCCCTTGGTCTGAAAAAAACAAAGTTACTCGGCACACAGGTCAGAAAGAAAATACTTGGCCATTTGGCAGCGGAAACTACCTTAAAGCTTAAAAGATCAAGGGAGGTCTCCAGCATTGGCAGCCGCCTCATCCTCCAGCGACTGCTCCTCATTTTTCTCACCCTCCTCTTGATTCTCATCATCCCCTAAGGACAACTCGTCCGAGGAGTCCGAAACTTCAAGGTCCCCAACCGCCGCATCCTCTGCCTCTTTCATGAGTCGGTTGTTAAATTCATCATTCACCGCATCAAACTTGGCTTTTCAAATTTGATAATTGGAGGTCGGCTGCAATGATCCCCAGGCCATTCGTATGATGGAATCATAGTCCTTCATCATTTGTTTGACATGGGCCGTTTTCTCCTCCTCGGCTAAGGGTCTATACTTGGACTTGAGCTGAGTTTCTTGGTTTTATAGCCGGCCCTTGAGTTTTTGAACCTAACCGTTTAGGCGATCAGCTTTCTCTTTCGCTTCCTTGAGGGGCTCTAGTTTGTCCTTGAGGCTCTAAACCTCATTCTGAAGCTCAGAGATTCGCCTCCTTGCCGCGTCCAAGTCTTGCTTGACCTCTTGATTTGCCGACGCCTTGGAATACATCATATCAAGTGTAAGAATCTCATTTTGTGCAATCTCAAATTGAGCTTTGTCTAAGGAGAAGGAGGCCCGAGCATTAGCAACCTTTACCTCTTTGGACTTGTCTCTAGAGGCTTCCTAAGCCCACTCACGTGCAGCATAGCCTACATTCGGCCAACATAGAAGAAGAAATAAGTACCAAGCGGTCATTAGAATTGCTCAATTTGAAAAAATTACAAGTTTTACATCACAAAGAAGCGCCAAAATGGCGTCCAGGTTAAGGGAGCTGACCCCCTTTACAGGCGCCTTGTCATCAAGATTAATCGTTCTGAGCATTCGTTTGGCCATCTGAAGGACAGTCGACCTCTCCGAAACCTCTATCAAATCAAGCAATATAAGTTTAGTTAATTTTCAGTAAAACTAGTTCAATTTGTGGCAACTGTTATTCAATCAAACAAATAAGAGTTTTGGCCGAAGATGATACCTTCCTCCTCCCCTATGGCGGCTTTGCTTCCGCTTGTTGCTGAGCCAATAGAAGTGTTGAGTGGCTTGCCACTCTTCGACACCCCCTTGGGGTCATCCAGCTTCAAGGATGGCTTGGTGGGGGCGGAGCCGCCAGGATTCTTCCTGGGCTTATGGGCAATGTGCTTCCGGGCCTTGTCGGAAGTTCCAACATCGCCGCCCGACTACTTTTGCAGCTTCCGGTCCGGCTGTTTAGAGGGAGTGGGCTTGGACGAGCCACCCTGCAAAGAATTCATATGTTAGTATACTTATGATTTCAAGGAATCTCAAATCAAGTGATAGAAAAATATTTTACCTTAGGAGTTTCGCCTGACGGCTGCTCCTCATTCGTCTGTTTGCCCAAAACATACTAATAGTAGAAAGCTATAGAATGTGCAGCCGGCTTTTTGCTTCCCGAGAGCTTCAACATTGCTTCTCCTACACAAAAAATAATAAAGATTTAGAAACTTAGACTAAACCAAGATCATCAAGAGCAGCTAAGCAAAGTAAATCCAAAAAGCCAACTACCTCTCGGCCTCTTAGAACTAACATCGCAAGCGTCCAGATACGTCTCATCCGATAGACACTCGTAACGGGAAATGTAGCTCTATGGGGTTACCTCCTTCACCCCTGTTTCCTCATTGGTTAAAACGACCACAGAAAAAAGGCCTTGATCCAATATTTGCTCTTGCGCCTTCCTTGGGACAGGCATCAGGGCTTTCTTTCTAGTAAGGATGGGAGGTTCTTCATTCTAGCGGTTGCACCGCCTGTGTAGCTGGTGGTCCGGGGAAGAGACTATGTAGAACTTTGTTCTCTAATATTTTCATTTGTTCTCTTTCCCTAGCGTCATCGTAAAACCCATATGGCTAGTAAGGGTAAACCAACCGACCCCACTTGAATGGGAAGTCTTTCTCAAATAGTGCATGTGAGCAAATGCTTCAAAGCTGGGGTCCACCTTCAGCATTTCACAAGCGGAAATGTAGCCCAACCCAAGAGATAGGGGCTAGTTTCCAGAAACCCAGTTGATCCTTCAAGAATCCTCTCCAATGCTGGATGGAGAAGGAAGCGTAGACCAACTTGTATGGCCGCCTCGTAACAGTTGAAGCACTTGTCGCCGTAGCTGGCCTTCTCTGGCCTGTTCTGAGCATCCGGTACTGACAATAGAAACTCATGTCCCATGACATGGTTGAAGATGAACTTGCCAAAGCTGGCTGTCATTTTCTCTAGCTTGCTCTTAGCAACATGAAAAAAATAAGGAGCACGTTCTAGCTGACACAAAGCAGACGACTCCTCCCATCCTTCGCCCAAGCCCACTGAGAGGGACTCTTGGGCATCATTTTGTTTGGACCACGCCTCCTCCGAGTCAACGGTGGCGTTGTTAGAGGATGATGACCTAGAGTCATCATCAGAATTTTTTTCGGAACTGAGGGCTTGCTGACTTATGCCAGCATTGTCCTTCCCCATCTTACATCCGGCACCGATCCACTCCGCCCAAGAATTTGTTGCTCGTCATATGACTCCTCCAGAATTGAGGAGCTGGAGGTACTAACGTTGCTTGGCGGGTCCTCACGAACCTCAGAAACAAGCGACCTAATGGAGCCTTCTGAGTAGACGGTAGAACTCTCTGAATGGTACCAGGAACCATCCGTCCAACTGGTTTGCTTGGTTGTAGCCATGGTGTCTTGCAGGAGCACAGACACTGTCGGATTTGGAGAAGTTCACAAAGGGGAGTCCTCGAACGAGAATTAAACACTCCTAGTTCTAGATTTAGCCGTCCTCGCTGACCAGCTGATCGCTAACCTAGGTCGTGCTTGGTGCGTTTGAATAACCATTTTTTTTAAAAAAAAAAAGTGCAAAAAGAAAAGAAAAAAGATCAGACGGTTACATTAGATGATGGTACGAGAGTTACACTAGTAGAAAAAGTGATATTTATAACTGGCAAAATTGACCTTTTGTATCTGGCATTGTTGGTTACGAATGCCACCGTTACAACTAGTGAAAATTATTTGTAACCGGCAAATGTTAGTTACAAATAATGTATTATTCGTAACTGGCATAACCCAACGCTAGTTATAAAAAGTCTATTTTCCAAGTAAGAAATCACACTATTTGTAACTAGAATTAAGTTACGTCGGTTACAATAAGGGTATTATTCGTAACTGGCATAACCCAACGTCAGTTACAAAAAGTCTACTTTCCAAGTAAGAAATCACACTATTTGTAACTGGCATTAAGTTACGTCGGTTACAATAAGGGTATCATTAGTAACTGGCAAATCATAACGCCGGTTACGAATATATTTTTTATTTTTAAAAAAAAATTACTATTAGTAAGTAGCACTAGATTACGCTAGTAACTGATTGTAGGGAATATTTCAAGCATTATCCCAAACTTGAACCCCACTGTGATCATACACTAAATTACGATGGCGTCCAAAGGGAAAGAAGGTAGAGCAAAAGAGTCGCCAACAAGTTTTAGGAACTTGTAAACTGTTCACGAGGTGAAGGTTACACCCCTTAACGATCCAAGAGATCGTCAACTCCAATAGGTCTGGAACCATGACTAGTAGTTCGGGGATGAAGGTACAAATCCAACCTAAAAAAGATTGAACCTGCCCTAATAATAGACCTCTACTTTATTCTGATCGTATTCATGTGTGCTTTCTAGTTAACATGCAATCAATAGGATTAACCCTAAACCTGTTTAATCTATGTTGGTTGAATATTAATGCACAAACAAAACTATTATTGGCGATCACTTGAATTATAATCAAATTAACCCTAAACAAGATTATTAATTATCTTATTAAGCGTGATTACTAGTACAAATATCCTTTAAATATGCATAAAAGGGGTGATCAAGCAATAACAATAAATAATCAAGCAACATAATAATCATCATAACAATAATTATAATCATAATCAAAATTATCATAATCATGTTAAAGCATAATATTAATAGCAAGATTCTAGGAATGATACAAACAAGATTAATAACAAACCCTAACATGCCACTAAACATCAAGGATCAAATATATAGCCCTAACATGATACTAGCATGCTATTAGGAAGAAAATAGGAAGCATCGCTGCAATCAAAATTGTCATATTTAATATTAGAAAGTATAGTCGTTACCCTGAACATAATACTAGGAAGATCAAAACTCCCTAACATGACACTAGGAATCATAATAACAACCTAGATATGATTTCTATATCATGATATCAATAAAATCAATTAAAGCACTTACTTGGATGCCTCGTACCTCTTTCTAAAAACAAAATACACACATTAGTAACTTCAAAGAAAATATAAAACAACAATTAAATTAAAGAATTGAAAGAGAGATTTGGGACCAAACCCTCAGAAATTAAAACCTTTCACGTCTAGTGCGAAGGTAACTTCGACCTTTGCTAGGTGTGTCTAGATCTTGTGAATGCGGAATTTTGTTTGTAAAAGGGTTGGTTTAGAAAGAGAGAGAGAATCAAGAAATTCTTGATGAGAGTTGATGAGAATTAGATGAGAATTGATGAGAATTTGATGGAGAATTGATGATTTAATAAGGGGAGATATGACCTCTATTTATAGAGAAAAAAAAGGGTCGAAGAATAAGAAAAGAATCCGAATTCGAATCGAAATAAAACTCGATGGACAACAGTTTTTACGGATTTTGTTTTTATCATATCTTTTGATCTAGAAGTCCAAATAAGACATATAATATGTCGTTGGAAATATCTTGAAGTCTACTTTCCATTCCAATTAGAACCAGATTAAAATATTTTGTTGGTAAAAAGATATGGCCAAAATATTGGGACGGTGTCAGTTTTGGATAGAGTTTTGTATCTCATTCATATCTTTTTCGTTATAGCTCGGAATTAATATTATAATATATCATTGGAAAGATAATTTCAAGAACTATCCAACCATATAAAATTTGGATAAATATTAAGAGGCACAAAAATAAAATCTTACTGTCTTTGAACATCTTTAAATTCGAATAGAATTAGGATTTAAGAAAAGGAAAGTTTTAAAAAAGGAAAGTTTTTATTTAACTCAAATTCTGTAATCTTTTCTTTTCAAAAAGGATAATTAAGATCATTTAGAAACTTATAAAAGCTTCTAATTAATCCTAATTAGTTTAGGAATAGGATTAAACCTTTGGACCCTCCACATGATCATTGGGTCGTAGGTAAAATCCGGTTTGGGCCCAGTTTAGTATTTTTGCCATAACTTCCTCATTACTCATCGGAATTAGGCTTATAATATATCGTTGGAAAGTTCTTTTCAAACCTCATCCAACTACACCATTATTGGACCCATATCATGGACTAAACTAAACTGGAATGCATATTTTTCATAAATAGAGTAAGAAAAGAAATATTTTCAAAAACAGAAAGAAGAGATATTTTAATAAAAACATACTCATCACTAGACTTTTCACACTTTCGCTTCGTTCGATAATCAAATGACATGAAAGGTATTTATCACTGGGTTTGGTTTTGGGGAGACACATTTGGGTGTCTACACTGATAAATATATATATTTTTTAAATATTTGATTCGAATATAGAAATGGTAGTATATCCTACCAAACGACCCATCGTCAAATGGGTTATAACATGTTACAATTCAAACTACAAAACACGTACTACGAATACTTCCATATAATTTACATTCACCCACAACATACAATACAAACACTCAAAATAGTTCCACACAACTCGAATTATTCATCCACAACCATACAATACAAAAAAAATTAATTATACTTTAATTTTCAAAAAACAATTAAAACTTGAATTAAAAAAGCATTGATTTATAATATAGAAATGTAATAACAATAACCAATAGGCTAAATAAAATTAAAGTAGATATATAGAAATGTGTTATATCATTTTATTAAGCTGAATGCAATTGATCATAGCATCAATTAATAAGATAACTATTCTTTCAAAAAAAAAATTAAGCCTAAAAAACTTATCCCATTATTCTTGAATCTCATCTAATTCTCATCGTTGTAGGCTGCAAGTCTTGCCAAATACTCCTGGAAAAAAAATACGTGTATATATATTATACTTTATAAAAATAAAACATCAACTAAAACTCGTAATATATCTCATCACTAACCTCTTTCAAATTACCCTTGCAATCGCTATGGAAAGATACTATTTCATACATATATCTCATCACATAATAAGCACATTCGGTACCACCACATTATTGAGAACACTAATTCAAATGAACATAGTACAATAATTTAATATATTAAATAATACTTTCATTACTAATAGAACGAAAAGGCAAAATTATACGCTTACCTCCATTTTTATGTGTAGTAATTGTGGCTTACTCATTTTGAAAGCATTTCCTTTGAGGTGTGACCTATATACATTGTAAGGTCTAAAAAAAATCATAAAAAGCATTAGATTAAACGAACAAAAAATAACATTTAATTACATGCATATGAGTACGTTGTACTAGGAATGTTGTGTACTAACATCTTCATTATTTTGGACAACTATGAGTTTCGAGCGTTAGGAAGTGATTGAATAACAGAATCAAACTCATACGCAAATCAATCACATAGAGTACCCAATGATTCCTACATTTCAATAAACTTGTTTGTATTATTCACATGATTAAAATAATAAAATTATGAAAAAGTAAGGATTTCAAGGATCAGTTGTACATACGGTTCCATATATGGAGCCAAAATGAATTTGCATTGTGCAACCTTTTTCCTTAATTCAGTAAGAAAAGTATTTTTCAAATACATTTGGACTTCAAGGAAATCTTTCTTGATTTCAGCTACAGAAATTTTATGGGGGCACAAGAATTTGATTTATAATCTTCTGAAATAATGAGACATGCTCTTCAATTAAGTACCTGAATTTTAAAGAAAAAATAAATAGTATAAATGGATCTAATAAAATATATTTCATAGTGAAACAAATTCAAATAACTTAAATGTATATTAGTATTTATAATATGCAGACATGGATTAATGAAATATTATCCTATGCTCCTCGTAGTAATTCAAAGACATCATCACTAGTAACATAAATTTGTGTGTCTGCCTCTTGATAAAACAATGGAGCCTTCAATGGAATCGTCGTAGTATCATAATCTCCACATCTTGAAGTCATGCAATACAACATTGAACACTGTTCACCAAGACTCTCAACAATATTTTCCGGAATAGTTATGCCTTTGCCTTGAATAGTTGAATGCTCAGTGTTAATAGGTTCGCACCTATCAACTTTATCTTTGGTTTGCACCAATTAATTATCCGTCTTTTTTTCCAAAGTCATAACCTTCAAGAAAAGATAAATATTAATATAATTCAATTACATATATCTTAGATCATTACGTAGCATATTAATGAATTACCTCATCAGTAAAGAAGACTAAATCAGCTGGCCACCCCAAAAAATAACCTTTCGCCTGATCCAACTTAGTGTTACCGTCATCAGTCTCTTCTGGGAGATTTAGGTGAGAATAATCACTGTAAACATGGTCAACACTAACTCTGTAAATATCACGGTTCATTTTCTTGTTATGAATCACTCCATTAGAATAAGGTTATGCCGTTCCATCGGCCACAATCACTGAGTCCCCATTGAACTCATCAACTAAAGCAAGACGACATTTAGTTGGGACCTACATAATTGAACATGTCGTAAGAAACATGAAAGCATAATCTACAGTTAACAACTAATAAGTATGAGAAATAAATTTATAATGGTAGTGACTTGTTAGTTACTTAGTTGAATAAATTTAGTGCTTTTGTAATGCTTACTGCTATCGAGCACTGACAGGTAAGATTCGTAGAGTAAAACCAGGTAAGAATCTTTGTACAAAAACTGCTTTTTTGTGAAATTGGCCTCTGGCAAATGGGGTTGGGAGGGTTTATATGGGTCAGGCAAGGGGGAGAGGGGGTTGCAAGTTAATCAATTGATTGGCCTGATTTAGAATTATATGTAAACTGGAAGGATTTACAAACAAGAACAAATCAGGACATCAAGTTAATCATGTTGGTTGATCCTAAGCTACAAGTATACTGGTCATGCTGGTTGGAAGGCTATGTCTGAGCAAAGCAGCTGAAGCTCAAGCTCGAATACTGCTAGCAGTGGCAACATCATGCTATGGATCGAGCTGAGGCACAGCAGCTAAATCTCAGTCTCCTTTTCTCGTGGTGTCTACTTTATTTCGTTAGTTGATGCTACTAATGTAGTAGACAATCCCTTAATTGGTGAGGAAAATGTTGTTCAGGTGTGTAAATTTGGTTCCTTATATATATATATGAATTGGCAGCTATTAGACTAATGAAAACTAATATCTGATTCTTCTCATATAATTTTTCTTGTATATGGTATAGGTAGTTACTCAGAATACCCCGAGTTATAAGACTACTGGAAAGGTGCTTGAAGACAAAAGAAAAAATTTATTTTGGATCCATGTGCTGTCTATTGTATAGATAGAATCCTTGCAGATTTCACAAATATAAAGTTGGTTGGTGAGTGCATTGAGAAAGCTCAAAAAGTTTTAAAATTCATCTACAACCAGATATGGCTGCTAAATCCTATGAAGGAGGATTATACATGGGGCAAGACACTTTAAGACCTGCTATTACAAGATATGCTACAAACTTTAAAGGTGTATTTGACCATAGGATTAGTCTTAAAGATATTTTTCAATCAAGCAAATGGCTTTTGTGTCGCTTTTCAAGATCAGATGATGGCAAGGATGTGGCAAAAATTGTTATAAATGCTTCCTTTTGGAAGAAAATGCAGAATGATCACAAGGACCTTTACAAAAATCCATTGTATGAACAACAAAAAGTCAATACCACTCCAACAGCAAATTCCAGTAACAAAAGGTCAATACTAACTTTTATACAAACTGTAAGAGCAATTGACAGAAATTTTCCTAATGCTAGCATCATAACAAGAGATAAGCATGATATAACAACCTTCAAAATTACTCATCTACTGTATATTGTACAATAAGGCCCAGCGCAGCTATCTGGTCAGCATGTAAACCTATCTCCAAAATATAACAATCACACAGATACGCTACAACCTGTGCAATTTCATCCAAGATCATTAAGTGCACACAAGAGGTCACTAAGATGACTTAAATGGCAATATAATGACCTTAGAAAAAAAAGCTACAAGGAGCACATCTGTATCAGATTTGGCTAAATAGCATCATTCCAGCAAGAACCCGAAGAAGGGCACATATATTAAAGCTTTAGCACATATGATGGCAAAAGGTGTCATACTAAAGGTCAGCATAGAAATGTACTTTGAGAATGAGTGAAATCATAAATCATTTTGATATTTTAACATATGTCAAGTTAAATTCTCACAGATATGAATGAAAAAGCTTAGATACAAAATTAAGAAGCTTAGATACAATCCATTATATGAACAACAAAAGGTCAATACTAACTTTTATCTTCAATTAAAACATCAAATACCAAGAAAAAGAACACCACTCCAACAGCAAATTCTACAAACAATGCCAACCAACTCGACAAACCTAAAATTAAGAAGACTAAACAAAGCTGAACAAACTATCCATCCTAAGTCAGTTCTGAATTCAGTTCTGATTTTCAGTTCTGAAAGTCAGCTCTGAATTACGTTCTGATTTTCAGTTCTGAATTCAATTTTTATTTTCAGTTTTGAATTCAGGTCTGATTTTCAACTCTAAATCCATGTCTGATTTTCAGCTTTGAATTCAGGTCTGATTTTTAGCTCTGAATTCAGGTCTAATTTTCAATTTTGAATTCAAGCTTGATTTTCAGCTCTGAATTTAGGTCTGATTTTCAGTTCTTAATTCAGTTCTGAAAGTCAGCTCTAAATTCAGTTCTGAAAGTCGGCGCTGAATTCAGTTCTGAATTAAGCTCTGAATTCAAGTTGTAGATCGACAAAAGCACTGGCCATGTGCTGTGTTGAGAGCTAAAGGTACCGTATGGATTCATCCCGTCGGTACTTAATGCAAGTCTCAGGTTCCTATCCTCTTTACCAAAACACAAGAAAGGTATCATCAATATGTTTCCATTGCTTCGAATCAGCGGGATGCCTAATGTACCCATCTATCTTCCTCTCTTGTGCATGCCACACCAAGTTTTTTGCATCCTTCTTGATAGAAAAAAGTCGTTTAAACCTCGGTATTATAGACAGATACCATAACACCTTAGCTGGTGGCCACTTCTTGCGATTAAGGTTTGAACCCCCGCGTAGTGGGTTTTACCCCACTCTCGCGTTCAATCGGGCTGCGTTAATGGAGTTTACCACTCCTTGATTTGCTCTTATTAATTGTTTAATAGCAACCCCGTTTCCTAAGAAAATAATTAAACACCATGAATTTTTCTCAAATACTCTAAATTATTCAACATTATTGACCTCTACTGTTCAAAAACTAGAATGACATAACAATTTAGCTGTGCATTCAAATATATACAACAAATTGGGTCTAACGGCTAGTTTACCCAAAATAAATTCAAAAAAGGTGAAACTAACTAGTCGTTATAACTCATTAAGTCATAGGTATATTGTGTAATAAATTATGTAAATAATGACATTTCATGAAAATTCAAAAGTAGTCAGTGGCATTTGGTGAATTAAAAATTGTAGTAACGGAAAGTTAATGGTCATACCTCATTAATGGAATGCCATGACAATATAATGTTTGTCGGTGGAATTTGGTGAATTTTGAAAAACCCAATGACATTTGGTGAACTTTTAAAGTACTCAGTGGCATTTGGTGAAATAGTCGTTGTATTAAAGATCTCCATAATCAATCAATGAGGATTTCTAACTCTATCTCATTTTATTGTTTTGTTTTCATATTTGTTTAGTTTGACTTCGATGTTTGATCTTTAATAGTGTATTTGTTCTTCATATTTTGTTGATTCTTGATTTCTTTAGTTTATTTTTGATAGATGATGATTCTTTAGTAGTTGTTTGGCTAGGATTTGGGTGAAACTTGTATGATTGATTGATTATGATTAATTTGGCAATTGTGTTAATTGATTGTTGAGATTAAAGGGATTAATGTAAGTTTTCATGTGTGTAATTCGATTAGGACTTGAGAATTATGCTAGATTGCATTGTGATTGCTAATACACGACCAATTGATTTAGGAATTGCAATTATCGATTGGTTTGGATTGTGATTCTCTTAGTTTGTTATTCGTAGAGACATCTAGCTTAACTATTAGGAGATAGCTCTTTGATTCAAATTGATAGCTCTTATCATTAGTCTTCACAACCATTGATTGGCATGTTTGTCCCAAGTTGTTGCAATTCTCATGATTACTTTTTGACCCCTATCACTAGTGTTTTATTTGTTTGATTCTTTGTTTGTTAGTTGTTAGTTTTACCTCTTTACCCTTGACTTCAACATACCTTAGGCATTTATTGAAAGCGATTGAACATAACCATTCCTTTGGGTTCGACCCTTGACTTACCTCTATACTTGTATTTAAGTTTATTAAATTTTTATAAATTTAGTTTGACTGAAAGAGGATTAGTCAACGACCTAGTTTTTCCCTTCGTTAGTTACTCCAAAAAAAGGGCAAGAAGTTCTCGAAGAGCTGCATGTGGGATATTGCACCTCTCACATAGGCGGCAGATCCCTAGCTGTTAAGTACAGGCGGCAGGGTTACTTCTGGTCCTATATTGAGTCAGACGCCATGGAGATGGTCGAAAAATGTGACAAGTGCCAAACATTTGGCAAGCTCATCCATCAACCGGAAACTGACCTAACAGTAATTCACAACCCAGTCCCATTTGCTAAATGGGGCATGGACATTCTAGGTCCTTATACGATTGCACCATGCGGAAAGCGATATATTTTGGTGGCTGTGGATTACTTCACCAAGTAGGTGGAGGCAGAGGCGACGAAGAACATCAAGACTGAGGATGTCATCTCTTTCATTTGGAAGAACATCATCCCTCGGTTTGGGGTACCTATGTCTATGGTGTTTGATAATGGCCCTCAATTTAAAATGCCCCAACTAAAGACTTAGTTGGGAGATAAAGGGATCTCACATTGTTTTGCATCAGACGGCCGACCCCAAGCAAACGGCCAAGTTGAAGCCTTCAACAAACTCATATCAGGCGGCATCAAAAAGAAAATAGAAAGAGCCGGTGGTTTATGGGATAAATAAATAATTCATGTCCTATGGGCCATCTAACAACTGAAAAAGGGGAAACCGGTGAAACCCCATTTCTCATGGTATACGCTGCTAAAGCCGTCTTTCCCATTAAACATTATGAACCAAATCTACGAGTTATGATATACGATGAGGAGGCAAACTAGGAGGCCATGCGCCTAACATTGGACTCACTCTCGAAACGTAGGGGCAATGCCACCTTGCATCATGAGATTTACCGTTTGAGAATGAACAGAGCATACAACAATAAAGTACACAAACGACCCTTGAAAGTTGGGGGACTTCGTGCTACAAAAAATGGAGGCAACCGGTAGGGCCTATGAGAAAGGCAAGTTGACACCCAATTAGGAGGCCCCTACCGGATGTGTGAAGAAGTAAGAGACGACACTTACCGTATGGAAACTCCAGACGGTAGGCGGGTGCCAAGAACTTGGAATGTAGACAACTTGAAAAAATACTACTTCTAAGAGTTGTAAATTTTTGTAAATGAAAAGCCTATCAATGAAAAGTTCTTTTTGTTTCCAATATTGTTGTTCATTTCTTAATATACATGTGTAATTTTCCAAGTACCGCCTGTACAAGGTACTGTAGACACCCAAATGTGTCTCCCCAAAATTGAACCCAGTGATGAATACCTTTCACATCGCTTGATTATCGAACAAAGTGAAAGTGTGGAAAGTCTAGTGATGAGGATGTTTTTATTAAAATGTTTCTCTTTCTGTTTTCAAAAATATTTCTTTTCTTACTCCTATTTATGAGAATAGCCAGTCCAATTTGGTTTATTCCATAATAAGGGTCCGATAATAGTGTAATTGGATTGGGCTCGAGAAGAGCTTTCCAATGATATATTATAAGCCCATTTCCAATGAATTATGAGGAAGGTATGGATTAAGTTGATTAGGCCCAATGATCGAGGAGGGCCTAATAATTATATTTTTAAAAGATGTTTTATTTAGAATAAAATATATTAAATCTAATTTCGAAAACTGCTCAGAAGTATAATTACTTGCAACCGGTGTTAAAGGTAATTACGCGTGGAAAAACGCGTTGATTTTTGGACCAGTGCGAGACGACAGAGTCGTCGCCAGGCGCTGACCTTCGTCGCCTGGCGCTGGCCTTCGTTGCCTGGCGACGAGCTTGTCCTCTGGAGTTGACTCTGGTCTTTTGCTACATGAGGTATTTTATTCCGAATATGATTTTCGTCGATCCCGTGCTATTTTTCCTATAAATTGGGGTCGTACCTCCCTTTTTTAAAATCATCTACATCTATCATCTCTTTCTCTCTCTAAAGGCTAGAAGCTTTCCTTCTCTCTCTATTCTTTATCTAAACCTTCCCTTTTACAAAATTCTTCATACATTAGTTCTAGACACAACTAGCCAAGTTCGAATTTGTCTACGCCCTAGACGTGAAAAAAGAGGTACGAGGCATCAAAGTAAGTACTTTAATTGCTTTATTATTATAGAAATCATGCTTAGATTATTTTGTTGATTCCTAGTATCATGTTAGGATGTTTTACTGCTTCCTAGTATCATGTTTAAGGTAATAACTAAATTTTCTAATATCAAGTATGATTATTATGATGCTTCCTATTTCTTTCCTAATATCATGTTAGTATCATGTTAGGGCTAAATCTTTGATTTTTGTTGTCTAGTGACATGTTATGGTTTTTTATTAATCTTGTTAGTATCATGCCTAGAATCTTGCTATTAATATTACGCTTTATTATTAACATGATTATGATTGTTATTATTATTATTATTATTATTATTATTATTATTATTATTATTATTACTATTATTATTATTATTATTATTATTATTATTATTATTTATGATTATTATTAAGATTATTATGTTGCTTGATGATTATTATTGTTATTGCTTGATCACATCTTTTATGCATGTTAAAAGGGAATTTGTACTTGTAATCACGCTTATTAAGATAATTAATAATCTTGTTTTGGCTAATTTGATTATAATTCAATTGATCGCCAATAATAGATTTGTTTGTGCGTTAATATTCAACCAACATAGATAAACAGGTTTAGGGTTAACCTATTAATTGCATTTTAGTCTGAAAGAGCACATGAATAAGAGAAGAATAAAGTAGAGGCCTATTTTTAGGGCAAGTTCAATCTCTTTTAGGTTGGATTTGTACATTTATCCCCAAACTTTCAGTACTAGAACTATTGGAGTTAACGATCTCCTGAATCGTTAAGGGGTGTAACCTTCACCTTGTGAACGGTTTACAAGTTCCTAAAACTTGTTGGAGACTTTTTTACTCTAACTTCCTTTCCTTTGGACGCCACCATGCTTAAGTGTATGATCACAATGGGGCTCAAGTGTGGGATGGCTTGAAATATTCCCTACATTTTTTTGGCGACTCCACTGGGGAGGATTTCTATTTTAATTCCTAAAATATATTTTGGAAATGATTTAGAATGAGTGGATGAGACTCGAAAAATTCTTAGTATTTCATGTGCGTAATTTTGATTGACATTATTTAAATAAGCATAAAAAGGTTCTCATTAGAAAACCATTTGTAATGAGTAAAAAACATAGGATTTTTACACGTAGCAATTTAGGAAAATATCTTTCACAACTAAAGTCAAAATAATGCTATGAAAAAACTAGAAAATTCAAGAACAGAAAGTTGTCGAGGCATGTAGGAATTAACGCTGAGAAAACAACGTCAGCGCCAAACGATGGCGCTGTCACCTGGAAACAAGCTTATCGCCTGGCGACAGTGCCAGCATCTGGCGACGACACTATTTTCTAACGCCAAATTCTTCCACTACTGAGCCTGAAATCTACCTTCTTGTTTTGACTAGTTTTTTAGTACTGTTTTCTCGGTTTTACTTCTTGATTGAGTTTTTCCCTACTTTTTGAAACCCATACGTGTTCTACATATGGACATACTCCTCTGGGAATTCATGCTCCATCTACCCAATCGAACGCTCCAGGAAACGAAGGGTACATTCGAGATTGTTGAATTCACCAAACCATGGAAGCGAGTTTAACTCGCGGGTCCCACAAAACGTGCTAACCCTTCCAAAGGTAAGGCTTCCGCACGGTGCATCCAGACTCATAACCATGGACCGTTTTCACTAATCCATATCCTGAACTTTAGAGAACTAGAGCCATGGTTGGGTTGCAAATTCATTCCATCATATCGTGACCTATATGACTACTTGTGCATTATTTGCTGTGCATACTCTATTTGTTTTTCCTAACCGTTTGTTTGACTTGTGTATGAGTTAAATAAATAAAAATAATGAATTAAAGGACTTTTCTAATTTAATTAATTAATTAATTAATAAATGATTAAAGTTTAATAAATTGATCAAACTGGACTTAGTACGACTTTTAGGCTAATCCCTTTAGAGCAAAATACTAGAAACAGTCCCAGGTCAATGTTCCATAACAGCTCAAAGATCTGGACTGTGGCGCCCCATGCTAGTGTACGGAGCCAAGCGACGATCTCGTCGTCTGGCGTTGGCTGCCAGCGTTTGGTGACGGTACTATCGTTTGCCGACAACCTGTAATTTTGCTCGAGTCTTCACGATGCGTCTGTTTAATCTATTTGCTAATACAATTTAATCAGTTTATTAATGGCAGTAATTATATTCAGTCCTTAATCGAGTATAGGCACATAGCCCCATGTTCTCACAAAAGAGTCAAAGTATGTCACCACATTCACTATTAAAGCACACACATAATATGTCACAACTTGACCATGTCTAAGAGAGTCTTCTATGCGCGTCTTTTCGTCATTTTTTTTAGTGGGGTAAGTTAGATATTGATCCTCTAATAAAACAATATTTTTTTAAACCCTTACTTGGTCTCCAAAAATATACCCCATTTTTGCTTTTTTGTTTTTAAAATCAATAAAGTTAAAGCCAAATTCGAGTCAAGTAATTAAAATAAATAAATGGTTTAATTTATAGTGCTTGGACAAAAAAGGAAGGGCAGCTAATCAAAGACAACACTTTTGTTCAGATACTCCTTTTTGACAAACCCGTTACTCTGAAAATGAAAGCTAAGAAGATCATGGCCACTAAAGAAGAAATTAATGAACTCAATAAGGATGTAGCCAACCTAACTGACTTGATGAAGAACATAACTCTTCAAGTTAATGACCCTGTAAGGCAACAACAAATGGAGCTCATGCAAGAAAGCTTGAGCAAGATATCCAATGATTACATATTCCAAGGCATTAGCTCACAAGGGGTCTTGGTGGACAAGGAACTTCTTCTGCAGAAATTCAATGCCACTGACATTCCTAAGTTCAAGGCAACAGACAATCCCTACTTCCACTTAAGAGCATTCAAGACAATAATGAATATTAAAGGGATAAATAAGAAAATTTTTCATACATTGTTTTCTTTATCACTAGAAACTGTCTGCCAACAATGTTTCTTTTCCCTTGACAAAGAGAAAACCTCTACTTGGGATGCCATTGTAAATGCTTTTATTTATAGATACAAGTACAATATTCAAGTTGAAACCGATCATAGGGAACTTGAGATACTCAAACAAAAAGAGAATGAAGGGCTTACTTCTTTCTTTAATAAGTGGAGGGAAACCTCTACTTAAATGATTGAGGTACCTACTAAACAAGAGTCTGTGAGATAGTTCATAAAGAATATCCAGGAAAAATACTCTAAGCATCTCAAATATCAAAGCAACTTGAACACTTTTAAGGCCGTCTATGACATTGGAATTAATATTAAAGACGACCTTGTAAAACAAAAAGCTGCAAACACTAACTCCAACAGTGGCTGGAAAGGAAAGAAGAACAAAAATCCTTCTTCTTCCAAAACTACCCAATCAAACAATGTTAGCACCTTTAATTTGAATGAAGTCCTTGATATGAACAATCAAGGACAGAAGAACCCATTTAGGAGAAACTTTACTCCTGTTGGTATGAGTTATGACACCGCATTTAACTGTCTTCATGCAAAAGGTCTTATAACTCCTATTGGTCCATTTGGGGATCCACCATTCAAAAATATATTGGCTAATTGGAATGCCAATGCACACTGCAAATACCATCAAGGCAGGGGCCATCTTACTGAGAATTACTGGAAGCTAAAGGAAGCCATCCAGGACTTAATTGACAACAACAAACTCCAGTGCCTCCTGCAAGCAAAGCCAAGTATCAATAGTGCACCACTTTCTGATTCCTTGGCCATCTCTGATGAGGAAAATTATGTTGATCCCTCATTCTTGATTAAACCAATTGAAGAAACTCATGCCCTTGAAGAAGAAGAAGAAGTATTCTTCGATGCCATGAGTGAACCGTCCCCAATGCAACAACCGCCACTAAAGAAGATATATTACTCCTTGCATATTCAGTAGAAAAATTTGTAAGCATGTGTAGAAAGATTCTTGAACGCACTGAACAAGAACAAAATAAACATGTCAACAAGGAGGTAGCACCAACTACGAAGAAACCATTCTCTCTTTAAGTAGTTGAAACACTAAAAGGAGCCATAGGTCCAACACTCCAATTGGGACCACCTATGAAAACATGTTCAAAATGCTCTCCGAGGGTGGCAAGATTAAACCTCTCGAACCGAGACCATTTGAATCACTAAAGAGGACGGATAGATTTAGTATCTATATCACCAATCAGGGGGACATGCAATAGAACACTGTTTTAAATTTAAAGATTTAATTCAGAAACTGAGTGATGATAAAAAGATAGTCCAAATTCCACAAGAAAAAGATGCTACCATTAATGGAGTTTAGGACAGTGACGACGAGGATGTCTACGTTAAAGATTTGGAAGAGACCCCACTCTCCACAATATATCCGATAGATGACATTTGAGATGAAGAAGATTCACCCATAGATGTCCTCACAAGATCCAGGAGAATGCAATCTCTCGTTACTCTGCAACAACCTATCCATACTACTCAGCAAGTCCCCTTACCTATCATAGAGGACAACGATGTTGTAAAGAAATTGAAGAAGACCAAAGTTGACATGAATGTATGAAACTCTTGGCTACATCCCATCAACATAGGTTGGCAGTAATGAATGCTTTGGAAGAGATAGGAATAGATCTGAAACCACTCCTGAGGGGTTGGCTAACTTTCTCACGAGTGATCTTCCTAGTCCTATAAATTTAATCACCTTTTTTGACAAGGATTTACCTCCAGATGGTGATAAAAATAATAAATCGTTAAATCTCACAGTAATCAGCAAAAAAATGAATGTCCCAATGACTCTTGTAGATAATGGATTAGCGATTAATGTATGTCCACTCCAAATTGCGAGATGTTAGGGATGAAAGATGAAGACTTGTCCAAGTCTACATAGGGAATAAGAGCCTATGACAAAACTTGCCGCCAAGCTCTTAGGACTATCAATATGAACGTAACGGCAGGAGTCATAGAACCTATCACTACTTTTTAAGTGGTAGACATTAAAGCCTCTTTCAACCTATTGTTGGGACTCCCTTAGCTTCACGACCTAAAGGTCGTCCCTTCATCTTTTCATCAGCAAGTGAAGGCTATGGTGGGAGGAATCCCTGTCACAATTGATGTTTCACCAATGAGGATCAAAGCTATTGAAAATCCCATCATAAACGTGGAGCACGATGAAGATGACGAGGACTTGTGGGGATTTAACGAAGAGGTCTCCTTGATCGAGGAAGATGAAAGGACCCCTCTTCATTATGACCTCCACTCTAACATGACAGTAAATGCTATCCTTAAGAAACAAGGACACTTTCCTGGAATGACCCTCGGAAAGAAGAAAGGAATAGAAAAACAAATGGGACAACCTGCCCCCCTAAATTGGACACTTTTGGACTTGGTTTTGAAACGACTCCGGAATAATCTTAAACGAGCCCAGGAAAAGGAAAACACACGTAGGAACGCTCGTACCCAAAAGAAAGCAATCCTAATATATAGATATCCTCTTAATCTAAATGGGAAATTCATAAAAGAGGGAGAGGATTATCCATAATATGAATTTCCTAAACCCTTTCTTAAGAATGGGATAAGATACCTGAGTTCGAAATATTTCTGGATTGCAACATTATAGACGATGTCCCAACTCCCATCCATAAGGAAAAAGCACTCCTCTTTGGCTATGAAAAGAATGAGCCAACGAATATTACAGAGTGATAACTTTGATCCTTCCAAGCTTATCACTCCAGCAGAGGGTCTAGTTCAAGGATAGCGAAAGAACGTGAAAGTGACTACTCCAAGCGAAAGAAAGATTTCTATAACAGCCGGACAAGGACCAATGTTCGATAAATCATCTGAGTCAAAGTCTGAGTTAGAGTCTTCCCTTATCGAGTCTTCTAAGTCGTTAGTCATAGCACCCCCTCCTTCTTCTTTAATGTCTTCCCCTAGGATAGTCAATAGTCAAGTCCCAACGGACGTCTCTTTATTTGATGTAATGATTTCAGAATTCAATAATATGTCTTCTTCTGCTTACTCCTCGTGTTATTCTTTAACTCAAGATGATGAGCATTGCTTAACTAACAATGAAAGTGACAAAGAAATAATTAAAGCAATGGAAACACTTGAAAATAAAACACTGATAATTGAGGATACTGAAACGGTTAATATCTCAAAAGATCCAACCATTAAAAGAGAAGTTAAAATCAAGCTTACACTTAAAAAAGATGAAAGAATCGATTTTATTAATCTATTAAAAGATTCATTGATGTATTTGCTTGGTCATATAAAGATATGTCGAGAATTAATAGAGAAATAGCTCAACACACAATTCCACTAATTCCAGGAATGAAACTTGTAAAATAAAAGTTACGTCGGATGAAACCCGACGTAGCTCTTAAAATAAAAGAAGTACAAAAACAAATAACATCAGGTTTTATCAGGGTATCTAATTACCTAGAGTGGGTTGCATAAGGATGGAAGGGTATGAATGTGTGTCGACTTTCGAGATCTAAATAAGGCAAGTCCAAAGGACGACTTCCCTTTACCACACATCGATATTTTAGTAGATAATACAGCGACGAATCATGCACTTTTCTCATTTATGGATGGATACATAGGTACAATCAAATCCTCATGGCAGAAGAAGACATGGAGAAAACAACTTTCATAACACCTTGGGGCACTTACTACTACACGGTGATGCCATTCGGGTTGAAAACGTGGGTGCCACTTACCAACGAGCAACAACTGCTTTACTCCATGACATGATGCACAAGGAAGTCGAAGTCTGTGTAGATGACATGATTGTGAAATCAAAGGATCGACCAGGACATTTGGTAGCCCTAAGAAAATTATTTGAAAGATTAAGAAAATATAGCATGAGATAGACCCAACCAAGATCAAAGCAATCATGTCAATGCCACCGCCCAAAACCAAAAAGCCAATTCGGGGATTCATTGGCCGGTTGCAATACATAAGTAGGTTCATATCTAAATTGACAATGATATGTGAACTGATTTTCAAAAAGATTAAAAAGAATGTGCCAGTAATATGGGATGATGAGTGTCAAAACGCCTTTGAGAAGATCAAAGCCTATCTCGCTAACGCTCCTGTATTAGCACCAGCACTCCCAGGAATCCCTCTTAGGTTGTACTTAACAGTCACCAAGGAGACAATGGGGGCTATGCTCGCACAAGAAGTAGAAGGAAAAGAAAATGCCATCTACCACCTAAGAAAAAAGATGCTCGAGTATGAAATACGCTATACACCACTTGAGAAATTGTGCCTCGCACTGGTGTGGGCTACAACCAAGTTATGACATTACATGCTCATTCATACGGCCTTTGTAGTATCTCGGATGGGTCCACTCAAGTATCTTTTTGAGAAATCTACGCTAAATGGGCAAATATCAAGATGGATAGTCAACCTAGCCCAATATGACGTAAGGTTCATGCCTCAAAAGGCCATTAAAGGATTCGTGGTTTTAGATTTCTGAACGGATTTTCTAATAGAAGAATCCACGCCTATACATATGATACTTGGACTCTCTACTTTGATGGAGCCTCTAACCAAAAGATATGTGGTGTAGGAGTACTATTGGTATCACCAAAAGAGGAACACATTTCTGTAGGGAATAAATTTCAAGCGTTAAACCCCTAGCTTGAACCCCACTATGATCATACACTAAAGTACGGTGGCGTCCAAAGGGAAAGAAGATAGAGCAAAAGAGTCGCCAACAAGTTTTAGGAACTTGTAAACCGTTCACAGGGTGAAGGTTACACCCCTTAACGATCCATGAGATCGTCAACTCCATAAGGTCTTGAACCAAATAAGGGTTCGGGGATGAAGGTACAAATCCAAACTAAAAGAGATTGAACCTGCCCTAATAATAGGCCTCTACTTTATTCTGATCGTATTCATGTGCGCTTTTCTAATTAACATGCAATCAATAGGATTAACCCTAAACCTGTTTATCTATGTTGGTTGAATATTAATGCACAAATAAAACTATTATTGGCGATCACTTGAATTATAATCAAAATAACCCTAAACAAGATTATTAATTATCTTATTAAGCGTGATTACAAGTACCAAATTCCCTTTAAACATGCAATAAAAGGTGTGATCAAGCAATACCAATATATAATATATCAAGCAACATAATAATAAATAAATATCACGATAATAAAATTATAATCATCATAAAGATAATAATAATATATAAAAATAATAATCATAATAATAATCGTCATAAATAAAATAATAATCATCAAAATAATAATAACATTCATAATCATCATAAATTATAACAATTATAATCATATTCATGTTCATGTCAATATTAAAGCATAATAATAGCAAGATCCTAGGCATGATACTAACAAGATTAATAACAAACCCTAGCATGTCACTAAGCAATAAAAATCAAATCTTTAACCCTAACATGATACTAACAATCATAAATATTAGGAAGAACATAGGAAGCATCGTAACAATCATATTTAATATTAAAATTACCCTAGACATGATACTAGGAATATCATAATAACAATGCAAACATGATGTCTACATCATAATATCAATTAAAACCAATAAAGTACTTACTTTGATGCCTCGTACCTCTTTCTAATAACAAAATACAGACGTTAGTAACTTCAAGGAAAATAATAAAACAAGCAATTAAATTAAATAATTGAAAGAGAGATTTGGGACCAAACCCTCAGAAATTAAAACCTTTTACGTCTAGGGCGAAGGCAACTTCGAATATGGCTAGGTGTTTCTAGGTCTTGTGAATGCGGAATTTTGTATGTAAAAGCTAGGTTTGAAAAAGAAAGAGAAAGAGAGAAAGATGAATGAATGATTAAAGAAAACTTGATGAAAATTAGCGAATGATAACTGATTGTAGGTACATGAAAACGGAGTTTTTAATACGTCATTTATAGAGAAAATCAGCCAAAAAGATAAAATTAACAAAATAGAGTCTAGCGCACGTAAAACGAGATTGGCGCCAGGCCTAGCTCAAGGCGCCAATGCCTAGTGTCAGGCGCCAGGCCTGTTTTTGACACGTTTTCGAAACTCAGATAAGTTTTTCCGTTCAGGAGGATAAAATCGTATCTTTTCCTCGAAAATGCTTTTTGATCTTAATTCAAACTTTGAAAAGTCAACAAAAGTCAATTTATCAATGCTAATTGAATTAGGAATGAAAAGAACCTTCTAGAAGAATCTAGAAGACTAAAACCATTCCTAATTGCATTAGGAATGATAAATCATATTAGGCCCTCCTCTAGATCATTGGGCCGTATATAAGGCTCAAACCGGGCCTAGTTTAGTAAATTGGCCATAACTTCCTCAATATTCATCGGAATTGGGCTTATAATATATCGTTGGAAAGCTCTTGTCAAGCCCCATCCAACTACACTTCTATTGGACCCATATCATGGACCAACCAAACTGGATTGTCTGTTTTATTAAAATAAGTTTTCAAAAATAGAGAGAAGAGAAAAGAAATTAAAACTATCCGCAACCCTAAACTTTCCACACTTTCGCTTCATTCGATTATGATTCGACGCGAAAGGTACACATCACCGGGTTTGGTTTTGGGGAGACACATTTGGGTGTCTACAGTTCCAATCTCCATAAAGCTAGATTTTGACGTGACCAACAATGTTGCAGAATGCGAACCATGCGTGGTAGGCCTCAAAACAACATTAGCGTTGGGAGTAAAGAAACTTTGAATTTTCGGGGATTCTTCATTGATCATCAATTAAATTTCCAAGAGATGGAAAGTAAGGATTGAAAACTTGGCCCCTTACCAAACCTACTTGAAAACTCTCACAAACTAACTGGAAAAGGTAGAAAACATGTATCTACCTAGAGAGGAAAACCAATTTGCTGATGCCTTGGCAAGACTTGCTTCAATGGTTAAGATTCCTACGGAAATTGAGCAAATGCCCTTAACAATAAAAAAAGAGGCACAAACCAGCTTATATCCAAGCAATAGAAGATGATGAAGTATCTCAAGAGGAAGAAGAAGAAGAGGAAGAACCTTGGTATATAGACATCCTCAACTATGTCACAAAAGGAGAATATCCACCCCATGCTGACAAAAGGGAAAAAACGAGCCTTAAGACTTTTGGCTTTCCAATATGTGCTCATTAACGACGAGTTACACAAAAGGGTACCTAAAAGTCGAGTTCTTTTATGTGTAGGCAAAAAGGAAGCCCAAAGGGCTATGAGAATAGTCCACGAAGGGGTATGTGGAACACAAGTAAATGGCAAAATTCTAGTCCAAAAGATAATGCACAAAGGATATTATTGGACTACCATGTATAGGGACTGTCACCAATATGTCAAAAGATGCCCTAAATGCTAAATATATGCCAACTTGCAACATGTTCCTCCATCTCTCCTCTACACCTGCACATCACCATGGCTATTCTCAACATGGGGAATAAACATCATTGGAAGAATCACTCCTCCAGGAACAGGAGGCCATGAATATATATTAGTAGCAATTGATTATTTCACTAAATGGGTTGAAGCGAAATCATATGCTAAACTCACTTCAAAACATGTAGCACTCTTTATAGAAAAAAAAAACATCATTTGTCGATATGGAGTCCCACATGAAATGATAGGTGACAATGGAACTCACTTTCAAGCAGAATGTGAAGAATTGTTACAAAAGTATGGCATTAAACACCATCATTCTTCTCCCTATAGACCTCAAGCAAATGGTGTCGTTGAAGCAGCTAATAAAAATTTAAAGACAATCATCAAGAAGATGACAAAAAATTACAAAGATTTGCCTGACAAACTCCACTTTGCCCTGTGGGGATATCGCACGTCAATTCGTTCATCAATAAGGAATACGCCATTTTCCTTAGTCTATGGTGTTGGGGTTTGGTGAGTCCGACTCACCGCGGAAATAAACCCAAAAACAAGACCGCACTCGCAATAAATAAAACCATAAACATAATTAACTTAACAAAAAGATTAAGATAATAAGATTACCTTTGGAGCGTGCTTCGCCCGACCGCTTGGACTCTTACTTTTAAGCTAGCTTCGAAATTATGAAGCCTCCAACGGTGATCCGCCCGCAACAACGATCACCGACTAGGTCCAATGTCTTGGGGTTAGAAAAACCCGACCGATAAACCCGAGTAATTGAATTCAAAGGCTTTCACAAAATGTGATACCTTTTCCAACTCTTTGAGTTCAAAGGTTTTCCTACCAGTGATCCCTTTTCCAACTCTTACTCAAGCATCATTTCCAATGCCCTTACTTGGGTATTTATAGGAAATGATCAAAGTATGATTGTCTCTCTCATCAATGTGTGATAATGAGATTTTCACATTTTATTTTAAAGGTAAAATAAAATTATTTAAGAAAACTAGTAATAAATCAACAAGTGTCAGCTATACATGAGAGAGCAAGTGGGGACCATTTGGAGAGGGGGGACCAAACTTGCTCCCCACTCTCTCCCTCACCTTGCGCCACATGTCCTCTCCCACTTGGGGATCAAGGCACCCAAGTGAGCTTCCCTTTTTTCCTCCCTTAGTCTCGGCCCAGCCACCCGTACCCATGAGTTGCGGGCTGCTGCTACTCTAGACTAGGAAGCCGCGAACTCCAAGTGCGGATTGTTGTCGAGGCTTGGTGCCGAGGCTTGGCTCGGCTGCTAGCATTGGTTCGCTAGCACGCACCAGCCCGCTAAGGCTCGGCTTGGTGCGCATGCTAGCCACAATGCTACGCATTGTTCCTCTAGCACTCGGAATGCACGGGGCACTCCGATGCTAGGGGTATTTTGGGAATTATGTTGATTTATTACTATTTCCACATCTTGTCTTTTATTATTTTCGATTTGACTTCTGACGCTCGGTTTTGACGCTCTAAGCTTGAATTTCCGACGTCTAAATAAATATTACTCGTTCGACTCATTAATTCCTTCCGAATTAATTCGTCACTTCGGTTCGTTGACTGCTTGGGTGTGACCCGAATGGTTCAGTCAAGATTAAGCTGTAATATTAATTATGCATTAATATTACTGATCGGAAGTGGCCTCCACCCAGGCATTCTGATCACTTGACCTTATTGAATATATTATCTTTCTAATAATTCTGAACCCACTATCAGAATAATACTCTTGTTCGAAGGACACCATTCCTTTCAATCTCCCACTTGTCCTTCCGGACAAGTGTGCTTTTAGTGTATAGCCTTTTTCCTATGTCGCTTCATGCCTCTTCATGAAATAAAAGGTAAGATTTATTTGTCATCCTTATTACGTCTAGAAGTGTTTCTCGATTCCGAGTTCGACTGTCAATGAACAGATGATTTCTAAAATCCATCTGAGCATGGCCATGCATTTTTACAGTATCTATCTACGAGAGGCCTTGTTAACAACAAAGACATCTTCCCTATTATAGTAGGGGGACATTTCCAGTCTTGTAATGTAGCTTATCTTACTAAGAGGGCCTAGCCGCCCGAGTGATGCCAATATAATCCCCTATTACAGCAGACGTTTGACAATCATCAAAGCGAACTAGTGCTCAAACAAGAAATCTCACAATACTCATCGTTGAGGAAAAAGGTTCCGATAACAATAATGAGAAGTATACTTATGACGATTTTTAATCTCTTAAAGTGTTCTCATAGGTCGATTCAGTATGGTTCTAAATTAATACCTGTGCAAATGATTCATGACGGTCATGTCCTTGTAGCACAAGAAACGCTGCTATAAATCAAATTACACACTAATCTCAAATGGTCATTAATCGTCCATCGTTTAAATGACCTCAATTAGGGATAATTTTCGATTATAATATTCAACACTCACTTAATAGGTGTTTCATTACCAAGAATTAAATGGACACGTTATTTAATTCTAAACCACATTAAATAATTGATGGAGTGATTTAAGATGCATGAAAAATTTAATTACTTCAAAACTGAATGGTTCATCATAGTGCTTTACATTAAAATAGTCCAAAATTAATTAAAAACACTAAAATAAGGGAATCAAAGCCCATCTCCAATGTGCCTGATTCCCATTTCCTCAACGTGCTTGTTATGCTTCACTTAAGTTAAGGGTTTAGTTAGTGGATCGGCTACATTGTCATCCGTTCCAACTTTACAAATTCTTATTTCACCTTCTGATTTCCATTCTCGAATCATGTTAAGCCGCCGCTTGACATGTTTGACCTTCTGATGTTCTCTTGGCTCTCTGGCTTGAGTAATAGCTCTATTGTTGTCACAATAGAGATCTATTGGTCCCTTGACGGAGGGTACAACACCAAGTTCACTAATGAACTTGCGAATCCAAACTGCCACCTTAGCTGCCTTAGATGCTGCCAAGTATTCAGCTTCAGTTGTAAAATCTGTTGTTGTGCTTTGCATAGCACTCTTAAAACTAAACGCTCTTCCATTGAGACATAATATGTACCCAGACTATGACTTGAAGTCATCTCTGTATATGTGGAAGCATGTGTCGGTATAACCCTCAACAACTAATTCATCTCTGCCACCATAGACTAGGAATTTATCCTTGTTCCTTTTCAGGTACTTTAGGATATTCTTGGCCGCAGTCCAATGCGCCTCTCCTAGATCTGATTGGTATTGGCTTGTAGCACTCAAGGCATACGACACATCTGGCCTAGTACATATCATGGCATACATAATCAATCAAATAAGCGAAGCATATGGAATCTAATTCATCCTTTCTCGCTCATCATGTGTCTTTGGACACTGCTTATTGCTTAGGGTTATGCCATGCGACATGGGTAGGTGGCCTCTCTTGGCTCCTTTCATGCAGAATCGATCTAGTACCTTATCAATATAAGTACTTTGACTTAATCCTATCATCCTTTTTTATCTATCCGTAGAGATCTTGATGCCTAGTATGTACTGAGCCTCTCCCAAGTCTTTCATTGAAAAACATTTTCCAAGCCAAGCCTTTATAGACTCTAACAATGGAATGATGTTTCCAATGAGCAAAATGTCATCAACATATAAGACTCGGAAGGCAATGTCACTCCCAGTGACCTTCTTGTAAAAACAAGACTCATTTGGATTCTTGATAAAACCAAACTTACTAATGGCTTCATCAAATCGCAGATTCCAACTTCTGCTTGCTTGCTTTAATCCATAAATGGATTTTTTTAGCTTGCATACCTTTCCAGTGTTGTTTTGGTCGACAAAACCTTCAAGCTGTGTCATATACACAGTTTCTTCCAAAATGCCATTTAGGAAGGCGGTTTTAACGTCCATCTTCCATATTTCATAATTGTAATATGCAGCAATTGCTAGGAGGATCCGAACGGATTTAAGCATTGCGAAATGGAGAAAAGGTTTCATCGTAATCAATACCATGAACTTGTATGTAACCTTTCGCTACCAATCTAGCTTTGTAAATGAATACATTTCCATCTTTGTCGGTTTTCAACTTGAAAATCCACTTACATCCAATAGGTGTGTAGCCTTCGGGTAAGTCAACCAAGTCCAAGACTTGATTTTCAAACATGAAATCCATTTCAGATCTCATGGCCTCTTTCCATTTAGCAGAGTCGGTGATTGCATCGCTTGCTTGTAGGTTGCCGGTTCATCTTCATCCATGATTAGGATGTCCTGATTCTTTGTTAAATTTAATCCAAGATATCTATCAGGTTGAGATCTCGGCCTCTAAGACCTACATAGGGTATTAGATTGAGCATTTGCATTGTCGATTTTACTTTGTATATTTTGATCACTTTTACCTTCATCAACAGATGTTGTTTAAGCACTTTGACTATCATTCTGATTTTGTTGCTCATCCTCACAAACTTCGTCGAGTTCAATTTTCCTCCCACTTGTCATTTTGGAAAGGTGCTCCTTCACCAAAAAGACACCATCGCGAGCAACAAACACTTTGTTCTTCGATTTGTTGTAGAAGTAGTACCCTTTGGTTTTTTTGGGTAGCACACAAAGTAAACCTTATCAGATTTGGGATGAAGTTTGTCAGAAATCAATTTCTTGACATATGCTTCGCATCCCCATATCTTTAGAAAAGTTAATCTAGGAGGTTTGTTCATCCATAACTCGTATGGAGTCTTTTCCACAGCTTTCGATGGAGCACGGTTCAGTGTTAGTGCCACAGTTAAAAGTGTGTGTCCCCAGAAAGAGATAGGAAGATCACTAAGACCCATGGTCAATCGTACCATGTCTAAAAAGGTTTGATTTCTCCGTTTGGATACTCCGTTCCATTGTGGAGTTCCTGGAGGTGTCAGCTCTGAAAGTATACCATGATCTTTCAGATGGTCATGTAATTCTTGGCTCAAGTATTCACCACCTCGATCCGATCGAAAGGATTTGATTTTATTTCCAAGCTAATTTTCCACTTCACTATGAAATTCTTTAAACTTGTCAAACGATTCAGATTTGTGCGACATTAGGTAGACATAGCCATATCTACTATAGTCGTCTGTGAAAGTGATGAAATATCAATGATCGTTTCTTGTGGTGGAGCTCATTGGTCCACATACATCGGTATGTATTAGACCTAATAAGTCACCTACTCTTTCTCCCAACTTGGAGAATGGATGCTTTATCATCTTTCCTAATAAACATCCTTCGCAATTCTCAAAAGATTCTAAATCGAAAGAGTCAAGAACACCTTCTTGAAGAAGCTTCTTGATGTGTTTGATGTTAATGTGGCCAAGACGACAATGCCAGAAATAAGTTTGATTTGACTCCATGGTCTTAGCTCTTTTGGTAGTATTATTAACATTATAAACTTGTTTGTCTAAAGAAACCACATAAAGACCATTTTCAGAATGTGCGATACCATATAAAACATTATCGAGATAAAATGAACAGTCATTGTTTTTTACTCGAAATTCAAAACCTTTGGCATCCAACGCGGAATTGAAATGGTTGTTTTTGGTAATGTTGGGAACATAGTAACAACTATCAAGTTTCAAAACAAGCCCAGAGGGAAAAGACAAACTGAGAGTTCCAACGGATACGGCCGCAATTCTGGCTCCATGGAGTTCAACCTCTCCCTTCTCTAGATTCCTAACATTCCTTAGTCCCTGAGAATTGGAACAAAGGTGTAATCCACATCCGGTATCTAATACCCATGATGTTTAGCTAGTGAAGTTTAAGTCTATAACAAATGTACCTGATTTAGAAGCAACGGTTCCGTTCTTCTTATCTTCCATGTATTTGAGGCAATCTCTCTTCCAATGTCCCTTTTTCTTACAATAGAAGCATTCAGAATCAGATTTAGAAGATGCTACCTTCTTTTCCTTGTTGTCCTTTGTAGCTTTCGGCTTAGGCAGAAAGTTCTTCTTACCTTTCCCCTTGAAGCCTTTCTTCTTTTTTCCCATGCGCTTGAACGACTTGTCCTTTTTCACCATGAGCATATCATGTTTTCCCTCATCCTTAAGCATTAGCTCGACTTGCTTCAACATACCATGAAGCTCAACGCGGGTTTTCTCCATGCTGTGCATATTATAGTTCATCTTGAACTAAACATTTCCTTTGTGCAGCGAGTGGAGAATGATGTCAATTGCCAACTCGGTTAAATACCCTGCATCAAGCCTTTCCATGTTCTCAAATAATCCTATCATTTTGAGTACATGTGGGCTGACTTACTCTCCTTTCTTGAGCTTGCTCTTAAGGATCACTCTGTGGGTTTCAAACCTTTCCGTTCGGGCCTGCTCTTGGAACATATTCTGCAGCTCGGAAATGATCTCAAAAGCTGCCTCCTTTTCAAAAAACTCTTTTGAAGCTCAGGAGACATTGCGGCCAACATGATGCATTTGACATCCCGATTGGCACTTTGCCATCGAATTAGGGAAGCCTTAGTCACTTCCTCATTAGGAGCATTGGGCATTTCCTCATCAAGGACATATTCCTTTTGCTCTTTCATGAGAACAATTCGCAAATTTCTTTGCCAATCAAGATAATTTGGCCCACTCAACTCTCCTTGTCGAGAATTGAGCGTAATGAAAACTAGTTGTTTGAGTTACTTGAAGACATGATTCTACAATTGAAATAATTTTAATGAAAAACCATTCATATTACTTAGATAAGATTGAATTTTAATTCATGCATATTTCAAACTTATTTAACGTCTTATTCACACTTAAAAATTTGTCCCCTTTTAGTGAAATTAAGTCGATTCCAAGATCCAAGGAAACAAAGAGTTGCTAAGCATGCTTTGGCTTGTCTTAGCAATCAATCTCCCAAGGTAAGCAACACTTTTCTAATGGCTCCAAGCCACTCTTGGTTGAATAAATCATCGCATCTAATTCTCTCTCAACAATTTATCCACTTTGCCATGACATGTTAGGACTCCATCACTCATATAGTTGAGTACAACCAAAATCAACTTGCATACCCGGTATGCCTTATGAGTCTAGGGAGTAGTAGTGATACCTCGTTTTGGCGTAGCCCATCACTACTCTCAATAGGTTGATAAGTGTTGTTTTGGAATGACAATTTTACTCAATATTTAGGGACCTAGGGTTTTTATGTTGGTTGATTTAAGTGGACTTAATTAATCATCGCAAGATTTGAAATCCTAAACATGCATCTAACATATAATTCATATATAAATGATCATACATATGTAAAGCATAAGCATTTTCATGCATATTGGCAACTAGCATGACCCTTGAATTCTTCAAGTCTTCAAAAGGTCTTCTTTTGCAACTTCATGGCTTTGTCTTCCAAGAACCTCCGTCTTCAAAACTTGACCAAAATTATGCAAATACTAGTATCTACGATTAGGACTTGTCTAAATATTAAGGTAAAAAAATAATCAACGGTACACAAACCGTATTTAGATTTACAAAATACATTATGGATCGTAGTCCATATTTTCTATCCTAATCGGGCCCCACTAGTTGCCATTTTATAAAACCTGTGAGAGAATATAGATTCCATTCATCCATTCACTATTTGTGAATGGCCCATGCATTTTACAACAACAACAGGTAATAATGCATAAACACGCGATAACTAAAAACTAATCTAGGTGGTGTAGACATCTACTTTTGGCCTCCTGTCCCGACAGGAAGTGCAATGACAATAAATAAAGCCATCTTCGTGTTGGATCAAAGTGTAGAATACTTATGGATGATAGGTTAAGCCACAAAACACAAAAGACTAGCCCGAATAAAAGAACAAGGCCAATAAAAGGTCCAATTAACTAAATCCGATCATAATTAGGCTTAAGCCCGTGCTTAAAACCCAATAATGACGGATTTAGGATCTTCTAGGTTAAAATTTAAGCTGCCGTGGAAAATTTCGTGCGCATCTCACAAAGTCGCGCTCAGTTGTCGCGGACAACTTATTCAGTTGCGCGCAGCACTCCGCGCAACTTCGGGAGATGCGTTCGCGAAAGATTCACAATACAAATTAAAATATTTGAAAATCGAATCTTACCATAGAGCTGTGCGCAAGACAAATAACTGTGTGCATCATCTGCACGCGACTTATTCACTTGCGCGTGACAGCCGCGCACAACTCATTTAGTTGCGCGCGACACCTACTGCGGCAGAATGCTCTTAACCCTAAACGTAATCATTCCCTATAAATAAGACCCTAATCCGAGGCTTTAACACACATAAAACAACCTTAAACGCTTGCAGAATACTTGTGAACTTGTGCTTCCTAACCCTCTTGTCCTAAACACTCACCCCTTTGATACTTTGTTACTACGATGGAGGTTCCCCAACAAGAAGGATCCCGTAAGTGTTCTAAACGGAGATCTAGCAAAGAGAAGTGGTAAATTCCCTAGCACTTAGTTAAATCACGTTTATTTTCTTGTTTAAAAGAACCTTAATTAATTAATTAGTGTTTTTCGATCACTTTTAAAATAATTAATTAATCAATTTCATATAACATCTTTCGATAAATAAAGATTAGAACTGAATAAAATAATTGTTGGTTGATCACTTAAGCCAAGGAGAATATTGTTTATTTCTTGTTCTCTTCACGAATTTGATTAAATAAGAATAACGACCTTACGATGTAAGTCCTACGTGAATTGATGTGTGTAAATAAAATCAACTAACATAGTTTTAGGTATCACGTTGCATATATTGTTTGGTGATGAAATTGTGCAAAAGGAAGAGCTAGTAGAGGCCACACTAGGGCTAGGATCGCGATTCCCCTCTAAAGGGAACGTTATCTTAGTACCCTCGCTCCCGAACTCATTTCTGGTTTATGTAGACCAATTTAGGCACGGGTAAACTTATGATTCATGCTAAATATCCCTTGAACTCTACTTGGGAGAAAGGCATGAACGAGGTTTATGGGTTTTCCTAAAACTCATTGGCGACTCCTACTTGTTCCTTACAAAAAAGCGTGTATGATGGAATCATTTCTAATTCAAGGTCCCCTAAACAGCTAGGAATTCAAATCCTAATACACCCTAACAATTGTAAAGTCCTGGGCTTTTAAAGGGCCATGGGCATTTAAGGAGAGTACCCCTTAGACGGGATCACCCTCCTTATAGTGGCGACTCCACTGGGGACTTAGAGGTTACATGATTAGTTTGTAGTTATGGTCCAAGGTTTCCAACACCAGGTTGCCTATGGGTTGTAACGAGAACTAACTTGGATAATATCTAGTTAGAGAGCGAGACTGGAATGCATAATATCTTCCTTTTCCACAAAAGTAAAAACCAAACAAGCAACATTGCATCATGCATATGTATAGCACACTTAAACATTGGGGAATGGCTCATTGACTAGGGGTTGCCAACACTAGGCTTCTATCCTGAAATCAATAAATATCATCCCACCCATATCGCCAACAAAATGTTGGGAGGAAGATGTCATAGGTCAACTCTTTGAGTGATTGATTTGTGCGTCGTTTCTTAAGATATGGTACCTTGGACACCCAAGCCTTTTTCGACCTTAGAATGGCAATACGTGAATCTTGACTTGTGGCATGCTTATGTGATTTTTGACTATATGCAACGTGTTAGGATAGTCTTCTTTTTTTTTTCCTTTTAGTTTGGTCTAGGTTCCCAATTACAAAGTCGTCTCTTCGTGATTTAGAGTCATATTCAAAGGGTAACATAAAAAATAAAAAAACAAAAAGAACAATGCAAAAAAAAAGGAAAACAAAAAAAGCGCTCGAATTAAAAAAAATCATGCGAGAAGGTGGCGCGCGCAACTCATTGAGTTGCGCAACCTCTCCCAACGCAAGTCATTTCGTTACGCGCAACTGAATTACTTGCGCGCGCCCACTGTATGAATCAACTTAGATTTTTAGATAAACAAATTGACTGATCAAAACGATATCTTTATTCAAGAATTGTTAAGGGCGATGTTATCCGTTCGAATATATCTTGCGTCATTTTCTTTTTTTTTTTCTTCTGCTTCTAAACAAGCGTGTCGATTTACTTATTCTTTCGTACTTCTTTTAGGGCCGGTTTCCAATCTTGAGATAGAAGACTCCCGGGCACTCGCCTTCTACGTTTACCATCCAAAGATCAATCCCTTTCAAACCATTTTTCTTCAACAACTAGTACTAGTCCAACAACAATGTCAACCATTGAAGAACTTCAAGAGGAGATTCTTTGTTTGAGAGAAGAAAAGGCTCAATAAGCCGAGGGGAAAAGAATTAAGAAAATTGAAAAGGCTAATAAGAAAAATGCTGAAGCCTTAGCCTTGCAAGAAAAGATGGAACAATTATCCATCAAAGAAAAGTCGTTGGAGAAGCTAGTTCTTCGTTCTACAATGGGGAACAAGTACTTTGACGCATAAAAGTTTGCTCCTCCCGCAGGACTTGCTTTACCAGAAAAGTTCGTAGCTACGGACTTGCCAATATTTAAGGTGACCAGTAATCCACAAAATCATTTAATGTGTTTTACTGGCACCATGGCATTAAAGGGAGTTGATCCTAAGCTTTATGCTTTGACTTTCCCTTTATCTCTATACCCAACTGCAAGAGAGTGGTACTATGGGCTAGATCCAAAATTCAAGGCAACATGGGAAGATGTAGTTTCTTCTTTCATTACCCAATATGAGAGTAACGTAGAGTTCAAATCCACTCTACGTGAACTAGAAACACTAAAGCAGGGCGATGATGAAGGTTTCTTTGCTTTCTATGGTAGATGGCGAGAAAAGGCGGCCCACATTTCCCAAAGGCCACCCGAACTCGAATTAGTACAAAAATTCATTAATAACTGTCATGAAAAGTACAACAAACATCTACGTTACCTTGGTTTAGACACTTTTCAAAAGGTCTATTCCGTGGGTACTAGGATTGAAGATGATCTTGCTAAAGAAAAAGCAAATAAACCCCATCATCATCATCAACCTAAAATAACTAAAAGAAGGGTAATGATAGCACATCATCCTTTATTGACGTATTTGCGACCACCACACAATACAATAACACGAATCAATATAATGATCCTAGGAAAAGATGGACAAGAGAAAGAAAATTTACTCCATGTCCGGTGAGTTATAAAGAATTGCTAGAGAAATTAAATGAAAAAGGTTTACTTGCACCAACAGGACCAACACCACCCACTCCACCAGAAAGAAGATTTGCTAATTGGGGTGGTAATGCTTATTGCGCTTATTATAGAGGCAATGGACACGATACTGAACGTTGCTTTGTCTTAAAGCACAAAATACAAGATTTGGTAGACGATAGGAGAATTCCCACGCCTAAACCTAATAATAATGCATCCCCCTTAGGGGTGTTTCATATCAATGAGAAACATATGGGAAGTGATATGTTCAATCCTTTGAACTACATCACACCTATAGGAGAACCTCTATCCACAATACTCATGGGGGCAACTAATGAAGTATGTGGACTATGGGACGATGACTTTCAAGACTTATATGTCTCTAAGTATGCCGCCGTCCCACCTCCATCTTGTTTACAAAATGAAACAAATGGAGCGCTTGATTGGGATCATTTCATGGGGAAGTCACAAGACTTATCAAATCTCTCCTTGGATGAACAATGGCATCAAGCTCAACTCATGGAACATCTTGAAATGGAGGCACGCTCAAAGCCTCTAGAAGAAAGTTGGTTATGAGTCCTACAACTAATCCAAACGAGATAGATCATCTAACTCGTTCTGGGCGAGTTTACCAAGCACCACCACCAAATGGATCTTTGACCACATAAAATCAAACTCAAGGTTAAATTCAAAATGCAATACCACCTCCACTTGAGGTGGAAGATCCATTGGTCAAACAACTTCGCCAATCCAAGGAGAATGTTAGCATTTGGGAACTCCTAAGTACTTCTAAAGAACATAGGAATTCCCTTATGAATGCTCTAACGGCTTTGTCTGTAAGCACAAACACAACCCCTCAAGATCTTGTTAGCTTGCTTACTAGTGAGAAATCTGACAAATCAATCATTTTCACTAATGATGATTTTCCTTCAAAAGACACTACCCACAACAATGCATTATATTTAACTGTGGGGTGCAAGGGATACAACATCCCTCTAACTTTGGTGGACAATGGATCAGCTGTAAACGTATGCCCATTGCGAACTTCAAAATACTTAGGCCTTAATCCAGAAAAGGATTTTCAATCAACAACACAAAGCATTAGGGCCTATGACAATTCGAGAAGATCGGTGTGTGGAACTGTTAAGCTACCAATTACCACAGGCCAAATACAAAAGATGGTTGAATTCCATGTTATGGACATAAAACCTACCTTCAACCTTCTACTTGGAAGTCCTTAGATACATGAGCTTGGTGCAATACCATCATCACTTCATCAAATGATTAGGTTGAACTATCAAGGGCTTCCTATGACTATACATGCTTCTCCACTTAAAATAGCAATAAATGATCAATCACTCATAGAAATAAACCACGATAATGATGAAGAGGACATGTAGGGATTTGCCGCGGAGCCAATATACACAATAGAAATGGAGGAAGACTTGGAAGAACCTTTCAAGCTTGATCCATATTCCACCCGGTTAGTAAACAACATCTTACTCAAGAGTAGTTACTTTGTTGGGATGCCTTTAGGAATAGGAATGAAGAAATCTTTCTTACTTCCTATCCCAAAGAAAAGCTTCTCCTTTGGATTGGGATATAAACCAACCAAAGAAGAATTGAAGTCTCACGATGCAAAAAACAAAGCACGTAAAGACAACAACAAGAAAGGGATAGTCACTTTACTCCCATCCTACAAACAAACCCTTAATGGACAATTCATTAGGGAAGGAGAAGACTACCCATGCTATGACTTTCTAGAACCACTAGTTTTGGAAGGAATCAAGAAGCCTGGATTCGAAATATATTACGATTGCTACTTCTTGGATGACGATTTTAGTATCATCAAATCAAAATACCCAATTCCAGGGTGCTATGATAGGCAAGCATTTAACTTGCTATTTGGACTAGAACAAAATCATGTCGCTGCGATGACCAATCAATATGCCATCAAAGATGAAGCTTTCGACCCAAATTCATTGATCACCCCTTCTAATGAAACCTTGGAGCATGGGTGGAAGAAATCTTTCAAGTGGACCAATCACAAAGGCGATAAGCTGGAAATCGTCACAGGCAAAGAGAAGATGTTTGAAGAATCGGATGACGAATCTATTATAGACTCTAGGGTAGCTAAGAATCTAGGCCTTGTGGCCATTACTAAGTCTTTATTTTCTAGTTCAAAGGAAGAAGATCCCAAAAAGGATTCTTCTCTTAATGTACTTTCTTTTGATTCTAATAATATGAGCTCTATTTCTGAGTATATGCCATCTATTGAATCTTTCGAACGCTATAACAATCAATCTAATGAAAAGAATAATATTAATAAGGTGGTTAGACTAATGAATGAACGAGAACAAAAGAACCCTATCATTGAAGAAACTAAAACAATCAATATAGGAACCAATGAAAACAAAAAAGAAGTCAAAATTGGCTTAACTCTAAATTCGGAAGAGCGATCGACTCTCATATCGACGCTCAAAGAATTCAAAGACGTGTTCGCTTGGTCATACAAGGACATGCCTGGAATAGATAGGGAAATTGCGGAACATACCATTCCCTTGAACCTTATCTCTAAACCAGTAAAAAAAAAACTTCGACAAATGAAACCTAACGTCGCGTTAAAAATAAAAGAAGAAGTGCAAAAACAATTGGATACAGGTTTCATTCGCGTATGTAATTATCCAGAATGGGTAGCGAGCATCGTCCCAGTCCCTAAAAAGGATGGACGAGTTTGCATGTGTGTCGACTTTAGGGACCTTAATAAGGCTAGCCCTAAAGACGATTTTCCTCTACCACATATTGATATATTGGTAGATAACACGGCTGAACATGCGATGTTATCCTTTATGGATGGATACGCAGGTTACAACAAAATTTTAATGGCAAAAGAAGACGAAGAAAAGACATGCTTTATCACCCCTTGGGGTACGTATTGCTATACAGTCATGCCATTTGTTTTAAAAAAATGCAGGAGCTACGTACCAAAGAACGGCTACGAATCTCTTGCATGATATGATGCATAAAGAAATAAAAGTGTATGTGGTATATGATTTTAAAGTCCAAAAGGACATATAAAAGCTTTACGCAAATTTTTCACTCGCATAAAAAAATACAACATGCGATTAAATCCACAAAAATGCGCCTTCGGAGTAACTTCCGGCAAGTTACTTGGATACGTAGTAAGAACAAGCGGTATTGAGATCAATCCCTCCAAAATAAAGGCAATTGTTGACATGCCTCCCCCTCAAACAGAAAAAGAAATTAGGGGTTCCTTGGCAAACTACAATACATTAGTTGATTTATCAACAAATTGACTATGACTTGTGAGCCAATATTTATAAAATTGAAAAAAGAGGTAAAACATGAATGGGACGATCAATGCCAAAGGGCCTTTGAGAAAATCAAAGATTATCTCAAAAGTCCACCGAATTTAGCAACACCAGTACCCAAACTACCTCTTAGGCTATACTTTATAGTTACAGACACGACCACGAGCGCCATGTAAGCACAAGAGGTAGAAAAAGTCGAGCGTGCAATATATTACGTAAGTAAAAAATTCATCCAATATGAAACAAAATATAGCACCTTAGAAAAGACAAGTTTACCAATTAGTGTGGGCAACTAAAAAATTACGACATTATATGCTACCACACACTACTCATGTGATTTCTCAACAAAATCTGATAAAGTATTTGTTTGAACAACCATCTATACATGGAAGAATATCCAAATGGTTGGTGATGTTGGCCGAATTTAGTTAAAATATATTGAAGGGAAAAGTAATTTCAGACTTTCTGGCCCAACATCCAATTCAAACAAGTCATGTAGAAACTACTCATCTTCCGGATGAAGAGATTCTCATGACACAAGATGACAAATGGGTAATGTACTTCAAAGGTGCATCCAATCAAAAGGGATGTGGCGTAGGAGTGTTACTCATAAGTCCAGAGGGAGCACATACTCCAATCTCTGTCAAACTAGACTTTGAGGTTACTAATAATGCCGCAGAATGTGAAGCGTGCATTATTGGATTAGAAGTAGCAGCTAGCATAGGTGTGCAAAAATTAGAGGTATATGGAGATTCCAGTTTGATTATAAATCATATACTGAAAAAATGGAAAATAAAGAACTCCACAATGATATTATACCAATCACACATAGAGCAACTCGTCGAGCACTTTGAACATATTAACTTTAAATATCTTCCAAGGGATGATAATCAATTTGTCGATGCCTAGCAAAATTAGCCTCAATGATCAACATTTCAGATCACTTGAATATGATGTCATTATGCATTGATAGAAGAGAAGAACCATCATATTGCAACGCAACAGAGGAAATAAATGACATTGAAGGGAACAATCCTTGGTATGATCATATCCTCCAATATATACTCATGGCACATATCCCGAAAATATTTCATCGAAAGACCAACGACCCTTACAAACACTTGCGGCTCAATACGGTCTATTAAATGGCCAATTATGCAAAAAAGGACCTAATGGTCAAAGTTTATTGTGTATAGACCAACCAGAAACCACACACCTTATGGAGAATACTCACAAAGGTGTTTATGGACCTCACATGAATGGTAAAATGCTTGCAAAAATAATTTCGCGACAAGGGTACTATTGGTCAACTATGGAACATGATTGAATACAATATGTCAAAAAATGTCTAGAGTGTCAAATGTTTGCTAATTTAAAACACCTTCCACCATCCAAACTATATAATCTCACTTCCTCGTGGCCCTTTTCAACTTGGGGAAATGACATAATTGAAAAAGTCTCTCCAACAGGAGCAGGAGGGCACCAGTACATATTGGTAGTGTAGGCGTCGTTCGAAGTGCACCTACGTTAAAAGCATGTGGTGAATATGCTTGGCACTCATAGGAAGTGGGAATTGACATAATACGATTAGGGACAAGGAAAGTAGGGAGCCGCCAACAAGTTTTTAAGGGACTTGTAAACCGTTCACGGATCATAAAAGGCAACCGCGAATAAGGGACAACGTTAGGCAATAACGATTAACCCGTGAAGGTTACACCCCATTCATAATCCATGAGATTAGTAACCCCATATGGTTCAGAACCATGAAAGGAGGATCGGGGATGATGGAACGAAGTGAGTCATGGAGTCACATTCGCCCGTATTGGCCTCTACTCGATTCTTATACTGAAAAGTGATTCCTGCGATCTCAAAGGCATACAAACAAAATATTCAATTTGCTCCAAACTATTATTAAGCTAAATTGGTTTAATATTAATGCAACATATAATTCAAAAATATTTGTGATCACTTGATTAAACAACAAGATTATAAATAAACCTAAACCGGTTGTCCAAATTATCTTATTATGCGTGATTTTTAATTACATATTCCCTTTAACATGCAATATGGTGATCATAAATTTAATAAAATAAACATTAATATTGGAAGCAATTTAACAATAAATTGTTAGTTAAATCAAATATAAAATCAACCCTAATCATGATAATATCAATATAAAAATAAAATAAGTAATTAAACTAATTAATTACTCACATTCCGCGCGTTTCTTTAAATTGCTACATCATGAATAAATTGTTAGTAACTTCAATAAAAAATAGAAATTAAACTAAATAAAGGTAGATTTTTTTTGGTCCAAACCCTCAGTCAATTATACCTTTCACGCCTTGGTTTAAGTATAGAACTAATTTGGGTATTGTATGGACTCCTTGGAGTGCTTAGAGGAAGGAACAGTGAAAGAATAGGGAGGCTAGTGTTTAGGCTAAAGAGGGAGAAAAGAATTATTTGATGATCAAGATTATTTATGATTGAAAAAAGGGTGATATGGCCTCTATTTATAGAGAAAAAAAGAATGGTCGAAGAATTAAGATAAGATCCGAATTAAATCGGAATAAAACTCGATAGACAGCAGTTTTTGCGGTTTTTGTTTTTATCATATCTTTTGATCCAGAAATTGGAATACGATGAATAAGATATCGTTAGAAAGACCTTGGAGTCTACTTTCTAACCCAATTAAAATCAGATTAAAATATTTTATAGAATAAAAGATATGGCCGAAATAGTGAGACAGTGTCAGTTGTGGATAGAGTTTGACATTTTATTCATATCTTTTCCGTTATAGCTCGGAATTGATATTATAATATATCATTGGAAAGATAATTTCAAGGGATATCCTAATATATAAAATTTGGATAAAAAATATGAGGCACAAAAATAATATCTGTCTATCTTTGAACGTCTTTCAATTCGGATAGATTTAGGATTTTCAAAAAAAGGAGTTTTATTCAATTTCAAACTCTTTAGTCTTACCTTTTCAAAAAGGATAATTAAGATCTTTTAGAATCTTATAAGAGCTTCTAATTAATCCTAATTAGTTTAGGAATGGAATTAAATCCTTTGGACCCTCCACATGATCATTGGGTCGTAGGTAAGGTGGGCTTAGGTTTGGTTTGGGCTTAGTTTAATATTTTGGCCATAACTTATTTGTTATAACTCGGATTTGGGCTTATAATATATAGTTGGAAATCTCTTTTAAAGCCCCATCCTAATATTCAATCATTGGACCCATATTATGGACAAAAATAAACTAGGTTAGACTTTTTTGTAACAAGGACACGAAATGAATGATTTTAAAGGACACGAAATGAATTATATTGAGTTTAAAAGAACGAAAAGAGAAAAATAAGTTATGGTTTGGGGAAATGCGATAGAAGTTGGGTTGATTTTATGAAATGGAAATATGGATTTAAGCACTCCAAGATTAAATATTCAACCCGACCAATAATGGCGGTGAAAGGTTGTTCATCATCGGTTTGGTTTTGGGGAGACATTTTTAGGTATCTATAGAAGCCCCCACTTTGACTGAGTTTGTAGAAACGTCAGTTTTGAAAACGATAGTCAAAGTAGTCGATAGGGACGGAGAATGATTTAAGACGTTCTGCGATCGTAAATCATTATGTATACGCCGATACCTGCAGAAAAATGTTAGTTCTACAGACAAAAGAGTAAAGGGATAGAATGCGTATCTGACACCAGTGTATCGGTGACAAATGAGTTTGGTAGCTTCCTATGCTTGAAGGAATCCGCCGGATGACGTTTGTTGAAATGCTTTCCATGCTTGAGGAAAGCCGACAGATGAGTTTGGTAGCTTTCTAAGCCTAAATAAACCTACCGGATGACACTTTCCATGCTCGAGGAAAGTCGACATATGATTTTGGCGTTTTTCTATGCATGAAGAAATCCACTGATAATGCTTTCCATGCTTGAGGAAAGCCGACAAAGGAATTTGGCGGTTTTCTATGCTTGAAGAAATCCACTTGATAATACTTTCCAAGCTTGAGGAAAGTCGACATATGATGAAATTGCAAGTCTCTGTGTGTATCGAGAACCTTGCGTCATGAAATGATGGTGGTTCGATTGTCCCCGAATGTGGGTTATAGATGGTCCGCTTGTCCCCATACGTGGGCTGCGGTTGGTTCGCTTGTCCCCGAACGTGGGCTGTAGATGGTCCGCTTGTCCCCGGACGTGGGCTGTAGATGGTCCGCTTGTCCCCCGACTTGGGCTGTAGATGGTTCGCTTGTCCCCGACGTGGGCTATAGATGGTCCGCTTGTCCTCGGATGTGGGCTGTAAATGGTCCACTTATCCCCGGACGTGGGCTGTAAATGGTCCGCTTGTCCCCGGACGTTGGCTGTAGATAAGACCTGCAAAATAAAATTTGCCAAGGGACTCGTATATAATGTGATTGACTTGACCAACTGACTTGACCAAGTTTGACTTGACATGACATGACATGTGTATGACTTGTGATTGCGTCTGTCTTAAGTAAGCGTGTGCACTGACACAAGCAATTAAAAATGCAAAAGCAAAAGACTTGACCAAGTTTGACTTGACATGACATGACATGTGTATGACTTATAATTGTGTGTGTCTGAGTGAGTGTGTGTACTGACACAAGAAATTAAAAATGCAAAAGCAAAAATTTTCCGTCATTTTTGTCATGAGTGGAGGGTACCGACTTTCTCCCGAGAAAGAAAGACGTGAAAAATGAAGTTTCGTTTTTGAACTTCCCCAAAATAAAAGTCATGATTAGAAAAGGGAAGAAGTTTTGAACTTCCTTATTGAGAAAGACGATATGAATCACATGGATTTTCTTCTTGTCATATTGAACTGCCCGTCTTGAGTATAATGTATGCATGATGTATGTTCTTGGGCTAGGAGGCTAAGGACAATTACGTCATGTGACACGATAGATGAATGAACTTAAGTCATGGAGCTAAGCATCACATATGGTGTAAAGAAACAATATTGAACATTACTTAGGTTTGGAAGCTAAGCACGTATATAGATGAAGTGATCGATGAATATCGCATAATGAAGGTCACATAGGTCAAGGAGCTAAGCACAATATGCGATGTATGAAACAATGAACATTGCTTAGGTCTAGAGGCTAAGCAAGTATACAATGTCTCTTTTGATGTTGTCTTGAAAGATGACGAAACATGTGCATCGTTGAAGTAGGATTTCATGATAGAAGGTTCCTAGAAGGAAAGGTGATATGGATATGTATGTGTGAGTGAAGTGTGTGAATGTGATACTAAGGATGGCTGCAAGGGTTATGGTGATGGAAATAGATGTGAGAAGAGTCAAAGATGATGACTCTTTAGGCTGGGTTGTGGGTTCAAGCCCCCAAGTCTAGCTCTAAATGGGTAGGGTTAAGCATTAGATATTCTTTGACTCGATCATGCATGGATATGAATATGAATGTGGCCGCACCTCGATGTGAGGTTGCCTATGTATCCGTTAGGAATCAGGCCGAACGTAGCTCTAACCGAACTTTGCACAAGTGTGTGTACACCTCAAAGAGGTCTTTTAAGGGTTGTAATGTGGTTAAATTGATGGTTTAAATAAGAAAGGGGTGAAAGGCTCAATACCCGAGAGAAGCCCCCCAAGATATGCAATTATGTATTGGAAAATTTTAGAATTTGCAAGTTTATTTTCAACTTTTTTTTGCTTTGATTTTTTTTTTTCTTTTTTCATTCTTTTGAATTAATGTAGGCAATCTCAGATCATGCGGTCCATCACTCACTTAGCATTCATGTTTCTCAGGCACGGTACCAAGCACTCGATAAGAGACGCAGTTCGAGACGTGTTCGTATCAAAGACATTGGAACACTTGCCTTTAGACATTGTTTTATTGTTGCTTTGCTGCTTTTTTTTACTTGCTTTTTGAATGTTATACAATTACACATCTTACAATCCCTGGGTTAACTGAATTTGGGTTGAAGAAATGAAGGCCAAACGTTAGACGAGGCTCAAAGTGGTTGATGAAGAAATGGAATGTGATTGAACGGTTAACAGGGAATGACAGGGTTGCAAAGGTGCCTCAAGTCATTGGTGTACCTTGTGAATGACATGATCGAATGCAAAGGAAAAGAAATACTCATTGATGGAACTTGGCATATAGACATAAGGATAAGGAGAACATATGCTAGACTTATTAGGGGAAAAGGTTTTGAAACAAAAGATGAAGAAAACATGAAATCTTGGTGAGAAGCTTGCATCGTGCTTTATCTTCATGGCTGTTTATGAGTAACTTCTTGCCGCCTGGTGAGGAAAAAAGTTTCTTGTTGTTGATGCTTTGATTAATAGGAAAGAAGGAAGGAGTGATGTTCCCCTTATTCTTCCAACTATTTCCTAGTGATTTTAGACTCAAGTACTGTGTAAGGATGAACTCACTTAATGAATTCACTCAATACTCAAATTGGAAAGAGTGTAAGAAACAATTTTGAAAACTGATGGAAAATACTCCACTCAATACTCTATAATCATATGTTATATGAGTTGACACAGATTAAAAGACTTGACTAAGACTAGCTTGACACGAATTTTTTTTTTAAAATAAAATAAAATAAAAATAAAAAAGGTAACGCTGAAAAGACACCTAAACTGGACAGGTTGTAGTATATCGGTTATTACTTTTGATCTGTGACTCTAATTAGGACGAAACTAGCTCCAAATGAAAGATAAAACTCGCGGCTACAGATCCATATTTTGCACAACACGTAACTCTTTCTAGAACTCTGGCTATGACCAAAACAAGTTGACTCTTATGCAGTATACGGGAATAAAAATCCGGGTTTACTCAAATTTTAAAAAACATCTATGACTCGACTCTAAAAAAAATAAAAAGGGTTTGATAAGAGAAAAAAAAAATTAATTAAAAAAAAGTCAATAAAAAAATGCACATATAAGCACATCGTCAAGCATGATGCAATGAAGTTCGCATTCTAAAGTCAAGTTCTATGTTCGACTATGGTCAAGCGTATTTGGGTGTCAAAGGGTACCATGGTTAAGAGTTTGGACGCGTTAGCAAGGAAGCCTCCCTTGAGGGTATATGCCAACGGGCGGCTCCGCGAGTTTGTGATGAAATCAAACTCGACTCCCTGATTTGGGTGGATTTAAAATCTCGGGTGAACCCTTATTGTCATGAACGTTTTCGGGTTGATAGAGCGTAAATCCCCCGGGCTAGCCACATACGTAGAACACGTACTATTGTGGAAAAATAGGTGACCTAAAATTGCATATGCATATGCGAAAATGCCAATTAAATCACAGGAATACAATTCAAGAATCTTTCAAGTCTCATCCACTCATCTTAATAAATACCGATCGCTCAAATCGATAAATAACCAAGAATCCTCCCCAGTGGAGTCGCCAAATTGTAGGCGTCGTTCGAAGTGCGCCTACGTTAAAAGCATGTGGTGAATATGCTTGGAACTCATAGGAAGTGGGAATTAACATAATACGATTAGGGACAAGGAACGTAGAGAGCCGCCAACAAGTTTTTAAAGAACTTGAAAACCGTTCACGTATCATAAAAGGCAACCGCGAGAAAAGGACAACGATAGGCAACAACGATTGACCCGTGAAGGTTACACCCCATTCATAATCCATGAGATTACTAACTCCATATGGTTCAGAACCATGAAAGGAGGATCGGGGATCATGGTACGAAGTGAGTCATGGAGTCACATTCGCCCGTATTGGCCTCTACTCGATTCTTATACTGAAAAGTGATTCCTGCGATCTCAAAGGCATACAAACAAAATATTCAATTTGCTCCAAACTATTATTAAGCTAAATTGATTTAATATTAATGCAACATATAATTCTAAAATATTAGTGATCACTTGATTAAACAACAAGATTATAAAGGAACCTAAACCGGTTGTCCAAATTATCTTATTATGCGTGATTTTCAATTACATATTCCTTTTAACATGCAATATGGTGATCATAAATATAATAAAATAAACATTAATATTGGAAGCAATTTAAAAATAAATTTTTAGTTAAATCAAATATAAAATCAACCCTAATCATGATACTAGCTGATTAGGGGATTTTGCTCCTACCAATCGGAATGCGCCAAGTGGACCAATCAGGTCCTGCCAAGTGTCTCCTAGTTGGAACTGTCAGGACTTGCCACGTGGCACGCGCTTATTCGTCCACCTTGGACCTGTTATGTCACGACATGTGGCATACTCCATGCCTAATGGAGAACCCGGCCACCCAGGCCCAACTTCCGAGGGAAGCCCAATCAGCCCTAGGTTTACCTAAACCTAGGATGGACACGTTTCCCAAGGTTATAAATACCTCCCTTAATCCTCATTAAGGGGAGACGCGAAAAACATTACGGAACACACTAATAACCGGCTGATCTCGCTAACAAAGCAGATTACCTACATTAAACACTCTCACCTAGAGAGACCTTATTACTTTAATTTCCGCATTAATTACTCCTTAATCAGGTACTAACTTGACCGTTGGAGGCGGAGCTCACAGGAGTCTCCGTTATTTTGCAGGTACAGGCGTCCGGTTCCAGTCTCGGAATTGTAACTCTCCCGCAGGACATCAGAAAACCCCGAAACACTAGCAATATAAAAATAAAATAAGTAATGAAACTATTTAATTACTCACATTCTGCGCGTTTCTTTCAATTGCTACATCATGAATAAATTGTTAGTAAATTCAATAAAAAATAGAAATTAAATTAAATAAAGGTAGATTTGATTTGGTCCAAACTCTCAGTCAATTATACCTTTCACGCCTTGGTTTAAGTATAGAACTAATTTGGGTATTGTATGGACTCCTTGAAGTGCTTAAATGAAGGAACAGTGAAAGAATGGGGAGGCTAGTGTTTAGGCTAAAGAGGGAGAAAAGAATTATTTGATGATCAATATTATTTATGATTGAAAAAGGGGTGATATGACCTCTATTTATAAAGAAAAAAAGAAGGGTCGAAGAATTAAGATAAGATCCGAATTAAATCGGAATAAAACTCGATAGGCAGCAGTTTTTGTGGTTTTTGTTTTTATCATATCTTTTGATCCAGAAATTAGAATAATATAATAAGATATCGTTGGAAACATATTGAAGTCTACTTTCTAAAACAATTAAAATCAGATTAAAATATTTTATAGAATAAAAGATATGGCCAAAATAGTGAGACGGTGTCAGTTTTGGATAGAGTTTGACATTTTCTTCATATCTTTTCCGTTATAGCTCGGAATTGATATTATAATATATCATTGGAAAGATAATTTCAAGCGCTATCCAACCATAAAAACTATGAGGCACGAAAATAATATCTGTCCATCTTTGAACGTCTTTCAATTCGGATAGAAATAGGATTTTCAAAAAAAAGGAGTTTTATTCAATTTCAAACTCTTTAATCTTATCTTTTCAAAAAAGATAATTAAGATCTTTTAGAAACTTATAAGAGCTTATAAATAATCCTAATTAGTTTAGGAATGGAATTAAATCCTTTGGACCTTTGGGCTCGGTTTAACATTTTGGCCATAACTTATTCGTTATAACTCGGATTTGGGCTTATAATATATCGTTGGAAAGCTCTTTTAAAGCCCCATCCAAATATTCAATCATTGGACCCATATTATTGACCAAAATAAACTGGGTTAGACGTTTTTATAAAAAGGACACGAAATGAATGATTTTAAAGGACACGAAATGAATTATTTTGGGTTTAAAGGCACGAAAATAGAAAATTAAGTTATGGTTTGGGAAAATGGGATAGAAGTTGGGTTGGTTTTATGAAATGGAAATATGGATTTAAGCACTCTAAGATTAAATACTCAACCCGACCAATAATGGCGGTGAAAGGTTGTTCAACATCGGGTTTGGTTTTGGGGAGACATTTTTAGGTGTCTACAAGTAGCCATCAATTACTTCACCAAGTGCATTGAGGCTGATTTTTTCGTGAATATCATTTCAAAAAATGTCGCAAAGTTTCTCGAAAGAAACATATTTTGTAGATATGGAGTTCCACACGAACTAATTAGTGACCAGGGATCTCAATTCAAAGCTGAAGTCGAGACCCTCTTAACTCTTTATAAAGTAAAACATCATCACTCATCCCCATACAGACCTCAAATGAATGGAGCTGTAGAATCGGAAAATAAAAATATAACAGTCATCATTAAGAAAATGGCAGAAAATTATAAAGATTGGCCGAATAAACTACACTTCGCACTATGGGGTTATAGACGTCTATACGAAAATCAATAGGAGTAACTCCATACTCCTTAGTTTTCGGAATGGACGCAGTTCAACCAGTCGAACTGGAAATACCATCCCTACGCATCGTACTCGAAAGTTAGCTACTGGAAGCTGATTTGGTAAGAGCGAGGTATGAGGAGCTTTTATTGCTCGATGAACGACGATTAAGAGCTTTGCATCATGTACAAGTCTACTAAAGGCGAATTGCGCGTAATTCCAATAAAAGAGTAAAACCCAAAAATATAAAAGAAGGTGACTTTGTACTAAAAGAGGTTAGGGGTCCACCTACAGATCCAAGAGGGAAATTAAAACCTAATTGGATATACCGCGTAATTGAAATCCTATCAGGAGGAGTCGTCAGATTAATGGACATTGGAGGAGATGAAATTCGCCAATTAATAAACATTGATCGACTTAAGAAGTATTACATATGAAATCCGGATTAACTCGTTCATTTATATAACTAACTTTAATTAGCATTCAATTGAAAGATTCTAAGTGTTATGTATTTTACCGAATGACACGAAAAATTACATAACATTTGGGGGGTAATTTAGAAATAAAAAACCGTTCTAAGTGTTTAAATTTTTTATCGAACTTCACGAAAAAAATCTTCACACTTGGGGGGGGGGGGGGGTAATAGCACAGAAATAAAAAAAAAATCGAAACACTCGTAGTACAGGTGTCACGTGCAACTGGAATAGTTGCGCGCGGATGTCACGCGTAACTCATGCAGTTGCGCGCGACAGGTTCACGCAACCTTAGTTGTTGCGCACGCCACCTGATCGTAAAACTGCGAACCCGGACTTTTTTGTTTGAACGAAGTTGCAACTTTTACTTACGATAAAAGGAGGGTGTTTCGTGAATATAAACATGTACTCGGAAAATATAAAAATTAAACTTTGATTTAATTCCTTTTAAACAAAGTTTGATTAATTTTTAAATTTAATTTCTACTTAAGGAGTTAAATAAAACAATAAAAATAAAAAACATAAAAAAAGAATTAGAACTACGCAATGACCTGATTTCGTGATACGAATGCGTAGGCAATCTATATGATTCGGTCATATCAAAATATCAAAACATAAAGCTCATTTTTATTTCATTCAAATTCAAAAAAAAAGGGAGACATTGTTGAACTAGATCATAAATAAAGAAAAGGGGCATAGTAGTGATTACACTTTATTCAAAAAAAAAAGAGAGAGAAAAATTGTGTAACACTTTAAGGCTTCACTATATCCTCAATTGTCACGGATGATGGAGGAGTAGTTTCCATCGCAGTATTTTCATAATCCTTAGAGCTTTCTCCTACAATCTTCTTCTTGACCCATACATTGTTCTTCAATTTGGGAATAGGAGCCTTTTCAACCCTTTTTCCCTTTTCCGAAACTTTTGTTAGAGTCCTCTTTCGAGTTTGTAGCGAAGGTTCCTTGATTATCACACCTTTTGTGCAGGTTTCCTTTTGGATTCCTTCGAACACGCCTTAGGAGATGAGAAGTCCAATTTTCTTCTCACTCCTTTGTTTTGGCCTCTAGAAGGGGTAGTGGTGGTCGAATGCATTAAAGGCTTGGGTGGATTGCGAGCCGTGGCAGTTTGATATTGAGTTCGGGCCTTGTTTAATTCGCCCTTATCTGTCGCATTCATCCAAGCTTTATAAAAGGAAGATAATACAATACTCGCAGCAGGATTTTGTACTACCCACCTTGGAAGACTTGACCAATACTCTATCCAACGGAAAATTCCCTCGGGTCTAAAAGTCACATCTTTGGGTGCATCACAATCTTGCGGGGGAATAATCTGTTTCATCTCGTATTGTCTCATTAACCTGTAAGGAATAATGTAAGTAGCCCTAGATAGGCCTAAAAGCCTAATGTAAGGGCAATTTAGACTACTCCCAATCATACTATTTATGTTCCACCAAGGAATCACAAAACGTATGTTAGGAACCCCGTGACAGAAAAACAAAGTCCGTTCCTCTTCATTCTTGTGCTTGTAAAGGATTCGGCGTCCAGGGAATGTCCGTACTCCATTAGCCTCGATATTTTGTGGCTGATCAAATATTCGCAAACGCTCCATGAGCCAAATCTGAAAAAATAAAAAAAAAATCAGTTTTTACACGAGCAGGTGGCGCGCGCATCAGAATAAGTTACGCGCGCCATCCGCGCGCAGCGCAGTAGATTGCGCTGGACAGACCAGCGCAACTTCATGGCTTATGCTTAAAAAACGACGAAAAAAAACTAAACTAAACTTACGTGTAATAGGAGGGGACTTCCTGTAAAACCATTTTCGTTAGGGTCTCCTCTAAGGCGATTCAAGCATAAAATGGTTTCTGCCAAAGCTAAAGGAGCGGGTGAATGACATCCCTCTATTTTCTCTACTACAGACACCATGGAATAATCCTCATATTCTTTGTCAGTCCTAAATAAACAATTGACAACAAGACAATAGCATAAAACACGAATTTTAAAGCGTTGTTTAGTCATGTTGTCACGAGGGGCGACGAAATGTTCAATAAATTGAATTAAATTCACGCCTTCTTCAGTTCCGATCCAATATTGGTCATATCATTATCGGAAAAGCTGAAAAATCTTTGGAATATAGGTTTGGGATCCGACTATGGGGGAGAATAAGTCACAGGGAGAGTATTTGTAGGGAAGCCTAGCAAGGCCTCAAACCCACCAAGAAGGGGAATAATTTCGTCCCTTTTAAATAAAAAGAGATGGTGGTTGGAGTCCCAATGGTTAACTGCAGCATGAAGGAAATCAAAATTAATCACTAATTGCATATAATTCAATAGAGGGTCTTGGTGATAAATTTTGAAAGCTAGTTTGTCCTCGTTTGAAAGGGAGGTGACCCATTGCTTCAAACCCTGTTCAAAGGTCATCACCATTTTATAAAAAAAAAAAGAGAGAGTAAGAATTTAGAAAGATTTTTCTTTTTAGTTCTTATAATATTACTAAGCAAATGAATGCGAGATGATAAAAAACCTACACGAAACCATGGTTAAATAGACCCAAGAGGGGCATATTTTCGGCAATTTTCGCCCAAAGGAAAGCTCACAAACAGAGGCGCGCGCAACTCATGAGTTGCGCGCGAAAACCGCGCGCAACTAAATCACATGCGCGCGACAGTCGCGCGCAACTCACCCAGTTGCGCGCGTCTTCTCTGTCACGACATGTGGTTTAGGTTTATTTCCGTATTTTTGCTTACATAATGACGGAATCTTGAAGAAATCTTAAGACTAATCATACGCTTGCCTTTTGCTAACTCTTGTGTCCTTTTTCTTTCCTTTGTATTTGTTTTCTTTTTTATTTTATTTTATTATTTTCTTGTTCTTCTTTTCCTTCTTTCTTTTTTTCCCCTTTTTTCTTTTTTAGTCTCTTTTTTCTTATTTTCCGTTCTTTTGTTATTTTTTCGAGGGGGGTAAGTTGGGAACTGTAGGCGTCGTTTGAAGTGCGCCTACGTTAAAGCATGTGTGAATATGCTTGGCACTCATAGGAAATGGGAATTGACATAATACGATTAAGGACAAGGAAAGTAGGGAGCCGCCAACAAGTTTTTAAGGAACTTGTAAACCATTCACTGATCATAAAAGGCAACCACGATTAAAGGGACAACGATAGGAAACACGATTGACCCGTGAAGGTTATACCCCATTCATAATCCACGAGATTACTAACTCCATATGGTTCGAAACCACGAAAGGAGGATCGGGGATGACGGTACGAAGTGAGTCATGGAGTCACATTCGCCCGTATTGGACTCTACTCGATTCTTATAGTTAAAAGTGATTCCTGCGATCTCAAAGGCATACAAACAAAATATTCAATTTGCTCCAATCTACTATTAAGCTAAATTGGTTAAATATTAATGTAACACATAATTCTAAAATATTAGTGATCACTTGATTAAACAACAAGATTAAAAAGGATCACTAGTTGTCCAAATCATCTTATTAGACGTGATTTTCAATTATATATTCCCTTTAAACATGCAATATGGTGATCATAATAACAATAGAATAAACATTAATATTGGAAGAAATTCAACAATATTAGAGTTAGTCAAATCAAATATAAAATAACCTAATCATGATACTAGCAATAAGAATAAAAATAAGAGTAATTAAGTGATTAATTACTCACGTTCCGCGTTTCCTTGAATTGCTACATCATGAATAAACCGTTAGTAACTTCAATAAAAAATATAAAGCAAATGAAATTAAATTAAATTAATGTAGATTTGATTTGGTCCAAACCCTCAGTTATTTGTACCTTTCATGCCTTTGGTTTAAGTATAGAACTTTGGGTTAAGTATGAACTCCTTGGAGTGCTTAAGGGAAGTATTTTAGAAGAATAGGAAGGCTAGTGTTTAGGCTAAAGAGGGAGAAGAGAATGATGTGATGATCAAGCTTGATAATGATTGGAAAAGGGGTGATATGACCTCTTTTTATAGGGAAAAAAGAGGGTCGAAGAATCAAGAAAAGATCGAGTTCGAATCGGATTAAAACTCTTGCTATAGACAACAGTTTTTGCGGTTTTTGTTTTTATCATATCTTTTGATCCAGAAATTGGAATAAGATAAATAAGATATCGTTGGAAAGCTCTTGAAGTATAATTTCTAACCCAATTAGAATCAGATTAAAATATATTTAGATTTAAAGATATGGCCGAAATAGTGGGACAGTTTCAGTTTTGGATAGAGTTTTTTATTTAATTCATATCTTTTTTGTTATAGCTCGAAATTGTTATTATGTTATAACATTGGAAAGATAATTTCAAGGGCTATCCAAACATATAAAATTTAGATAAAAACTATCAAGCACGAAAATAATATATGTCTATCTTTGAACGTCTTTCAATTCGGATATAAATAGGATTTTCAAAAAAAGGAGTTTTATTCAATTTCAAACTATTTTATCTTATCTTTTCAAAACGGATAATTAAGATCTTTTAGAAACTTATAGAAGCTTCCAATTAATCCTAATTATTTTAGGAATGGGATTAAATAATTTGGACCCTCCACATGATCATTGGGTCGTAGGTAAGGTGGGCTTAGGTTCGGTTTGGGCTCGGTTTAATATTTTGGCCATAACTTATTCGTTATAACTCGGATTTGGGATTATAATATATCGTTGGAAAGATCTTTTCAAGCCCCATCCAAATATTCAATCATTAGACCCAGATTATGGACCAAAAAAAACTGGACCAAACGTTTTTATAAAAAGGACACGAAATGAGTGATTTTAAAGGACACGAAATGAATTATTTTGGGTTTAAAGGCACGAAAAGAGGAAAATAAGTTATGGTTTGGGGAAATGGGCTAGGAATTGGGTTGGTTTATGAAATGGAATGGATTTAAGCACTCCAAAAATTAAATACTCAACCTGAATAAATGGAATGTATGCTTGAATGGTTAATGGGAAACGGTGTACCTAATGTTTAGTTCGGCAATTGATTTTTATTTTTTTTTGTTTGGCGAATGACATGATCGAAAGCGAAGGAAAGAAATGATCATTGATGGAAAATGGCATATAGACATAAGGATAAGGAGAACCTATGCTAGAATTATTAGGGGAAAGGGGTTAAAAACGAAAGACAAAAAGCATGAAATCTTGTATGGAAACTTGTCTTGTGCTTAGTCTTCATGGTTGCTTACTGTAGACACCTAAAAATGTCTCCCCAAAACCAAACCCGTTGATGAACACCTTTCACCGCCATTATTGGTCGAGTTGATTATTTAATATTTGGAGTGCTTATATCCATGTTCTATCCAATATATTTCATGAACCAATCCAATTTCTAGCTCATTTCCCTAAACCATAACCTATTTTCCACTTTTCGTGTCCACATCGCAAAACTGAGGGAAACTGATTTTATGGATATATAATTTTGATCCAATTATTATTTTTTTGTATAGGCCTTTAAATAAGCTTTCCAACCATATATCATAAGCCCAATTCCGAGCTATAACGAAAAAGATATGAGCAAAACACTAAACTCGGCCTAAAACCGACACCCTTTTACTAAAACGACCATATCTTAAAATCTACATATCATTTTGACTTGATTCTAATTGGGTTGGAAATTAAACTTGATAAGATTTCTAATTATATATTATATGTCTTATTCTGAGTTACGGATCAAAAGTTATGATGGTTTTAAAAACGGGTAAAAACCTGGAATCACCGCGCACAGTGCAATTCCACCGTGTCACGGGAAATTGCACCGTCTGACGGTGGGAATCCCTGTGACACGGTTCCCTTGCTGTGACGCGGGGCTATTCCGTGTCCTATTTGCGTTCTTTGTACCTAAACAACTCCCGCGCCACGGCATTTTCCACCGTGTCACGGGAATTTACACCGTCTGACGGTGGGATTCCCCGTGACACAGAGTTGTTTCCGTGTAATTTCCGCGTCTCCCATACCGTGACACAGTGTAGTGTACCGTGTCACGGTACCTATGCCGTGTCACGGGACATTCCGTGTCTTTTCCGCGTAAACCCTTAACGCGTTTTCTTTCCCGTTTTTTGAAAATTTCCCGCGTCACACTAAAAATGTACCATGTCGCGGGAAAGTTTGTCGTCTGACGGTGGGACTTCCCGTGTCACGTACAATTTTCCGTGTCACGGGATACTTTTTTAGGGTTTTTATCATTTTAGGGTTTCGTGTGCTCCCTCAGCACATTTTCTCTATAAATACCCCCTCATTTTTTATGTACGGGGCAGCAATAATCATTCTCTCTCATCTTACACCAAAACTCATTCTCTTCTCCCTCTTTAACCTATTTTCTAGCTTCCTTATTCTTCCATAATAATTCCCCTAAGCACTCTAAGGAGTCTATACTTAACCCGAGGTTCCGTCCTGAAACCAAGGCGTGAAAGGTACAAATAACTGAGGGTTTGGACCAAATCAACTCTACTTTTAATTTAATTTAATTTCCATTTACTTTATATTTTTATTGAAGTTACTAACATTTTATTTATGATATAGCAATTTAAAGGAACGCGCGGAATGTGAGTAATTAATTAATTTAATTACTCTTATTTTATTTTCTTATTGCTAGTATCATGATTAGGTTATTTTGTATTTAATTTGACTAACGCTATTATTGTTGAATTGCTTCCAATATTAATGTTTATTCTATTATTATTTTTATGATCACCATATTGCATGTTTAAAGGGAATATGTAATTGAAAATCACGCTTAATAAGATAATTTGGACAACCGGTTTAGGTTCCTTTTTAATCTTGTTGTTTAATTCAAGTGATCACAAATATTTTAGAACTATGTGTTGCATTAATATTAAACCAATTTAGCTTAATAATAGTTTGGTTGCCTATCGTTGTCCCTTATCGTGGTTGCCTTTTTATGATCCGTGAACGGTTTACAAGTTCCACAAAAAACTTGTTGGCGGCTCCCTACTTTATTTGTCCCTAATCGTTGTCCTTAATCGTAATGTCAATTCCCACTTCCTATGAGTGCCAAGCATATTCACAACATGCTTTTACGTAGGCGCACTTCGAGCGACGCCTACACTTACGAATTACTTGTTACCGCCAAGAGGAACAAGAAGTTTGTTATTGCTGATGCTTTGATTGGAAGAAAAGAAGGAAGGAATGACATTCCCCTTATTCTTCCAACTCTTGCCTAGTGATTCTTGAACTCGAGTATTATGGAACAAAATGAGCTCACTTAATGAATTGACTCAATACTCGGATTGGAAAGGAAGAGTGTACAAAAGAATTTTGAAAACCAATGGGGAATACTCCACCCATTCCTATTACGACGGAAAGCGATACATGCATGGTCCTAGTATACGATCATTAACAATATAGTGCATTATTTGAAGACAAAGTGTGTGCAATGACTCAACATGTGAGATTAGATGAGTTTATTAAGACTCGTGGTATGATCGCATGGCTAGACATGAGGGCGTTGTGAAAAACAAAAGACTCAATGACCAAATAGCATGGAAGACTAAAAGACAAACTAACTTGATTAATTTTGTCCAATTTTAATGTTTATGTTATTTACTAGGTGAAAACGGTCCATTGTCAATCGTTATTCATAAATAAGATCAACCACAATCAAAGACAAAGAACACATGTTAAGGTTAGCAAAAATCGATCACAAGAAACTAGGAAGAGGACTAGGAATCTAGAAGAGTTATGACTCATGGGTATAAAATAAATAAATAAATAAAAATAAAATAAAAATCTATAATCCTATGTTATACGAGTTAACACGGATTAAAGGACTTGGCTAAGACTAGCTTGACACGAATATTTTTTTTTTAAAATAAAATAAAAAAGGTAACACTAAAAAGACACCTAAACTGGACAGGCTAGGAATTGGGTTGGTTTATGAAAAGAGGAAAATAAGTTATGGTTTGGGGAAATGGGCTAGGAATTGGGTTGGTTTATGAAATGGAAATATGGATTTAAGCACTCCAAAAATTAAATACTCAACCCGACCAATAATGGCGGTGAAAGGTTGTTCATCATCGGGTTTGGTTTTGGGGAGACATTTTTAGGTGTCTACAGGAACCCTTTCCCTCCCTCGGAAAATTTTTTGCTTTTCTTTTATATGCGTACACATGGAAACAAAAAATAATAATAATATAAATAACATATACCAAAAAAAGTGTCATATGTAAAACAAAACAAAATAATATGTACATTTGTTTCCTAAAAATATAACAAAATGTGTACAAAAGGACTCAGGGTGCTCTGCGACTGCTAGACAGTTGCTCTACATCCTGCAAAATCCCAAAACAAAGATTAATACATGAAATGTAATAACTTCATCGAAAAAGAAAAGAAATGAAACTTACCACAATCATCCGATGATCACGGCATGACAAAGTCACAAAAGGTCTTCGATAAGCAGCTCGGAAAGCACGTATAGTCATCACCATGCCGTTCACAGTCTCCCGCATAACCTGTTCCAAGAATACAAGGACAGTTAGTAAATAAATGTATATGAAGCAAAAAATTAGAAATATTTTAAGTACATGTAGGGAATATTTCAAGCGTTACCCCTAGCTTGAACCCCACTGTGATCATACACTAAAGTACGGTGGCGTCCAAAGGGAAAGAAGATAGAGCAAAAGAGTCGCCAACAAGTTTTTTAAGGAACTTGTAAACCGTTCACGAGGTGAAGGTTACACCCCTTAACGATCCAAGAGATCGTCAACTCCAATAGGTCTTGAACCATGACTGGTAGTTCGGGGATGAAGGTACAAATCCAACCTAAAAGAGATTGAACCTGCCCTAATAATAGGCCTCTACTTTATTCTGATCGTATTCATGTGCGCTTTCTGACTAACATGCAATCAATAGGTTTACCCTAAACCTGTTTATCTATGTCGGTTGAATATTAATGCACAAACAAAACTATTATTGATGATCACTTGAATTATAATCATATTAACCCTAACAAGATTATTAATTATCTTATTAAGCGTGATTACAAGTACCAATTCCCTTTAAACATGCATAAAAGGCGTGATTAAGCAATAACAATAAATGTAATCAAGCAACATAATAATCATAATAATCATAATCAAAATAATCATGATCATGTTAATGCATAATAATAATAGCAAGATCCTATGCATGATACTAACAAGATTAATAACAAATCCTAGCATGTCACTAAGCAATAAAAATCAAAGCTTTAACCCTAACATGACACTAACAATCATGAATATTAGGAAGAACATAAAAGGCATCATACTTTTAATCATACTTGGTATTAAATTTACCCTAGACATGATACTAGGAATTTATTGTTGTCACCCTAAACATCAAATAAAGGAAAACATCCTAATATGATACTAGGAATTAAAATAACAATCTAAGCATGATTTCTATAACATAATATCAATTAAACCATTAAAGTACTTACTTGGATGCCTCGTACCTCTTTCTAATAACAAAATACACACGTTAGTAACTTCAAGGAAAATAATAAACAGACAATTAAATTAAATAATTGAAAGAGAGATTTGGGACCAAACCCTCAGAAATTAAACCTTTCACGTCTAGGGCGAAGGCAACTTCGAATATCGCTAGGTGTTTCTTGATCTTGTGAATGCGGAATTTTGTGTGAAAAAGCAAAGTATTAAAGAAAGAATGAGTGAATGTTAAGAATTATTGAAAATTGATGAATGAATGATGAAAAGAATTGATGAACGGTTAATGAGTGATCAAAATAATTAAATTAAATAATTGAAAGAGAGATTCGGGGACAAATCCCTCAGAAATTAAAACCTTTCACGTCTAGGGCGAAGGCAACTTCGAATTTGGCTAGGTGTGTCTAAGTCTTGTGAATGCGGAATTTAGTATTTTGAGAAAAGGCTAGTTTAGAAAAGAGAGAGAGAAAGAGTAATCAAGAATTTCTTGATGAGAGTTGGTGAATGAAAACAGAGTTTTTAGAATGCTATTTATAGAGAAAATCAACAAAAAAGATAAAAAAAACAAATCAGAGTTATGACACGCAAAACGACGTTAGCGCCAGACGCTGACATTAGCGCTGGGCACTAACGCTAGCGCCAGGCGCCAAGCTTTGCGTCAGGCGCTAATGCTGGCGCCAGGCGCCAAGCTTAGCGTCAAGCGCTAATGCTGGCGTTTGGCGCTAACTTAATTATTGACGCGTTTTCTAAAAATCAGATAGAAATTTCCGCATAGGAGAATAAAATCGTATTTTCCTCAAAAACATTCTTTTATTTTGATTAAAACTCTAAAGAGTCAACAAAAGTCAATTTATCAATGCTAATTGAATTAGGAATGAAAAGAACCTTCTAGAAGAATCTAGAAGACTAAAACCATTCCTAATTGCATTAGGAATGATAAATCCATATTAGGCCCTCCTCTAGATCATTGGGCCGCATATAAGGCTCAAACTAGGCACAATTTAGTAATTTGGCCATAACTTCCTCAATATTCATCGAAATTGGGCTTATAATATATCGTCTGAAAGGTCTTTTCAAGCCCTATCCAATTACACTAATATTGGACCTATATCATGGACCAACCAAACTGTATTGGATATTTTCTTAAAATAGGTTTTTAAAAACAGAGAGAAGAGAAAAGAAATTAAAACTATCCGCAACACTAAACTTTCCACACTTTCACTTCATTCGATTATGATTCGACATGAAAAGTACTCATCACGGGGTTTGGTTTTGGGGAGACAAAAATGGGTGTCTACAGAAGCCCCCACTTTGACTGAGTTTGGAGAAACGCAAGTTTCGAAAACAAAAGCCAAAGTAGCGATAGGGACGAAGAATGATTCAGAACGTTCTGCGATCCTAAATCATTCTTGTAACGCCAATAACTGCAAACTAGTGTTAGTTAAACATATAAAAGAGTTAAGAAACACATATCTTGCACCGTCGAGCACACGTCTCTGGAGGTAACCGATTTGTTGTGACGATCTTTCGCAAGCTAGGGAATACTGCGTGAAGACTGCTACGCCTGTAACTGCCTCCAACTTCCGCTGTGCTAGTCTTCGAAAAGATCACTGCTTTTTGATCCTTAATGCTGCTATGCCGGTACGTCGGCGATTTGCTGCTTGTGAACCAGTATGTCGGTGCTTTTACTGAATTGTGAACCAGTATGTCAGTGCCTTTGTTGTGATGACAATCCTCTTTTCTTTAGGAATAGTTGCCAACACAACTCTTTTGTATGATGTATGACAATCTGATTTAGGGAAAGTTGTCAATGCTTCGTAACAATCCATCCTTGGAAATGTTGCTACGATGAAGTGACAATCCGTATCTCGAAAAATTTGCCAAAATCCAATTTTGGGAAAAGTTGCCAATGCTTCGTAACAATCTGTCATAAGAATTTTGCTACGATCGACAATCCACAGCTTGGAATATAACTTACGACAATCCTTTTAGGAAAATATTGCCACAATTGACAATCCTTGACTTGGAACATTTGCCAAAAAAAATTCGATCGAAAATCCACTTCTGGAAAATTTGCCACTTGCTGACATGAATGACAATCCACGTTGAGGAAACTTTGCTGAAATTTATGATGAATAGAGTCCTAAAATCTTTGGGAAATTTTTCCATAGGGAACTAGGTGTATGACAATCCAATCTCGGAAAACTTGATAGCGATGACAATCCGAACTTGGAAAAAAATTGCCAAACAGAGAAGGAGCACGACAATCCACGCTTGGAAACTTTTCCAGAGATGACAATCCAATCTTGGAAAAATTTTCGTTGAAGAAGATGCGCGACAATCCATTTTTGGAAATATTGTCGTTTAAGTGCTTGTTTTAAACCGATACATTGGTCCTTGTAATGAGCCAGTGTTTTAGGCGCTTAAGCTAAGTGAGACAATTTTTTGTCAGGTCAATCACTTACTACGATTGTAATCGAGCCGACTACTAATCATGTAAATTTGCTTATAGAGGCTAACTGGCGTACCAAGGAACCCGAAATTGCTGTATGAAGTCGAAATAACCATTCTGAGAGGCTTCGAGCTCTGTCGCTGCTGAAATATCGCTGGCGCCAAGAATTGGCTCTGTCGCCAGACGCTGAGATCTAACGCCAGGCGCTGAAATATGTTGCTAAAAGCCAAATGTTGTTGTCTGGCACTGGAGTCAGGTCTTCCCTATTCTGCTCTTGCTGCCGTTGTTGCTCGGTTTCGCTCCGAACTTTGAACTTCGTCGTTTCCTTTCAACCAAATCCGCTCAAATCTTTTTTAAATTAAAGCTCTTCATCTCTAATTTACTAATCTATGTAATTTTGCTCAAACTCCTCTCATCTTGGAAGAATCTCATGTATCATATTCGCGGTTTTTTTTCAAAAAAATCTGGGAATGTTCTTGCTTGCTGGGATGCACCTGCATTTATTCTTTAACCATAGGACTTTGCTTATCTTTATTTAGGGTTGACCTAAGACTTAGTGTTGCTTGACTCATTGACTTTTCATGACTCAAGGTATAAACTTGACTCGGCTTGATTGACTCGAGGTTGTGTGTGCATTGTAATGTGATCGTGCGACTCGAAAATGCAAAAAAGCAAAAACAGCAAAAAATTTCCGTCATTTTTGTGGAGGTTACCGACTTTCTCCCGAAAAAGAAAGACGCGAAAAAAAGAATCGAAGTTTTCGAATGCATGTTAAATGAGCTTAGTCAAATGTTGTTTGATACTACCTCTATAGGTGCAAGGGTTAATCCATCCTAGGCTATCTCAATGGTTAACTCAATGATGAAAGTATTTTGGTAACTTAGGCACGGAGGCTAAGCACTTCATACTTCGTGATGCAATGACAATTATGATTGATGAGTGATGTTGATATGACAAGGCATGCTTCAACGTTGTGTTAAGATTCCATGAAAAAGGGTTCCTAAGGGAAGGTATATTTGGTCATGTATTTGTGCGGTGTGTGAAAGTGACACTAAGGTTAGGCCGCAAGGGCTAAGTGTGTGGAAAATATATTGAAAAGAGTCAAATAATGGTGACTCTTAGGCTAGGTAGGCTAATGATGTAAGGATCAAGCCCCCAAGTCTAGCTCTACATGAATAGGGATGAGCATTGGAGATCCCTTGATATGACCATGATGTGTGAATGTGAATGTGAATATGAATGCATGTTTATGACGGCCGCACCTCAATGTGAGGTTGCCTACGTATCCGTTAGGAATCAGGCCGAACGCAGCTCTAGCCGAACCTCGCACAAGTGTGAGTATACCTCAAAAAGGTCTTTTTAAGGGTTGTAACGTGGTTAGGCTAAAATTTTTAGAAGAAGGGGATAAAGGCTCAAGACCCTCGAAAAGCCTCTAAGGTGTGCAACTTTGCTTTTAAATATTTGTATTTTCATGCTTGAGGTTTTCTACTCTTTTTTAGCTCTTTCTTTTGCTTTAGCATTTATTTCATTTTTATAAGTGTGGACAATCCCAATCATGCGGTCTATCAATCACTTGGCATTCATGTTTATCAGGCACGGTACCAAGCACTCGATAAGAGACGCAATCTGAGACGTGTTCATATCAAAGACATGTTCATGTCAAAGACATTGGAACACTTGCCCTTTTGTACACTTTTATTATTATTATTATTATTATTATTATTATTATTTATTTATTGCTATTTTAATCTTTTTATGTCACTAAAGATTTTTTTGAAAATTGCATAAGTTGTACACCATTCCATCCCAAGGTTAGGTAGATATGGGTTGAAAAAGAAAGGTCTATCGTTAGACGAGGCTCAAAGTTGTGTATCAAGAAAGGATTGCATATTTGAAGGGTGAAAGGTGATATGATGTAGCTACAAAGGGGTGCCTCAAATCATTGGTATACCTTGTGCTTAATTCGACAATGATTTTTTTTATTATTTTTTTTAATGCAATGCAACGCAATGATCATATGCAAGAAAATAAATGCTCAATTTATTAAAAGGGAAAAAGAAAGAATCTACAAAATTAAATTCAAGGGAAAAGAAAGGTGCCTATGATAGACTTATTGGGGGAGGGAAAAAAAGAAAAAGAAAAGGAAAAAGAGGTCATGAAATCTTGTCGTTGAAGCTCGCCTCTTGTCTTGTGTTGTTTGCTTCATCATCACCCAGTCTTCTCGCTAGCTAGAGTCAATGGGATCTTGTTTGCTTCTATAAGATCTTGAATGAGATTTTTAAACCTGTAGCATTCATCAGTGGTATGACCGTTTCCTCGATGGTACTTGCAATAAGAGTTGGGATTCCATCTCGAAGATCGATTTTCTGGCGTTGGATCCTCGACAGGGCCAATAGGTTTGACTAACCCTCGATCATAGATACGATGGAAAGCAGCATCGTAGGTCATTCCAATGGGTGTGAACTCTCTCCTGGGTTAACTTTTAGATCCTTGATTGTCCATGGCTAAGACACCGTTATGGTCAAAGGTACTAACATTATTACTAGAGTGGGCGTTTTCGGAAGAAGAAGGATTGTCGTTCTTCTTTCCTTTCCAGCCACTGTGTTTACTATTGTTAGTAGCTTTTTGCTTTGCGAGGTCATCTTCGATTTCAATTCCGATGTCATAAACGGCCTTGAAAGTATTTAGATTGTGTTGATATTTTAAATGCTTCGAATACTTCTCTTGGAGATTCTTGATAAACATCCTCACAGATTCTTTTTCAGTGGGCACCTCAATCATCTTAGCGGAAGTTTCCCTCCATTTATTAAAGAAAGAAGTAAAGCCTTCATTCTCTTTTTGTCTTATCATCTCAAGTTGTCTATAATCGGTTTCAACTTGAATATTTCACTTGTACCTATCAATGAAAGCGTTTACTATCGATTCCCAGGTAGAGGTTTTTTCTTTGTCAAGGGAGATGAACCATTGTTGGCAAACGGTTTCAAGAGATAGAGAAAATATAGAGGGAAACACTTTCTTATCAATACCCTTAATACTCATTATTGTTTCCAAAGCTCTTAGATGAAAATAAGGGTTGTTAGTTGCCTTGAATTTCGGGATGTCGTTGGCATTGAACTACTTCAGAAGAAGATCTTTGTCCACCGAGACCCCTAGTGAGCTAATGCCTTGAAACTTGTAGTCACTAGACAACTTGCTCAAACTTTCTTGCATGAGGTCCATCTGTTGTTGCTTCATAGGGTAATTGATTTTGAGGGTTAAAACCTTCAATGCCTCAGTCACGGTAGTCAATTGATTCTTAAGTTCGTTGAATTCTTCTTGAGTTGCCATTATATTTTTAGCTTTCCTCTTTTGACGAATTGGTTTATCAAAAAGTAAGACTTGAACAAAGGTGTTGTCCATGATTAATCGCCCTTCTCTCCTTGACCAAGTACTGTGGAAAGGGAAATTAGGGATATTCATTGTTAATTATTTGACTCAACTCTATTTAACATGCATAGATGAAAAAAGATAGGAAGAATGAAGGTCGTGATGTGAAGAAAAATAATGTAGATGGAGGGATATGAAGAAATTCGGAATAGAATGTACCCCAACTCAAATGACGGAAAACCGGCTCATGCATGAAACTAAGACATGGTCATGGTGACATGTACAAATTGCGTGTTAAACTAGTGAGTGTAGGTGACATGTTAAGACTCGTGTCATGACCATGTGGCTAGACTATGTGACTAGACTCGAACAAAGACTAAGTTAAGACCGCCTTGCGTATATGCATTAAACTGGACAGACTGTGGTATTCTAGTCATAACTTTTGATCTGTGACTCTGATTGGGATAAAACCAACGCCAAATTAAAGACAAAACTCGGGGCTACAGATCCATAGCCTATACGGTTCGTAGTTCTTCCTAGAACTCCGGCTATGACCAAAACAAGTTGACGCTTGTGCAGTATACGGGAATAAAAATCCGAGTTGACTTAAAGGAACTATGACTCGACTTAAGGCATATTTATTAGCTCAAATTAATTAATCAATTAATTAAGATAAGTCCTTTAGTTATTAATTAGTTTATTTAGTCTTAACACAAGTCCAACAAACGGTTAGGAAAAATCACATTGAGTATGCACAACAAATAATGCACAATATGATGCAATGAGTTTGCAACCTAACCATGGTTCTAGTTCTCTAAAGTTCGGCATATGGGTTAGTCAAAGAGGGTCCATGTTTAATTTTCCGGATGCACCGCGCGGAAGCCTAACCGTGAAGGGTTGGCGCGAGTGGATGGGACACCACGAATTTAGAAAAACTCGCTTCCATGGTTTGGTGAATTCAACATTCTCGGATGTACCCTTGGTTGCTCAGAGCGTTCAATCAGGTAGATGGGGCATGAATTCCCAGAGAGTTATGTCCATATGTAGAACACATATGGGTTTTAGAAAAGTGAGAAAAACTCAATCAGGAAGTAAGATCGAGCGAACAATGCTAAAAACTGGTCGAAATTAGAACGCATATTTCTGGCTCGGTATTGGAAGAATTTGGCGCCAGCAAACAGAGGTTGGCGCCAGCTTTTGGCTTTAGCGCCTGGCGACAGGGCTGTCGTCTGGCGCTAAAGTCAAAATACCGGCGCCAATTTATGTTCGCTGACGCTAATTCCTACATGCCTCGGCAGCTTTCTGTGCTCGATAAAATTTTCCAGTTTCGCGCAGTGTTATTTCGATCCTAGTTGTGAAAGATATTTCTCAAATTTCCGACGTGTAAAAATCCTATGTTTTAACTCATTACGGATGGTCTTTCCAATGAGATCTTTTTTATGCATATGACAATAATGTTAATCAAAATTACGCACATGAAATACTTAGAACGTTTCGAGTCTCATCCACTCATTCTAAATCATTGCCGAAATAAATTTCAGAAATTAAAATAGAAATCCTCCCCATTGGAGTCGCCAAAAACTGTAGAGAATATTTCAAGTGTTACCCCTAACTTTAAACCCACTGTGATCATACACTAAAGTACGGTGGCGTCCAAAGGGAAAGTAGATAGAGCAAAAGAGTCGCCAACAAGTTTTTTAAGAAACTTGTAAACTGTTCACGAGGTGAAGGTTACACCCCTTAACGATCCAAGAGATCGTCAACTCCATAAGGTCTTGAACCATGACTGGTAGTTCGGGGATGAAGGTACAAATCCAACCTAAAAGAGATTGAACCTGCCCTAATAATAGGCCTCTACTTTATTCTGATCGTATTCATATGCGCTTTCTGACTAACATGCAATCAATAGGTTTACCCTAAACCTGTTTATCTATGTCGGTTTAATATTAATGCACAAACAGAACTATTATTAGCGATCACTTGAATTATAATCATATTAACCCTAAACAAGATTATTAATTATCTTATTAAGCGTGATTACAAGTAATAATTCCCTTTAAACATGCATAAAAGGCGTGATCAAGCAATAACAATAAATATAATCAAGCAACATAATAATCATAATAATCATAATCAAAATAATCATAAAAATAATAATGATCTTGTTAAAGCATAATAATAATAGCAAGATCCTAGGCATGATACTAACAAGATTAATAACAAATCCTAGCTTGTCACTAAGCAATAAAAATCAAAGCTTTAACCCTAACATGATACTAGCAATCATGAATATTAGGAATAACATAAAAGGCATCATACTTTTAATCATACTTGGTATTAAAGTTACCCTAGACATGATACTAGGAATTTATTGTTGTCACCCTAAATATCAAATTAAGGAAAACATTCTAACATGAAACTAGGAATCAAAATAGCAATCTAAGCATGATTTCTATATCATAATATCAATTAAACTATTAAAGTACTTACTTGGATGCCTCGTACCTCTTTCTAATAACAAAATACACACGTTAGTAACTTCAAGGAAAATAATAATCAAAATAATTAAATTAAATAATTGAAAGAGAGATTTGGACCAAACCCTCAAAAATTAAAATCTTTCACGTCTAGGGCGAAGGCAACTTCGAATTTGGCTAGGTGTGTCTAAGTCTTGTGAATGCGGAATTTTGTATTTTGAGAAAAGGCTAGTTTAGAAAAGAGAGAGAGAGAAAGATTAATCAAGAATTTCTTGATGAGAGTTGGTGAATGAAAACAAAGTTTTTAGAAGGCTATTTATAGAGAAAATCAACCAAAAAGATAAAAAAAAAACAAATTAGAGTTCTGACCCGCAAAACGAGCTTAGCGTCAGGCGCTAATGCTGGCGTTTGGCGCTTACCTAATTATTGATGCGTTTTCTAAAAATCAAATAGAAATTGCCGCACAGGAGGATAAAATTGTATTTTCCTCAAAAACATTCTTTTATTCTGATTAAAACTCTAAAAAGTTAACAAAAGTCAATTTATCAATGCTAATTGAATTAGGAATGAAAAGAACCTTCTAGAAGAATCTAGAAAACTAAAAAGTTATATATCATATACTAGTATTATTGTTTAATAATTAGCCTTTTAATTTTAAAAACTCATTTTTGGTAGATTATTAAATAATGTACAAATATAAGTAAAAATAATTTGTTTCAAAAAAAAAAAAAATAGAAGCTAAGAGACCTGTTTTATATATAACTCGTCTCTTTTCTTTTAACAAGGAAAGCAGTTCAATAAAAAAAGGTAGAATCTACAAAACACAGCAGATTTGTTGGCATTTGTTATAGCAGCCTCAAAGAGACCAGTTATGTAAGATAATAAGTCTCTTTGAACTTCTTCTTCTTCATTTTTTTAAGGGGTAGCATGTGCTACCCCTTGTGCCTTAGTGGATCCGCCGCTGGAGCCGAGGACTATCTTGTTCATGTCCAAGTTCATTTAACTTAGGCGAGTCCGAACACGATCCCGAGCTTTCAAACGAGCTCAAAAATTTATTCTAACTCGGCTCATTTAGTACAATATATGTTCACGAACGGTTCATGAACAACTTGTTTATTAAAAGAGTGTTTCATATATGAATGAGCTTAACAATAAATTAAACGAGCTTTCATAATAAACGAGCTTTGTACTTTTGATATTATTTGAAAATCTCAAAAGTAACATAATAATTAAATCTTAATATAAACTTAAGAAGTAAATTAGCAATTGTGCATAAAACAATTATTCATAAACATACATAGATGAGTAGTACGTGAACATAAATAAACGAGTTGCTCATCAATTTATCTGAACAAGCATATATATGTTCGTGCTCAAACTCATTTCTTAAACGAACTCCAAAATTTGTTCAAACTCGGCTTGTTTATTAAATAAATATACATGAACGAGATTCAATGGAGCTCAAACCGAGTAATTTATTGATCGGCTCGATTCATTTATGCTCCTAATTTTAGAGGCCATAATTGTCCAAATACTAAAGAGTTATTAAATCATCAAAGCGCACGAGGAAAAACTTAGAGGCAATTAATACCATATCAATAGGTTCATATTGACAAAAAAACATTTTAAAAGTATAAGACCATCTCCAATGGTGATACTCCCTCTGTCTCAGTTTACTTGCAACATTTTGACTGGACACGCTTGTCAATGCACATGTTTGACCGTTAATATCTTTTAATATATACTTATATAAGCTATAAAAAGTTTATATTAAGAAACTATATATTAAATAGACCCAACAACATATTATATGATTACATTGTCTTTCATATAATAGCTACAAAAGATGGCCAAAGTGAGATGTGTGAATAGTGCAAAAAGTCAAAACGTTGAGAATAATTTGGGGCGGAGGGAGTACTCAAGTTTGAGTATTGAAATACAAAATGAGTTTTTTTTATCTCCAATGGTGATACTATACCCACTTCTCAATTTAGCAACTCATATGAAATTTAAATTCCAATGGTGAGATTCTCTAAAATATACAATTGTTACTTTCAATTTATGACCCATCAATAATTATAAGATTAAAAAATAATTAAAAAAAAGGTATATCTTAAATAAATTACAAAATATAATAGAATATTGACAAGGGCCTACACTTTTTGTCAAATGAGACTCAAAGTTGAGTATCTAAATTTAGCAATTTTCTTTTGGAGTTGTTTAGTTTAGATACCAACTTATTGATATACATTGCAAAAAAATACTCTCTCTTCTAAAAATACTCACTTGAGTCTCATCATTAGAAATGGTCTAATTATCCTCACATTATTCACAAGTGCATGCTCATATTTTTTGTAAAAAGGTTGGGATTTGTCTAGTACAAAAAGTTATTACACATTTGCATAGTCTATTTCTTTCTGCATCATTCTTAATTGGAAGTTTGTCAAAATTATTATCAGTTACAATTCGCAATCACCATAAATTTCTTCTGGGCTACTAGATATCCGTGAAGATAAGGAAGTCTGTGGAATAAAAAATGTTGGGTCAGTAAGACGTGTACAAATGTACAATTATTCATCGGCAGAGAATCTGAGATAAGATTTATCTATTAAAATAGGCCTATTTCATCACGTGTGTAATTTTTTGATGCCATGATTGCCATCTATTGATCTGTCCACTCTATGCATGTGGTCACTGGTCAGTCTCGCTGATTTTTCTTGTTTTTTTTTTCCTTACAAAAGATTCTAAAAAGAGTAAAGAAACTAAGAAAATTAACTCTAAAAAAGTAAAGAAATTAAGAATTTTCAAGATTACCAACATCTAGGAGCCTGTTTTAGACCATATAAAGATTTCCGAAGGCGACATACCTTATTCGGATAAGATGATTCGAAATCCGGGGGAAGTTTCATGTACACTTTTTCTGAAAGATCACCATGAAGGAAGGCATTGTGAACGTCCATTTGATGTAGCTCCCAATTTTTAGAAGCTGCAATGGCAAGAAAAGCTCGAACTGTGGTCATCTTAGCAACAGGTGCAAAGGTTTCGGAGTAGTCAATACCCTCTTTTTGATGATTTCCAAAGAAGACCAATCTAGATTTTAATTAATCGTTCAATGCTGCCATCAGAATTGTACTTTATTTTATACACCCACTGACTTCCAAGAGGTCTTTTGCGAGGGGGAAGATCCTCCATTGTCCATGTTCCATTTTTTTCTAGAGCCTGAATTTCAGTTTTCATTGATCGTCTCCAACCTGCATCTTTCATGGCCTCCTTAAAAGACCTCAGCTCTTTGCCAAAGTAATAGCTGCAATAAAATTTCGGTAATGTGGAGAAAAACTGTCACAATTAATATAATGTGCTATGGGGTAAGGAGTACCTGAGGGATGCCTCGGAGACGAAGTGTTAGCAGATGAAGATGGACTATTTGTGAGCACTGTATGCGTAACAAAGTCTCGGTGTTTTACATTGGGAAATTTCTGTCTCCTTCCCCGCCCTAATTCATCCCGAGGCTCCTGAAGTTCACCTGTATGCTGTTGTAATGCCTCTGCCGGCACTGCTGGCTGTTGTGTGGCAGCGGCAAACTGGTGCGCACCCTCCCCGCAGCCAACTGGGGCTTGCTGCTGGTGACCCGGGGACTACTCTGCCTGGCTGTTAGTGCTGGCAATAGGCTCCGCGCCCCCCTGCGGCCTGCAGGGTCATACCGCGGACTGCCTGGGAGGTCCCCTGCCCCCTGCTGTTCCGTGTGCTGCTCACACACTCCAAAGGTTGGCTGGTGGTATGCATCATAATCCACCCCACAATTATACTCCGAATTCACGTTAACAAAGTCATAGTCTACATTTTTGTGTATGGGCACTATTTTTTCAAGAACAATATTTGACGAAATCGGATCATGAAATGGAAAAACATTGTAGACACCCATTTGTGTCTCCCCAAAACCAAACCCAGTGATGAGTACCTTTCACATCGAATCATAATCGAATGAAGTGAAAGTGTGGAAAGTTTAGTGTTGCGGATAGTTTTAATTCTTTTCTCTTCTCTCTGTTTTTGAATACTTATTTTAAGAAAACAGCCAATCCAATTTGGTTGGTCCATGATATGGGTCCAATATTAGTGTAGTTGGATGGGGTTTGCAAACACCTATCCAACAATATATTATAAGCCCAATTCCGATGAATATTGAGGAAGTTATGGCCAATTTACCAAATTGGGCTCGGTTTGAGCTTTATATACGGCCCAATGATCTTGGGGAGGGCCTAATATGATTTATCATTCCTAATGCAATTAGGAATGGTTTTAGTCTTCTAAAATCTTCTAGAAGGTTCTTTTCATTCCTAATTCAATTAGCATTGATAAATTGACTTTTGTTGACTTTTTAGAGTTTTAATCAAAATCAAATAGCATTTTTGAGAAAATTATATGATTTTATCTTCCAATACGGCAAACTTATCTGATTTTCAAAAACGCGTTAAAATTAGGCTTGGCGCCTGACCCCAGGCTTTGGCGCCTAGAACCAGGCCTAGCGCCTGGCGCTAGCCATTGGCGCCTGGTGCTAGTGTTGGTGCCTGGCGCCAGCTAGCCAGGGTTTGCGCCAGCTCTGTTTTTTGTGCGACAGACTCTGTTTTGTTTATTTTATCTTTTTAGCTGATTTTCTCTATAAATATCGTATTAAAAACTTCGTTTTCATTAACGAATTATCATCACCAATTCTCACGATCATTCATCTACAATCAGTTTTAATTAGCATTCTTTAATCTCTCAATTCTTTCTTCTAAACTTTGTTCTCAAATACAAAATTCCGCATTCACAAGATCTAGAAACACCTAGCGAAATTCGAAGTTGCCTTCGCCTTAGACGTGAAAGGTTTAATTTTTGAGGGTTTGGTCCCAAATCTCTCTTTCAATAATTTAATTTAATTGTTTGTTTATTATTTTCCTTGAAGTTACTAACGTGTGTATTTTGTTATTAGAAAGAGGTACGAGGCATCCAAGTAAGTACTTTAATGGTTTTTATTGATATTATGATGTAAAAATCATGTTTATATTGTTATTATGATATTTCTAGTATCATGTCTAGGGTAATTTTAATATTAAATATGATTGTTATGATGCTTCCTACGTTCTTTCTAATGTTTATGATTGTTAGTATCATGTTAGGGTTAAAGATTTGATTTTTATTGCTTAGTGACATGCTAGGGTTTGTTGTTAATCTTGTTAGTATCATGCCTAGGATCTTGCTATTATTATGCTTTAATGTTGATATGATTATTTTAATTATGATTCATGAACATGAATATGATTAAAATTGTTATAATTTATGATGATTATGAATATTATTATTATTATTATTATTATTATTTTGATGATGATTATTTTGTTTATGATTATTATTATTTTGATGAATATGATTATAATTTTATTGTCATGATATTTATTTATTTATGTTGCTTTATTATTTATTGTTATTGCTTGTTCACGCCTTTTATTGCATGTTAAAGGGAATTTGTACTTGTAATCACGCTTAATAAGATATTAATAATCTTGTTAGGATTAATATGATTATAAATTCAAGTGATCGCCAATAATAGTTTGTTTGTGCATTAAATTAAACCAACATAGATAAACAGGTTTAGGGTTAATCCTATTGATTGCATGTTAATTAAAAAGCGCACATGAATACGATCAGAATAAAGTAGAGGCTTATTATTAGGGCAGGTTCAATCTCTTTTAGGTTGGATTTGTACCTTCATCCCCAGACCCTTATTTGGTTCTAGAACTTATGGAGTTGACGATCTCTTGGATCGTTAAGGGGTGTAACCTTTATCCTATGAACCTTTATTATTAGGGCGACTCTTTTGCTCTATCTTCTTCCCTTTTGGACGCCACCGTACTTTAGTGTATGATCACAGTGGGGTTCAAGCTAGTGGGATTTAAAGCTTGAAATTATTCCCTACAATTTTTGGCGACTCCATTGGGGAGGATTTCTATTTTAATTCCTGAAATTTATTTCGGCAATGATTTAGAATGAGTGGATGAGACTCGAAAAATTCTAAGTATCTCATTGGAAAGACCATCCGTAATGAGTTAAAAACATAGGATTTTACACGTAGGAAATTTGAGAAATATCTTTCACAACTAGGACCGAAATAACACTGCGCGAAACAGGAAAATTTTATCGAGCACAGAAAGCTGCTGAGGCATGTGGGAAGTAGTGTCAGGGGCCAGAGCTTGGCGCCAGCATTTTAGTCATAGCGCCAGACGCCAGTATTGGCGCCAGGCGCTACAGTTAAAAGCTGGCGCTAGTCTCTATTTGCTGGCGCCAATTTCCCCCAATACCGAGCTAGAAATATGCGTTCTGATTTCGACCGATTTTTCGTATTGTTTGCTCGATCCTACTTCCTGATTGTATTTTTTCTCACTTTTCTGAAACCCATATGTGTTCAACATATGGACATAACCCTCTAGGAATTCATGCTCCATCTACCTGATTGAATGCTCCGTGCAACAAAGGGTACATCCGAGATGTTGAATTCACCAAACCATGGAAGCGAGTTTTTTCTAAAGCTCGCGGTGTCCCATCCACTCCCGCCAACCCTTCACGGTTAGGCTTCCGCGCGGTGCATTTGGACAATTAACCATGAACCCTCTATTGACTAAACCATATCCCGAACTTTAGAGAACTAGAGCCATGGTTAGGTTGCAAACTCATTGCATCATATTATGCCTACTTGACTAACTGTGCATTATTTGTTGTGCATATTTTTTATGATTTCCTAACCGTTTTTTTTTACTTGTGCTAAGACTAAATAAACTAATTAATGACTAAAGGACTTTGTTTAATTAATTAATTAATTAATTAATTAATTTGAGCTAATAAATAAACATAAAATCGAGTCATAGTTCCTTTAAGTCAACCCGGATTTTTATTCCCGTATACTGCACAAGCGTCAACTTGTTTTGGTCATAGCCGGAGTTCTAGGAAGAGTTACGAGTCGTACAGCCTATGGATCTGTAGCCCCGAGTTTTTTCTTTAATTTGGCGTTGGTTCGTATATCAAAAGTTATGACTAAAATACTACAGTCTGTCCAGTTTAATGCATATACGCGAGGTCTTAATTTAGTCTTTGCTTGAGTCTAGTCACGTAGTCTAGACACATGGTCATGACACAAGTCTTAAAATTTCACATACACTCACTATTCTTAGCACACACTTTGAGTGCACATCACCATGACCATGTCTTAGGTTCATGCATGAGTCGGTCTTTTCCGTCATTTGAGTTGGGGGGTACATTCTATTCCTAATTCTTCATATCCCTCCATCTAAATCTTCTTTCGCATTCTATTCCAATCTTTCTTCACTTCTTCCATCCATGTGTGTTGAATCGAGTTTGAGTCATATGATTGACAAACAAAAAATGAGGGTAATGATAAAACAACACCAGACAAGAGGCGAGCTTCAACGACAAGATTTCGTGACCTCTTTTTCTATTTCTTTTTCTTTTTTTCCTTTCCCCAATAAGTCTAGCATAGGCACCTTTCTTTTCCCTTAGATTATTTTTCTAGATTCCTTATATATTTTCTTTTAATAAAATGAGCATTTATTTCCTTACATATGATCATTTCATTACATTGCATTAAAAAAAAACAAAAAAAACAAAAACAAATAAATAAAAATCCATGTCGAATCAAGCACAAGGTATACCAATGATTTGAAACACCCCTTGTCGCCACGTCATATCTCCTTTCACCTTTCAAATATGCAATCCTTTCTTCATAAACCACTTTGAGCCTCGTCTAACAATAGACCTTTCTTTTTTCAACCTACATCTATCTATCCTTGGGATGGGATGGTGTGCAACTTTTGCAATTGTAAAGAAAGCTTGAGCAAATTCAAAAGATTAAAATAGCAAAAATAGCAAAAAATAAATAAAAGTGTACAAAAGGGCTAGTGTTCCAATGTTTTTGATATGAAAATGTCTTCTATATGAACACGTCTCAGATTGCGTCTCTTATCGAGTGCTCGGTACCGTGCCTGAGAAAAATGAATGCCAAGTGAGTGATAGACCGCATGATCGAGATTGCTCACACTTATAAAAATGAAATAAATGCTAAAGCAAAAGAAAGAGCTAAAAAAAGAGTAGAAAACCTCAAGCATGAAAATACAAATATTCAAAAGCAAGGTTGCACACCTTTGGGGCTTATCTAGGGTCTTGAGCCTTTATCCCTTCTTTCTATAACCTTTAGCCTAACCACGTTACAACCCTTAAAAGACCTTTTTGAGGTATACACACACTTGTGAGAGGTTTGGCTAAAGCTACATTCGGCCTGATTCCTAACGGATACGTAGGCAACCTCACATCGAGGTGCGACCGTAATAAACATGCATTCATATTCACATTCACACACTTACACCATGATCATATCAAGGGATCTCCAATGCTCATCCCTATTCACTTAGAGCTAGACTTGGGGGCTTGATCCCTACATCATTAGCTTACCTAGCCTAAGAGTCACCACCATTTGACTCTTTTCAATATATTTTTCCACACACTTAGCTCTTGCGGCCTAACTTTAGTGTCACTTTCACACACCGCACAGATACATGACCAAATTTACTTCCCTTAGGAACCCTTTGTCATGGAAACTTAACACATTGTTGAAGCATGCCTTGTCATATCAAAATTGCTCATCAATCATAATCATCATTGCATCTCGAAGTATGAAGTGCTTAGCCGCCGTGCCTAAGTTATCTAAATACTTTCATTATCGAGTCAACTAGGATAGTCTAAGACGTTATAATCCTTGTACTGTGAGAAACAACATTTGACTAAGCTCATTTATCATGCACCTTCAAAACTTCGATTCTTTTTCGCGTCTTTCTTTTTCGGGAGAAAGTCGGTACCCTCCACAAAAATGACTGAAAATTTTTGCTTTTTGCATTTTTGACTCACATTGAGTCAACACTTTGAGTCGAGTCAACCTCGAGTCAGTCAATCATATCGAGTCAAGTTTATGCCTTGAGTCGTGTCAAGTCGATGAGTCAAGCAACATTAAACCTTAGGTCAACCCTAAGATAATTAAAGATATTGGCAAAGTTCTATAGTCAAAATAAATACAGGTGCAGCAGAATAGGGAGGACCCTACTCCAATTCCTGGCGCCAGAAATGTCTTAGCAACGATAGAGCTCGAAGCCTCTCAGAAAGGTGATTTTGACTTCATACAACAATTTTGGGTTCCTTGGTACGCCAGTTAGCCCCTATAAGCAATTTGACATGATTAAGTAGTCAGTTTGAATACAATTTCAATAAGTGATCGACCTGACAAAAAATCGTCTCACTTAGCTTAAGCGCCTAAAACACTGGCTCATTACAATCGGTTCAAAAGCAAGCACTTAAACGACAATATTTCCAAATATGGATTGTCGTGCATTCTTAATAAACGACAAAGTTTTCCAAAAATTGGATTGTCATCCCCAACTGACAATATTTCCAAAAATGGTTGTCGTGCATCTTCTTCAACGATAAAGTTTCCAAGCGTGTATTGTCGTGCTCCTTCTTTATTGCCAAGTTTTTTCAAGTTCGGATTGTCATACATTCATAGATCGCTGGCAAGTTTTCCGAGATTGGATTGTCATACACCCAGTTCCCTATGACAAAATTTCCCAAAGGATTGTCGTAGGTCTCTACTCATCATAAATTTCGGCAAAAGTTCCTCAACGTGGATTGTCTTTAGCAAGTGGCATAATTTTCCCGAAGTGGATTGTTGGTCGACTCTGTTTTGCAAATGTTCCAAGACGCGGGTTGTCAATAGTGGCAATATTTTCCCAAAAGGATTGTCGCATAGCGTTGGCAAATTTCCAAGGCGGATTGCTTTCAAGAGTTATATTCCAAGATGTGGATTGTCGATCGTAGAAAAGTTCTTATGAAAGATTGTTATGAAGCATTGGCAACTTTTCCAAAGATTGGATTTTGGCAAAATTTCCGAGGTACGGATTGTCGCTTCATCGTGGCAACATTTCCAAAGAAGGATTGTTACGTGGCATTGACAACTTTCCCTAAATCGGATTGTCATACATCATACAAGAGTTGTGTTGGCAACTATTCCCAAATAAAAGAGGATTGCCGACATACTGGTTCACAAGCAGCAAAGCGCCGACGTATTGGCATAGCAGCATTAAGGATTAAAAAGCAGTGATCTTTTCGAAGATTATCACAGGGGAAATTGGAGTCATATCGAAAAGAAGCTCTTTGTTCAGAGGCGCGTGAACATATCGAAAAGAAGCTCTTTGTTCAGAGACGAGTGAACATCGAAATAGCAAGGTGGCGTTCCCTAGATTGTCGAGAGTTGTCACAAACAACTGAGGATTGTTTCAAGAGAAATCATCTTCGATAGTATTCCCTTGGATGTGGAATATTATCAATGCGGAGGAGGATCGTTTCAGGCAAAGCAATCTTCTAATTTGGAAGCAGTTACGAGCGTGGAGGTTTTCAAACGGGATGGCATTCTCTAGCTTGCACAAGGTCATCAAAACAGTAAAGCGGTAGAAAATCGGTTACTTTCAGAGACGTGTGCTCGACGGTACAAGATACGCGTTTCATAGGTATTTTATTTGTTTAACTAACGATAGTTTGCAGGTATCGGTGTTACAAGAGTGGTTTAGGATCACAGAACGTTCTGAATCATTCTCCGTCCCTATCGTTACTTTGACTTTTGTTTTCGAAACTTGCGTTTCTCCAAACTCAGTCAAAGTGGGGGCTTCTGTAGACACCCATTTGTGTCTCCCCAAAACCAAACCTAGTGATGAGTACCTTTCACGTCAAATCATAATCGAATGAAGTGAAAGTGTAGAAAGTTTAGTGTTGTGGATAGTTTTAATTCTTTTCTTTTCTCTCTGTTTTTGAAAACTTATTTTAAGAAAACATCCAATCCAATTTGGTTGGTCCATGATATGGGTCCAATATTAGTGTAGTTGGATGGGGTTTGCAAAGACCTTTCCAACAATATATTATAAGCCCAATTCCGATGAATATTGAGGAAGTTATGGCCAATTTACCAAACTGGGCCCGGTTTGAGCGTTATATACGGCCCAATGATCTTGGGGAGGGCCTAATATGATTTATCATTCCTAATGAAATTAGGAATGGTTTTAGTCTTCTAGAATCTTCTAGAAGGTTCTTTTCATTCCTAATTCAATTAGCATTGATAAATTGACTTTTCAGAGTTTTAATCAAAATCAAATAGCATTTTCGAGGAAATTATATGATTTTATCTTCCTATACGGCAAACTTATCTGATTTTCAAAAACGCGTTAAAATTAGGCTTGGCGCCTAACCCCAGGCTTTGGCGCCTGGAACCAGGCATAGCGCCTGGCGCTAGCCATTGGCGCCTGGTGCTAGTGTTGGTGCCTGGCGCCAGCTAGCCAGGGTTTGCGCCAGCTCTGTTTTTTGTGCGACAGACTCTGTTTTGTTTATTTTATCTTTTTGGCTGATTTTCTCTATAAATATCGTATTAAAAACTCCGTTTCATTCACGAATTATCATCACCAATTCTCACGATCATTCATCTACAATCAGTTTTAATTAGCATTCTTTAATCTCTCAATTCTTTCTTTTAAACTTTGTTCTCAAATACAAAATTCCGCATTCACAAGATCTAGAAACACCTAGCGATATTCGAAGTTGCCTTCGCTCTAGACGTGAAAGGTTTAATTTCTGAGGGTTTTGTCCCAAATCTCTCTTTCAATTATTTAATTTAATTGTTTGTTTATTATTTTCCTTGAAGTTACTAACGTGTGTATTTTGTTATTAGAAAGAGGTACGAGGCATCCAAGTAAGTAATTTAATGGTTTTTATTGATATTATGATGTAGAAATCATGTTTATATTGTTATTATGATATTTCTAGTATCACGTCTAGGGTAATTTTAATATTAAATATGATTGTTATGATGCTTCCTACGTTCTTCATGATGTTTATGTTTGTTAGTATCATGTTAGGGTTAAAGATTTAATTTTTATTGCTTAGTGACATGCTAGGGTTTGTTATAAATCTTGTTAGTATCATTCCTAGGATCTTGCTATTATTATGCTTTAATGTTGATATGATTATTTTAATTATGATTCATGAACATGAATATGATTATAATTGTTATAATTTATGATGATTATGAATATTATTATTATTATTATTATTTTTATTATTATTATTTTGATGATGATTATTTTATTTATGATTATTATTATTTTGATGAATATGATTATAATTTTATTTTCATGATATTTTTTTATTTATGTTGCTTTATTATTTATTGTTATTGCTTGATCACGCCTTTTATTGCATGTTAAAGGGAATTTGTACTTGTAATCACGCTTAATAAGATATTAATAATCTTGTTAGGATTAATATGATTATAAATTCAAGTGATCGCCAATAATAGTTTGTTTGTGCATTAAATTAAACCAACATAGATAAACAGGTTTAGGGTTAATCCTATTGATTGCATGTTAATTAAAAAGCGCACATGAATACGATCAGAATAAAGTAGAGGCCTATTATTAAGGCAGGTTCAATATCTTTTAGGTATGATTTGTACCTTCATCCCCGAACCCTTATTTGGTTTTAGACCTTATGGAGTTGACGATCTCTTGTATCGTTAAGGGGTGTAACCTTCATCCTATGAACGGTTTACAAGTTCCTAAAAAACTTGTTGGCGACTCTTTTGCTCTATCTTCTTCCCTTTTGGACGCCACCGTACTTTAGTGTATGATCACAGTGGGGTTCAAGCTAATGGGATTTAAAGCTTGAAATTATTCCCTACAAACATCTTCAAAGAATTTAACATCCCGGGACACAAAAAATTCTTTCGATTCAAGATCAAAAAAATCCCAACCTTTCTTCCCTTAAGGGTACCCCACAAATACACATTTACGACTCCGACTTGCAAATTTATCTCCCTTTGTTTTCTGATTATGGGCAAAACGAAGACATCCAAAGGTACGGATAGTAGTGTAAGAGGGTGAAACATCAAACAAAATTTCATATGGGGTTTTATTTTGCAAAAGAGGATATGGAGTGCGATTAATTAAATGGGCAGCAGCTAAAACACTCTCCCCCCAAAAATAAATCAGCAAATTAGTCTGAAATAGCAAAGACCTCCCCACATTTAGAATGTGTTTATGTTTTCTCTCGACTCTACCATTTTGTTGTGGAGTACTGTAGACACCCATTTGTGTCTCTCCAAAACCAAACCTAGTGATGAGTACCTTTCACGTCGAATCATAATCGAATGAAGTGAAAGTGTGAAAGTTTAGTGTTGCGGAGAGTTTTAATCTCTTTTCTCTTCTCTCTGTTTTTGTAAACCTATTTTAATTAAACAGTCAATCCAATTTAGTTGGTCCATGATACTAGTCCAATAGTAGTGTAGTAGGATGGGGCTTGAAAAGAAAAGAGCTTTTCAACGATATATTATAAGCCCAATTTCGATGAATATTGAGGAAGTTATGGCCAATTACCGAACTGGGTCTGGTTTAAGCCTTCTATGCGGCCCAATGATCTAGAGGAGGGCCTAATATAGATTTATCATTCCTAATGCAATTAGGAATGGTTTTAGTCTTCTAGATTCTTCTAGAAGGTTCTTTTCATTCCTAATTCAATTAGGATTGATAAATTGACTTTTGTTGACTTTTTAGAGTTTTAATCAGAATAAAAGAACGTTTTTGAGGAAAATACAATTTTATCCTCCTGTACGACAATTTCTATCTGATTTTAAGAAAACGCGTCAAGAATTAAGTTAGCGCCAAACGGCAGCATTAGCGCATGACGCTAAGCTTGGCGCTTGGCGCTAATGTCAGCGTCTGGCACTAACCTCGCTTTACGCGTCAGAACTCTGTTTTGATTTTTTATCTTTTTGGATGATTTTCTCTATAAATAGTCTTCTAAAAACTCCATGCTCATTCACCAACTCTCATCAAGATTTTCTTGATTACTCTCTCTCTCTCTTTTCTAAACTAGCTATTTCTCAAATACAACATTCCGTATTCGCAAGACTTAGATACACCTAGCCATATTCGAATTTTCCTTCGCCCTAGACGTGAAAGGTTTAATTTCTGATGGTTTGGTCCCTTATCTCTATTTCAATTATTTAATTTAATTGTTTTGATTATTATTTTCCTTGAAGTTACTAACGCGTGTATTGTATTATTAGAAAGAGATACGAGGCATCCAAGTAAGTGCTTTTATTGGTTTATTGATATTATGACATAAAAATCATGCTTAGGTTGTTATTGTGCTTCCTAGTATCATGTTTAGGGTAACTTTAATATTAAATATGATTAAAAGTATGATGCCTTTTATGTTCTTCCTAATATTTATGATTGTTAGTATCATGTTAGGGTTAAAGCTTTGATTTTTATTGCTTAGTGACATGCTAGGGTTTGTTATTAATCTTGTTAGTATCATGCCTAGGATCTTGCTATTATTATGCTTTAACATTATTATGACTAATTTTATGATTTATAATTATAATTGTTATAATTATTGTTATGATATTTATTATTATTATTATTATTATTATTATTATTATTATTATTATTATTATTATTATTATTATTATTATTATTATTATTATTGTTATGATTATGTTGCTTTATATTTATTGGTATTGCTTGATCACACCTTTTATGCATGTTTAAATGGAATTTGTACTTGTAATCATGCTTAATAAGATAATTAATAATATTTTTTAGGGTTAATTTGATTATAATTCAAGTGATCGCGAATAATAGTTTTATTTGTTCATTAAATTCAACCAACATAGATAAACAGGTTTAGGGTTAATCCTATTGATTGCATGTTAGTTAGAATAAAAGCGCACATGAATACGATCAGAATAAAGTAGAAGCCTATTATTAGGGCAAGTTCAATCTCTTTTAGGTTGGATTTGTACCTTCATCCCCGAACTAACAGTCATGGTTCAAGACCTATTGGATTTGACGATCTCTTGGATCGTTAAGGGGTGTAACCTTCACCCTGTGAACGGTTTACAAGTTCCTAAAACTTGTTAGCGACTCTTTTGCTCTATCTTCTTTCTCTTTGGACGTCACCGTACTTTAGTCTATGATCACAGTGGGGTTCAAGCTAGGGATTAACCCTTCAAATATTCCCTACAAGTACCAACATAGGAGGTTTGAAATAATATGCCAGTTGCTTGATCAGAATAAAGTAGAGGCCTATTATTAGGGCAGGTTCAATCTCTTTTAGGTTGGATTTATACCTTCATCCCCGAACTACCAGTCATGGTTCAAGACCTATTGGAGTTGACGATCTCTTGGATCGTTAAGGGGTGTAACCTTCACCCTGTGAACGGTTTACAAGTTCCTAAAACTTGTTGGCGACTCTTTTGCTCTATCTTCTTTCCCTTTGGACGCCAATGTACATTAGTGTATGATCACAGTGAGTTTCAAGCTAGGGATTAACGCTTGAAATATTCCCTACAGTTTTTGGCGACTCCACTGGGGAGGATTTCTATTTTAATTCCTTAAATTTATTTCTGCAATGATTTAGAATGAGTGGATGAGACTCGAAACGTTCTAAGTATTTCATGTGCGTAATTTTGATTAACATTATTGTCATATGCATAAAAAAGATCTCATTGGAAAGACTATTCGTAATGAGTTAAAACATAGGATTTTACACGTAGAAAATTTGAGGAATATCTTTTACAACTAGGACCGAAATAACACTACGCGAAACTGGAAAATTTTATCGAGCACAGAAAGCTGCTGAGGCATGTAGGAATTAGCGTCAGCGAACAAAGATTAGCGCCAGAATTTTGACTGTAGCGCCAGACGACAGCTTTTTTGCCAGGCGCTGCAGCCAAAAATCGGCGCCAATCTCTGTTTGCTGGCGCCAAATTCTTCCAATACCGAGCTTGAAATATGCGTTCTAATTTGACCAGTTTTTTTGCATTGTTTGCTCGATCCTACTTCCTGATTGAGTTTTTCTCACTTTTCTGAAACCCATATGTGTTCTACATATGGACATAACCCTCTGGGAATTCATGCTCCATCTACCTGATTGAACGCTCTGAGCAACAAAGGATACATCCGAGAATGTTGAATTCACCAAACAATGGAAGCGAGTTTTTCTTAACTCGCGGTGTCCCATCCACTCGCGCCAACCCTTCACGGTTAGGTTTCCACGCGAGCATCTGGACAATTAACCGTGGACCCTCTTTGACTAACCCATATCCCGAACTTTAGAGAACTAGAGCCATGGTTAGGTTGCAAACTCATTGCATCATATTGTGCCTACTTGACTAATTGTGCATTATTTGTTGTGCATATGGTATATGTTTTTCTTAACCATTTGTTTGACTTGTGCTAAGATTAAATAAATTAATGACTAAAAGAACTTTGCCTAATTAATTAGTTAATTAATTAATTTAAGTAATTAAAGTTTAATAGTTTAGCCAGAATTGACCTAGTACGACTTTAGGCATACCCCTGTTCAATAATAATACCGAAAACAGTCTCAGATCAAAGCTCCAGCAATGGCGCCAAAGTCTGAACTGTAGCGCCACTCTGTGGAGTGTGGCGCCTGGCGACAGTTCTATCGTCTGGCGCTACACTGCAAAGAGAGGCGCCAGTCCTGTCGTTTTGACGACAGTTCGGATTATTGATCGAGTCATCACCTTGTGTCTAACTAACCAGTTTGCTAAGTATTTCGGTTAAATTTTACTATCAATAATACTTTGTTAAGTCATCAATTGAGTCTAGGCACTAAGTCCCATGGTCTTACACAAAGAGTCCAAGCATGTCACTTACACAACGCACACACCAATACACATACTTTGATCATGTCTAAGAGAGTCTTGTATACGCGTTTTTTCCGTCATTTTTTTTAGGGGGGTAAGTCGGATATTAATCCTCCAATTTAAATACCATACTTTGTTCCTAAAAATATATACATTATTTTTGCCAAAATATGCACCTATTTTATTTTTATTTTTTCCTCTTTAAAACAGTAAAGTCAAGGTCGATTTGAGTCAAGTAATTAAAACACAAATGGTTTAAATTACAGCGCTTGATCAAGAAAGGAAGGGCGGTTAATCAAAGACAATCTTTTCCTACAAGTCCAACTTTTCGACAAACCCATTGCTCGTAAGAGGAAAGCTAGGACAGTAATGGCAACACAAGAAGAAGTCAATGAGCTCAGGAACCAACTGGTTACCGTGACTGAGGCACTAAAGCTCCTAACCCTTAAGATCGATGATCCCGTGAAACAACAAAAGATGGACCTCATGCAAGAGAGTCTAAGCAAGCTATCTAGCGATTACAAGTTTCAAGGGATTAGTTCCCAAGGGCTCTCGGTGGACAAAGATCTTCTTCCGCAGAAGTTCAATGCCAACGACATCCCCAAAATTCAAAGCAATCGATAACCCTTATTTTCATTTAAGAGCCTTCGAAACAATAATGAGTATTTAGGGTATCGACAAGAAGGTGTTCCCCTCTCTGTTCTCACTATCTTTCGAGACTGATTGCCAGCAATGGTTCTTTTCTCTCGAGAAAGAAAAACCCTCCACCTGGGAGTCCATGGCAAACGCTTTCGTTTATAGATACAAATGAAACATTCAAGTTGAGACTGACCATAGGGAACTTGAAATCCTCAAGCAGAGGGAGAACGAAGGCTTCACCTCCTTCTTTAACAAATGGAGAGAAACCTCAGCTAAGATGATTGAGGTGCCGAGTGAAAAAGAGTCTGTAAGGCTATTCATCAAAAACCTTCAAGAAAAATACTCCAAGCATCTCAAGTATCAAAATAATATCCATACCTTCAAGGCCATCTACAACATTGGAATCAATATTGAAGACGACCTGGCTAAGTTGAAAGCTGCCAACAATAACTCAAACAGTGGCTGGAAAGGCAAGAAGAACGACAATCCTTCTTCTTCCAAAACCACCCATTCAAACAATGTTAGCACTTTTAACCTAGGTGAAGTCCTTGCTATGAATAATCAAGGACAAAAGAAACCATTTAGGAGGAACTTTACTCCTATTGGCATGAGTTATGACACCGCATTTTATTGATTAAATGCAAAAGGTCTTATAAATCCTATTGGACCATTTGGGGACCCACCAGTCGAAAAGAGGTCGGCTAACTGGAATCCCAATGCACACTTCAAGTATCACCAAGGTAGGGGCCATCTCACCGAGAACTGTAGGAAGCTTAAAGAAGCTATCCAAGACTTAATCGACAACAACAAGTTGCCATTGCCCCCTGCCAGTAAGAAGCCAAGTATTGATAACACGCCTCTCGCTCATTCCTTGGCTATCTCTGATGAGGAAAACGAGGTTGACCCCTCGTCTCTCATCAAACCTGTTAAAGAAATCCATGCCATCGAAGAAGAGGAGGAGATCTTTTTCGACGCCATGGATAACCTTCCAGAACTAGCAAGTAAAGAGGACATACAATTGCTCACACTGTCTATGATGGAAGGATCACACTTGCTATGTGAAACTATCAAGGCTATAAAGGAACTTCAGAAGAAATATGACGAGGTTCCACTCTAGAAAAATGAACCTAAGAGAAAGTTCACACCCATGGTAACGACTTATGAGGCGAAACGTTTTCCTTTACAAGTCACCGAAAAACCCAAGAAGAGTAATAGACTCTACACTCCAATTGGGATCCTATATATACAAATGTTCTAAATGCTCTCCGAGAGTGGCGAGATCAAACCTCTCGAACCGAGACCATTCGAATCATTGAAAAGGACTGATAGATAATACTGTTAGTATCATCAATCAGGAGGTCACACTATCGAAAACTGTTTTAAATTCAAGGATTTAATTTAGAAAATGATTGATGAAAAGAAGCTTGTCCAAGTTCCACAAGAAGAGGATGCAAGTATTAATGGAGTTTGGGACAGCGATGAAGAAGACGTCTACTTAAAAGACATGGTAGGACCTCCACCTTCGGTGTCATAAGCCATGGATGACTTTTGGGTTGAAGAAGATTCATCAACAGACGTCCTCACAAGATCCGGGAGAATGCAACCTCCCATTTCAACACAACCCATGCTAACCACACAGCAAGTTCCCATACCTATCATTGAAGATAATGATATCGTCAAACAGTTCAAGAAAACAAAAGTTGAAATGAACGTATGGAAACTTCCGGCGACATCCCGAGAACATAAGTTGGCTGTAATGAATGCCTTGGACAAAATAGGGATAGATTCCGACACCACTCCTGAGGGGTTGGCTAACTTCCTCACAAGTGATCTACCTAGTCCCATCAATTTGATCACCTTTTCTGACAAGGATATGCCCCCAAAAGGTGACAAACACTATAAGGCGTTAAACCTCACAATGGTTTGCAAGAGAATGAACGTCCCTATGACTCTTGTAGACAATGGATCAGCCATTAACGTCTGTCCACTAAGAACTGTGAGGATGCTAGGCATAAGGAATGAAGACCTCACCCCGTCAACACAAGGAATAAGAGCCTACGACAACACTCGTCGTCAAGCTCTTGGCAAAATTACCATGAATGTAACGGCGGGAGCGATAGAACACGCTACTACTTTCCAAGTAGTAGATATCAAGGCTTCATTCAATTTATTGTTGGGACGCCCTTGGCTTCATGACCTAAAGGTCGTCCCCTCATCTCTCCACCAACAAGTAAAATCCATAGTTGGGGGAATTCCAATCACCATTGAGGCTTCACCTATGAGAATCAAGTCTATAGAAAACCCAATAATTAATGTGGAGCACGATGAGGATGATGAAGATTTATGGGGCTTTAACGAAGAGGTCTCCTTAATCCAGGAGGATGAAAGGACCCATATTTTCCATGAACCCCATTCTAACGTGATCGTGAATGCTATTCTGAAAAAAGAAGGACATTTTCCTGGGATGACCCTATGAAAGAAAAAGGGAATAGCAAAACTGCTAGAGTCACCTGGCCTCCCTAAATTAGATACTTTCGGACTTGGTTTTGAACCAACTCAGAAAGATCTTAAGCGAGCCCAGGAAAAGTCGAAGGCACGTAGGGACGCTCGCATTCAAAAGAAAGCAATCCAAATGGATCAGTACCCTCTTACCCTTAATGGTCAATTCTTAAAAGAAGGAGAGGATTATCCATGCCACGAATTTCCCGAACCATTTGTCGTAAACCGCATAAGGCAACCAGGATTCGAGATTTTCTTGGATTGCTATTTCACAGATGAAATCCCAACTCCTATCCATAAGGAGAAATCACCCCCATGCTTTGACTTTAACGTCATGGGGTTATTATTTGGGCGAAAAAAGGATGAGCCGACATACAAAGAGGATAACTCCTCGCTCATTCAAACAGTCCTACAAAGTGAAAAATTCGATCCATCGAAGTTAATCACTCCAGCGGAAGGATCACTACAACGGTGGCGCAGGACCGTCAAGGTGACTACTCCAAGTGGAAGAAAGATATCCATCACGACAGGGGAAGGACCGATGTTCGAAGAGTCGTCAGAGTCAGAGTCTCTCCCTATAGAGTCATCTAGGTCTTTAGTGATAGCACCTTCCCCTTCTATCTCTTCTCCTAGAATAGCACTCTTTGATGTAATGATCTCAGAGTATAATGATATAATTTCCTCTCCTTACTTCTTGTATTCTTCTTTAACCCAAGATGACGAGCATTTCTTAACTAACAATGAAAAAGACAAAGAACTTATTAAAGCAATAGAAACACTTGAAAAGAAAACACCGATAATTGAAGAAAATGAGACGGTTGATATCTCAAATGATTCAACCAGTAAAAGAGAAGTTAAAATCGGACTAACACTTAATGAATAAGAAAGAACTGATTTAATTAACTAACTTAATGATTTCATCGATGTATTTGCTAGGTCATACGAAGATATGCCAGGCATTAATCGAGAAATAGCTCAACACACTATTCCACTAATTCCGAGAATGAAACCTGTAAAACAAAAGTTACGTCGAATGAAACCCGACGTAGCTCTTAATATAAAAGAAGAAGTTCAAAAACAGATAACTGCAGGTTTCATCTAGGTATCTAAATACCCCGAATGGGTCGCCAACGTCGTCCCAGTTCCGAAAAAAGACGGAAGGGTAAGAATGTGTGTCGACTATCGAGTTCTAAATAAGGCAAGTCCAAAGGACGACTTCCCTTTACCACACATCGATATTCAGGTAGATAACACAGAAAATCACGTATTTCTCTTGTTTATGGACGGATATGCAGGTTATAATCAGATTCTCATGGCAGAAGAAGACATAGAGAAAACAACTTTCATAACACCATGGGGCACTTACTGCTACACGGTAATGCCATTCAGGTTGAAAAACGCGGGTACTACTTACCAACGTGCAGCGACTGCCTTACTCTATGACATGATGCATAAAGAAGTCGAAGTATATGTGGATGACATGATTGTAAAATCAAAAGACCGCCCAGGCCATCAAGTAGCCTTAAGAAATTTTTTTGAAAGGCTAAGAAAATACAATATGAGGTTGAACCCATCTAAGTGTGCTTTTGGAGTCACTTCAGGCAAGCTTTTGGGCTATGTCATAAGCTCTATAGGAATAGAGATAGACCCAACCAAGATCAAAACAATCATGTCAATGCCATCGCCCAAAACCGAGAAGCAGATTCGAGGATTTATTGGCCGGTTGCAATACATAAGTAGGTTCATATTAAAATTGACGACGATATGTGAACCAATATTTAAAGAGCTTAAGAAACATGTACCAGTAATATGGGATGACGAGTGTCAAAAAGCCTTTGAAAGGATCAAAGCCTATCTCGCAAATCCTCCCGTATTAGCACCAGCACTTCCCGGAATAGCTCTTAGGTTGTACTTAACAGTTACCAAAGAGACAATGGGAGCTATGCTAGCACAAGAAGTAGAAGGCAGAGAAAACGCAATCTACTATCTAAGCAAGAAAATGCTCAAATATGAAGCAAGTTATACGCCACTTGAGAAATTGTGCCTCGCCTTGGTGCGGGCCACAACCAAGCTAAGACATTACATGCTAGTGCATACCGTCTTTGTAGTCTCTCGATTAGATCCACTCAAGTATCTATTCAAGAAATCTACACTCAATGGACGCATATCGAGATGGATAGTCAATTTAGCCCAGTTTGATGTAAGGTTTATGCCACAAAAAGCTATCAAAGGATCTGTGGTGTCAGACTTTCTAGCGGACTTTCCAATAGAAGACTCGACACCAATACAAGACAATGAGTTTCCAGATGAAGACTTAATGGTCACTAAAGATGATACTTGGACCTTATACTTTAACGGAGCCTCAAACCAAAAGGGATGTGGCGTTGGAGTATTACTAGTATCACCTAAAGAAGAGCATTTTCCAATCTCCATAAAGCTTGATTTCGACGTTACCAACAACGCTGTTGAGTACGAAGCATGCGTGGTAGGCCTTAAAACAGCTTTGGCATTGGGAGTAAAAAAAGTTACGGACATTCAGGGACTCTCATTAATCATCAATCAAATATCTAAAAGGTGGAAAGTAAGGAGCGAAATTCTAGCCCCTTACCAAAGCTATCTGGAAACTCTTACTAATCAGTTAGAGAAGGTAAAATAAACATATCTACCTAGGGAAGAAAATAAATTTGCTGATGCCTTGGAAAGACTAGCCTCGATGGTTAGGATTCCTACGAAAATCGAGCAAATGCCTCTAAATATAGAAAAAAGGCACAAACCAGCATATATTCAAGCTATAGAAGATGATGAAGTAGTCCAAGACGAAGAAGAAGAAGAAGAACCATGGTACACGGATATACTCAACTACGTCACCAAAGGAGAATACCCTCCCCATGCTGACAAAAGAGAAAAACGAGCATTAAGACTCTTGGCTTCCCAATACGTACTCATAGACAACGAGCTACATAAAAGGGTACCTAAAGGTCGAGCTCTCTTATGTGTAGGAAAAAAGGATGCCCAAAGAGCAATGAGGATAGTCCACGAAGGAATCTGTGGAACTCACATAAATGGCAAAATGTTAGTCCAAAAGATAATGCGAGAAAGATATTATTGGACTACAATGAATAGGGATTGCCATCAATACGTAAAAAGATGCCCTAAGTGCCAAATCTATGCCAATTTACAACATGTTCCTCCATCCTTGCTCTACACCTACACATCGCCATGGCCATTCTCTACATGGGGAATTGACATCATCGGCAAAATCACTCCCCCAGGAACAGGAGGCCACGAATATATCCTAGTGGCAATTGATTATTTCATAAAGTGGGTCAAAGCGAAATCATACGCTAAACTCACTGCAAAACATGTAGCACTCTTTATTGAGAGAAATATTATTTGTCGATACGGAGTCCCACATGAAATGATAAGTGACAATGGAACTTACTTTCAAGTCGAATGTGAAGAATTGCTACAAAAATATGGCATTCAACATCATCATTCTTCCCCTTATAGGCCTTAAGCAATTGGAGCAGTCAAGGCAGCTAATAAAAATCTAAAGACTATCATCGAGAAAATGACGAAAAATTATAAGGATTGGCCTGACAAACTTCACTTCACATTGTGGGGTTATCGCACGTCAATTTGCACATCAACAGGAAATACGCCATTTTCCTTGGTATATGGAATGGATGTCGTACAACCTGTCAAACTAGAGATTCCATCTCTACGCATCGCATTAGAGAGTAAACTCGATGAAGTTAAATGGACTACGGCAAGATATAAAGAGTTAATTCTACTCGATGAAAAACGACTAGAAGCTCTACATCACACTCAATGTTACCAAACTCGTATGGCTAGGCATTTTAATAAGAAGGTCAAGACAAGAAACATCAAATTAGGACACTTGGTGTTAAAAGCATTAAGGAAAAATGTTTTAGATCCAAGGGGAAAATTTAGACCTAATTGGTCTGGACTCTACATTGTCAAAACAATCCTGTCAGGAGGTGCAACAAAATTAACTGATATGGATGGCAATGAGTTCTCGAACATGACAAATCTTGACCAACTTAAGAAATACTACCCATAATTACTTGAGTAGGATACTCAAGAGAGCTACGTTTGACCTGATTCCTTAAGAAAAGGATATGTAGGCAACTCTTTACGGGTGCGGCCACTTTATTATTATTTTTTAAAAAAAATCTCGGATCCTAGAATTAATAAAAATTCGACAGAAGATCGACGGAACATCGGCGTCACAGAAAAAAATTTTGCGCCAACCGATGAACATCAGCCTAGACGACGGCATCCGTCTCTTGACGCCAGACTGCCGCAGCCGGCGCCAGTCGCATAATTGTGGCGCCAGTTTACAATTAAAAGTCAGGGAATATTTCGGTGTTTTTAGAAAAATTTTTGACTTCCGTACTCGAAAAAAAATTCTGGAAAATTAATTTTTCGGTTTTCATTGCTTTAATAAAATAAATTTAAAGTAAATAATTTAATTAAAAAGCTGGAATTTCATTAATAAAATAAACTACATTATTGATGGAATTTAAATAAAGCTTAAATAAATTAACTTTAAATAAAATAAATAAATAAACTAAGTCTAATAATTGGAAATTAAGCAATGCTCTTAATCTTCTTTCTCTTTCTTAGCCCTTTTTCCAATTTTTGTCTGCTTCTTCTTCCTCATCCATAACCTTAGCTAGTAGGAATCCTTTAGAGGACCTACATTCAATCTTGGAGTAAATAGTTTCCCCCTCAGCTAGGACTCCATGCTTCTTTTCTACCCAAGCTTTCTTTTCTGTGGTGTCAGCTTTCCTTTTTCCTTTATCTTTTCAGTACTCTTCTTCTTAGGCATTATAGGTGTTTTGAACTCGATCCTTTCACCCAAGCATTCCTTAATAGGAATCACCTTGTGTAGGGAATAAATTTCAAGCATTAATCCCCTTAGCTTGAACCCCACTGTGATCATACACTAAAGTACGGTGGCGTCCAAAAGGGAAGAAGAAAGAGCAAAAGAGTCGCCAACAAGTTTTAGGAACTTGTAAACCGTTCACAGGGTGAAGGTTACACCACTTAACGATCCAAGAGATTGTCAACTCCATAAAGTCTTGAACCAAATAAGGGTTCGGGGATGAAGGTACAAATCCAACCTAAAAGAGATTGAACCTGCCCTAATAATAGGCCTCTACTTTATTCTAATCGTATTCATGTGCGCTTTCTGACTAACATGCAATCAATAGAATTAACCCTAAACCTGTTTATCTATGTTGGTTGAATTTAATGCACAAATAAATCTATTATTGGCGATCACTTGAATTATAATCACATTAACCCTAAAAAAGATTATTAATTATCTTATATAAGCGTGATTACAAGTACAAAATTCCCTTTAAACATGCATAAAAGGCGTGATCAAGCAATAACAATAAATATCATCAAGCAACATAATAATAATATAATAATTATAATCATCATAATAACAATTAAAATAATCATGATCATAAATTATAATCATAAATAATAATTAAAATAATAATCATCACAATAACAATTATAATAAATATTATAATCATAAAATCATAATCATAAATAATAATTAAAATAATCATATCAACGTTAAAGAATAATAAGAATAGCAAGATCCTAGGCATGATACTAACAAGATTAATAACAAACCCTAGCATGTCACTAAGCAATAAAAATCATATCTTTAACCTTAACATGATACTAACAATCATAAATATTAGGAAGAACATAGAAGGCATCGTAACAATCATATTTAATATTAAAATTACCCTAGACATGATACTAGGAATCAAAATAACAATCTAAACATGATTTCTACACCATAACATCAATAAAACCATTAAAACACTTACTTTGATGCCTCGTACCTCTTTCTAATAACAAAATACACACGTTAGTAACTTCAAGGAAAATAATAAACAAAACAATTAAATTAAATAATTGAAAGAGAGATTTGGGACCAAACCCTCAGAAATTAAACCTTTCACGTCTAGGGCGAAGGCAACTTCGAATATGGCTAGGTGTATCTAGATCTAATGAATGCGGAATTTTGTATGTAAAAAGCTAGTTTAGAAAAAGAGAGAGAGAGTAATCAAGAGAAACATGATGAGAGTTGGTGAATGATTGAAGAGAATGAGAGAGAATTGAAAACTGGTTGTAGGTGATTATAATTGAAAACTGGTTGTAGGTGAATGTGGATGAATGTTGATTAAAATTGGTTTTAGATGATTATAATTGAAAACTGGTTATCGAAAATAGAGTTTTAACACGTTATTTATAGAGAAATCAGCCAAAAAGATAAAATATCAAAACAGAGTCTAGCGCACCTAAAACAGAGCTGGCGCCAACGCTGGCTTATTAGCGCCAGGCGCCAACATTAGCGCCAAGCGCCAATGCTAGCGCCAGGCGCCAGGCGCCAATGTCTGGCGTTAGGCGCTAATCCTGTTTTTGACGCGTTTTCTAAAATCAGATAAATTTTGCCATATAGGAGGATAAAATCGTATTTTTCCTCAAAAATGCTCTTTGATCTTTATTAAAACTCTGAAAAGTCAACAAAAGTCAATTTATCAATGCTAATTGAGTTAGGAATGAAAAGAACCTTCTAGAAGAATCTAGAAGACTAAAACCATTCCTAATTGCATTAGGAATGATAAATCATATTAGGCCCTCCCCTAGATCATTGGGCCGCATATAAAGCTCAAACCGGGCCCAGTTTAGTAATTTGGCCATAACTTCCTCAATATTCATCAAAATTGGGCTTATAATATACCGTTGGAAAGGTCTTTGCAAGCCCCATCCAACTACACTACTATTGGACCCATATCATGGACCAAAAAAACTGAATTGGCTGTTTTCTTAAAATAAGTTTTCAAAAACAGAGAGAAGAGAAAAGAAATTAAAACTATCCGCAACAGTAAACTTTCCACACTTTCGCTTCATTCGATTATGATTCGACGTGAAAGGTACTCATCACTGGGTTTGGTTTTGGGGAGACACAAATGGGTGTCTACAGAAGCCCCCACTTTGACTGAGTTTGGAGAAACGCAAGTTTCGAAAACAAAAGTCAAAGTATCGATAGGGACGGAGAATGATTCAGAACGTTCTGCAATCCTAAATCATTCTTGTAACGCCGATACCTGCAAAACTAGCGTTAGTTAAACAGATAAAAGAGTTAAGAAACGCGTATCTTGCACCGTCGAGCACACGTCTCTGAAAGTAACCGATTGTTTTGATGACCTTCTGCAAGCTAGAGAATGCCATCCCGCTTGAAAACCGCTACGCCTGTAACTGCTTAATATAGAAGACTGCTTCGCCTGAAACGATCCTCCTCCGCTGTGATAATATTCCACGTCCAAGGGAACACTATCGAAGATTGCTTCTCTTGAAACAATCCTCATCTACATTGATAATATTCCACGTCCAAGGGAATACTATTGAAGATTGCTTCTCTTGAAACAATCCTCATCCGCTTTGATAATATTCCACGTCCAAGGGAATACTATCGAAGATTGCTTCACTTGAAACAATCCTCATTCGCATTGATAATATTACACATCCAAGGGAATACTATCGAAGATAACTTCGCTTGAAATCACCTTCAGTTGCTTTTTGACAACTTTCCGCAATCTATGGAAGGCCATCTTGCCGTTTGTTTTGACGATCTTCCGCAATATAGGGAACGCCGTCGATCAATGTTGCTACATCTTGAGCCTTTTCTTGAATCATAGCGACAACCTTTCCAATCATAGCAAAATTCGTTGAAGACTGCCTCATCATGAACCGCTCTTCTCATATCTTGGTGACAACCTCCACAATCCTAGCGAACGCCGTCGAAGACCGCCCATCTCGTGCTATCTTCTCAAATCTTGGGTGACAACCTCCACAATCTTAGCGAATGCAGTCGAAGATCGCCCATCTCGTGCCATCTTCTCAAATCTGTGGTGACAACCTCCACAATCTTAGCGAATGCCGTCGAAGACCGCCCATCTCGTACTATCTTCTCAAATCTTTTCACAAATCTTAGTGAAAACCTCCACAATCTTAGCGAATGCCGTCGAAGATTGCCTATCTCGTGCTATCTTCTCAAATCTTTGGTGACAACTTCCACAATCTTAGCAAATGCTGTCAAAAATAACTTTACTTGAAGTCATTCTCAGTTGTTTCGATAATATTCCGAAGAAAATTACCGAAGACCAACACTTATCGATCTTTAAAGCTCGCCTAAACTTTGCTTCCGCTAAAACCAGTATGTCGGTGTTTCCGTGATGAGCCAATTCTTAGGCGCTTTAAGCTAAGTGAGACGATCTTTCATCAAGTCGACCACTTATTGTGATTGTAATCAAATCGACTACTCAATCATGTCAAATTGCTTATAGGGCCTAACTGGCGTACCAAGGAACCCGAATATGAGGTCGAAATCACCTTTCTGAGAGGCTTCGAGCTCTGTCGCTGCTGAAATATCTCTAGCGCCAAGAATTGACTCTATCGCCAGACACTAGGATCTAGCGCCAGGTGCTGGAGTAGGGTCTTCCTTATTCTGTTGCACCTGTATTTATTTTTTACTATAGAACTTTGCCAATCTCTTTAATTATCTTAGGGTTGACCTAAGGTTTAATGTCGCTTGACTCATTGACTTGACACAACTTAAGGTATAAACTTGACTCTCTGTGATTGACTCGAGGTTGACTCGACTCGAAGTGAAATCACACGTGTGACTCATGACCCGTGTGTGCATTGTATTATGATTGCGCGACTCGGAAATGAAAAAAAAAAGCAAAAATTTTCCGTCATTTTTGTGGAGGGTACTGACTTTCTCCCGAAAAAGAAAGACGCAAAAAAAAAAATCGAAAGTTTGAAGACGCATGTTGAATGAGCTTAGTCAAATGTCGTTTGATACTAACTCTCAAGGTGCAAGGATTAATCCATCCTAGGCTATCTCAATGGTTGACTCAATGATGAAAGTATTTGAGTAACTTAGGCACGGAAGCACTTCATACTTCGTGATGCAATGACAATTATGAGCGATGAGTGATGTGACAAGGCATGCTTTAGCGTTAAGATTTCATGACAAAGGGTTCCTAAGGAAAGTATATTTGGTCATGTATCTGTGCAGTGTGTGAAAGTGACCTTAAAGCTAGGCCGCAAGAGCTAAGTGTGTGGAAAGATATTATGAAAAGAGTAAAATGGTGGTGACTCTTAGTCTAGGTAAGCTAATGATGTAGGGATCAAACCCCCAATTCTAGCTCTAAGTGAATAGGGATGAGCATTGGAGATCCCTTGATATGACCATGATGTGTGAATGCGAATGTGAATATGAATGCATGTTTATTACGGCCGCACCTCAATGTGAGGTTGCCTACGTATCTGTTAGGAATCAGGCCGAACGTAGCTCTAGCCGAACCTCGCACAAGTGTGTATACCTCAAAAAGGTCTTTTAAGGGTTGTAACGTGGTTAGGCTAAAGGCTATTGAAGAAGGGGATAAAGGCTCAAGACCCTAGACAATCCCCCAAGGTGTGCAACCTTGCTTTTGAGTCTTTATATTTTTATGCTTGAGTTTCTACTCTTGTTTAGCTCTTTTTTTTTTAGTTTAGCATTTATTTCATTTTAATAAGTGTGGGCAATCCCGATCATGCGGTCTATCACACACTTGGCATTCATGTTTCCGAGGCACGGTACCAAGAACTCGATAAGAGACGCAATCTGAGATGTGTTCTGATCAAAGATATTGGAACACTTGCCCTTTGTACACTTTTATTTATTTATTGCTTATTTTTTTTCTTTTGAAGTCACTCAAGTTTTTTAGATTGCATAGGTTACACACCATCCCATCCCAAGGTTAGGTAGATGTAGGTTGAAAAAAGAAAGGTCTATCGTTAGACAAGGCTCAAAGTGGTTTATGAAGAAAGGATTGTAAATTTGAAAGGTGAAAGGAGATATGATGTGGCTACAAGGGGTGCCTCAAATCATTGGTATACCTTGTGCTTAGTTTGACATGGATTTTTTTTTTATTATTTTTTTTATTTGCAATGTAATGAAATGATCATATGCAAGAAAATAAATGCTCATTTTATTAAAGGAAAATATGTAATGATCCTACAAAATAAATCTAAGGAGAATAAAAAGGTGCCTATGCTAGACTTATTGGGGAAAGGGTAAAATAAAAAGAAATAGAAAAAAGAGGTCACGAAATCTTGTCGTTGAAGCTCGCCTCTTGTCTTGTGTTGTTTCCTTTATCATCACTCGCTCTTCTTGTTAACTGGAGGCATGGGAAGCTTGTTATTATCAATCAAATGTTGGATAGCCTCCTTTAGCTTCCAACAGCTCTCAGTAGTATGACCCCCTACCTTGATGGTACTTGCAGTGTTTGTTTGGATTCCAACTAGACAATATCTTTTTGGGTGTGGGATCTTGAATAGGTAGAATGGGAGCAATGAGTCCTTTGGCATGGAGTCGATCGAAGGCAGTATCGTAGCTCATCCCAATGGGGGTGAAGTCTTTCCTTAGTTGCTTCTTAGATTCTTGGTTATCCATGGCTAATACTTCACTGAGATCGAAGGTACTAACATTGTTACTAGAGTGGGCGTTTTCGGAAGAAGGATTGTCGTTCTTCTTTCCTTTCCAGCCACCGTGGTTACTATTGTTAGTAGCTTTTTGCTTTGCGAGGTCATCTTCGATTTCAATTCCGATGTCATAAACGGCCTTGAAAGTATTCAGATTATGTTGATATTTTAAATTCTTCGAATACTTCTCTTGGAGATTCTTGATAAACATCCTCACAGATTCTTTTTTCGGTGGGGACCTCAATCATCTTTGCAGAAGTTTCCCTCCATTTATTAAAGAAAGAAGTAAAGCCTTCATTCTCTTTTTGTCTTAGCATCTCAAGTTGTCTATGATCGGTTTCAACTTGAATATTGCACTTGTATCTATCAACGAAAGTGTTTACTATCGATTCCCAGGTAGAGGTTTTCTCTTTATCAAGGGAGAAGAACCATTGTTGGCAAACGGTTTCAAGAGACAGTGAGAACACAGAGGGGAAAACCTTCTTATCGATACCCTTAATGTTCATTATAGTTTCAAAAGCTCTTAGATGAAAGTAAGGGTTATCTGTTGCCTTGAATTTAGGGATGTCGGTGGCGTTGAACTTATGCGGAAGAAGTTCCTTGTCCAACGAGACCCTTTGTGAACTCATACCCTGAAATTTATAGTCACTAGATAGCTTGCTTAGACTCTCTTGCATGAGGTTCATCTGTTGTTGCTTCACGGGATCATTGATCTTGAGTGTGAGGAGCTTCAGTGTCTCAGACACGGTAACCAGTTGGTTTCTAAGCTCATTGACTTCTTCTTGACTTGCCATTATCTTTTTAGCCTTCCTCTTTTGACGAATTGGTTTATCAAAAAGTGAGACTTGAATAAAGAGGTTTTCCTTGATTAATCGCCCTTCTTTCCTCGACCAAGTACTGTGGAAAAGGAATTTGGGGATATTCATTGTTAATTATTTAACTCAAACTTTATTTAACATGCAATGGATGGAGGAAGTGAAGAAAGATCGGAATAGAATGTGAAGAAAAAATGATGTAGATGGAGGGATATGAAGAACTAGGAATAGAATGTACCCCCAACTCAAATGACGGAAAAGACCGACTCATGCATGAACCTAAGACATGGTCATGGTGACATATGCTCGAAGTGTGTGCTAAGACTAGTGAGTGTAGGTGATATATTAAGACTCATGTCATGACCATGTGGCTAGACTATGTGACTAGACTCACTTAATGACTCGACCAAGTACTATTGACAGCGAAAATTAACCGAATAAATTAGTAAACTGGTTAATTAGACACTAGGTGATGACTCGACCAATAATCTGAACTGTCAGCCAAACGACAGGACTGGCGTCGCAATGTTTAGTGTAGCGTCAGACGACAGAGCTGTCGCCAGGCGCCACACTCCACAAAGTGGCGTTACAGTCCGGACTTAGGCGCCAATACTGGAGCTTCAATCTGGGACTATTTTCGGTGTTATTAATCAACAGGGGTATGCCTAAAGTCGTACTAGGTCAATTCTGATTAAAATATTAGAGTTTATTTACTCTAATTAATTAATTAATTAATTAATTAATTAATTAGGCAAAGTTCTTTAAGTCATTAATTTATTTAATCTCAACACAAGTCTAACAAACGGTTAAGAAAACATAGATCATATGCACAACAATTAATGCACAATTAGTCAAGTAGGCACAATATGATGCAATGAGTTTGCAACCTAACCATGGCTCTAGTTCTCTAAAGTTCGGGATATGGTTTAGTCAATAGAGGGTCCATGGTTAATTGTCCAGATGCACCGCGCGGAAGCCTAACTGTGAAGGGTTGGCGCGAGTGGATGGGACACCGCGAGCTTTAGAAAAAAACTCGCTTCCATGGTTTGGTGAACTCAACATTCTCGGATGTACCCTTTGTTGCTCAAAGCGTTCAATCGGGTAGATGGAGCTTGAATTCCCAGAGGGTTATGTCCATATGTAGAACACATATGGGTTTTAGAAAAGTGAGAAAAACTCAATTAGGAAGTAGGATAGAGCAAACAATACAAAAAACTGGTCGAAATTAGAACGCATATTTCTGGCTCGGTATTGGAGGAATTTGGCGCCAGCAAACAGAGACTGGCGCCAGGTTTTAGCTGTAGCGCCTGGCGCTAATGCTGGCGTCTGGCACCAATGCTCTGGCCTCTGGAGCTAATTCCTACATGCCTTAGCAGCTTTCTGTGCTCGATAAAATTTTCCAGTTTCGCGCAGTGTTATTTCGGTCCTAGTTGTGAAAGATATTTCTCAAATTTCTTACGTGTAAAATCCTATGTTTTTAACTCATTATGGATGATCTTTCCAATGAGATATTTTTTATGCATATGACAATAATGTTAATCAAAATTACGCAGATGAAATACTTAGACCGTTTCGAGTCTCATCCACTCATTACAAATCATTGCCGAAACAAATTCAGGAATTAAAATAGAAATCCTCCCCAGTGGAGTCGCCAAAAAGTGTAGGGAATAAATTTTAAGCGTTAATCCCCTTAGCTTGAACCCCACTGTGGTCATACACTAAAGTACGGTGGCGTCCAAAAGGGAAGAAGAAAGAGCAACAGAGTCGCCAACAAGTTTTAGGAACTTGTAAACCGTTCACAGGGTGAAGGTTACACCCCTTAACGATCCAAGAGATCGTCAACTCCATAAGGTCTTGAACCAAATAAGGGTTCGGAGATGAAGGTACAAATCCAACCTAAAAGAGATTGAACCTTCCCTAATAATAGGCCTCTACTTTATTCTGATCGTATTTATGTGCGCTTTTTGACTAACATGTAATCATTAGGATTAACCCTAAACCTATTTATCTATGTTGGTTGAATTTAATGCACAAATAATTCTATTATTGGCGATCACTTGAATTATAATCACATTAACCCTAAACAAGATTATTAATTATCTTATATAAGCGTGATTACAAGTACAAAATTCCCTTTAAACATGCATAAAAGGCGTGATCAAGCAATAACAATAAATATCATCAAGCAACATAATAATAATATAATAATTATAATCATCATAATAACAATTAAAATAATCATGATCATAAATTATAATCATAAATAATAATTAAAATAATAATCATCACAATAACGATTATAATAAATATTATAATCATAAAATCATAATCATAAATCATAATTAAAATAATCATATCACATTAAAGCATAATAAGAATAGCAAGATCCTAGGCATGATACTAACAAGATTAATAATAAACCCTAGCATGTCACTAAGCAATAAAAATCATATCTTTAACCCTAACATGATACTAAAAATCATAAATATTAGGAAGAACATAAAAGGCATCGTAACAATCATATATAATATTAAAATTACCCTAGACATGATACTAGGAATCAAAATAACAATCTAAACATGATTTCTACATCATAACATCAATAAAACCATTAAAGCACTTAATTTGATGCCTCGTACCTCTTTCTAATAACAAAATACACACGTTAGTAACTTCAAGGAAAATAATAAACAAAACAATTAAATTAAATAATTGAAAGAGAGATTTGGGACCAAACCCTCAGAAATTAAACCTTTCACGTCTAGGGCGAAGGCAACTTCGAATATGGCTAGGTGTATCTAGATCTAATGAATGCGGAATTTTGTGTGTAAAAAGCTAGTTTAGAAAAAGAGAGAGAGAGTAATCAAGAGAAACTTGATGAGAGTTGGTGAATGATTGAAGAGAATGAGAGAGAATTGAAAACTGGTTGTAGGTGCTTATAATTGAAAACTGGTTGTAGGTGAATGTGGATGAATGTTGATTAAAATTGGTTTTAGATGATTATAATTGAAAACTGATTATCGAAAACGGCGTTTTTAATACGTTTTTTATAGAGAAAATCAGCCAAAAAGATAAAATATCAAAACAGAGTCTGGCGCACCTAAAACAGAGTTGGCGCCAACGCTGGCTTATTAGCGCCAGGCGCCAACATTAGCGTCAGGCGCTAATGCTAGCGACAGGCGCCAATGTTTGGCGTTAGGCGCTAATCCTGTTTTTGACGCGTTAAAATCAGATAAATTTTGCCTTACAGGAGGATAAAATCATATTTTTCCTCAAAAATGCTTTTTGATTTTAATTAAAACTCTGAAAAGTCAACAAAAGTCAATTTATCAATGCTAATTGAATTATGAATGAAAAGAACCTTCTAGAAGAATCTAGAAGACTAAAACCATTCCTAATTGCATTAGGAACGAAAAATCATATTAGGCCCTCCCCTAGATCATTGGGCCTCAGATAAAGCTCTAACCGGTCCCAATTTAGTAATTTTTCCATAACTTCCTCAATATTCATCGGAATTGGGCTTAATATATATTGTTGGAAAGGTCTTTGCAAGCCCCATCCAACTACAATACTATTGGACCCATATAATAAACCAACCAAACTGGATTGGCTATTTTCTTAAAATAATTTTCAAAAATAGAGAGAAGAGAAAAGAAATTAAAACTATCTGCAACACTAAACTTTCCACACTTTCGCTTCATTCGATTATGATTCGACGTGAAAGGTACTCATCACTGGGTTTGGTTTTGGGGAGACACAAATGGGTGTCTACACCTTGTCACCTAGACGGGTCTTCACATCAGTTTTACTCTGATTTTTCTTCACGCCCTTTGAAGATTTCTTCAGAAGCCACTTTTTCACATCATTGGGCAAAGGAGGAACCTTTTGGTTAATTACCTCCTATAAAGGTCTAGCGCTCCAATAAGCATCAAATTTGTCTACTTCCTGGGAGACAGGGAACTCGTAGGGACGACGAAGATCACCAGAGGGAATAGTCTGAAGTAAGTTGTATTGTCTTTTTACCCTGCAGGGATAATAAAAAGTCATACGGGACAAGCTTGGAAGACGGCAGAAAGGTTGCTTGTTGACACCAACCATCTTTTCTATTTTCCACCAAGGAATGACCCACTTGATGGAAAAATTACAAGACTCGAAGACCTTCTTCCATTCATGGCGCCCCATCTTAGAGAAGCGTTTCTTCCTCCTCACGAAGCAATTTGGAGTATACTTCTCAATGTTGTCCGGAGGGCTAATTAATTCCAGTCTTTCCATTAGCCACATCTGTAAAAATTGCAATGCAAATAAATTATTATTACTATACAAAAATATATTTTTGATTTCTGTAATTAATAATATTATTTTTCTACCTGTAATAAAATTGGAGAGCCCCGAAAAGGTGCTTTTAGATTTCTGTTTAATTCATCAAGACTAAGCATAGTCTCTCCAACTATTAAAGGCATTGGATTTCTCCCTGATTCAATTTGTTCTAAACCAGTGGATATAATTTATTGACCCTCATTATTTTTACCACTAGTAAGAAAAAATTGATTAAGCATGCAAAACAAGAAAGCCTTTCTTCTATAAACATGGAAGGATTCAGAATAAGGTCTATCAAAATAATGGCGAGCAAATTCTTTCAAATTAACTATACTACCATCTACTATTTTTGATAGATCTATGTCTTTTAAATTGAAGAAGCGTTCAAAATCCTTATAATAATATTAATTTATTCTAGGGATTACTACAAGATCTAGTGCAGGGAAGCCTAAAATAGCACCAAATTCCTCCGGCAAAGGGCTAATTTCATCATACCCTATTCTAAAGCAATGAGTATCTACATCCCAATATTCTAGAGCGGTATGAATAAAATCTGAATCAAGATCTACCCCTTTGATGTCATAAATACCCCCCAAGTGAAACACATCTAATTCTTTTCTCTCTTTGGCATTAAGAGACCGACACCATTCACAGGTGTAGTTGGTAAAACTTTTGGAGACTGGAGACATAATGTTATTTTTCTAAAAGCTAAGAAATATTCTATTTGCTGAAATTATGAAGAGAACCGGCTGGGCAGGGGGCTATTTATGCACAAAATAGGAGCAGTTTTAATCAAGGAAGGATTCGGAGTCAGCGCTCTTTAGCGCCAGACGCAAACTATTGGCTCCTGACACTAGAGTCTGGCGCCAAACGCTAAGTGTGGCGCTTGGCGCTACACCACAACGCGTGGCGCCAGCTGGCGCCAATAGGCCTCATCGCACGCGCTTTTTAAAATACCGCGTTTCTGACTTGATTCGAGTCTGCTAATGACTTAACGATTTCCTTATCTTTTTTCTAAATATTCATTTATTCTTCCCTTTTAATTAATATAGCTATTATATTAATTATATTATTTTTCTAATTTTATTTAGACTAATATTTCATTTGACTTTTCGTATTTTCATTTTTTCTTTTTTGGGGGAGAAAGTCGGATACCATCCATCAATAATAAAAATGACGGAATTTCTGCGCAAAACTATTTGTCACATTTCCTTGCACACACAAACATGCACATAATAATAATAAAAAATGAAAAACATGATAAATAAAGAATAAACTCATAATAGTATGTAGATACAAAACATGTCTAATAATGAGTCTAACTAAAAGGCAAAGTTCTATACAAAGTCAAAATAAAATAAATAAAAAGCACAGGATTAAACAACGGCGCCGGGAGACGTACACCCATCATCTCATAGAACTGCGCCGTGCGAGGAGTAACCTCTCCACCAACTCCAGCTCCAGTCTCCTCAGGAGGAGGAAAGCTCAACACAAGACCCGTCCACCCAAGATCAACCTAAGGCTGAGGCTGCGGAGGCTGCTGCGATGACGAGCCAACCTCGTACATCCCACCACCTCTAAGAGCCGAGGTAGCCTCTCTCTGGCCTACCGTCGCAGCATGTGCACCCTCAGAGGAAGAGTCTGAGCCCTCTACCGCCTCGGTACGAGCAGCCTTAGAACGACCGCCCTGACCTCCCAAACCGGTGCAGCGACGTCTCGAGCTAGACCTCGCTGGATCCCTCCGCGCCTCAGGTCTCGTGCGGGTACGAGAAGGAATGGGCTGACCCTGCAAAAGAAATTAAAATCAGAAACAGGCAAAATAAAAGTGGCAATACAAAAACATATGAAGGGAAGACTACCTCCTGAACGGCATCGTCTCGACGGCAAGTAGCCACGTTCCTCATCCGGACAAGCTGGCTCCGGAAGGCATCAATGCATCGTGCCATCGCCGAAACCACCTCACATGAGAACTGTCAAAGAAATAAAGTCAGTAAACATACATAACCTATATGGATAAAAAGTTACAAATAAACAAGCTTACCTGATTCTAGTAGTGAGGAATCGACCTCTCCACAAAGCGCTCGTCCTCAGGAGCCGGAGGAATCATCTCTTCAATCGGCCCATATGTCCCCTGATAATGGATAGACATACGGGGTGGCACGAACTCAGCAGCATCGTCCTGACAAGGCAAAACAAAATCAGTAAAGCATCACTTGGGGGCTACTTAACGAAAGTTAACAGCTGAAATCGTACCGCCACATCCTCAGCAGGTATAGGAACTGGAGCTAACAACGGCAGTAGCTCCTCCCCATAGCATCGCCTAGGGATCGTGTAAGATCGCCAAGGGGTACCAGCTCCCTCTGACATGCTCACCAACCTCGTGGCGTTAAACATGTGACGTGGTGGAGGAACAGGAACGATAAAGGTATCTGAGGAATGCTGAATAGCAACCCTCTCTCCAAGATATGTAGCCGCTCCATAGGTCCCTAAGAAATAGCGACGCTCAGAAGAATACTGAGCGGCTAACCCGGGGACTGCCAGGTCGACCCACGGTCGGTACAACACCCTAGGCTCCTGCAAAGAGCTTCTACCATGCAAGAATCTATTTAAGGCACCATAAAATGTCATACCTAGATGATCCAATCTCGGACATAGGCAGTGGACATCCCCAAACGGCGGCTACCCCAGGAAGCGCTAACTGGAAGCCTGCGCGGCGACGGTCTCGCCGGCGCAGCTGAGGGGAAGTACTCGTAGAACCAGATCTACAAGAAGCTAAAGTTATCATTAAGTGCTAACGAAAATGTAGAGCTAAACTTCATAGGGAATAAAGGATACCTCTACGACCCTCCAAAAGCCGGATAGAGCGACATTCCCCCGAAGGACCAATGTCGACACGAGTCCCGCAGCGCTCAGATGATATCAGCATAGGCCAAGCTGGCCCAGTCATAAGTCCCAATCCGGTGTAGATCGCGGACGGCAGGAAGGTAGTAAAGCAGCGCCCTACTACCCTTGTTAGGGGAGAACGTCCCTGACAGCAAGATAAGTGTAAAGATGCGCACCCGCTGCTCTCGGGTAGTCGCACCATCGTCAAAAGCCACTGCTAGAGTCGAGCGGCGAATCCCCCTAACGCTGAACTAAGTCAAATCTACCTCAGCTCGAGCCCGAATTGCAATCGAACCCAACAACTCCTCGACCTCAAGAGAAAAGACGTCGATCCCGCTGTCGAACGGCAGTGGCACGGAGCTAAACTCCAGTCCTGTGATGAGACTGAAGTCGGTAGGAGTGACCATCATCTCACCCCAGGGGAAGTGGAAAGTGTTGGTGGTGTCCCAAAAGAACTCCACCAGAGCACGAACTACATGGTGACCCCCGCTAGAGGCGACCATTGCCTCGGAGGTCTCGAACAGTGTAGTAAGCCCGCAAGACTCCCATAGAAGTCTCGTCTGATCGTCTCTGGCGATGTACATCTTGTATAGATCGCCCAAGCTGTCACAACTGGAACCATGACAGCGTGTCCTCCCAACAGTGATGCCCCGTCTCACCCCCTCAGAGATGTGGTGGACGGGAGAAAAATAAAAGGTCCGCTCATCCCACTCAGGGAGTCGGCTGAGCGAAGTGGACGGTTCGGCATCGTCCTCTACGGGCTCATGCTCCCGTCGAACGTCTCGGGACCGTGAAACAGAGCCTCGCTGTCTAGCCATGCTACATTGCGCAGAATTATCATAAATTAAGGTTCTATGGTATCTAAGGTTCGCCTAGCCGCATGATACTATGATCGCAAAAAAAAAAGAACAGAGTACGTAGTACTAAAATAGAGCACGAATTGAAATTGAGCATAACGACATTTTTCAAGCAATCAAACAATTTCTTGCAATACTATAGTAATTATTGTGACAAATTGGACAAGAATTGCTAGCAAAAAATCAAGAACAAGCCACATTGTTTTCCCGACCTAAGAGGTTTAACAATGGTGATTTGTTCATTTCTTCACCAAATTGAGTCAAACAAGTCTCAAATTACTCCCAAGAAAATATATAAACATAATCAAGCAATTTCATGGCATAAAATTTTATAAACAAAGAGAATTAAGCAATTCTAATTTCGAATTTTCATGAAATTCGTGAATAAATACATGCAAAATTCATTAAAACCGGTGTGATTTTGAAGGAAACTTACATAGATCGGGAAAATGGATGGAATAAGCTTTGATTTTCAACAAATTTGAGCGAATTTGGTTGAGAAACGAGCAAGAACGAGTGAATTGAAGTTCTGAGAATTCTCGAGCAAGAAACACGAGCAACAGCAGCGGAAATGAGGAAGAGAAGGGTATTTAAGGAAAACCCGACTCTAGCGCCAAGCGTCAGTCGATAGGCTTTAGCGCCTGGCGCTAGCTCTAGTGTCTGGCACTACAGGCAGATAATTGGCGCTGACGTTATTTCAGCGGCGCCAGAACATTCAGCCACTCAGTACGATTGTTCCAACCTTATGCAGTATGTTTTGGGTTCCTTGGTACGCTAGTTAGCCCCTCTAAGCAATTTGACATGATTTTTAGTAATTGGCTTGATTACATAAAGTGATCGACCTGATGAAAGATCATCTCACTTAGCTTAAAGTCCCTAAGCATTAGCTCATCGCAAAAGGCACCGACATACTGGTTCATTTAGAAAGGCACCGACATACTAGTTCATAATTCAGCAAAAGGCACCGACATACAGGTTCAAAAGAAGCAGAAGCACCGACGTACAGGCATAGCGGAAGCAAAGTTCAAGCGAGCTTTTAAAGACCGACAAACGGAGGTCTTCGGTAAATTCCTTTGGAAAGTTATCGCAACAAATGAGGATAGCTTTAAGCAAGGATATCTTTGGCAGCATTCCCTATCTTGCGGAGAGTTGTCACAAACAAGTGAAGGTGATTTCAAGCGAAGTTGTCTTCGATTGTTTTCCCTAGGATGTGGAAGATGGTCACAAAGCGGAAGAGGATCGTTTCAAGCGAAGAAATCTTCGATAGTGTTCCCTGGCTTGTAGAAGATTATCATGGCAGAATTGAAGGCGATTACAAGCGAAGCAGTCTTCAAGCGGGATGGCATTCTCTAGCTTGTAGGAGGTCATCAAAAACAACAAAAAGCAGCAGAAAATCGGTTACTTTGAGAGACGTGTGCTCGACGGTGCAAGATACGTGTTTCTTAACTCTCTTATCTGTTTAACTAACGCTAGTTTTCAGGTATCGCATTACAAGAGTGATTTAGGATCGCAGAACGTTCTGAATCATTCTCCGTCCCTATCGATACTTTTAATTTTGATTTCGAAACTTGCGTTTCTCCAAACTCAGTCAAAGTGGGGGCTTCTGTAGACACCCATTTGTGTCTCCCCAAAACCAAACCCAGTGATGAGTACCTTTCACGTCGAATCATAATCGAATGAAGTGAAAGTGTGGAAAGTTTAGTGTTGCGGATAGTTTTAATTTATTTTCTCTTTTCTCTGTTTTTGAAAACCTATTTTAAGAACACAGCCAATCCAGTTTGGTTGGTCCATGATATGGGTCCAATAGTAGTGTAGTTGGATGAGGCTTGAAAAGAGCTTTCCAACGACATATTATAAGCCCAATTCCGATGAATATTGAGGAAGTTATGGCCAATTACCGAACTGGGCCTAGTTTGAGCCTTATATGCGGCCCAATGATATAGAGGAGGGCCTATTATCATTCCTAATGCAATTACGAATGGTTTTAGTCTTCTAAATTCTTCTAAAATGTTCTTTTCACTCCTAATTCAATTAGCATTGATAAATTGAATTTTATTGAATTTTTAGAGTTTTAATCAAAATAAAAGAACGTTTTTTAGGAAAATACGATTTTATCCTCCTGTACGGAAATTTCTATCTGATTTTAAGAAAACGCGTCAATAATTAAGTTAGCGCCAAACGCCAGCATTAACGCCTGACGCTAAGCTTGGCGCCTGGCGCTAATGTCAGCGTCTGGCGCTAACCTCGCTTTACGCATCATAACTCTGTTTTGATTTTTTATCTTTTTGGCTGATTTTCTCTATAAATAGTCTTCTAAAAACTCCGTTTTCATTCACCAACTCTCATCAAGATTTTCTTGATTACTCTCTCTCTCTCTCTTTTCTAAACTAGCTTTTTCTCAAATACAAAATTCCGCATTCGCAAGACTTAGATACACCTAGCCATATTCGAAGTTGCCTTTGCCCTAGACGTGAAAGGTTTAATTTCTGAGGGTTTGGTCCCTAATCTCTATTTCAATTATTTAATTTAATTGTTTTTATTATTATTTTCCTTGAAGTTACTAACGCGTGTATTTTGTTATTAGAAAGAGATACGAGGCATCCAAGTAAGTGCTTTAATTGGTTTATTGATATTATGACATAAAAATCATGCTTAGATTGTTATTGTGCTTCCTAGTATCATGTCTAGGGTACCTTTAATATTAAGTATGATCAAAAGTATGATGTCTTTTATGTTCTTCCTAATATTTATGATAGTTAGTATCATGTTAGGGTTAAAGCTTTGATTTTTATTGCTTAGTGACATGCTAGAGTTTGTTATTAATCTTGTTAGTATCATGCCTAGGATCTGGCTATTATTATGCTTTAACATTATTATGATTATTTTTATGATTTATGATTATAATTGTTATAATTATTGTTATGATTATTATTATTATTATTATTATTATTATTATTATTATTATTATTATTATTATTATTATTATTATTATTATTATTATTATTATTATTGTTATGATTATGTTGCTTTATATTTGTTGTTATTGCTTGATCACACCTTTTATGCATGTTTAAATGGAATTTGTACTTGTAATCATGCTTAATAAGATAATTAATAATCTTGTTTAGGGTTAATTTGATTATAATTCAAGTGATCGCGAATAATAGTTTTATTTGTTCATTAAATTCAACCAACATAGATAAACTGGTTTAGGGTTAATCCTATTGATTGCATGTTAGTTAGAATAAAAGTGCACATGAATACGATCAGAATAAAGTAGAGGCCTATTATTAGGGCAAGTTCAATCTCTTTTAGGTTGGATTTGTACCTTCATCCCCGAACTAACAGTCATGGTTCAAGACCTATTGGATTTGACGATCTCTTGGATCGTTAAGGGGTGTAACCTTCACCCTGTGAACGGTTTACAAGTTCCTAAAACTTGTTGGCGACTCTTTTTCTCTATCTTCTTTCTCTTTGGACGTCACCGTACTTTAGTCTATGATCACAGTGGGGTTCAAGTTAGGGATTAACCCTTGAAATATTCCCTACAAGTACCAACACAGGAGGTTTGAAATAATATGCCAGTTGCATTAGAAAAATCACGCAAACAATTAAATTCAGTGTCATTGTCACTTTGAACAATTTTAATTGTTTGAGAGAATTGCCTATCAACCATTTCTACTAACGACATAAACATACGAAACACCTCAGTTTTATCAATAAGCAAATATATCCAAACCGCACGAGAGGCAAAAAATTATTTATGTTTATGTTAAAAAATAACGAGCACCACAAGACGATGCATGTCGATAAGGACCCCATAAGTCACAGTGTATCTTTTCAAAAATTCTACTAGTTTTATTTTCACTTAATGAAAAACTATCTCTAGGGTGTTTAGCACGAAAACACACTTCACATGCTTTATTTAAATTACCCTTACAATTACGAGCGGGAGAGAGAAGCTTAACAACTTTTTCCGAAGGATGACCCATACGCTTGTGCCACAATTCTAACAAATCCAGATGACTCAGATGTAGCCACATGTTGTACCGATGCTCTTCCTTTGAAGTAGAATAGTCCATCTCGTCTAACACTCGTTCCAATCAGCTCCCTCGACTGGTCCTGTATAGCACACATATTAGAGTTAAATTGGACATTGTAATTTGTGTCATCAATTAATTGTGATACCGAAATTAAATTGCAACGTAAATTAGGAACAAATAACACATGAGTAAGGACAATTTTTGAAGATAATCGAACCGATCCTTCCTTTGTGGCATATACTGTTTTACCATTCGGAAGACCGACCGGACAATTTGAGATGAGTTGAGTATCAAATAGCCACTTGTCACAACAAGTAACATGTCTACACTAGTAGAAAATAAGTGATGGGATGCCCCAAATGGCAAGTGGTTTTAAAAATCCGCTTGCCATTTACCTACTTTTTTAAAAAAAAAAATCCTGTAATTTTAAATGGCAAGCGGTTTTGGCGCGAACCGCTTGCCAGTATATATAATGACAAGCGGTTTGGGGTTGAACCGCTTGCCATTAGACATATTGGCAAGCGGTTCAACCTCAAACCGCTTGCCATTAAAAAAAACCCTAAATCCGCGCGCCCTACCCCCTTCTTTTATTTCTCTTTCTCCTCTTTCTTTACTCAGCTCTTTCTCTCTCCTCTTCATGAACGCCGTTTTCCCTCTCTCCTCTTTCATTCTTACTGCTTCCTTCCCTCTCTCTCTCCTCTTCTCTTCCCTAATTCGCCCCTTTCTTCTCTTTCACTTTCTCTTTTTCTTTGTTCTTTCTCGTCTCCTTAAATTCGAACCAAAATCGGGTAATTTCGAGCAAAATCGAACAAAACCCAAGTTAAATTTTGAGCAAATTTTGAACAATTTCGAGCAAATTTGTGCATGTGTGTGGGTGTTCAAGTTTTTTAGGTCAAATTCGACCATGAAAACTCTAGATCTAGAGTTTTTATGGTCGAATTTGACCTTTAAAACCATAATTTCAAGCCCAAATTGGCATTTTCATGGCGGGGATCTAGTTTGGGTGGAGGTCGTGGTGGGCTAGATGGGGTTTTTTTGAAGGTGGGTCGAATTTTTTTTTTTTTTTAATTTCGATTTCAGATTTATTTTGGGGGGGGGGTACGTCGTGGTGGGTGGGGGTCGTGGTTTGGGTGGGGTCTGGTCGTGGTTTGGTTGGGGGTCTAGTTGTGTGGGTGGGGGTTGGGGTTTGGGTTAGGGTTTTGGTGGGTTTCAGTGAGGGTTTTGGTGGGTGGGGGTTAGTTGGTGGTTCTGGTGGGTGAGGGGTGGTGGGGGGTCATGGTGGAGTTGTGGGTTTCGGTGAGGGTTTGGTGGGTGGGGGTCAGTTGGGGGTTCTGATGGTGGTGGCTGCTCGTGGGGGTCGTGGTGGGTGGTGGTGCTGGACGGTGGTGTTGGTGGTCGTGACTGGAAGTCCTGGAACATGAGCCCCTAATTTTTTTTTTATTTTTATTATTTGTATTAATTTTTTTTTGAGGAATATTATTTGCATTAATTTTATTAGTTGAATTAATTTTTTTTTTATAATGTAAATGTAATATTACAACAAATAATTAATAAAAATATTAATGTTTTTACATATGTTTGGTTTATATATCAATTTATGTGGAAAAAACCCAAAAAAAAAATTATTTTTATTTTTTATACCCCTAATGGGCAGTGGTTTGGCGCCAAAACCGCTACCCTTTCTCTAGTAATGGCAAGTGGTTCTGAACCGCTTTCCATTTAAATGGCTAATGGCAAGCCCCCTAAGCCCATGCGGTTCAAAACCGCTTGCCATTAGGGGGTTTGTACCGCTTGTCATTACGTTTATTCTACTAGTGCTAGAAGCACCTGTGTCCACAATCCATTATCAAACTCACCATTCAAGCGGTCATCGGGAACCTTTGTATTACCAATAAATCTGGCAATGGCTGTCCTTTGGTCTGCCGTAAAAGTTGAAGAAGCACTGCCTGTAGCCTCCACATTGCTGGTACTAGAAGCAACCCCTACATTGGTCGCATTAGCTCAAGCCGAGCCACGCCCTTTAGCCCCTACTTTGCCACGCTTAGAAGGATTTGGCCACCAATCTGGAAACCCATGTAATTCGAAGCATCTAGAGACTAAGTGTCCTGTTTTCTTACAATGAGAACAGTGCAAATTTGACTTCTCATACTTGTCATCGTGGCTAGCTTGCTTCACCTTCCCGGAGCTTGCTGTGTTGTTGGTATGAAGGGCAAAACCAACAACATCAGGTGGCTGCTCATCCGGAATTTTCTTTGAAAGGCGAACACGTTCATCTTGCACTACCAATTGATAAGCTCGTTCAAGATTAGGCAACGGGTCTTGAGAGAGAATGTTGGTGCGAGTCTGAGCGTAATAATTAGTACACAGCCCCATTAAAAATTCGTGGAGACGAGAATTATCCCTGCGCTTTTCATGTTCCAAGCCTGCGGTGCACTTCTCACAGCAAGAACAAGCAATAATTGGCTCATTGTTGTTCAATTCTTCCCACAAGGCAGTAAGTTTGCCGAAATAGGAAGCCACGGACATAGACTTGGGCTGCTCACATCGTGCAATCGAATACTTCAACTGTTGTATCCGTGGTCCATTAACGATGGCAAATCGCATCTTAAGGGTATCCCATAAGCGTTTGGCATCCTTGTACTTCGATAAAGTACCCTTCACTTCGGGATCAATAGTATTCATCAGCCATGAAATTAACATGGCATGGATTGTGTTCCAATCCGTTTGGGTACACGGAGAGGAAGGAGTGGTGATGGTGCCATCAAGAAACACAAATTTGCGACGAGCCTCCAACGCGGTTTGAACATCACCAGCCCATTCATCATAATTTTCGCCACGAAGATGGGTTGGAGTAATAAAATCCCCAGGTCTGTCATGAGGACCTAGGTAAAACGGTTGATGTAATGTCGATTCGCGGTGGTGGAGTATCATCTCCGGCCATAGGTTATGGTTTTTTTTTTCTTTTTTCGTTAATCACCCTTGGCGACTGATACCATGTCAGATTAATTAGGGCTTGAAGTTTACCCCATTCATTGATTGATCCTCAAATATATAGAGTACATAGTTTCCTAAAGCCTAACAAATTATATCAAGCCTATAAACTAAAAAACTAAATATAAGATAATAATCACAAAATATGATAATATTTCCTAATAATATTCCTAACAGGTTGATGGTTCGAATTTTACTTCGGGATGAAGTGGGTCGGCTTGAAATTGTTTTATTTGATTAGCAAGCCAGGTTGATTCGAATCTGATTACTATCAAGTTGTTTAAGTTACAATTTATATTAGCATGGTTTCAAATCAGGCCGGATCGTAATCCGTAACAATTAGTTTTGTTCAATAACATTTTGGATCGTTTTTGTGTTATTTGAAACAGATCGGGTTGTGAATGAGTTTTACTCCGGTTAATGCAAATTTAATTTATTATCCAATCGATTCTTAAAGGGGTATCAAATGGCAGATCAAAATGGGTCAGGTTAAAATGATGTTATTCAATAGTGGGTTGGTGAAAAAAAATTACAGTAATGAGTTAATACCCTCATTTAATTTCGTTGTTATAAATTTGTATAGAACATCTTTTCATAGGTATAAAGAGCTGCTATATTGCTTCGGAACCTTTTTATATATACGTCAATCTGAGCCGGGTTAGCCGTCTACATCCTGTAATTAAATCATCTAGTTAAAGATACGTAATACAAAAAGTATACTATAAAAATTATTCCCTCCGTTTTTAAATACTTGCTCCATTTCTTCAATCGTGGAGTTTTATGAGAAATTGGATTAATATATATATATATGGAAGTAGTGGGGTAGGGGAAGAATAAAAAATTATGAAAAAACAAGAATAGTTGAGAGAATTGGAGAAAAGATAATATGAAATTAATACAATATGATTTATGTTGGGTGCACTAGGTAAGAGAAATAAATTAAACATTGTAAAAGATTTCTAAATAAGGAGATGGAACAAGTATTCAAAAACAGCTGAAAAAGGAAAGTGAAGCATGTATTTAAAAACAGAGGGAGTACATACTTCAATTCCTCCATTTTTTAGTACTTGCAACACACATTATGTTGGGTCCGAATCCTCTGTCCCACTCATATGTCTCATTCCATGTCCCATTCGTTTTGATTGGTCCACGTCACTTTAAATATCAATATTAATATTAAAAAAATTTAATAGCAAATTAAATTAAATAAATTTTACATAATTTATATTTTAGTCCTTATCTTTTTTTTTTGTTTCTCCTTTACACAATTACGTTTAATTCAATCGCATCATTTTTTTCCTGTATACTACCTCTATAACTCTAGAAGAATCTTTGATAGACATGATAAAACAATCCGAGCATATCAATCATTATTATAAATATTCATAATTGAGTAAAGATACAACTTCATTGTAAATTCTAAACCTTTAAGAAATTGAAAATGCAGAAAACATACACACAAAAATAAAACTGAGAACTAGATTAGCTTAGTTGTTGAAAAGATGTGAGCACAGAAGAATAAACTAGGCCATAATTTCCATAAGATCTATCCCTCTAGTCATGGAACGTGTGATTCATCATCCTGCAACATGCCAACAAGAGATCAAAGTTACAAAGTATCAAGCCAACCAACTATTAAAATATAAAAATTTATTAAAAGTATTATCAAATTTTACAAGTATGTCATATACTTTGGTTCAAAAAAAAAGTATGTCATATACCTCTAAAAAAGGTGTCGGTCTTCTTGATCATTATATGTTTGTGGGGCTCCAATTGTTGACATTTGTGCCTATTAAGAAATGCTTGTATGAGTTCTTCTATTAAGTCCACAACAGATATAGTACTACTACAAGGATATGTAAACTTACATTTAGGAGTTGAGTTAAACTTCCTGAGCCAAGGTCAACAGTATCAACATCTTCGTAGAAGAAAGGAGTAGTATAACTGAAATGTGCTATAGGGTAATTATTTGACAATGGGATGGTATAATCCATTTGCCTCTCAGAAGTAGGAGTATAATTCATTTCTGAAAAAGTTGTTTTGCTGACCTGTTATATATACTTTAGCTTGAATATTAGTAATTATCAATAAGAAAAAATATTGCAGGTAGTAATTGTAAGACTATATGTATAATCCAAATACCTGATCATTTGTGCAATGTTTTTTGCGAGTACGACCTTTTTCTAAGGAACTCTTGCAACGAGTAGAACCATTATTGGAGCCATTACCTCTTCCACGCCCCCTACTCCCAGGACTACTGCCTCTCATTTTTATTCCTTTCACTGTTAAGGTATCACATTGCAGCTCTACATTAACATTTTCTTCACAATCTAAACTCTCTTCCTCATTATCATCCTCTTCTCCACATATCAATTTCTTTAGACGTGCTTCTACTTCCGCTAATGACTTTTGGTGTACATCTAAAGCCCATTTGTAAGTATCTTCACTTTGAGCTGCAACTCCTGCAAAGTGGGTAAATAATTTACCCAATTCTTGAAATCGTATCCTCGAACATATTTTTTCATCTACTTGTCGAGTAGACAGCTTATGCTGTTGACAAATTTCAACTTTCGCATCTGATTAGGGGATTTTTATCCACCAATCACCGTCTGACAAGTGGACCAACCAGGTTCCGCCACGTGTCCTTCACGAAGGCCAACAGGAGCTTGCCACGTGTCAATCACAGATACGTCCTCTACGGACCACTTTAGACACGCCACGTGTCCACCCATGCCAAATGGGACAACCGGCCATCAAGGCCCAATTCAGTCTAGAGGCCCGATCAGCCCTAGGTTTACCTTAAACCTAGAGAGTTGCACGCTTCTCAAGGCTATAAATACTCGATTAATCCTCATTAATCAGGGGATCGAATAATTAAGAGATCAAGCAGAGAAGAACAGAGTTATTAACAACCGGCTAATCTCGCTAACAACGCAGATTACCAACACTAAGCACTCTCACCTAGAGAGATCTCATTACTTTAATTTCTGTATTGATTACTCCTTAATCAGGTACTAACTTGACCGTTGGAGGCGGAGCTCTCAGGAGTCTCCGTTATTTTGCAGGTACAGGCGTCCGGTTCCAGTCTCGGAATTGTAACTCTCCCTACTTAATTCCTTGGCTACTAGGTAATTCTATTTACTTGGTCAAATTGAATAAAGAGTTCGAATACCGATTGATTAAATGGCCGACTGATCATCTATCCTGGAAACAGACAACCAGTCGTCCAGGGGCATAGGCGGCATACTTACTATTTGTACCTGTCTTAACGTTCGACCATACACAACAGTCGGTCTAGTGAGCAAATTTCAAATACTTAGACAAATTTGAACCAAAACAAAAAATTTGATTAAAAATGAGCCGGCCACAAAAGACCAGCAGAATATTCAAAACCCCGGCCCCCTGGCCGGGTAATTACAAAGCAAACGGCACGCAGGCCGTGAAAAGAAAAAATACTTAAAGCTTAAGAAGGGGGCAGTTCAGTATCAGCAGCAGCCGCCTGGTCAGCACTCTTCTTGCTTGACTCGGCCTTAGCTGCACCATCTTTTGATGCCTTACCCCCAAGTGGCACAAGCGCCACAACCGGCTCTTCCTCCTCCAACGCACCGTCCAACGCCTCTTCTTCAGCAGCCGCCAGGATCTGTTGATTATATATTTCCGAACACTGGCGGTACGTTCTTTCCCACGAGGCAAAGTCGGCACTGGGGAACAGTCGTTCCCAGGTCATGCGTTGGATTTGAGCGGAGTCTTCCACCATCTCCCGGACGAGCTCTTGTTTCTCTTGCTCGGCCTTATCCGAGAGCTCTTGGGTAAGACTCTTCTCCTGGTTCACCAGGCGTTCTTTTACGTTAGCCAAAGATTTCTCCATGGCTTCGTAAGAGTGCATTTTTTGGCGAAGGGGTTTCAGCTCGGCTTTAAGGTTGGTGACGGTCCCCTCCAGCTCGTCAACCTTCTTTTGGGCCGCCTCTAGCTGAGCCCGAACAGCGGCGGTCGCCTGCGCCTGATAATAAAGAAGATCAATGGTCAGTACTTCATTTTGGGCAATTTGAAACATTGCCTTATCACAGCTGGAGGCGGCCATAGCCTTTGCGGCCTTTACCTCTTTGTTTTTCCGATCAATCGGCTTGCGTAGGCTGTTGACTCGGAGCAGGGCCTAAGTACAAAGAAAAACAGGCGTCAGTTTCCAGATAAAAAGTTAACAGGCGTCCTAGAACTCAAAAAGCTCAAAAATATACTAAGTATACCTCAGCAAGGACCCCTGAAATTCCATCAAGGTTAAGGGTGCCGGCACCCTTGACCGCCTCCCTGTCAGATGGAGGAACTACTTTAACCATTGACTTGGCTACCTCAACCAAGTCAAGTCCCTGGGTGCCGGCTGCATTAAGCGAAAGGAAAAAACAAGTTAGACCTAATCAAGAAGGAAGCAAGGGTGAGTTTTTACAAGCAAGTGTCCATACATCTAGGCGGCCCCGCCTGGGTTTTAGAAGAAGTGGCCGGCTGCTTCTCAGCCGCCACTATTTTCCTGGAAGACCCAGGAGAGCTTGCAACAGTCGTCCTCCGGGCCTTGGGGTCCGGCTGTTGCGAGGAAGAAGCCCTTGGAGTGCCAGACTGAAAACAAAAAGAGTTAGTATATGCATAAGACAACTAAAAGGAGAAGAGTTTTCAAAGCTTACCAAGGGTGCCTCCTTGTTGGGGGAGTCGGCATACGACTGCTTCATTAGCGAGACCCGCAGCATGGCCGCCGCAGTCTTAGATGCTGTTATTTTACTCATGGCGTCGGCTGAAAGAAATAAACAGCAAAGTTAGTAAAAATCCCAAGTAAACAAGGCGTGAAAAAACAGAGTATTCGTCAGGCCGGCTACCTCTAGAGCACCGACTGCTGAGGCCACAGGCGGCCAAGAAGTACTCGTCATAGAGCCACTTGAAGCTCGGGACGCAGTTTAGGGGTACTTGCTCTCGTATCCCTGAAGTAGAGTTCACCCTAGTCTCTACTTTGAAGAGTCCTTTGTCTAGGATCTCTTTTTTAGCCTTTGGGGGAACAGGCGGCATGCTGCGGCCGCCTGCGAGAAGAGGCGGATCCCTATTCCACTTGTTAAAGCGTTTGTTCAGCTCCGTGTCTGAACTCTCGATAATAAGAAAGGTGTTCCGCCAATCCTTCCATTTGTTTGCCTTACCTCTCGTCATGAGGTAACCCCTATGGCTTGTTAATTGATACCAGCCGGTACCTCCCGACTTAGGGGTCCGGCTGAGATAGTTCATGTGGGCGAAAGCCTCAAAACTTGGCTCCACCCCGTTCAGTTCGCACCCGGCCACATAGCCGAGTACGTTTACCCAAGAGTTGGGGGCTAACTGCCATAACCCCAGATCATACCCATCTAAAATCCGCTGAACAACCGGATGTAATGGGAAGCGCAGTCCAGCTTTGATGGCCGCCACATAGCAGCCAAAGCAGCCGTCACCATAGCTGGTACCAGCCGGCCAGACGACAGTATCTTTTGGATCCGGCACAAACAGTAAAAATTCCGGGCCCATTTTGTGGTTAGCAATAAAGCTCGCCACGTTGTCTCGCATGGTTGCAATCCGGCCCCGGGGAACCCTGCAGTAGTAGGGGGCGTTTTCCTCTCTGTAAGAGGCGGACGGCTCTGCCCAATTATCCCCCTTCTCAACTGCATGAGAACGTCTCGCCTCTTGTAGGCGGCTATGTTTTTCTTCTGAGCCAGAAGAACTGTGGCCAGAAGAGCTGGATTCGGACTCGTCCCCTGACGAGTCCGAAGAGGACGACTCCTCCCCTCTCCTAGAGGGGCCCGCCTCCTCTCCCTTAGAAGGAGCAGAAGGAAAATTAGACATGTCCACGGTAAGATGGGAAGGGAACACCTTGGTCCCTCTCTCAGAACTGTCAGCTTGACAGTCGCCTCGTTCTACATCTGGCGCCTGGTCAGATGTTTCACTAAGGAGCACCCTTTGGGAGGAGCCGTCTGAGTTTGATATCATAGCAGTCTTTTTTGTTCTGGCCATCACGTTCTGCATAGACACAGATACAGTCGGACTTTGTATAAAGGGCAAAGATGGGTCCAGAAAAGGGCAGGCGGCACTCCTAGTCCTAGATTCAGCCGTCCCCGGTGACCGGCTGATCACTAACTTAGGGCGTGTCGTGTGCTTCCATGGTGCCATTTCAAAAAATAAAAAGAAAATTAAGAGTAAGAGAACTGAGTTACCTGAACGAGTGACGGTTGATGAAGTCCTGGAAGTTCGGGTCAGTCGGCTTGTCAGAACAGGCGGTAGGCGGAAAAAGTCGAAAATGTCAGAGCAAGTTCAGGGGTCCGAATGTTCTCGTAAAGTTCTCAAATGTGAAAATGACCGAAGTCAGCACTTCTTTTTATAGGCAAAGTGAGAAGGCGAAGGGTCGCTTCCAAATTCAAAATTTGGGCGGGAAAATCTCTCGGCCGTTTGCAAGGTGACACCTGTAACAGGCCGTCGCCTGTCACCGTGCGACATCTGTCACAGGCGACCCGTGACCAGTCACGTGCCACCTGTGAGGGGCAAATGATTAGGGGATTTTTATCCACCAATCACCGTCTGACAAGTGGACCAACCAGGTTCCGCCACGTGTCCTTCACGAAGGCCAACAGGAGCTTGCCACGTGTCAATCACAGATACGTCCTCTACGGACCACTTTAGACACGCCACGTGTCCACCCATGCCAAATGGGACAACCGGCCATCAAGGCCCAATTCAGTCTAGAGGCCCGATCAGCCCTAGGTTTACCTTAAACCTAGAGAGTTGCACGCTTCTCAAGGCTATAAATACTCGATTAATCCTCATTAATCAGGGGATCGAATAATTAAGAGATCAAGCAGAGAAGAACAGAGTTATTAACAACCGGCTAATCTCGCTAACAACGCAGATTACCAACACTAAGCACTCTCACCTAGAGAGATCTCATTACTTTAATTTCTGTATTGATTACTCCTTAATCAGGTACTAACTTGACCGTTGGAGGCGGAGCTCTCAGGAGTCTCCGTTATTTTGCAGGTACAGGCGTCCGGTTCCAGTCTCGGAATTGTAACTCTCCCGCAGGACATCAGAAAACCCCGAAACAGCATCCTTTTTCCATCTTTGTAGAATATATTGGTTTGGAATCTTGTGAATATTTTTTGAACAAAGAACCTTCAATGCATGTGAACAAAGTATCCCTACAAACTCAAATTTTCTACAGCTACATGAAATAGTATCATTTTCTGGGTTATATGTAACAAAATGATCAATCTTTTTCCTTGGAGGATAAACTTTATACCTATAAGTTGTGCCAACAACCTCCTCTTCTTCTATTATACAATCCCATGCTTTCCAAATTTGACATTGGAATAACTCAAACACTTCGGCAGTGTAAATAATTGATGCATGTTTTAAAATTCGAACTGGATATGGTAAAGCTGGAGAACTATGTTTAGTCTTGAAATCTGCCACACTTTCTTCATAACGCCTATCACTGAGAAGACGCTCAAAATGCTCAAAAAACTAACATAAGTGATTTTCATTGCTACTATACCTCCGTAATTGAGCATTCATACTTTCGCTACGTTGTGTTGTACTCATGTCAGCACAGAATGTCTGTCTCCCATAAACTAGTGCCCACTTCTCTCTCAAATTATACACCCATTCCAACCAACTATTGCCAACCAGATCGTATTTAACTAACATATTGTCCCAAGCATCTATAAAATCTGCTTCATCATCATAATCATAAACACAACTACTAAAATATTTAGCAAAATCCTTAAATTTCTCAAATACATGGTGAAGATGTTTTGCAGCATTCTGGTACATGTGCCAGACACATAGTCGATGATAAGTTTCCGGCCATTTTGTAGATAATGCATTTGCCATTGCTTGATCTTGATCGGTCAGAATAGTTTTAGGCTTCTTTCCATGCATTGCCTTCACAAATGTGTCAAATATCCAATTGAAAGTTTTTGTTGTCTCGTCATACAATAAAGCTACCCCAAAAATAATGGTTTGTTTATGATGATTAACTCCAACAAACATAGCAAATGGACGACCATCTTTCTGTTTTTTGCAAGTAATATCAAAACATACTACATCACCAAAATAGTCATAATCAGACATCATTCTTGCATCAGCCCAAAAAATATTTGTGATGAGATCATCCACATCAACTTGTATGGCATAAAAAAACTTCGGATCATCAGTTTGCTTGCGTTGCAAGTACTCTAAAACCCCACCGGTATCTCCAACTTTCATTTCTTTCTCTCTTTTCTTCCTCAAATAATTATTACAATCTACACGCAGAAAACCAAGATTATCTCTCCCACCAGCCCTTCTACTCATCAACTCCATACTTGCTTTTGGTGCAATGCCATAAGAGCATGACGTATCAAGTTCACTAGCTTGAGATGAGTTGATACTTTTATGTGAACGAAATAGATGAGTCTTTGATGGTGTTGACAGAACATGATTGTGTTGTGGTTCGAATTTAATGATACGAAATAGTCCATTAATTCGGGAGCTTACTTTTATCATTGCAGAGCATCCAACTCGTGTCAAAGCTCGATTTTTCTTCACATAAGGGGCCCTTTTATCTTTTCCCCTTGAACCTTTAAAAGAACAACAAATGATCCTATCTAGAATAGTACCAGTGTTGTCATCTCTATGAAATTTACTTAACCGAATTCCAAATCCAATAGCTCTAGAATATATGTTGTAGAAATCATAAGCTATATTCTCTGATGCAAACTCCATCTCTATCATTGGAATGGCTTCATTGGGCAGCTTTGAGTGAATTTCATTCATATTTGGAAAAAAATTATCTTCTTCAACTTTATTATCTTCAAAGTTATTTTAGAGTTATTGACCACATCATCATTATCATTCAATTACTCATGCTCCTCAAAAGATAATCTACGACTAGTTTGTAATGACCCAATTTCTTTATCAAAATGATAATTCTGTACCACCAAAAATCGCATATAAAAATCAATAAAAATACAATCATCCAAAACCTAAACAACTATATACGCAGTATAATTTTGACAATGTTATGGCTTATACTAATAGTAATGATCAATATGCGCTCTAATAGCTACCCTAATGACCAAAAACAAACAAAACATATGCATATAGTATTTCATAGATACGTAATTCAATAAGAATCATACCTCGTATGGTAAATTGTCGAAATCGCTTGTCAATACTTCTCGTGGAGTATCCATGTAAAACCCTAGAAATTCCTTTCCTTTAAATACACACTTTACTCTTTTAAAAATACGTTTTAGGAATATCCAAGACATTACCGCCACTGTGAAAACGGCTAAGGAAACTATCAAAGATACACAGCGGAAGACTTGAAAACCAAAACTATTTAAATAACACAATTCAAAACCAAACCAATGAAAGTAAAGTTGAAAATCAACAAAACCAAAGTCAAATAAAATCCACTACAACTTGGAACCATTTAAGGCCCTTATTCAAAACAGATACAACCAAACTTTTGGGTTAGTCCATAAGGTAATATAATAAAATATTCAATGCATAAAACATATCATATCCTAATAGAAGCTAGCATGATTCTCTCTTCACTCATGCCCCGTCAAGAACATGCTTCATAACCTGAAAAGTGTATCTCTACTTGCCCCCACTACTCTCCATTAAAATGGATCATCGTAGAGCCAAGATAAAGACATGGCCAGACACAAACAACACACACACAATCAGCAAAGCTGAGTACATAAGCGTAATTAAACACACTAACATGCATTCACCTATCATCACACACACTTACCCCATTGCACCTGTTTACAAGCACACTCAACAATCAACAAGACACTTTATCTAGACACTAAACAATTCATTTGGCGTTGATTACGCATCGAACGGGTTTCCAACTAATCCTATTCCAATAAATTGGGGTTAACTGACACGGGAGCTAACCGTGCCAGCAACAAACCTGTGCCTCACATAGGTGGCGGAATTCCAGCGCATAATAAAAAGGAATATACAGCGTCCTGTACTCCGTTAGAAGTTATGATCAAATATAAAGTCACATAACTCCCCCCCATATGTTCATACTCAAGGTATATACGTTCCAAGAGTTTTGGTGTGTAATCTCTTTCACTTTACATTATTTACATGTTATTAGACTTGGTGATGACTCTCAAAGCATAATAAGTCAATCAATAATAATTATTCAATCAAAAAAATATACCAATTTAATTCTTGAATAATTAGTGACCACATAATATTTAATGTTGAACCCTTTTTAATTCTACCTCAGTGTCGAAGACACCTTAAACGCATAAAGCGCCAACCATCCTATACCTCGGTGTTAAAACACCTTAAGTGCACAAAGGCACCAACATACAATTTATTCCTTGCGTACATAGACACTTATATAGCTCCTTTCTCATGCTTAAAGCATCAATAAAAATTATAAACCATAATAAAATTTCTTTTCAATATTCCAAACATAATTAAACAATTAGTTTAATTAAACATGTTCTCTATCATGCCATAAATAAATATGTAGTCCATATAATCATGCCAAAATATAATTTTCCAATCCATAAACCATCACAAATAATTCATGCTTCACAATTCAATCACCAACACCAAATATTCACGATTCAATACATAAACCTTAGCATGATACTACTTGTAATTGATTGAAATTAAACCTAGCATGATTCTACATCATCAAAATATGCTAAGTACGCGAACGTACCTTGAATACGATCCTAAAATCGTCACGACTAGTAAAAATTGCTCACTTCGAAGTCTCCTACACATTAAAATTATAATAGAGCATTAAAACCCACTCTAAACAAATTTCCAGCAATATATACTATCCTAAAACCCCTCTTAAAATAATTTTAATAAGTTGAAATTATATTTAAAACACTCTAATTAAGTCCAAATTAATGGGTAATTTAAATTTCCTTCAAAAACATAATATTAAGTGTTCTACATAAAATTCCAGCACTTTATTTCTAATTAAAACTTGCTGTAATTTAGTCTTAAAACACTTAAATTGAAAGATCTAAACATTAATTCCTCATATGCTTTCATAATTTTCATAAATCAAGGACCTAGGGTTTCAAAAATTGGGGCTTTTTAATTAAAAACCAAATCTGAAAATTAATTCGTACAATTACAATTATCAAACATCAAAATTAAACCCCCAAACTCATAATTTATATTTAGATCCAAGAATAGATTCAATTAAAACAAGAAAGCTTCAATTTTTTTTTTATATATAAGGTTCGAAAAAAAAGAGAAAAGGGGAAAAAGGGGCGGCAGCCACCACCGGCTGCTGGCAGCGGCGGCTGCCTGCTGCCGGCGGCTTGCGCCTGCTGGCAGTGGCGGCCACCAGCCTGCCGGTGGCTGGCAGCGGTGTTGAGAGGGGGGGCAGCCGAAAGTTTAAGGGGAAGGGGGAAAAAGAAAAAGGAAAAAAATTAAGGAAGAGAGAGAGAGAAGTTTACCTTGGTTTTCTCCACACTGGGCAAAGTTTGATTTGCCTCATAAGTGGGATATTTATACCCCTTCTCTACTAACCCTCTTCTAGGTTTTTCCTAATTCCTTCCCTAATAAAACTTGTTAAAAATTAAACTTTCCAAAAATAAAACCCTAACTTTTAAATAAAATAATTAAATAAACTTTCCTTTAATAATAATATTAATTAAAATACTTTAATAAAAATAATTACAACTATTTAAATACTTTATAAAATACATACTTTAAATAAAATGCGTATAAAAATACGGGGTATTACAGTCTACCCCCCTAAAAAAAGTTTCGTCCCGAAACTTGGGGAACGAAATTTAAACCTTTTTCCTTAATATGTATAGTATTGTTGTACTTTTTGTCACTCCTTTACTGTTTTATGTCTCTTTGAGAGCATAAATATTCGAAATACTTGTTTAAATTCGTGCAAAGAGCACAAAAATAACTGAAATATAGGGAAAAAGCGCGATATTTTACCGCATTCTACCCCCCTTAAAGAAAACGAGTTACGCCCCCGTAACTCTACATACCTGAAACAACTCTGGGTATTTCTTTTTCATTTCATCCTCTGCCTCCTGTAGGGAATAATTTCAAGCCTTTAAAATCCCACTAGCTTGAGCCCCACTGTGATCATACACTAAAGTACGGTGGCGTCCAAAAGGGAAGAAGATAGAGCAAAAGAGTCGCCAACAAGTTTTTAAGGAACTTGTAAACCGTTCACGAGGTGAAGGTTACACCCCTTAATGATCCAAGAGATCGTCAACTCCATAAGGTCATGAACCAAATAAGGGTCCGGGGATGATGGTACAAATCCAACCTAAAAGAGATTGAACCTGCCCTAATAATAGGCCTCTACTTTATTCTGCTCGTATTCATGTGCGCTTTCTGACTAACATACAATCAATAGGATTAACCCTAAACCTGTTTAATCTATGTTGGTTGAATATTAATGCACAAACAAACTATTATTGGCGATCACTTGAATTATAATCACAATTAACTTAACAAGATTATTAATTATCTTATTAAGCGTGATTGCAAATACCAATTCCCTTTAACCTGGAATAAAAGGTGATCAAGCAATAACAATATATAATATATATCAAGCAACATAATAAATAATCATCACCAATCATAATCATAAATGTTAGAAAGAACATAGGAAGCATCATATTCTTAATCATACTTAATATTAAAAATACCCTAGACATGATACTAGGAATATCATAATAATAATATAAACATGATGTCTACATCATAAAATCAATTAATCAATTAAAGTACTTACTTGGATGCCTCGTACCTCTTTCTAATTACAAAATACACACGTTAGTAACTTCAAGAAAAATAATAACCAAAACAATTAAATCAATTAATTGAAAGAGAGATTTGGGACCAAACCCTCAGAAATTAAAACCTTTCACGTCTAGGGAGAAGGCAACTTCGAATATGGCTAGGTGTATCAAGATCTTGTGAATGCGGAATTTTGTGTGAAAAAGCAAAGTATTAAAGAAAGAATGAATGAATGTTAAGAATTATTGAAAATTGATGAATGAATGATGAAAAGAATTGATGAACGGTTTGTTAATGAAGAGAGTTGATTAATGGTCAATGAATATTGATCATTGGTAATTGAAAAAGTGATTGTTGATCCGTCCCCCAAAACAGAGTTTATTAATACGATATTTATAGAGAAAATCAGCCAAAAAGATAATTTATCAAAACAGAGTCTGAAGATCGCAAAAACAACTTGGCGCCAGCCCTGGCTCATTGGCGCCAGGACCAGTGACTAGCGCCTGGCGCCAATCCTGGTTCCAGGCGCCAAGGCCTGGGGTTGGACGCCAAACCGGCTTTTAACACGTTTTCGAAAATCTGATAATTTTACCGTACTGGAAGATAAAATAATATAATTTCAGTCGAAAATGCTATTTGATCTAATTAAAACTCTAAGGAATCCTAATTGAATTAAGAATGATAAGAACCTTCTAGAATGTTCTAGAAGACAAAAACCATTCCTAATTACATTAGGAATGATAAATCATATTAGGCCCTCCCCTAGATCATTGGGCCGTACTTAAAACTCAAACCGGGCCCAGTTTAGTAAATTGGCCATAACTTCCTCAATATTCATCGGAATTGAGCTTATAACATATCGTTGGAAAGGTCTTTGCAAGCCCCATCCAACTACACCACTATTTGACCCACATCATGGACCAACCAAACTGGATTGGCTGTTTTCCTTAAAATAATGTTTTCAAAAACAGAGAGAAGAGAAAAGAAAAGAAATAAAACTTTCCGCAACACTAGACCTTTCCACACTTTCGTTTCATTCGATTATGATTCGACGTGAAAGGTACTCATCACTGGGTTTGGTTCTGGGGAGACACAAATGGGTGTCTACAGAAGCCCCCACTTTGACTTAGTTTGGAGAAACGCATGTTTCGAAAACGAAAGCCAAAGTATCGATAGGGACGGAGAATGATTCAAAACGTTCTGCGATCCTAAATCAATCTTGTAACGCCGATACCTGCAAAACTCGAATTAGTTAAACAGATAAAAGAGTTAAGAAACGCGTATCTTGCACCGTCGAGCACACGTCTCTGAAATTAACCGATCTGTTTTGATGACCTCCTGCAAGCTAGAGAATGTCGTCCCGCTTGAAAACTGCTACGCCCTTAACTGCTTCCAAATTAGAAGATTGCTTCGCCTGAAACCACCTTCTCCGCTGTGATAATATTCCACGTCCAAGGGAATACCATCAAAGATTATTTCTCTTGAAACAATCCTCAGTATTTTTGTGACAACCCTCTACAATCTAGGGAACGTCATCTTGCTGTTTGTTTTGACGATCTTCCGCAATCTAGAGAACGTCGTCGATCAATTTTGCTACATCTTGAGCCTTTTCTTGAATCATAGTGACAACCTTCCCAATCATAGCAAAAGTCGTCGAAGACTGCCCATCTCGTGCTATCTTCTCAAATCTCGGGTGACAACCTCCACAATCTTAGCGAATGCCGTCGAAGACCGCCCATCTCGTGCTATCTTCTCAAATCTTTGGGTGACAACCTCCACAGTCTTAGCGAATGCTGTCGAAGACCGCCCATCACGTGCTATCTTCTCAAATCTTTGGTGACAACTTCCACAATCTTAGCGAAGGCTGTTGAAGACCGCCCATCTCGTGCTATCTTCTCAAATCTCGGGTGACAACCTCCACAATCTTAGCGAATGCTGTCGAAGACCGCCCATCTCGTGCTATCTTCTCAAATCTTTGGTGACAACTTCCACAATTTTAGCGAATGCTGTCGAAAATAACTTTACTTGAAGTCATCCTCATTTGATGCGATAATTTCCCAAAGGAAAATACCGAAGATCCATGCATGTCGATCCTTAAAAGTTCGCCTGAACTTTGCTTGTGCTATGCCTGTATGTCGGCGCTCTTTGCTCTTGAACCTGTATGTCGGTGCCCTATGCTCTTCAACCTATATGTCAGTGCTTTTTGCTAATGAGCCAATGCTTAGGCGCTTTAAGCTAAGTGAGACGATCTCTTCATCAGGTCGATCACTTCATGTAATCAAGCCGATTACTTAATCATGTCAAATCGCTTAGAGGGGCTAACTGGCGTACCAAGGAACCCAAAAATATATTGCAGAAGGCTAGCACAACCCCAACAGGTGGCTGGCTGCTTTGGCGTCGCTGAAAATCAATCAGCGCCAAAAATATGGCATTAGCGCCAGGCGCTGGAATTGGCGTCTGGCGCCAAGCACAGAAAGTGACGCCAATGCCTAGGGACTGGCGCCAGCACGGATTCCCCTTTAAATTCAATTTTCCGTTTTGTTTCTTGCTCTGTTCGTCGCGAACGCTGCGATAGGGTCTTCCCTGTTCTGCTGCACCTGTATTTATTTTGACTATAGAACTTTGCCAATCTCCTTAATCATCTTAGGGTTTACCTAAGGCTTAGCATTGCTTGACTCATTGACTTGACACGACTCAAGGTATAAACTTGACTCGATGTGATTGACCGACTCGAGGTTGACTCAACTCAAAGTGAAAAGACACGTGTGACTCATGACCCGTGTGTGCATTGTAATGTGATCATGCGACTTGAAAATGCAAAAAAGCAAAAATTTTCCGTCATTTTGTGGAGGGTACCGACTTTCTCCCGAAAAAGAAAGATGCGAAAAAGAATCGAAAGTGAAGACGCATGTTGAATGAGCTTAGTTGAAGGTTCAATGGGCACTCAAGAGGGGGGGGGGTGAATTGAGTGTTAAGTAATCGTTGGCTAATTTTGCTTCTTTTCGGATTATGTGTGAGGAACCAGTTGTGCTGGTTCCCGTACGCAGCGGAATATAAATAAGCAATAAAGAAGACAACAAATTTAACGAAATAAAACAAAGCAATAAAGAACACAACAAATTTAACGAGGTTCAGCCAACTCAGGCCTACGTCCTCCTATCCTAAGTTCTTTATTAATCTACTCCGAAAAACAAAGACAAAGAACACTCTGCTGTTCCCTACTCCGGGAACCAGCAAACCCCACACTCTACTCCGACTGTGCTCTCGACTTACACTCGTAAGCCCAATGTGTTTGAACTCACAAACACTCACCCAGCCTTTAACCCCTTTGTTAAAGACTCAATACAAGAATCAAGAACTCCCCTTTGATCTCACTTCTACGAAGCTAATTAAGAGAAAAAGTTTAAGTACTAGAATGCTCTTGTATATGACTTGATGAATGGGATTAGTGCTTAAGTATATGCTCTCAAATAATTGCTCTTTTAATTTCTGGAGAGGCACACGAAATATGTGAAATAAGATGAGTTTATATAAGCTTAGATTCCTAAAACCTAGTTTCCTTAAATCACACAATCTTAGAGAATAAGATATATTGTAATTTTAGGAAAGTATTTATCTTATTTGATTTAATCACAAAGATAGAATCAATTAAGATAAATACTCCTAGTTTTTAGGTAACCAAGAATATTTCATCTTATTTCCAGCTGCACAAAATATTTTCAAAATAATCTTTTCGAAAAAAAATCTTTTTGTAAAATCTTTTTCCAAAACGGCAGCTCGAATATTTCGTACAGTGAACCTGGTTCCCCGACCTGGTTCCCTGAATTGAAACATGTTATGAAACCTGTTCCAACTTTGTACCAGATTTCATATCATACTTCAATATACTTTTAAGCACTTATATAACCCAAACATGCAAGCATACTACGGAGCATATTACATGAAAACCTAGATAACATATTAAAGCATAAATCGTCTTTTCTTCATGTAATCTTCAAGACTTGAATCTTCCTTGAATACTTCTATTATGAGCAAACAATCTTTCTTCGAAATATCTTCGAAAGGCTTCTATGCTCCAAGTCTTGGAATCAACTCAACTACTGCACATGTAACATGGTTAATGCACAACATAAAGTAAGTGACTGCTGTACCACGTAGCAACCATGGAAACAGTACATACTGGTTCCCTACCAGTACATAACACTTTTATCATATAACTGTTCCCTGTATAAAGACAAGTTAGTTCAATAAGAAAACTCATGTAAGTAATAACTTGTCTGGGAAAACAGTGTTCTATGTTAGCTGGTTCCCCTAACTGTATCGAACACTTTCAAGGACCTGTTTCCCTTAGCTGTTTGTCATCATTCAAAACTATCAATCAAAACCTAAGGGACTCAACAAATTCCCCCTTTTTGATGATGACAAACTTTTGAAGTTCCTGAACCTGTGAACATGCTCAAAAGGAAAACCGTCAAAAACTTCAAGGACTCAAGACTCTTTGGAACAAGTCAGTTAGGCCAACTGGTTCCCTAAACAGAAAAAAGAAAATACGAAATAAAAAGACTCAAACTGACTCAATCTAAACTAGCTAAACCTTAGGCTTCAACTTCAGACTACTTCCCCCTTTTGGCATCATTAAAAAGTATCCACAAGTAAAAGCAATGTGCACAAGTTAATGTGCTTATCCATACAATGGCATCAACCACCATTCAAGCATTATGCTGCAAAAAGAGATTAGCCAAACAGTTCATACCATAGCAGAGTTAGTAGTTCATACAAGCCAACAAAGTTCAACCAAAGAAGCCCAAATCCATCCAAAAAGAAAGTTCATGGAATGGAGAGAAGTAGACAGACCAACAAAATCAGTTATTTTAGAATAAACATGAGGGTGAGGAAACAAGAACAGAAACAGCATCACTCCTCATCATCATTCTCGTTCCCTTCCTCCTCCTCGAACTTTGCAACATCTTCTGTATTATCATCTGATTCCTCTTCATCCTTGTCACCATGCTCTGCTTAAACCAAAATCATTATATTACTAAGCATATTCTTATGATTCCCCAATCTGTTTCAAAACCACTTCCTGACCTGCTGGTTCCTCTATTTTTTTTTTTTTTTTTTTTTTTTTTTTTTTTTTATAAATCATGAGAGATCCGCACTTATTCATAAAGTTCTCCTTGTTGCATAACGAGTACAAAACTAGCATCACATCAATCAAGCAAAGACCTCCACCCTTTTGTGGTGTGAAAGGTTCTTGCTGGTACCCTTTTTCTCTTGGTTTCCGGAAGAGAATTAATGGACTGTTCCTCCTACACCTTCTCAGTGAACTTCTTTAATGAAGATTGAGTTACTCTACTCCGTACCATGGTCTTAACAATGAGTGTCTCCTCATTGTAACCAACAATCTCTATTTCATCCTCTTCACTCTGACTTTTCCGAATTTCCTCCAACTTCGGGCTTAAGGACATTTGAGCTTCCTTCTGATGTTCCCCCTGAGACTGAGCTGGTTCCTTGAGTGAACAGTAACCGAATGAACAATGATGAATTTAAAGCATACGAGAGAGAGAAAGAGAGTTTCGAGTGATGATGATTGATGATCTGCACAAAGGGTTAGTGTATATTTTTAACAATGAAGCACAAAGAGAGAAGAAGGAAAGAAAAGAGTTAGTTGAGCCAATAAAAAGCAATGGTAAAGACTTTTTTTTTTTTTTTTAAATTGAAATCAAAAATTTGGTAATTATCTTTTACCATAATTATCTCAACCAACTATAAATAAGGCATATGATATGTTTGCCTTTTATATGGGATTAAATAACTGAAATAAGATAAATTCCTTCCAAAAGGAAATATCTTATAGTAATCTTCCGAAAATAAAAGATATTATCGGATGACATATCAGAGCTGGTCTGCTGTTTCCCTTTGCTGGTACCTGTATAGAACCATGTCACGCTGTTTCTGGCAATTCAGCCTGATTTCACCTGTTTCTTACAACAATGATTCTCAATCCTTTTGAGATTTTGAACCATCTACACAACACTTGAAAGATATCAACATAAGTATGTACACACACTATACAAGAGAATACCATTCTAACCAATCATTGAAGGAAGTAATTTAAGCCAATACCTAAAATCTAACTAGACCTAAAAGGACTCTTAACCTACAAAAAGACTCTCTACACAAAGGCTTTGTGAAGATATCAGCAATTTGATCTTCACTTTTACAAAACAACATCTCCACCAATCCTTTTTCCACATTGTCTCTTAAAAAATGGTGTCTTATTTCAATGTGTTTTGTCTTGGAGTGTTGCACAGGATTCTTTGAAATATTGATTGCACTAGTGTTATCACAAAAAATAGGAACACTTTTATAAATAACACCAAAATCTTTCAGCTGGTTCCTTATCCACAGTAGCTGGGAACAGCATGAAGCTGCAGCTATATATTCAGACTCTGCTGTGGATAGGGCCACTGAATTTTGCTTTTTAGAACCCCATGAAATTAGACAAGAGCCAAGAAAGTGTGCCATACCTGATGTGCTCTTTCTATCAACTAAGAAACCAGCATAATCTGCATCTGTGTATCCAATAAGATCAATGGTACTGCCTTTGGGGTACCACAATCCCAGATTTGCTGTTCCTACAAGATACCTAAGTATCCTTCTAACAGCCTTCAAGTGAGATTCCTTTGGATTGCTTTGAAACCTAGCACACAAACCAACAGAAAACACAATGTCAGGTCTACTAGTTGTTAGGTAAAGTAGAGAACCTATCATTCCTCTATAAAGAGAAGCTTCAACATCTTTTCCCTTAAGATCAGCATCTAATTTTGTAGATGGGGGAACAGGTGTATCATAAGCTTTGCTGTTCTCCATGCCGAATTTTTTCAGCAACTCTTTTAAGTACTTTTGTTGATGGATCATTATTCCATCATCCATTTGCTTAATCTGCAGCCCTAGGAAGAATCCTAGTTCTCCCATCATGCTCATTTCAAATTCACTCTGCATAAGATTAGCAAATTCATCACATAAAACCTGATTAGTAGCACCAAATAAAATATCGTCAACATAAATTTGTACTACAATCAAGTGTTTCCCCCTGGTTCTTATGAACAAGGTCTTGTCTACTGTTCCCCTCTTGTAATCATTTGCCATCAAGAAATTGGACAATCTTTCATACCAAGCCCTCGGAGCTTGTTTCAATCCATATAATGCTTTGTCCAACTTGTACACATGTTGGGGGAACAGTGCATCTTCAAAACCAGGTGGCTGCTCCACATATACTTCTTCATTTAAATATCCATTGAGGAAGGCAGTCTTTACATCCATCTGAAACAGCTTAAAATTCATGTGAGCAGCATAAGCAATTAAAATCCTAATAGCCTCTAGCCTAGCTACTGGTGCAAACGTCTCATCATAGTCAATTCCTTCTTGTTGATTGTACCCTTGCACCACTAGCCTTGCTTTGTTTCTGACTATAGTACCAAGGTCATCTAACTTGTTTCTAAAGACCCATCTAGTGCCAATGACTGATCTTTCCTTGGGACGGGGAACCAGGTGCCAAACCTGGTTCCTCTGAAACTGATTTAACTCATCTTGCATAGCTAGTACCCAATCAGGATCATTCAATGCCATTTTATAGTCAGTAGGCTCTACATTAGACAGGAAAGAATAGAAAGCACAAAAGTTTTGAAAAACATTTGTTCTCGTTTGAATCCCCTTATTTATATCACTAATTATTTGATCAGTGGGATGAGAAGATTGATATCTATAACTTTTAAAATTAAGACTGTTTTGTGCTTTCTCATTAAGTTGGGAACCAGCATGTTCATGGATCTCTCCTTCTTCTGAGGAGCCAGGAGGATTCACATTCATGCTGTTTCCTCTATCATTACTTACCTCAGGTTCAGGGGTGGTACCTTCTTCTGTTCCCCCTGAACTCATTACCTGTCTATTATTTGAGGAACCATCAGGACTTGGTTCCCCTTCAGAGTCCTCATTATCTTCATTTTCTTCTCTAGGCACTTCATCATTATCATCTGGTGGAGTATTTGGTAGGCCTAGATCTGCTTGCACTTCATCCGTGGGACCAGTATACTGGTTCCCCGTGAAATCCATCAATCCAATCACTTCATCAGGTTGTACCTGCGCAATCTCAGAAGACATGTTAAATTCATCAAAAATGACATGGACACTCTCCTTAACACGAAGAGTCCTTTTATTAAAGACTCTATATGCTTTGCTGTGAGAAGAGTATCCAAGGAAGATTCCCTCATCACTTCTAGGATCAAATTTATCAAGCTGGTCCTTCCCATTATTATGCACATAACATTTACATCCAAAAATGCGAAAATATGTAATGTTGGGCTTTCGACCTTTAAGCAGTTCATAGGGAGTCTTATTTAACTTTGGTCTAATGAGACCTCTATTCAATATATAGCAAGCAGTGTCAACAGCTTCTCCCCAAAAACTCTTTGGGAGACCACTCTCAATGAGCATCGTCCTCGCCATCTCCTCAAGAGTTCTATTCTTCCTTTCTACAACACCATTTTGTTGAGGTGTTCTAGGGGCTGAGAAGTTGTGATTAACTCCATGTTCCCTACAATAATCAATAAAGTTAGCATTATCAAATTCAGTACCATGGTCTGATCTTACCGAGACCAGCTTGTGGGTGAGCTGGTTCTCCACTTGTTTCACCAATGTTACCCATTCTTCAAACGTTTCATCCTTTGTGTGTAGCATCAATACCCAAGTGTACCTAGAATAATCATCAACCATAACACAAACATATCTATGACCTCTTCGACTTTGTACTCTCATGGGACCACACAAATCAATGTGTACAAGTTCGAAGGGTCTGCTGGTACTCAAAACAGTTTTAGACTTAAAAGAAATTTTGACCTGTTTCCCCCTTACACATTCAGAACAAACTTTATCAGCTTCATACTTAATGTTAGGAAGGCCTACAACTAAGTCACGTGTTTTAAGTTTGTTTAGAAGTGTTAGGCTAGCATGTCCAAACCTCTTATGCCAAATCCATTGATTATTGTCAGAATCAGCTCTCAAACAGATGGACTTGTCTTGAGGGATTTTATCTAAGAAGGTGATGTAAACATCATGCTTCCTGGTTCCCTCACATACAAGTTCTCCTGTTTGTGAGTTAACTATGTGACATAGGTTGGCTTGAAACTCAACTATATTACCTTTGTCACATAATTGAGAAATACTCAAGAGATTATGTTGCAAGCCTTCAACATAATAAACATCATCTATTGCGTTAGAAAGTGTCTTACCAACCTTACCTAAACCAGTGATGGTTCCCTTGCTGTTATCCCCAAAGGTGACACTTCCTCCATCAAAGGCCACTAGTGAAAGGAATTGATCTTTATCCCCGGACATGTGTCTTGAGCAACCACTGTCCAAATACCAATAGGTGTCTCCCTTCACTCTAGCCTGCAAGAGCAAATCAAACATTAGTTTTAGGAACCCAAACATACTTGGGTCCCTTTTCAACAACATTAACATCTTGTTGATCCTTTCTTCTCCACACATATTTTACACCCTTGCTGTTCTTATTAGCACTAATTTTCTTAGCTGGACATTCATGTATCTTATGTCCATTTTTACCACAATGAAAACACACATGCATCTCTTTAGTCATGACATACTTGCCTCGTTGATATTCTTTGATCCAGGTGGTTTCTCTGGGAGACCAGTTAGTCCTGGTTCTCTGTCTAGTATAACCAAGACCAACTTTTCCTCTGTTTCCTCTTGATGAAGTCAGGTAATTTAAGGATTCTTGAGCATTCAATAATTTGTCCACATGTCTATGACTATCATTAAGTTCTTTTTCTCTGGTTTCAAGTGTTTTAGTTAACAATTCGTTTTTCTCTTTAAGAAAATCAAAGTTACTTTTTAAAGCTTCGAATTGTAGATTAAGCTTTGAAACCATAGAGTCAATAGACATGTCAACAACCACTGGTTGCTTGTCCTTTTTCAGTTGATTGATTTCCGCATGCAAATCACAAATATTACTTTCATACTTATCAATCGTATTACTGACATCTACACTGGTACCTGTAGGGGAAACAGTGAACTGTGCAGCTTTAAGTGAAGCAATTTCCTTGTGAGAGTTTTCCAGGTTGTAAGCCAATGTTTCAAAGGCCTTCAACAAGGAAGTTCTAGTACACGAATTTGCTTTACTTATAGCTACTGAAAAATCAAGAGTATCACTAGTGGTTGATAAGTCTCTAGGGAACCAGGAGGTCAGATCCTCTTCACCATCAATTGGTTCAAACGATCTTTCCTTTTCTAGTTCCACTTTACACTTGTCCAATTCAACCTCTAGTTCTGCTACTTGATTTTTTAGTTCATAACAGACTCCTTCTAGATGATCACAACTAGCAATAGCAATATTACATTCACCACGTTTTTCTTTTAATTCTCTTTTGCAAGTTATGTATGTTTCACTTAGTTTATAGCATTCATCTAGTAAGGAATCAATACAAGCAAGCATATTTTCTCTATCATATTCATGCATATCTTCTCTAATTTGCTCTAAGCTTACCTTGCGTTCATGTAGTACATCCTTCTTTGCCATAAAGCATTTGTTGAATGTACTGGTTCCCCCTCTGGTTCCTGGACCAGTGCTGTTTTCCTTGATGTTTGTAAAGGCAGTTAGGCAAACATCTGAGTTGGGTGATCCTTCTTCTTCATCTGACCCTGAGTCAGAGTCTCCCCACATGGAAGCTATCATGGCATTCTTGTATGCTTGTTTATCTCCGGATTTAGACTGTTTGTCATTCCACTTAGGACAATCTCGAATAAGATGTCCTTTTTCTCCACACTTGAAACATCCTGTAGAAGAAGAATTAGAGTTAGATTTTTTATAGTTTTTAAAATGCTTACCTTTGAAATTCTTTCTTTGATCTCGAAGAGATCTCTCAAATCTTTTTGCAATCATGCTAATTTCATCTTCATCATCTTCTACTGTTCCCTTAAGCGCCATGCCTCTTGCTGGTTCCTTCTCAGACTTAGAGTCAATCAGCATCTCATGAGTCATAAGGGAACCAATCAGCTGTTCCAGAGACAAGGTAGACAGATCCTTTGCTTCGTATACTGCTGTTACCTTGGCTGTCCATGCATCTGTTAAACTACGCAATAATTTTCTCACAAGATCCTCGTCAGATAAATTTTTACCAAGAGATCTAAGATCATTTACAATAGTCATAAACCTACGAAAGCAATCATTGATTTTTTCATTTTTATTCATGGCAAACAATTCATATTTAGACATGATTAAATCAATTTTAGACCGTTTTACCTCACTGGTTCCCTCAAACGCAAGTTCAAGGGTGTCCCATATCTCCTTAGCACTACTGCAGCCAGATATACGATTTGTTTCGGTCTCACCTATTGCTTGTTGTAGTATTGACATTGCCTTAGCATTCTTCTCCAGCAACTTGTAATCAGCAGTGACCAATTCGCTATCTTTCTTGGGAACCTGGTTCCCCTCAACATCTGTCTTGAGAATGATATTAGGACCATTTTTAACTACGAGCCAGCATTCATAATCAATACCCATGATAACATTCTGGATCCTGTTCTTCCATCAAGCATAATTATTTCCATTAAACTTGGGTGACTTGTTGTCATAACCGATTGCACTTAATTCTTGAGTACTCATTCTTAACTCCTCTAGATGTTACTCTTTCGAGAAGCTTAGGCTCTGATACCAATTGAAGGTTCAATGGGCACTCAAGAGGGGGGGGTGAATTGAGTGTTAAGTAATCGTTGGCTAATTTTGCTTCTTTTCGGATTATGTGTGAGGAACCAGTTGTGCTGGTTCCCGTACGCAGCGGAATATAAATAAGCAATAAAGAAGACAACAAATTTAACGAAATAAAACAAAGCAATAAAGAACACAACAAATTTAACGAGGTTCAGCCAACTCAGGCCTACGTCCTCCTATCCTAAGTTCTTTATTAATCTACTCCGAAAAACAAAGACAAAGAACACTCTGCTGTTCCCTACTCCGGGAACCAGCAAACCCCACACTCTACTCCGAGTGTGCTCTCGACTTACACTCGTAAGCCCAATGTGTTTGAACTCACAAACACTCACCCAGCCTTTAACCCCTTTGTTAAAGACTCAATAAAAGAATCAAGAACTCCCCTTTGATCTCACTTCTACGAAGCTAATTAAGAGAAAAAGTTTAAGTACTAGAATGCTCTTGTATATGACTTGATGAATGGGATTAGTGCTTAAGTATATGCTCTCAAATAATTGCTCTTTTAATTTCTGGAGAGGCACACGAAATATGTGAAATAAGATGAGTTTATATAAGCTTAGATTCCTAAAACCTAGTTTCCTTAAATCACACAATCTTAGAGAATAAGATATATTGTAATTTTAGGAAAGTATTTATCTTATTTGATTTAATCACAAAGATAGAATCAATTAAGATAAATACTCCTAGTTTTTAGGTAACCAAGAATATTTCATCTTATTTCCAGCTGCACAAAATATTTTCAAAATAATCTTTTCGAAAAAAAATCTTTTTGTAAAATCTTTTTCCAAAACGGCAGCTCGAATATTTCGTACAGTGAACCTGGTTCCCCGACCTGGTTCCCTGAATTGAAACATGTTATGAAACCTGTTCCAACTTTGTACCAGATTTCATATCATACTTCAATATACTTTTAAGCACTTATATAACCCAAACATGCAAGCATACTACGGAGCATATTACATGAAAACCTAGATAACATATTAAAGCATAAATCGTCTTTTCTTCATGTAATCTTCAAGACTTGAATCTTCCTTGAATACTTCTATTATGAGCAAACAATCTTTCTTCGAAATATCTTCGAAAGGCTTCTATGCTCCAAGTCTTGGAATCAACTCAACTACTGCACATGTAACATGGTTAATGCACAACATAAAGTAAGTGACTGCTGTACCACGTAGCAACCATGGAAACAGTACATACTGGTTCCCTACCAGTACATAACACTTTTATCATATAACTGTTCCCTGTATAAAGACAAGTTAGTTCAATAAGAAAACTCATGTAAGTAATAACTTGTCTGGGAAAACAGTGTTCTATGTTAGCTGGTTCCCCTAACTGTATCGAACACTTTCAAGGACCTGTTTCCCTTAGCTGTTTGTCATCATTCAAAACTATCAATCAAAACCTAAGGGACTCAACATTAGTCAAATGTCATTTGATACTATCTCTCAAGGTTCAAGGATTAATTCATCCTAGGCTATCTCAATGGTTGACTCAATGATGAAAGTATTTGGGTAACTTAGGCACGGAGGCTAAGCACTTCATACTTTGTGATGCAATGATGATTACGATTGATGAGCGATTTTGATATGACAAGGCATGCTTCAGCATTGTATTAAGATTTCATGACAAAGGGTTCCTAAGGGAAATATATTTGGTCATGTATCTGTGCAGTGTGTGAAAGTGACACTAAAGCTAGGCCGCAAGAGCTAAGTGTGTGGGAAAATATATTATTGAAAAAAGTCAAATGGTGGTGACTCTTAGGCTAGGTAAGCTAATGATGTAGGGATCAAGCCCCCAAGTCTAGCTCTAAGTGAATAGGGATGAGCACAGGGGATCCCTTGATATGATCTTGGTGTAAGTGTGTGAATGTGAATATGAATGCATGTTTATTACGGCCGCACCTCGATGTGAGGTTGCCTACGTATCCGTTAGGAATCAGGCCGAACGTAGCTCTAGCCAAACCTCGCACAAGTGTGTATACCTCAAAAAGGTCTTTTTAAGGGTTGTAACGTGGTTAGGCTAAAGGATTGAAGAAGAAGGGGATAAAGGCTCAAGACCCTAGATAAGCCCCCAAGGTGTGCATCCTTGCTTTTGAATATTTGTATTTTATGCTTGAGTTTCCACTCTTTTTTAGCTCTTTTTGCTTTAGCATTTATTTTATTTTTATAAGTGTGGGCAATCCCGATCATGCGGTCTATCACTCACTTGGCATTCATGTTTCTCAGGCACGGTACCGAGCACTCGATAAAGGACTCAATCTGAGACGTGCTCATATCAAAGATATTTTCATATCAAAGACATTGGAACACTTACCCTTTTCTACACTTGTTTTCATTTTTTTTATTGTTTTTTTTTTGCTATTGCTTTCTTTTGAATTTGCTCAAGCTTTCTTTAGAATTGCATAAGTTGCACACCATCCCATCCCAAGGTTAGATAGATGTAGGTTGAAAAAAGAAAGGTCCATCATTAGACGAGGCTCAAAGTGGTTTATGAAGAAAGGATGTGTAAATTGAAAGGCGAAAAGAGATATGATGTGGCTACAAGGGGTGCCTCAAATCATTAGTATACCTTGTGCTTAGCTCGACATGGAATTTTTTTTTTTTTTTTGAATGCAATGCAATGTGATGATCATATGCAAGGAAATAAATGCTCATTTTATTAAAAAGGGCAAAGGAAAAAAAACCTATTAATCTACAAGAAAAGAAAAGGTGCCTATGCTAGACTTATTGGGGAAAGGAAAAAATGAAGAAGAAATAGAAAAAGAGGTCACGAAATCTTGTCGTTGCAGCTCGCCTCTTGTCTTATGTCATTTGCTTCATCATCACCCAGTCTTCTTGTTAACTGGAGGCATGGGAAGCTTGTTATTATCAATCAAATGTTGGATAGCCTCCTTTAGTTTCCAACAGCTCTCAGTAGTATGACCCCTACCTTGATGGTACTTGCAGTGTTCGTCTGGATTCCAACTAGGCAATCTTTTTTCAGGTGTGGGATCTGGAATAGGTCCAATGGGAGTAATGAGTCCTTTGGCATGGATTCGATCGAAGGCAGTATCGTAGTCCCAATATTGATTGGAAGGCATGGAGAAAAAACTTTATTGACTCGAATTAATTAATTAATTAATTAGGCAAAGTTCTGTAAGTCATTAATTATAATCTCAACACAAATCAACAAACGGTTAGGAGGAGCATAGAATATATATGCACAACAAATAATGCACAATTAGTCAAGTAGGCACAATATGATGCAATGAGTTCGCAACCTAACCATGGCTCTAGTTCTCTAAAGTTAAGGATATGGTTTAGTCAAATAGGGTCCATGGTTAATTGTCCAGATGCACCGCGTAGAAGCCTAACCGTGAAGGGTTAACGCATGTGGATAGAACACCGCGAGTTTTTTTTTTTTAGAAAAAACTCGCTTCTATGGTTTGGTGAATTCAACATCTCAGATGTACCCTTTGTTGCCAAGAGCGTTCAATCGGGTAGATAGAGCATGAATTCCCATAGGGTTATGTCCATATGTAGAACACATATGGGTTTCAGAAAAGTGAGAAAAAATTCAATCAAGAAGTAGGATCGAGCAAACAATACGAAAAACCGGTCGAAATTAGAACGCATATTTCTGGCTCGGTATTGGGGGAAATTGGCGCCAGCAAACAGGGACTGGCGCCAACTTTTAACTGTAGCGCCTGGCGCCAATACTGGCGTCTGGCGCTACGGCTAAAAGTGTGGCGCCAAGCTCTGGCCCCTGACGCTACTTCCCACATGCCTCAGCAGCTTTCTGTGCTCAATAAAATCATCCATTTTCGCGCGGTGTTATTTCAGTCCTAGTTGTGAAAGACATTTCTCAAATTTCCTACGTGTAAAATCCTATGTTTTTGACTCATTACGGATGGTCTTTCCAATGAGAACCTTTTTATGCATATGACAATAATGTTAATCAAAATTACGCACATGAAATACTTAGAACTTTTCGAGTCTCATCCACTCATTCTAAATCATTGCCGAGACAAATTCAGGAATTAAAATAGATATCCTCCCCAGTGGAGTCGCCAAAAACTGTAGGGAATAATTTCAAGCCTTTAAAATCCCACTAGCTTGAACCCCGCTGTGATCATACACTAAAGTACGGTGGCGTCCAAAAGGGAAGAAGATAGAGCAAAAGAGTCGCCAACAAGTTTTTAAGGAACTTGTAAACCGTTCACGAGGTGAAGGTTACACCCCTTAACAATCCAAGAGATCGTCAACTCCATAAGGTCATGAACCAAATAAGGGTCCGGGGATGATGGTACAAATCCAACCTAAAAGAGATTGAACCTGCCCTAATAATAGGCCTCTACTTTATTCTGCTCGTATTCATGTGCGCTTTCTGACTAACATACAATCAATAGGATTAACCCTAAACCTGTTTAATCTATGTTGGTTGAATATTAATGCACAAACAAACTATTATTGGCGATCACTTGAATTATAATAACAATTAACTTAACAAGATTATTAATTATCTTATTAAGCGTGATTGCAAATACCAATTCCCTTTAACCTGCAATAAAAGGTGATCAAGCAATAACAATATATAATATATATCAAGCAACATAATAAATAATCATCATCAATCATAATCATAAATGTTAGAAAGAACATAGGAAGCATCATATTCTTAATCATACTTAATATTAAAAATACCCTAGACATGATACTAGGAATATCATAATAATAATGTAAACATGATGTCTACATCATAAAATCAATTAATCAATTAAAGTACTTACTTGGATGCCTCGTACCTCTTTCTAATTACAAAATACACACGTTAGTAACTTCAAGAAAAATAATAATCAAAACAATTAAATCAATGTTTGTCTCATAAGTGGGATATTTATACCCCTTCTCTACTAACCCTCTTCTAGGTTTTTCCTAATTCCTTCCCTAATAAAACTTGTTAAAAATTAAACTTTCTAAAAATAAAACCCCAACTTTTAAATAAAATAATTAAATAAACTTTCCTTTAATAATAATATTAATTAAAATACTTTAATAAAAATAATTACAGCTATTTAAATACTTTATAAAATACATACTTTAAATAAAATGCGTATAAAAATACGGGGTATTACAATCCATTAAAGTGAATTTTAGTGCTTTAGTATTTATGGATGCAATTAGAGTAAGAATAAATTGAGGTAACTTTAAAAATAAAATTAGGGTTCTTCTAGAGTTATAGAGGTAGTATATAGGAAAAAAATGATGTAATTGAATTAAACGTAACTGTGTAAAGGAGAAACAAAAAAAAAAGATAAGGACTAAAATATAAATTATGTAAAATTTATTTAATTTAATTTGCTATTAAATTTTTTTAATATTAATATTGATATTTAAAGTGACATGGACCAATCAAAACGAATGGGACATGGAATGGGACATATGAGTGGGATAGAGGATTCGATCCCCATTATGCTATTTAAGAAAAGTTGGCTCACAAGATTTAACAATATAAACCTAAAATTAGGGTGAGAGATTGTTAGGAGTATAATAATTTAATGGGCCATGAAATTTAAATAAGGGTAACAATAAAACTTTCAACAAAAAAAATTCTTGCAACTTGCCAGGTCAATTGACCAAATTGGTATAAAAATTAACACATTTCTGACACGTTGGTATAAAAGTTAACACAAACGATAAAGTATAAAAGTTAGCACCCTTGAGACATATTGATATTAAAGTTAGCAAATAGCGACATTTTTGTTATTATTATTGTTATTATTTTTATTATTATTATTGTTTTTTTTTAACATTTATAGTATTTTCTTATGATTATTAACAAATAATTACAGAAAAATTTGTAAGAGCATAAGTAATTCCAAAAAGACGAATTGAAAGAGAAAGAGAAAGTGATAAATCTAAAAAATATATGGGAAAGAGGAGAAAATGTGTGGGAGAATAGTTTTTGATCAAACATTGTTCATATTGGCATATTTGTACATTGAAGTAGCAAGTAGCTAAATTACTTTTTTTTTTTTATTAATTTTTATTTCATATACTCTTGATTATTATTTGGAGTTTTTAAAATGAGAATTATTCTAGAGAAGGTGTAAGATTTCATGGCTTAAAACTTTATTTTTTTTTATTTATTTATTTATTTTTTGAAACAAAACTTAAAACTAATTTAAATTAGCTTAAAGGTTATAAAATTATAGAAATTATAAACAACTTTTTTTATACTCTTTTATATTGCAAAAATTAAAAGTTCAATGTAAAGTTAAAAAAATGTGTAATTAAATCTGGATCTCGCAATTTTTCTTGAATAACTCTTTTGTATTGTCTTGAACTTTACTCTATTTTATTTTCTTTTTTTTTTCTTTTTTTTTTAGAAAAAATCTTTGGTTGTTCTTCACTTTTTTTAGTTTTAAAAATAATAACCAATACTTAACATTAAGAATAAAGTAAGTAATAAATTTAAATATATGATATATAAACGCACTTACTTTGACATGAAAAAAGGGCTTACTGCCATTGTTTACTAACATTTTTACCAATCTGCCGGTTTATGTAAACTTTTATATCAATTTGTCTCATTTTACTAACTTGGTTATTATTTATTAATTTTTAGGGAAATTCTCATTGGTAACACTATAGTTTTTATTTTTCTCAGTGGTAAATTGTAAATATTCTTATTATCCTTGGTAAAATTTAATTAGTTATAATTCTTAACCGTGGTTAAAATTTTTTTAATTAAAAAAAATAAAAGTTCTTAAAATATCCTCACTTTATACACTCAAATTCCTAAAATACCCTCAATCATTTCATATTCCCCTCTTTCTTCCTCCTCATCTTCCTCACCTTTCTCAATCGCCACCCAATTACCACCTTCGCTCCTTGACGGCCAGCTTTTCTCGGAGAACTTGCATATTTTAACGCCGCCACTCTGATACATCGGACAAGGTTAGGTACGTTTTTATTTTAGTCTGGCAACCACAAGGCCAACCAATACTTGCTGCTACTTCCTACACTGGCTGGAACGTTGCGGCAGCTTCTCCATCGCCCCCACCTACGCCGGCGCCCGCGCCCAGCGCCTCCCTCACCGTGTGCCGGCCTCCCCCACCCCTGTCGCACCTCTCCCTCCCCCTGAACCACCACTGTACCCCCTCCCCAAACAATCCCTCAAATCCTTGATCAATCTATCCTCCTCAAACGACATCCGCTGAATTTGGCTGAATCTCCCCAATTTGACCCTCCAAAAGCCTGATTTCTTCTGCAATTTTGAATGATTTGTTGGTTAATTTCTGCAATTTCTCCTCCAAATTATGATAATGGCGAAAATGGCGTTAAGTTCTAATCCTAATTGGAAGAGATGAAGGGAAATTGAGGGACAAAGAGAAAGGAGGGAGGGTGGGCCGCCGAGATAGAAGACGAAAATAGACGGTCGAGGTAGGAGTTTGTTGCTATGGTGGTGTTTTCCGGCTTCATCATTGGATTGTTCTTCATTATCATGAAAATGCCTGCTAGGAAAGGGGTTGTGGTTCTTCATAAGTGCTTGTTTCTTATTTTTTGCCTCAAATTATGTTTCAGCCATTCGAACTCCATTTGTTTTTTCTATGTTGGAATTTCGCCATTGTTGAAGCTTTAAAGTCAAGAAGATGATGGTGATGATGAAGGCCACGGTGGTGGAAATGTGTCAGCTTTGGGTTATTAAAAGGGAGGTGTTAGTTAGGGTGGTTTGGGAAATTTTTCGAGGGTATTTGTGTAACTCCATCTATTGTTAACCATGGTTAACAATTGTTAGTTTAATAATTGGGTTTAATGTCATTAATGCTATAATTAATATAATAGTTATAATACAAGATTACCACTGATAATAACTTTTTATCTAATTTACCAAAGAAAAAAAAGTGAAAATTGAGTGTTACTAAAGAGAATTTCCCTAATTTTTATAACAATATGTGGCAAGGGTGTTAATTTTTAGACAAATGTGGCTAATTGGCCCAACTTGCCATATTGTAATATTTTCATTTTAAAATAGTATTGTAAGTGAAAATGGAGAAAGTAGGAGTACCTAGTACCTGATGTTGGATACCTAAAACCGAATACCCGATGTTGGATACTTCGATACCACTAGTATGAACCATGAGCCATCAATAGACAAATTCTGCCTATAAAATGAAACAACTCAATGAGTCATCTTCTCTTCTTCATAGTACACTATTCTTAACAATAGTTACACTAAAAAATCATCCTTGGCCACCGTATTATAGCTAGCCAATATGTGGAAGCCAAACATTGTAGTATCCTCCATTATCATCTTGTTTTCCCTCTCTTTCATTTGCATCTCCAATGGTGAAACAACCCCGTCGTGTCCACCATTGGAAGATCTCAATAACAACTCTGTCATAGGCATCTTGAGCCATCCTCGCAAATATAATGGCTCATACATCCCCGCCTCGTACGTCAAGTTTGCCGAGGCTGGTGGTGCTAGGGTTATTCCACTCATCTATGCTGAGCCTTGGAGTGTTTTATCTTCCGTAAGTAATAGTAACTATTAACTAGCTATATTGTTGTTGTTAGTGACTTAGTTATGATTACTGTATTAGAGTTTCTGGATAAATGAGCTTAAAAAATTACAAATGTAACTAAATTTATACTCCCTCTCTGTGTTTAAGCTAATTTAATAATTGACTTAAAAAAAATCAGAAGAAAGTGAAGTAATTAGAATATTAAAAAAATTGCAAAGAAAGATAGTGTGCTTAATCATTTATCGAGAAGTAAATAATAAAAAAAGTGTTAGTGGGTTTAAATAGGGACAATAAAAGGAGAAAAATAATACAGAGTATATTAAAATATAACTTTTTAACAAATAAGAAAGTGTAAATACTTAAAAAAACACTGATGTGTTTGGTAGGTGCAACGGCTATTAAACCATGGAGGGAGTAAACTTCTTTGTTAAATTATCTTTAATTCAAGTGTACACTACAGGAAACGGTGTGACTTTTGCTACGTTCATTTTTTAAATTAGTTAATGATAATTACTATGTGCGAAATAGTTTATAATAATAATTTGTTTTCCTTTTTAATTTACTCCTGTTTCTATGTTTGAATGTGATGCAGAAACTTGAGTTGGTAAATGGAGTGATCTTGACTGGAGGAGTTCGGAAATATAGCTCTTATCTTTCTGTTATCACAAAAATTCTTCAGGTGCACATTTTACATGCATATATTTTCACATGTCAAAGTTAAACTTTACTCGTACATTTTAGTTCCTCCATCTCCCCCTTTCCTCTTTCTCGACATAATTAACCACCATCATAAAATACACAATATGACAGACACTATCACAACCATAAATTTCATTATATACGTAGTATGAGAAAAACAAAATTAATTAAGGAATGATAACTAATGACTTTATCTATATAAATAAATGAGTTTTTTTTTTTTTTTTTTTTTATATGGATAAGGTAAAAGAAAATTTAAAAGGAATAATTCCACATTTGCTACTTTTGCTCAAGGAAAACTTTTGTATACACCCGGTTTTCAATAATTTACTGTACATCGGGTACACTTTTGTCAGATTTAGTGTCACTTTTGTCAAATTTAGTGTCACTTTTGTCAAATTTATCAATAAAGCATAAATAACTCTTATACATGTCACGGTAACTTTTGTGCGTTTTAGTGTAACTTTTGCACATTTTATTGTCACTTTATAACGAATGTTCTACATTTTATTTAAAAGTTTGTGTTTGCTCAAAACAATCTCATTGTTGAATAATCTTAGAATAAGCCCAGATTTTACTTGAAGACGTGACTTGTCACGTGTCACGTTTTATTCTATATTATTTTGAAATTAAAAAAAAAAAAAAATTCCCGTCCCATTCTCGTTCCCTTTCCCTCTTCCCCAATACCCCTCCAGGCCCCACCTAACACTCTCCAATCTAGAGCCAACTCCACCCCCCCCCCCTTCCATGCTGAACAATAGCCCCCCACGGCCCCACCCCCTTCCTCAAGTTCTCCTTCCAGGTTTAGGGGTGAAGGTGGGGTTTTTGTGAGGGGTGGAGTTCGGCTCACAGGTGGGGCTATAGGTTTCGAGGTCCACCTGTGCAGTGGGGTGGGGATCAGGTGAGAAAGGGTAGGTTGAGTGTTCGAAGTGGGAACAGGTGGGATGAAGTTCTTGCCTTCTTGGCCTTTTGGGGTAGGGGTAAGGTGTGGGGTGTTGAGCGGACAGGGATCCGTTGGTCCAGCGAGCCAAGGTGGGGTTGGGTGTTCGGGGGTGAGGGTTTGGTGGGATCAGGTTGTGCTGTGTGGGTTGTGATGAGGTGGTAGTTATGGAGGGGTGGTGGTCATGGTGGGCTGCCATGGATGAGGGTGGGGAGGTGGGAGGAGAAAAATTGCCTGAAGAAGAAAAAAATAACTTTTAAATAAACAAGTTGTAAGTAAATGAGCCTATTTTGGCCCACTGGGGCGGATTCGGGTAACAGTGGCTCGGGGGATTGGGAAAAGTATCTCAACCTGTCGCCTGATTCAGAAGGTCAGGGCCAGGAAAATAGCGAAGCCGGGGCCGCTTCTCGAAAAAGAGGGAGGAGCACTGATCCCAGAGAGGACGTCAGGCCTTCTTCGGTAAGGGGACGACTGGATTCGGTGAACGCTCCCGAAACCTCAACCTCATCGAGCTCCCTGCATAGTTTTGAATAGATTCGCAAAACTAGGCTTTTTTCGAGAGTATTCAAACGTTGGATTGTTTTGAGTAAAAGTGGGAAAAAGTTGAATTATTCACCTTTTCCAAGGTAAGTTAGGAAACAATAATGAGATGAAAAATTAAAATAGGAAACAATGACATGAATAAATGGAGAAATTTTGAGGGTATCCCTACCTTATAAAAAGTGGGAGAATATTTTTAGGAATAGTGTGAAGACTATTATACCCTTAAAAAAGTTAATTTACATATTTGCCCCCAATTAAAATTAATTTTGATCTATTTAAGTATTTAACCTTTCATATTGTTGTCCTTTAGTTCTTTTGTTTATCGTTCTTCTTATCATACCACCGAAAAGGCCAAATCTCTTCATTTCTCAATTTCCTCTTTTCTCACAAACTCTTTTTCTGGTTGCTGGAAAATACTACTCCTTACTAACATGTCAGTTTCCATTCCGGTACCCTTGGTCACCACACACCGCCGCGATAATTCTATAAGGATGATGACCTTGCTTGTTGTTTTTTTATACTAAAGGAAATGTAAAGTTTGTGCAATCTATTTGTTTATGTTATACGAAGAGGTGAATAAGGTTAGAATTTGGGACAGCTCAAGATTGGTGGAGTTGACGGATGAATGCAATAATGGTACCTTCGTACTGGTTGAGTGTAATTGCTTGGATACCATTAAAATGATTAAAAAAAAACACCCATAAGAGTAATACTTTTGATGTAATCTCTTTTAGTTGTGTTTATAGGAGAGTCAAACAAAGCAACTCTTTTGTTGAGTCTTCTAAGGAATGTAGCAGTTATGTCTCACATATGAGGTATTATAGTCTTATGCTTTTGATTAAGAGGTGTTTGAAGATGTATTTTGCTTTAGTTATTGTGTCATTGTCTCGATTTTTTATCCTAGGAAAAGCTTATAGTTTATGATTATAGGAAAGAGTTAAGATGTACTCATACATCATCAGTTAAATACTCGTTTCTCATAAATGCTATTTCCTCCATTATATGTTCCAAAGACTATCTAATTGCAGGTAAATATACTAGTTCACAAAGCTTTTGTGCCAGGGTGTTCAATGAGGGTTTTGTCCTCTCCATACACTCCTATTGTAGTCATAGAATGATGCAATAGCTTTGATTGCCTTTTTATATAGTAATACGTAACATTGGCGAGTTATAATATATATGATCACTTTCAAAATAAATAATCATAACACAAAACATGTTTCTACAATTAAATAAATTAAGATATAATCTCTTATTGATCGACCTAAGATAAGTATAATTCAACAGTAACTCAAAGTACGTTAACTTTGAGGTTCGAATTTATAACTCCCCTATGATGGCTAGTTGTATCGCGCGCATAGGCTTCCCTAGTTTTATATGAAAGGTATGAGTAAAATTATGTAAAATTGAAATAAAATGTTAGAAACAAACTCAATAACCTGATTCAAAAGGTAAATATTTTGAATGAGCACTTTATAACCTAAACCTAATTATACTCGAACCTGCATTTTACAAAAGAATATGATTTTAACTTAAGGTTGTAATTTTTTAACCCAATCAATTTTGGATTATCTTATTATTAGGGAAGGGAAGTGTCATTTTATATTCAAGCCACAAGAATAAGATATGTGGATTTTATTTTACCTCTTAAATTGACATGTCCCTCTTGTAGTCTTGTTAATTAATTTCTATGTCTTCTGCAGAAAGTAAAGGAGAAAAATGATGGTGGAGAACACTTTCCTCTCTATGCTATCAACCTAGGGTTTGAACTGTTAATAGAACTCGTTAGTAAGGTAATGTAATTTTATTTGCAATATTGTAATTTTTTAGGCTTTTAATCATCTTGAAATGACTACTCCCTCTGTTTCCAAAAGTACGACCCTTTTGGCCTAATTTTAGTCCCAAAATAATCGACTCATTTGTACTAAAATATCTACCAATTTACAACAATATTTGTACAAAATTAGATTTTCCATATAAGCTTTTGTTTTTTCATATATTTTTAATACTTTATCTCTCTATTTTTTTACAAACCCCCTATAAATTTATCTTTCCAATATGTTTTTATTTCTTTTTATTTAAGTTTCTTAATAACCGCGAAATCAACCCAAAAGGGTCGAAGTTTTGGGATGGAGGGATTATATTTTTTCTTTACTCCCTTCGTCCTTTTTTTACATTCATGCTTTCCTTTTTTAGTATTCCAAAATTACATTCCTCCTTTCCTTTTTTAGTAAGTATTTTTTTTTTTCAAATATCCCAAGTTATCCTTCTTTTTCTGTTTTGTAATTAATGCACACTCTTATTTTCCTATTCTCACTCTTATTTTCTCCCTAAAAAAATTTAGAATCCTTGTGCCTAAATTTAGATGAATATGATTGGCTCTTAATTTTCCAATAGGAGCATGTTATTGGTCCTTTTTTTTTTTTGCAAAGGATTGATGACATGGCATCATTAAATATTATTATATCTTTGTTTTACTCAAAGACATCATTTAATATTTTGTATTCCCATTGTGTTTTGTTTTATTGTTATTTGTTTTATTCTTAGTTTCTTTATTCTTGTGTAATTTTACAAACAATAATGTAAAAAAGGGTCGGAAGGAGTACCAATCAATAAAATTTGTAAATCGAAAATATAAATGAAGTTTTTTACTTTTATTTATCTAGTTATTTTTTTATTGTATGCACTATATATAGAACAACGATGTATTGGAAAGTGTTGATGCACAAAAGTTGACAACCAAACTTCAATTTGAGGATGTGCCCGTAAGAGGAATTGTTTTGGGAAGGTAATTTGTAACCCATTTTTATCTCTCTTAATATTGCAAATTAATTCTAACCTAATAAACTAAGCATTTTACTAACTCTTCATATTTATTAAAATGTTTTTATACTTTGTATTTATTTTTCTAATATTTGCAAATTTTGGCAGTTTTCCTTTATATCTAAGGAATAAGCTGAAGTCGGATTGCCTTGTCTCACTCAATAACAAAGTAAGTTCTATAATAATAACAATAATAATAATAATAATAATAATAATAATAATAATAATAATAATTTTGGTAATACTATATGTAGCCTTAATGGCTATATATAAACATTAAATACACTATTGAAAATTGTATAAAATTAGGAATTCATAATAAAAACACGCGTAAATCAGTGTAATTAGTGTTTATATTTTTATGATTTCTTGACAGTTTACGATTTTTAAGTGTAAATTTTATACTTATATGTAGCACCGAGAACTATGTATAGCATTTTCCAAATAATAATATATTAATATTAATCAATGATTTGTTCAAGACAAATTATATAAATCACAAAGATCATGAATTTATGGTGAAGATTGGACCGCTGGACTAAGAATGTGAACTTTTATTTCCTACCCAATACGGTAGCTTTAGAATGATGATTTAGTTCTAATTAGACAACGCTATTTCAACAGTATGGTATAACAAGGGAAAGATTCCTTAGTGATAAAGAACTATCTGGTTTCTTCAAAGCCATTACCACTTCCAAAGACAAGAATAACAAGGTACGTATAATTTTCAACCCTTTAACTTATTATCTTACCTAGCTATTAGCGTATTATGTGAAAGTTTCTTAAATTTTTGTGTTTTCTTTTTTCCTATAGGATTTTGTCACCACAATACAAGCTTATGACTACCCTATTGTAGGCTTCCAGTGGAATCCTCAGGTTACATGGTTACTCCCTTTTTTTTTCTTCTTTTTTTTCAACTTAGATCGTGTTAGCAAGCTGAGCTAGACACTTTGAGGATACAAATCCCCTTATCTTCAAAGTGTTATTAGTGAAGATTGAACCTCCAACCTCAATGCTGGAAAGTTCTTTCTTTACCACTAAATTAAACCACCATTTTATTGGTAAAATGTTACATATTTGTATATATAAAAGCCCTTTTACTACTCAGTATAGTATTCAGTAATTATACAAATTTTTTAGAACGCAAGATTAGCTATGTGAGCTTAATTAAATTGCTTTGTGTTTGGATGCAGAAAAATGCATTTGAATGGGGATCACCGGAAATTCCTCACTCTTTGTATGCAATTCAAGTAACACAATATGCCGCAAACTACCTTGTTAGGTACATATTTTAAAATGAACAATTGAACTTTCTCAAGATCTTATATGTACATGCTACTTATTAATTTTTGTTGTGCTAGAATTTTCACCCCAAAATTCCTATGTTCTACAGGTAAACAGGTTACAGGTTGCAGATTAGTGACATACAGGTTGAAGATAGCTGCAAAGCCAAACCAAGCAACTGAGCATATTCTCAAGGAATATTCCTAGGAATCTTCAAGTGGAAAAAGATACAAAATCCTATCCATGGAAATCGGAACCACTCCCAGCAGTATAGTCGTTGAGGAAGACCAATTCAAACGTGGGAATAACAGACCTAGAGACGTGGAGAGAAAATAGGAGTAACTTTGGCCATCAGCTCCGGATTCCTAGGGATTGAGGGGAAGAGCCGTTGAAGGTCTTTTGAATGCTTTCCTAGTATATAAGGGCAGGCCTAATCATTGTAAAGGGGCATCACAAAAATATAAGAGCCTTACTACTAAGCATAATCATAGCGTTAGTAAATTATTATCATTTAACTAATAATCTGTAGCCTACATTGTAATCTGTTCAACCTAAATACTTAGTGGATTGGTGGACTCATAGCCGCTCACAGTTTTTACCCTTGTTCTTGGGGTTTTCTGCGTCATCATCTCATGTGTCTTCTCCCCCTTTTCCCTTTTTCCCTTCCGTAGATCTCAATTAGCAATTTTCTTCATTTAAATCTAGCTGTAGCTATCGTAACCCAGGTCGAACCTGGCAATAAGTTTTTTGACCAAAACAGTTTGGCGCCGTCTGTGGGGATACAATTAGATAATTCGGTTTATCCTTCATCATGGGAGAAGATCCTGATCCAAATGCAAATGCATTAATCGAGCAATTGCGAGAAGAGCTGAAAGCCTCCATAAAGTGGAGCCAGAAGCTCGAAGAAGAGTCTCAAGAAACCTTAGCGAGGCTCAAAGCTGAATATGAAGCATCCCTGGAGAAGTTGTCCAAGGAACTCGAATCTGTTAGGAGCAATAAGAAAAAGAGGGTAAAAACCGATGACATATCCCAATTCACCATGGTATCCTCCGATGAATTTGAAGGTGAAGATGAGAGAGAAGGATCTCGTGATAATGAGGAACAATCTGGAGGGGATCCCAACCCTATGGCCAGGGAAGTTGCCGTTATTAAAGCCCAAAACCGGAAAATGATGAAACTCCTGACCCGCCTAGGTGCTCCTAAACCTGTAGCTTATGAATCTCGCGATGGATTCACTGAATCCCCCTTTGTGGAGGAGATTGCTAAAGTGCGTATTCCCACAAAGCTGAGCATCCCCTCCTTCCCAAAGATGTACAATGGAACCACTAATCCTCAAGATCATGTGGCCCAGTACAAGCAAAAGATGTGGCAATTGTCAATCCCATGGGAACTAATTGAACCTACCATGTGCAAGTCCTTTGGCGATACTCTATCAGGACCTGCACTCCAATGGCTTATCAATCTAAAGCCAGGTACCATCGCCAGCTTCTCCAGCTTGGTGAACAAATTCTACCAGCAATTCGCTACCAGCCGGGAGCTGGATAAGCAAAGCAGTGACTTGTATCGAATCGTTCAGAAGCAGAACGAGACAACCCGACAATACTGGGACAGGTTCAATCGAGAAATGGTCAGCATAAAGAAATGTGACCACTCAAATGCTATTGAAGCTTTTCGCAAAGGTCTCAATTACAGATCCAGGTTATATTATGAGTTGACAAGATATCCTTGCTGCTCGTTTGAAGAGGTTAGAACCAGAGCAATGGCTGAAGTCCGTGTAGAAGAGGATGAGCATGCCAGGAACTGGATTGAAAGGATACCATCAGGGTATTCGGGGAACCAATCCTTCAGCAATCAAAACTCCGGAACCCGGCAAGGTAGCTGGCAGCCAAGGCGCAGCAATGTCAACAACATATCCGAGCTAAAACCAGGTGAAAGCTCTAGCTGGCCAGCAACAGAATACCACCCAGATATCAGCTCATATGGTTTCGATACTGATATAGTGGGAGTGGTGAACGCTCTCAAAGATATTGGGCAACCGGTGAGGTGGCCTAGGAAAAGCGACAAGCCTGAGCACCAGAAAGATAAATCAAGATGGTGCGAGTACCATGGAGATCATGGGCATAGGACTGACGAGTGTAACAGTCTTAAAAGAGAAGTAGCCTGGCTGCTCAAGAAGGGCTATCTAAAAGACCTCCTCGCAAAGAAGGGAAAAGGACCTGAAATCAAGCGGGAAGCCTTGCCAAGTCCACCAGCTTCACCCACCCCAGGTGTTGTGATTCAAGCAATATCAGGAGGATCTAGCATCAGCGGTCTAACCTACTCCAATGAAAAGCGTATAGCAAGAGTTGGCACCTCAGCGTCCAGCATCCCCCAAACTTATCCAAGCAGTGAAGAAAAGAAGCTAGACGATATGGAAGTCGTGTTCAATGAAAGTAGATTCAATGAGCCCGAGCATCATGATTGCTTGGTAATCTCCCTCCATGTGGGTCACTGCAAGATGAAGAGAGTACTGGTAGATAATGGAAGTTCGACCAACATAATTTTCAAAGACGCCTTAGATCAAGCCGGCTTCAAAGAGTCAGATATCACCAAGAGGTCCACAGTTTTGGTTGGGTTCAATGGCGAACCTATGAATTCCCTGGGAGAAATCCAGCTGCCAACGCTGCTCAAAGGAATCAACATGATGCACAAGTTCTATGTGATAGATTGCAAAACTGCTTATAATGTGATAGTAGGAACCCCTTGGATCCATAAAATGAAAGCCATCTACCTATCACCAGCTGCTCAAGTTTCCAAGCCCGTGGGGAATAGCAGTAGTCGAAAGAGACAGAAAGCAAGCGCAAGAATGCTACCAGCTCGCCCTGAAACCTCATGGCCCCGTCATTTAGCAATTACAGAAAAATCCAGCACCCAAGCGTCCAGATGAACTACAATTAGATGAAGTCGTGCTGGATGAGTCAAAGCCGGAGCAAAAGGTTAAAATCGGAGCTGCATTGGTGGCAGAACAGAAAGAAGCTATCATCAAGTGCCCCATAGAAAATTTAGATTGCTTCGCATGGCCACACCAAGATATGACGGGAATCAGTCCTGAAATCATCACCCATAAGCTAAACGTGGATCCCAGCGTAAGGCCGATAAAGCTGAAAAGGAGGAAATTCGCCCCAGAACGTAATCAGATCATCAATGAAGAAGTTCAGAAGCTGCTAGATACCGAGAAGATAAGGGAAGTTAAATATCCAGATTGGCTAGCTAACGTGGTTGTCGTCAGCAAGAAGAATGGAACATGGAGAGTCTGCATAGACTTCACAGACCTGAATAAGGCGTGCCCCAAAGACCCGTTCCCTCTCCCTCATATAGACTCAATGGTAGATGAAACAGCTGGCCACGAACTCCTCACCTTCATGATGCATATTCCGGCTACAACCAAATCTTGATGCACCCGGACGACCAAGAAAAGACGGCTTTCATGACAGATAAAGGAATCTACTACTACAAAGTAATGCCGTTCGATTTGAAGAATGCAGGTTCAACCTATCAGAGGCTAGTTAACAAAATGTTCAAGGACCAACTGGGGGACACCATGGAAGTCTACATCGATGATATGTTGGTGAAGTCCAAGAAAGCAGCTGATCATGTGAACCATCTGGAAGAAACTTTCAGCATCCTCCGGAAGTATAAAATGAAGCTAAACCCGTCCAAATGTTCATTCGGAGTAGATGCAGGTAAGTTTCTGGGCTACATAGTCACTCAACAAGAAAATCGAAGCTAGCCCAGACCAGGTACGCGCTGTAATTGATATTCAATCACCTAGAAACCTGAAAGAGGTGCAAAAATTAACAGGTAGAGTAGCTGCATTAAATAGGTTTATTTCGAGGTCATCAGATAAATGTCACCTTTTTTACAACGTCCTAACGAAAGATAAAGGTTTCACTTGGTCTGATGATCACGAAAGGCCCTACAGGACCTCAAACACTATTTAATGACGCCACCTTTGCTATCTAAACCTACTGAGGGAGAGTCTTTACAGCTTTACCTCGCAGTCAGCACCCAAGCTATTAGTGTTGTCTTAGCAAGGGAAGTTGAAATTCAGCAATTACCTGTTTACTACGTAAATAAAACTCTCCTCAGTGCTGAAACCAGGTACTCCTCTCTTGAAAAACTGGTATTAGCACTGATTGTAGCTAGCAGGAAACTTCGCCACTATTTTGAAACTCACCCAATAGTGGTAAAAACTAACTACCCTGTGAAGGCTGTTTTACGCAGAGCAGAGTTAACAGGTCAAATGAGCAAATATGTAATTGAGCTCAGTGGATTTGGTATCACATACGAACCAAGAACAGCTATCAAATCACAAGCGCTAGCCGACTTTGTGGCTGACTTCAGCCCTGATCTTGAACAACAAACAGCCATATAATCTGAACAGATTAACCAAATCCATAACCCAGGTACCTAGATACTCTATGTTGATGGTTCATCTAACTTTTGGGGTGCAGGTCTCGGTGTAGTGCTGAAGTCGCCACAGGGGGACATGATGGTACAAGCTATTTGTTGTGATTTTAAAGCTACTAACGATGAGGCAGAATACGAAGCTTTGATTGCAGGTATGAATCTCGCAAAGGACCTAGGTATTACTAACCTGCAGGTATTTTGTGACTCTTTCTTGGTAGCAAGTCAAATGAACGGTGAATTCACGGCTAAAGACTCCAAGATGGTTCTATACCTAGACTTTTCCAAATCCTTAGCAACCAAATTCGCAACCTTCACCATAAAGCAAATACCTAGGGACAAAAACACACAAGCAGACGCTCTAGCCCATCTAGGATCAGCCTTAAGAAAATCCAAATTCTCCTCTATCCCCTTGATCCACTTGTTAGCTCCTACCGTTGACACGGCCAATCGCCCACCTAAACCTAGCATTCCAGAACCTGTAAAACCAGACCCAGACAATCCAGAAATATCCACCCCTACTCCGAACCAACCTATTAAGATTGAACCTGAAGAACCCAACTTCATTGCACCTGTGACCAACCCAACCAGCTAGATGCAACCCATATTTGATTACCTGGAACGCGGCACATTGCCAAAAAACAAAGCAGAAGCAAGGGCACTCAAGTTTAAATCCAGCAGATGCACGATCATCCAAGGTGTCCTATTCAAAAATTCCACCAGAGGTATCTTGCAACGTTGCATTAAGGAAGACGGCTACGAGCAGATCCTCAAAGATTTCCACGATGGAGAGTGTGGAGCCCATTCAGCTGGAAGAACTTTAGCCAACAGGATACTTGCTTATGGGTACTACTGGCCAACTCTGCGAGAGGACGCTCACAGGTATGTACGAAAATGTGATAGCTGTCAACGACACTCAGGTATTACTCATAAACCCTCCATGCCTCTACATCCCACTTTGACACCTTGGCCTTTCATGAGATGGGGCATGGACATAGTAGGCAAATTACCTGCTGCCCCAGGTCAAAAGGTCTACATGTTAGCTCTAACAGATTATTTTTCTAAGTGTATTGAAGCAGATGCGTTCCAACAGGTCAGAGACAAAGAAGTTATCAACTTTATCTGGACTAACATAATCTGTAGGTTCGGAGTACCATCTGAAATAGTGTGTGACAACGGATCCCAATTCATAAGTGCCCCAACCGGAAACTTCTGCGACAAATGGAACATCACGTTAGTCACCTCGACGCCCAGATACCCTCAAGCAAACGAGCAAGCCGAATCCAACAATAAGGTTATCATTGGGTCTTTAAAAAAGAAGCTGAAGGACAAGAAAGGTAAGTGGGGAGAAGAGTTGCCAAGAATCCTTTGGGCCAACAGAACCACACCAAGAACCGCCACAGGTCAAACATCTTTCTCATTGGTCTATGGATGTGAAGTCGTACTACCTACAGAAGTCACCACTCCAACAGCTAGATACGGCTTGATGACACCAGAGCGCAACAATGAAGAACTATCAAACGACCTAGATACCATAGAGGAACGAAGAGACCTAGCACACATAAGGATGGCCACCTATCATCAAATGGTAGCTAGAAGCTTCAACAAAAATGTCAAAGCTAGGATGTTCAAAGTGGGAGATTGGATTCTAAGAAAAGTTTTTCAAAATACCCAAGAACTCAAAGCAAGCTGGGAAGGCCCATACCAGATTGTAGAAGTCATCGGCAAAAGGCCCTATAGGTTAGCTACAACAAACGGTAAGCTGGTACCCAGAAGCTGGAACGCAGCACATCTGAAACTTTATCACTTCTAGAGTTTTCGTTCATACAGTAAAAAAAAATGTGCTTGTACATATTTCCTTTCTTAGTTCACCTCCGGAAAAAGATCAGTACTAACTTGAGCTTCGGAGGGTCGTTGGTGGCGGCACCAACGGCCAACTCTAACCTGTTATTTTGCAGAATCAAAGGAACACGAACAGATAACCAGAGGCAATCTGAAAAGCAATAGGATGACACGAGAAGCAAGAGTAATTTCACAATCCTTGCCTCTGTCCATTTAGTTTCAAGAACTCGTACTGACTTAAGCATCATAGCCAACGGCCACCTCTAACCCTTATGATGCAGGTACAGATCCAGATTACTCAATAAACAAAACAACTAAGGGCCTGAGCGCTAGACACCGCAGATTCACAGAGACAAAATCAAAGATAAAGCATATCCAAAAGCCAAAGAATTCAAAGCAAAGCTAAGGTATCATACGATTGCTCAAAGAAAACTAACATGCAATGTTCAACAGCAAAAAACGCAAAGTCTAAATCTTCGCTCCCACAAGCAAAGTAAAAAAAAGTCCAAAAAGAGCAAATAATTATTCTGATAACAGACATCGAAAACCTAGGAAGCAAAAAACATCACGGATCAAGCATCATGTATCTGCTCATCCTCCTCAACTCTCTTAGGTGGAGACTCGGGCTGATGACCTGGAGAAGACTCAGCTGTAGACTTTGTAGCCTCAGGTTCCCCAGGGTCAGCTTCACCATATACTAGGTCCCTGATGTAGCCAACCGTCAGATAATCATCAACTAGCTGTCGAAGTTTCTTCACACCTGCGTCTCCTTTAAACTTTTTCAACAAGAAACTGTTAGCCATATAAGCCTTAATTCTCAGAGTAACTTCAGCCTCAATGTTCTTGTTCTCATCCTCCAAGTTAACCAACTTCTTCTACAGATCTGTCACCTCCTTGTCCTTCTTCTTCAGCTCTTCATCCTTGACTTTCAAGGCATCATCCCTCTTCTTCATCTCCTCTTCGAACTGCTTCTGCTTACCCTCCAGCTACAGGCTAACATCTTCCACCTTCTTCCTAGCTGCTTCTACCTAAAGTTGCAACCCCTTCTTAACCTTGTCAGACTCTAACTGTTTCCTTTCCAAGCCGTCGAACTGGGACTTAGAGTGCAAAATATTTTGGAAACCCTGTTACGCCAATAGTATATCAAATCAGCACAAATCTGTCAAGAAACAAATTAAGCGGAACCAGTTTAGGAGACATACCTGTAGAACCAGTTGAGCCCCATCAGCTAAAGCCAAAGAGCCATCCAAACTCGCCAAACGCTTGGCAGCTGCTGGAAGCAGGAGCTTCTGAGCCTCTGGCCAGATCCCATTATTTGAACCTTCCTCGGCCAGAAAATCAGGAGGGAAACTGACATCATAGGTATCTGGAATAACCACAGCCTCGAAAGGAGCATTAGACCTAGTACGAGGGATCCTAACATCTTCCCTGTTAGAAAGAGTCCTAGAAGAGTTGTTCTCAGCCCGATGAACAGTAGTGTCAATTGAACCGCGTACTGAGCTGTCACCCCTCTTCCTTTTGGCACGTTGCAGTGCCTCTTCTCGAGACATGATAACACTCTTCCCTGGTATGACCAAGAAAACACCAATTCTTAAGCCTAGTACATAGAACCACACGTCAAGCAAACCAATAGCCACAAAAGTTGTACTTGAGGACATAGTAGCACTAGCAGTGGTAGCAGAGGGAGTAGGGTGATCACCAGTAACCTTCCCAGGAATCTGATACAGTGCCCTCACAACTAACTCTGATCCGTCCTCTGGTCTAATAGCATCCAAGCGCAGATCTGCAAAAATTACACAAGTTCAAAGCACTTAGTTAATATACCTTATTCTAAAACCTATCACACCCAAGATTAAGACTTTACCTTTGTGCCAGCCACTCCTAATCCACCTTCCAGATTCCCCCAAAGAATCCTTCAACACAACAAAGAACCTCAATTTCCATGACTTGTCAGGGGTCTCATATCCCAAGAAGGGGGGAGGGTTGTAAGAGGCCCTCCTATAAATTGTGACCTTGTCAAGGTCCTTTTTCCTCAGCACATAACATCTAATAAAATCAGCAGCATTCACCTTTGTTTTCCAATTAACCGTAGCCTCATTAACAATACTAATCAAATTCCAGACCGCAGGCATAAGCTGCCCTGGGCTCAAATCAAAAGTCTCTAGAATTTGCCTAGCCAAGTGAGAAAAGGAATAAGTGAAACCATGTTTAAAAGGGTACTCGTAGAGTATAATGTTATCCTTGCTGCAGAGCTGTGGCCTGTCATCTGGTCCAAGCGCAATCAGCACAACAGATTCAGGGAACCCAGCCGATGCTTTCAGCTCTGCCAAATCAGCCTCCGTAACTTTGCTAGCTTTGTCTTCATCTGCTCTCCCCATCTTAATTTGGCTCACACTCAAGTTCCTAGTCGTATGTCTATGGCATTTTTTCTTAGCAAAATGCTTAATTTTCACCATAATTGAAAACAGTTTTCGCAAGATAAATCAAAGAAAGCAACGAAATTGAGAAATAATAAACTCAATTACTTACCAGGATAGAGAGAGTTGGCAAAGCTTGAATCCACTGCAGTGAAATCCCAGTTTAAATTGCGATGTATCCTCGTCGATCCTATTTCCCCGATTTTTGCAGATCGAAAAACCCTAGATTTTCTGAGATAGTGTTTATCGCAAAAGGGGAAGTAGTTGGAAGAATCCTTACTTATCTATTTATTCCGCATTAATTGTATCTAACGGCTTGAATCTATCTTCTCAAGAATGTTTATCTTTTGCAATGAATTTGAATTTATCTTTAAAGTCGCATTTTGCATTTTTATCTTTTTAACGGATTTTTCTAAGCTTGCCTCGTAGAAGTCACTGGAACATCTAAGAGATAAGCTGGGGGCAAACTGTTGTGCTAGAATTTTCACCCCAAAATTCCTATGTCTTACAGGTAAACAGGTTACAGGTTGCAGATTAGTGACATACAGGTTGAAGATAGCTGCAAAGCCAAACCAAGCAACTGAGCATATTCTCAAGGAATATTCCTAGGAATCTTGAAGTGGAAAAAGATACAAAATCCTATCCATGGAAATCGAAACCACTCCCAGCAGTCTAGTCGTTGAAGAAGACCAATTCAAACGTGGGAATAACAGACCTAGAGAAGTGGAGAGAAAATAGGAGCAACTTTGGCCATCAGCTCCGGATTCCTAGGGATTGAGGGGAAGAGTCGTTGAAGGTCTTTTGAATGCTTTCCTAGTATATAAGGGCAGGCCTAATCATTGTAAAGGGGCATCACAAAAATATAAGAGCCTTACTACTAAGCATAATCATAGCGTTAGTAAATTATTATCATTCAACTAATAATCTGTAGCCTACATTGTAATATGTTCAACCTAAATACTTAGTGGATTGGTGGACTCATAGCCACCCGCAGTTTTTACCCTTGTTCTTGGGGTTTTATGCGTCACCATCTCTTGTGTCTTCTCCCCCTTTTCCCTTTTTCCCTTACGTAGATCTCAGTTAGCAATTTTCTTCATTTTAATCTAATTGTAGCTATCGTAACCCAGGTCGAACCCGGCAGTCAGTTTTTTGACCAAAACAATTTTCTAAGTCTATTTTTGCATGTTTTATCAGTGAGGCTAGGAAGTCTCGCAATGAGCCACCTACTGAACAAATCCTTGACAATCTCATCTACAAATACAACACTTACTACTCTGGAGCTAACGGGTTAGTTACTTAGTTCTCCCTAATGTAATCAATAATTTATCTACAAATACATTCATTGTATTGTTTCGATCTACCACGTGACATGATCAGTCCATACGTACACATCAGTTGGTAATATTTTGCGAAATTGTGGTCGGTCTTGTGTTAGCTAGTCACAGCCGCCACCCAATGGTTACAAACTTACAACTTACAAGTGGTTGCACGTTTGAATTTCACGTCAAGCAATTTAATTAGCGTGATAGTCATTTGGTAAACTCAAACTGTTGCTAATACCATATGTTTTGAAAATGTGCAGGAAAGGATTTGATGAGACTTACTATTTTGATGCGTACGAATCAACAACTTCAATTAAAGCTTTGGCCGAGGAGTAATATTGCAGCTTCAATTTTGATGCGAATGTAATGTACTATTTATTGCCTTTTTATCTTGGAAGGCAGACGATATGCCTTTCTTTAGCTAAGTTCTACTATCTAATTATCTAAATAAAGGGTTTACACACCCAAATTTCAATCAATCATATTTATTTTCCCCTCTTTTGTTTGAAAATTTTGTCAATTACTATAAAAAACAGGTGCCTATGTCATCAACAACCCGTAAAAAAAAGTTGCTAATTACTACGTATCTTACAATTATTACGATTACTACCTTCTTTATTTTCCGATGACTTAAGGCTTTGATCGATGTCCTATTCCGGTGAATTGAAAATCTAGTTTAAGTCTAATTAACTAATCCTACGTTAATTAAATGGATGAAAAATTATACTATTTTTAATTTTAGAATTTAATTCAATTTTTTTTTAAAGACAAACACGGGGAATTAATTTATTGATTCAAGATCCGCCAAAGTTTGAAAACTTTGGGGAATAGAATCCAAACAAATACATTCATTACTAGTATCCGTATCCCATCGAGCAGCTAAGTGAGCTACGGTAATCCCCGCCCGTCTAACATTAACACAACTAAAATTAGCAAACATATTACTCATTCTATAAATATCCTCGTAGAGGTGGAATATTGGAGCAGCTCCCTCCTGCTTATCTCTGACAGCACGCACCACATTCATCGAATCACCTTCAAGGATAACAATAAGTTTAAAAAAAAATAAAAAAAATCAACCCTCACTCCTCAATTCATCTCATCTATACACCTTTTCTTCTTCCATTGATCTGAACTTCATCTTCACCTCTCATTCAATAATCTTCATCTTCTTCTCCCATTAACAATGAAAGAGCAATGCTTAAAGGTTTATTTACTACATTCGTGCTAAATTCCGGCAGGTTGCATAGTCAATGCAGCTTGCTAATGTGCTAAATTAGGCCAGGTTGCATAATCATCATGAAAGATAACCCCCTACGACTGATCTGAAAGCACTTAAGAAAACTGGTACAAGAGTACCATGATGCTTTTGATGCCAAACTAAAGTTATCCAAGGAACACCTATTAAGATACTATGTAGGAGAATTAGAAGAAAAGATCCAACTGCGACTACAGATGTTTTCCCCTACCATGGTATTGGGAATACAATGGTTCTTAACACTAGGACCTATACTATGGGGTTTCAAAAATCTCAATATGGAGTTTAAGCAAGGGCAGAAGAAAGTGAAGCAAAGAGGGGCGAGGGGGATGAACTATCCATGATGTAGTTAATCCTTAGGATTATAAACTAGGGTCCTCATATGAATTCAGTAGAGATGGAAAAAAATGTTGAGAATGAACAAGCTATTTCACTTGGAAGAGTTACTGCAAGAATTTTTAGATGTCTTTTGGGAGAAATTTGATCATCAGATACCATTAAAAGAGGGTAATAATTCCATCAACATTATACCTTATAGATATCCCGTGAATCAGAAAGATGTCATTGAAGAATTGGTGCAAGAATTGATAGATCATAGATTTACTAGAGATGACAACTCTGGTAAATAAGAAGGATGGTGGGTGGAGGATGTGTGTAGACTATAGAACATTGAGCAAGGCTACTATCAAGGTCAAGCTTCATATTCTTGTAGAGAACCAAGTTCTTTTCAAAACTTGATCTCAAATCAGGTTATCAACAGAGCATCCTAATGATGTTCATAAGATAGCATTCGAGACGCACTTTGCTCATTTTGAGTACTTGTTATGTCCTTTGGGTTAACCAATGCTCCATCTATATTTCAATCCTTTGATGAATCATGTCTTGAAACCTTACTTGAGAAAGTTTGTCGTAGTGTTTTAAAATGACATTTTGGTGCATAGTTCTAGTTGGCAAGAACATATCACACATTTGAAGACTATGCTAGAGGTTGGATATGAGAGTTCACTCTTTGCATGCTAACCTCAAGAAGTGTTCTTTAGGTGCAACCTAGATCCATTATCTGGGACAAGTAACCTGATCTCTAAAGTTGGAGTCACTACAGAGCCAAAGAAGATTCAATCTATTCTGGAATGACCTCATCCTAAGACTTTGAAACAACTCATAGGGTTTTTAGGGTTGTCAAGGTACGACAAAATATAAAGGTATGTTAAAAACTATAGGAAGATATTAGACCTCTAACTAATTAATCTACTTAAGAAGGAGGCCTTTCACTTGGATGAATATAATACGCTATTGCAACTTTTGAACCTTTGAAGCAAGCAATGACTTCCCCTCAAGGCTCTACTAGATTTTCAACAACTATTCACCATAGAAATAGATGCTTCTAGAACTGGTCCAGGAACTATGTTAATGTAGGGTGGCCATCCCAATGCATTTTAACAGCAAGGCCTTATTAGCATAGAAGATTTTGCAACTATTAGCTTATGAAAGGGAGTTTCTTATGGCTATGTGTATATATATATATATATATATATATATATAGTGTGGATCATGTGAAAACAAGCCTATAGCTGAAAACTGAAAACGGACAATCAAGACCGTAAATTATGGCCCGTCAAATCTCACGGTTGTGAGTTTTTCCCCAATTTCACTCAAAATTTCTACAGTTTCTCTCTCCTCTTTCATTTGCACGTTATTTTCTTCCTCTTCTATTTTTTCTATCCTACTTTCTCTCTCCTAATTTTTGCCAATTTCATGCTACTTTTCCAAATCCAGCTTCAAATACTTTGATTTTCAACAATTTCTCAGCTCTACGATCTATTATCAAGTGAGTTATTCGTGTTAATTTCGCTATTTTTGCTTGATTTGAGATACTTAGGTTTCTGAAATATTGTTTGCTTTCTGAAATTTTGTTTACCTAAATTTCAAGCATATTTAGGAAATTTAATGTCCATTGTGTTTTTCGTTTATGATTTTTGCTTAATTTTGTAATTTTGCATGTTTTTGTTATTGATTTTTTCGATTTGATTTAAATTTTTGAGTTTCGACTTAATTTTCGTTTTCGTAGGAGTAGTTTTGAACGAATTTTGTTTACTTCCGCTTGATTTTAGTTAATTAGGTTTTTAAGTGTAATTTTTGCTCGAAACTCTGCTCTAATTGTTGTCCTTCACCTTTTTGTAACATGATTTTTGTGTTGATTAGTTCATTAGCTTTCTTAATTAATCCTCTTCATCGCTTCAAAAATGTTACTTGTCTCGCAGTTACATTATCAATCTTCTAGTCTTGATCTTAGTAAATTAGGTTTGAGTAAATTAGAAAATCAAGGTCTACTTATTTTTATTTTTTTAATCATAGGAGTACATGTTTAGTATTGGCAGGAGCTCCATTAGAAGCCTTGCCTTGTTATATGTTGTTGTTCGTTTCGTCGTCATACTCATAAATTTTCATGGCTTTGCTCAACAATTGTACTATGGCTTGGTCATTGTATATTTTTTATTCGTAATAATTTTAAATGATGTTCTCACTTTTTGTTCATTTTTATTCAATTTGAATTAGATTATGTTAAAAAGGAGAGGCCTTCGAAGCTCAACAAGAGTTAATTTGCAAGACATAGGAGGTATGATGAATGTTTGATTTTTGGATTATTATACCTTAATATTCAATTTTTGGAATTATACAATGTTAACGTGTTGGATTATATTACATTAGTGTCAGGAAAACAACAAGAAGAAGGCATGGAGGGTAGGTGTAGCATGGGTAGCAGAACAAGAACAATCCCAACAGTTTCAAGGTGTCCCAAGAATTTTCGCATTAACTCCAAATCAAGCCGAAGGATTGGCGATACTTAAAGCGATCAAAGAAACTCCTGCAGATTTCATCAATCTGGTGATCAAATTAGACTCTGATATAGTGATACATGCCCTACAAATTCAAACCAAGGCGGAGGAAGAGCTCAAACAGGTCATCATAGACATAAAAGACGCAGCAAGTTCTAGAGATTTTATAGCTTGTGTCAAAGTTAGCCGAAATACAGTCTAACAAGCCCACTTTCTAGCAGTTAAATGCAGGAAGTATGGGTAGATTGTCTCTGAGTTTTCTATTTTTACCCACCATAAAAAATAATAATTTGTATATAAACACCATTAATATACGAGTAGTTACCTTATTTTTATATAAAATAGTGACCTTTGTGTAAATATCGTAAAAAAATTATATAGTTACCTTATTTTTTAAATATAGTGACCTATGTGCAAGCTTCAACAAAATTGATATTATAACCTTGTTTGTACAAATGTCGTCAAAATTGTTATAACTTGATAAAGTTAGCTTAATTTTGTATATAGTGACCTCTGGTAAATGATGTCAAATTGATATAATTATCCGAAGTTTATTTATAGTTACCTTATTTTTGTATGTAATGACCTTAGCATGATGGAAATGTTGTAAAATTTGTTTTAGTCACCTTATTTTTGTATATAGAAACCTTTATGTAAATGTTGTCAAAATTGATGTAGTTACCTTATTTTTTATATATAGTGACCTTTATGTAAATGGTGTCAAAAACTCAAAGTAGATATAGTTATCTTATTTATGTACACAGTGACCTTTATGTAAATGTTGTCAAAATTGATATAATTACCTTATTTTTGTATATAATGACCTTTGTGTAAATATCGTCAAAATTGATATAGTTACGTCATTTTTATATATCGTTACGTTATTTTTATATATAGTTACTCTATTTAAATGACGTCAATTTAGATAAAGTTACCTTATTTTAGTATGTAGAGACTTCTAAAACGGTTGAATTGATTATATGTAAGGTTGGAAAGATTTTAGGGCTTTTAAGTCGTCTGATCTTTTATGCTAATAATGAATGGTTGAGATTTGTTGTTTTCAGCATAAGCCTTGTTTTCATCATAAGCCCTGTTTTCAGCGGAACCACCCCGTATGTGTGTGTGTGTGTGTGTGTGTGTGTTGTAGATAAATGCCAACACAATTTAATGACATTACCCTTCACTATCAAGACAGATTAATAGAGTAGGAAATAGTTGCTGGATTACAAGATAATGGCACCTCACCAGCAAAAATGGAAGGTTAGAGTATGTGATTGATGCTTTGTCGAGGATTCATGGTCCTGAGCTTTCAACTACGATAGTTTCCTCTATTCATTCATCTTTATTGGATGAAATTCAGAAGGTTTGGCAAAACGATCCCAATATACAGAAATTGATTAAAGAGATAAAAGAAAATCTTGCTACCCACCCTTACTATACCTGCAGCATGCATAATGTGTTTAGGAGAAAAGGAAGGGTTGGTCATTGATTTTGATGCTGGACTATAAGGCATAAAATATTGCAGTGGATGCATGCCTCTTCTGCAAGGGGTTACTCGGGTGTAGAAGCTACTTTCAAGAAACTTAATTCTATTGGTCAAGCAATAAGAAGACTATCATAGAGTACATAAGGAAAGGATTAGTCTGTCAAAAGTGCATGTATGATCGTAGTGCTTCACTAGGGCTTTTACAACCCTTCCCTATTCCTTACAAGGTGTGGGATGAGGTTTATATGGATTTCATTGAAGGTTTACCGAATTCCTTAGGTAAACAAGTCATTCGGTGGATGTAGATAAGTTAGCAAATATGCTCATTTTATACAACTGTCTCACTCCTATACTGCTCTTAAGGTGGCACAAGCATACATGGATAAAGTATTTAAGTTACATGGTTTCTCCAAGTGGGACAAGATCTTTATTACTAATTTATGGGTGGAGTTTGCAAAATCAGTATAATTGTTAAAGTTATTACCTTCTTCCTACCACGGCACCTCCATCTTCTTCCTTCTTTTTCCTCTTCCCACCATTTTTATTTTAAATCCCGATATTCCATTTAAGCTGCTCGAGTTTTACTCTCATGAACTCCCATTTGCACTATCATATTTCCAGCAGCTTCGCCACCAAATTAAGCGAAAACCCTAAGAAAAATTGGAGAAATAAAGGCATGGTTAGCCCCAAAGGATAGGGGTATCATCCTTCTCCATTGATGCCCCTTGCCATGATCAATTTCTCCATTGAAATTCTTTGTTTCTCCATTGAAGTTCTTTGATTCTCCATTGAGAATCTATTTTTGCTTGAATTCATTGCAATATTAACCCATAAGGTCTGATCCATATGCCTCAAGGATATGAAGTGAGGAACAATGTCACCACCTTACCATATCTCAACCTCATCAAGGTGTATTTTGACATGATCTTAGTGTTTTTTTATGATAAGAACCCTAATCAGACTAAACCCTCACGACTTTTTTAATCCAATATTTGCAGAATACACATTTAGGAGTGTAGAGGGGAGGATAAAGGAATCTCTATCCCCAAGCACGTTAGTATATACGGAATACCAAATATCAATCCAGACCAACTAAAGCTGCTCATCAGAGTGTACCAGAGAGATGGAACACTCCAATTAATAATTAAATGTATTGGTATCCCAGTGTTCTCAGATTATGCCAATTATTTTATAATTTGCCACTTTAGAGTTCAGACAAATCACGTTAATGCAAAGTTAGACAATTCAAGCTTCGCTATATATAAATGACATACTTTGCATTAGGTAATACTGCTAAACTTTACATAATTCCTGCATTCTAAACTCAAAGGCCCTGTACATATTAGGCCTTGTCTAGTACCAAAAAGGGGTTAATATCACTGTAGTTCCAACGTAAAGGTATCAGAATCAGCATTCGCACACTCCAGGTGGGTTATATGTATCAAAATCCTTTAACGTTTGACACGAATAAATCGGTTGTTAATCATCATACATCAGCAGGCAAGTTCAAATCAAAAAATCTGTCTTCAAAATCTGCAGTAGCATGTTTGCTGGAGTAAGCATCCACTCTCAACTTTTGACACGAATAAATCGGTTGTTGATCATCATACATCAGCAGGCAAGTTCAAATCAAAAAATCTGTCTTCAAAATCTGCAGTAGCATGTTTGCTGGAGGAGCATCCACTCTCAACTTGATTCAAACTGAAACTAGAAGATTCTGCCCTAGCACGTTTTCTTGAAGAGCATCCACTCTCAGTTTGATTCAGAACCAAGTCTGTAGATGACTCATCTGACCCCTTCACTCCTATATGTATAAGAACCAAGCCCGTATGTATCAGTAGCTTTCGAAAGACCAATTGGCGTTATTCTATCTTCAAACTTTCTTCACTAAATTAACTGGAAGCCAAAAGAGGTTATGACTTGGACCTACTAACCAGGTCAATTAAGCAAAAGTAGAGGTTAACTAAATTAAAATCAAGAAAGAGGTTCAGCAGACGTGTTTTGGCTTCAAGTAAATATGTCTAATCTCCCAAACAAAACTTATATATTCAGAATAATTGAAGTAAAAAAATCAACACAGCCTTTTAACTGTCTTTTACTGTGTCCTTTCAAAGGATAGATGAGCATCTAACCTTATATACAGAAGAATTTCTACGTATATTGTAACAATGGTTTACCAATCATAATCACAGGAGATCTGCTACAAAAAAATTATATGAAGATGACAAGAAAGAAAGAGATAAGTTGACCCAACAAAGATATATCAAAGTGGGTATCACCAAAAAAAAAAAAAAAAAAAAAAAAATCAAATCTAATGAAATGTGAAGTTAAACTAAATTGCATCGCATAAACTGTTTTTTCAACTTAAATCATTCACTAAATGCATTTTATACATTTCTAGGTTACTAGATAGAAAAAACTCTAGTACCAAAAGTTGTCATATTATTAACCAACCTAATCATTTTAGTCTAATTCTATAACAAAACCAACTATCTCAAATCTATAAGTTAAAAATCCTTACCATTAGAGCTGGAATTTCTCTCCCTGGTATAGCTATGGTTCCGCCAATCAGTTATTTCTGATGCTTTCTCCAACCCTTTTGACCTATATGGAGCAATTATGTGTATTGTGTGCTGAAGAGATCCTAACAGATCACCTTCAATGCATTCATACCTGCATAAAGTACACATTAAGCAAGTAAATGAAGTGTCCATGAGATATATCTTTATACACTAGGAAAAGAACAGATAACAAAATATGATAAGCATCTGCCAGCACTATACATTTTCCTGCATAAATTGTCAACAATGGTCATCATCGTTATTATCCGCATTCTTGTTTCTAAAACTTTGTCATCGTCAAGAGTATGAAATGGCTCCTCTAGACACATTGAAAGTTTCTCAATATTGGCCTCTAATTGCTGTTGCTGGTCTTCAAACAAGTTCTTTATTATTTCTCTTTCCTCCTTTGACATTTCATTCCTAAACAGCTCATTACCAAACATGTAATAAGCAAATGGGTATGAATATGACAAGATACGTCTGGACCTAAACAATCTGTAAAGTCCATTTGTCACCCAGCTGAAGTCCTTGGAGGTTGTATCCCTGTCTTCCAAACTTGATATCTTCTCCTTAATAGTTTCCTCCAGTTTAGCTTCGAGCTTATATGAATCTGTGTGAGCTTTATAACGATTATGATAGTGAATATAACGCCACCATTCCAACTTTGCATGCTCAGCTTTCTTTAGATCATCTTCTTTGAATCTCCCGCAACTGTGACCGGCAATAGTAGACCATGTGTGCTCTCTACCTGTAGCTCCACCACAAAGCCAGCTGCATCCAAAGACCAATAAAAGACTAATTCACAAACAAGTACTCTAGGAGAAATCAAAATTCCAGTTACAGTCAAAACCAGCATAATCAGCAGAGTTCTAACATCCGTCTACTTTTTGTATAACTCCAAGAACTTTAAAAGATGAAGGAGCTTGTAATGTGATTATGTGAAAAGGTTAACAAAAAATGAAAAGTAAATGAGGTTAAACAAGTAGCTTCAAAACCACAAAATATGTTCCGCCATTTAAGTTTCTATTGAATATGGAGTAACCAATGTGTCAACTCTGTCATGCAACCACGCAAGAAAGCTATTTAACACCAAAAGTATCTAAACTTACAGATTGAAAGTAAAAATAAGCATGCAATTGCTACTTACCAGACACAAGATATAGTCATATAGCTAGGATTAGAAATTAAGAAGCCTTTAATCACACAAAAATATGGAAACAGACGAGTTACAAACCTTGTATTTTTGCATGTGCTCATAATGTGTATGTATACACACTGAAACACATATATGATGCATGCATACACACCGGAACACATAAATGATGCATACATACAAATTAATACACACCAAGCTAAGCTTGACCTAGTGGAAACTAAAAAGGAGAGCATCTTCCAACCATGAGGTTGGAGGTTCATTTCCCACTAGGGAAAATTTGAGGAGCAGATTTCCTTACCTATCCCACACTTTCCCATATTGTCTAGCACGCTTACACGGGCCAAGTCGACTGAGCAGTTCCAGCCCGATAGGTGATGCGTGCATCAATGTGAACGATGAGCATGTTGAAGAATTATTCCAAGAAAGTCAAGAAAGCATGAATCTATACTTGGAAGCTTCTTCAATAGGTCAAACTTACTATCGGGGGCATCAAGACAAAGCCACGCTTTGTATGGTGGCGTTCTTGGGAGTTCTTGAAGCTTCTTGATAGTTCTTTAAGGTTTCTTTAAAAGCTTTCTTAGGTTTTTGCTTACAAGTTTTTACCTTTCACTTGAAAGGGTTTTTCTTGTTTTAAGCACTTAGGATTTCTAATTGCATTAGGAATTGTTTTAGTCTAGTAGGCGTCAATAATAGCTTGGAGTGCAAGCTTGAGTTAGGATAAAATAGGCAAGTTTTATCTTAAGAGTAGTTAGAGTTTAAGTAGGATTAAATAACTAAATCAAAGTTATCTAAACTTGATTAAGTTATGCAATCCGTGGGTTTTTGTTAGGGGATTAGAATTCTAATTCAAGTGGGATTAGGATAATTGATTGAGTTTATAAATATAGGGTTGTAATCTTCGAATAATATACAAGTTTAATCATACATTCATAATAATATTTCTTATTGCTTTTGTTTAAGTTGGATTACTTAAATTCTTGATTGGTGGATTCCAATTTGCTGTTTTGTTTGTTTTAGTTAAAACAATCACCTAGGTTGATTAATTAGGTGGATTCTTGATTAATTAATCTAAGTTTCTTGCTTAATTCTTGGTGAATTTTCTGTATAGAATTAGGTTAGATTCATATCTTTGTGAGGCTTAGTTTTCGGACTAAAAATCACATCATCTTGGTATCAGAGCACGGTTTCGGTAGAAAATAAACTGGTAACGTTTGGCTGGGAATTTTTGAGTGATTCTTTTTGCATTAGTCTCTAAAAACGTCTAGCTATCACCATATAAAATTTCGTAGCTTTTGGTTGAGTAACGAACTCTGTACAGCCTTAAACTTTTGGTGTTGTTGCACTGGGTTGTGGTTGGGAGTCCGGTTTTTGTTTGCTTCAAGATTCCTTCAAGATTTGATCTTTTAATCAAGATTTTTGCATAACCAACCTGGTTTGTGTAGGAGCAATGAGTGACGAAGAAATCCCAGGGATTCCAAGGGGTTTGAACCTTGATCAAGCGCATAACTTGCGGAGGGATCGTCAAATAGAGCGATTGTCACAACAATTGCAAGAAGTATTGGCTAGGCTTGACGAACGTGACAAAACTTCATCTTCAAGGAAGAACAAATCAGTTGCAATTTCTAGTTCAAGTGAAGACGAATATGACAGGAGAAAAGCAAGTAGATCACGACATAAAGATTCATCTTCGAGTGATGAACCTAGAAGGCATAGACGGAAGAACAAGGCCAAAGATGATGACCGAAATATAAGGTTAGATTTTCCGGAATTCAATGGTAGTATGCTAGACCCCGAAAAATATTTTGAGTGGGTTAGAAGAGCCGAAACACTCTTTGATTACAAGGAGTATGATGAACGAAAGAGGTGCAAACTTGCTGAATTAAAACTCACAGGTTATGCGAGTTTATGGTATGATAATCTCAAGAAAAAGAGACGCAAGGAGGGACGATCCAAGATCACTACTTGGACACAATTGCAGAAATATATGAAGCGTCAATTTGTGCCCCATGAGTACGTGCAAGAAGTGTATCTCAAGATGCAGACTTTTAAGCAAGGAAATCAATCCGTGGAGGCTTATTTGTGTGAGTTTGAGAAACTATGTTTATTGTGTGATTTAGAAGAAATTCTAGAGCACAAAATAGCACGTTTTATTGCAGGTTTGAACGAAAATGTTCAAGAGAAGATTGAATTGCACGAATACTATTCGTTTGAAGAAGTATGCAAGGCGGCCATTAAGGTTGAAAGACAATTCAAGGCCAAGAAGACCTCAAGTGTGAAACCGTTCACACGCACGTTCACAAAGGCTAGTGACAAGCCTACCTTTGATAGGACTTCTCCTAATCCGTATGCTAAAGATAACAAACCCAGAAACGAAGCTAGCAAGAAGGTGACCGAAGATAGAAAATGTTTCAAATGTGGGAGTGTTGGCCACATAGCAAGCAATTGCTACTCAAAACGCACTATGACGGCTCAAGAATGGGAAGAAGAGAAAGCTAGGTGCGAGGGAAATAGTGACATGGAGGTTGTGGTCGAGAAAGAACGTGATTTTGAAGAAGAGGAGGGTAGTGCCGAAGAGGTTGATGGTGAAACGCAAGGAAAGAGCTTGGTTCTAAGGAGAGCTCTTCACTCTAAACCTATGCCCGTTGAAGAGAATCAAAGAGAGAAAATCTTTTTAACAAGGTGCAAGGTGGAAGATCGATTGTGTGACGTAATAATAGACTCGGGAAGTTGCACAAATGTGGTGTCTACAACTTTGATCAACAAATTAGAGTGGCCTACAACCGATCACCCAAAACCTTACAAGCTACATTGGCTCAATGATGCTAGTGACGTGAAGGTAACGAAACGAGCCCTAATCACCTTTTCAATTGGCAAATATCATGATAAAGTTTTATGTGATGTATGCCCTATGGATGCTTGTCATATCTTATTGGGTAGACCATGGCAATATGATAGATTTGTCAAGTTTAATGGTAGGACAAATGTGTATATAATTCGAAAAGGAAAGGGGGAAAAATCATATGCATTGAAACCACTTGTTGATCATAGAATTAACCCTAGTTCAAAAGGTGCATATTTAATTGGGGAAAAGGAGTTGGAGAAAGAGATCAACAACAACAATATAGTATATATTATGGTGGCTAACAATGTGCAAGTGAATGAAAGTAAACAAGAAAAGAGGCCCGTGGAATTAGAAGTAGTATTGCAAGAGTATTGTGATGTTTTTCCTAGTGAATTACCACCGGGATTACCACCAATTCGTGGTATTGAACATCAAATTGATCTTATTCCGGGAGCTCCACTACCTAACAAGGCAGTATATAGAAGTAATCCGGAAGAAACAAAGGAAATGCAACGTCAAATAGAGGAATTGATGCAAAGAGGCTACGTGAAAGAGAGTATGAGCCCATGTGCCGTGCCTACATTGTTAGTTCCAAAAAAAGATGGGAGTTGGCGTATGTGCATTGATAGTAGGAGTGTGAACAACATAACCATCAAGTATAGATTTCCTATACCTAGACTTGATGATTTGTTAGACGAATTGCATGGTTCAAAGCTATTTTCCAAGATTGATCTTATGAGTGGCTATCATCAAATACGCATGAGGGAAGGAGATGAATGGAAGACGGCTTTCAAGACTAAAGTGGGGTTGTATGAGTGGTTGGTCATGCCTTTTGGTCTAACCAATGCGCCCAGTACATTTATGAGATTGATGAACGAGGTGTTGAAACCATTTCTTGGAAGGTTCGTAGTTGTTTACTTGGATGACATATTAATTTATTCTGAAAATTTCAATGATCATCTAATGCATTTGAGAAGCGTTTTGGAGGTTCTTAGGGAGAAGAAGTTGTACGCAAAATTGGAAAAATGTTATTTTCTTGTTCCTAGCGTGACGTTTCTAGGGTATGTAGTATCCAAAGATGGTGTGTCCGTGGATCAATCCAAGGTTGAAGCTATCAAGACTTGGCCCGTACCTACCAATGTGAGTGAAGTTAGATCGTTTCATGGTCTAGCGTCGTTTTATAGAAGATTTGTGAAGAATTTTTCCACGATAGTTGCACCTATGACTGAATGCTTGAAGAAAGACAAGGGAAGATTCGAGTGGACCAAGGAAGCCCAACGTGCATTTGATTTGGTCAAAAGGAAGCTATGTGAAGCACCCGTACTTGCATTGCCGGATTTTTCACAACCATTTGAGGTAGAGACCGACGCTAGTGGTGTAGGGATTGGTGCCGTTTTGGTTCAAAAGAAGCGCCCTATTGCCTATTTTAGTGAGAAATTAAACGGTGCTAGATTGAACTATTCTACCTATGACAAGGAGTTCTATGCTATTGTGCGAGCATTGGACCATTGGAGTCACTATTTGCGCCCAAATCACTTTGTGTTGCATAGTGATCACGAAGCTTTGAAGTACATTCATGGTCAACAAAAATTGAACCCTAGACATGCTAAATGGGTAGAGTTTCTACAAGCTTTCAATTTTTCTTCAAAGTATAAGGAGGGGAAAGCAAATGTAGTGGCCGATGCACTATCTAGAAGACACACGTTGCTTGGAGTGTTGAATTGTAAACTACTTGGTTTCGCGTTAATCAAGGAGTACTATAAGGGGGACGTGGATTTCTCTACAATCCTAGAGGAGTGTTCCAAGGGGGCCGTAGGTTCCTATGTTTTACAAGACGGTTTTCTTTTCAAGGGGAATCGTTTGTGCGTGCCTAAGTGTTCTATTAGAGAATTAATAGTAAGAGAAGTGCATGGAGGAGGGATAGCGGGACATTTTGGCATAACGAAAACATTAACTATGCTGCAAGAGCATTTTTATTGGCCTAGAATGCTAGCGGATGTACAATCAATAGTTTCTAGGTGTGCAACATGTCAAAAAGCCAAGGCTACGTTTCATCAAGGCTTATATACGCCCTTGCCCGTGCCAGATTCACCTTGGGAAGACGTGTCTATGGATTTTGTAGTTGGTTTGCCAAGGACTCAAAGAGGAAAGGACTCAATCATGGTTGTAGTGGATCGATTTTCCAAGATGGCTCATTTCATACCTTGTCACAAAGTGGACGATGCTATGAAAGTGGCGGAATTGTATTTCAAGGAAGTGGTGAGACTACATGGGTTGCCGAACAATATTGTGAGTGATCGTGATACAAAGTTCATGAGTTTCTTTTGGAAATCACTATGGAAGTTGGTGGGAACGAAGCTGTTATTTAGTACATCATATCACCCGCAAACGGACGGACAAACGGAGGTAACAAATCGAACTCTTGGTGTGCTTTTACGTGGACTAGTGAGCAACACACAAAAAGATTGGGATATTAAGCTTGCTCATGCCGAGTTTGCTTACAATAGATCACCTACTTATGCCACAAAACACACACCATTCGAAGTTGTTTATGGTGTCAATCCAAAAATGCCCATTGATTTAATTGAAATTCCAAAAGGGGAAGTGATTCATAAGGATGCCGAGACTAAAATCAAGTACATGATAAAGCTACACGCACAAGTTAGAGCTAGGATTGAACGTGTCAATGAACTCTACAAAGCACGAGCTAACAAGAACAAAAAGCCACAAAGTTTTGAAGTTGGCGACTTGGTGTGGCTACACTTGAGAAAAGAGAGATTTCCTAACAAACGAAAGAATAAATTGATGCCAAGAAGTGAGGGGCCGTTCAAGATTATTGAGAAGATCAATGAGAATGCATATAAGCTTGAATTGCCGGGAGAATATGGTGTAAGCGCAACATTTAATATTGGGGATTTGGTGAAGTATTTGCCAGATGGTGCTATTGAAGATTTGAGGGCAAATTCTTTTGAAGAAGGGGAGGATGATGCGTGCATCAATGTGAACGATGAGCATGTTGAAGAATTATTCCAAGAAAGTCAAGAAAGCATGAATCTATACTTGGAAGCTTCTTCAATAGGTCAAACTTACTATCGGGGGCATCAAGACAAAGCCACGCTTTGTATGGTGGCGTTCTTGGGAGTTCTTGAAGCTTCTTGATAGTTCTTTAAGGTTTCTTTAAAAGCTTTCTTAGGTTTTTGCTTACAAGTTTTTACCTTTCACTTGAAAGGGTTTTTCTTGTTTTAAGCACTTAGGATTTCTAATTGCATTAGGAATTGTTTTAGTCTAGTAGGCGTCAATAATAGCTTGGAGTGCAAGCTTGAGTTAGGATAAAATAGGCAAGTTTTATCTTAAGAGTAGTTAGAGTTTAAGTAGGATTAAATAACTAAATCAAAGTTATCTAAACTTGATTAAGTTATGCAATCCGTGGGTTTTTGTTAGGGGATTAGAATTCTAATTCAAGTGGGATTAGGATAATTGATTGAGTTTATAAATATAGGGTTGTAATCTTCGAATAATATACAAGTTTAATCATACATTCATAATAATATTTCTTATTGCTTTTGTTTAAGTTGGATTACTTAAATTCTTGATTGGTGGATTCCAATTTGCTGTTTTGTTTGTTTTAGTTAAAACAATCACCTAGGTTGATTAATTAGGTGGATTCTTGATTAATTAATCTAAGTTTCTTGCTTAATTCTTGGTGAATTTTCTGTATAGAATTAGGTTAGATTCATATCTTTGTGAGGCTTAGTTTTCGGACTAAAAATCACATCATCTTGGTATCAGAGCACGGTTTCGGTAGAAAATAAACTGGTAACGTTTGGCTGGGAATTTTTGAGTGATTCTTTTTGCATTAGTCTCTAAAAACGTCTAGCTATCACCATATAAAATTTCGTAGCTTTTGGTTGAGTAACGAACTCTGTACAGCCTTAAACTTTTGGTGTTGTTGCACTGGGTTGTGGTTGGGAGTCCGGTTTTTGTTTGCTTCAAGATTCCTTCAAGATTTGATCTTTTAATCAAGATTTTTGCATAACCAACCTGGTTTGTGTAGGAGCAATGAGTGACGAAGAAATCCCAGGGATTCCAAGGGGTTTGAACCTTGATCAAGCGCATAACTTGCGGAGGGATCGTCAAATAGAGCGATTGTCACAACAATTGCAAGAAGTATTGGCTAGGCTTGACGAACGTGACAAAACTTCATCTTCAAGGAAGAACAAATCAGTTGCAATTTCTAGTTCAAGTGAAGACGAATATGACAGGAGAAAAGCAAGTAGATCACGACATAAAGATTCATCTTCGAGTGATGAACCTAGAAGGCATAGACGGAAGAACAAGGCCAAAGATGATGACCGAAATATAAGGTTAGATTTTCCGGAATTCAATGGTAGTATGCTAGACCCCGAAAAATATTTTGAGTGGGTTAGAAGAGCCGAAACACTCTTTGATTACAAGGAGTATGATGAACGAAAGAGGTGCAAACTTGCTGAATTAAAACTCACAGGTTATGCGAGTTTATGGTATGATAATCTCAAGAAAAAGAGACGCAAGGAGGGACGATCCAAGATCACTACTTGGACACAATTGCAGAAATATATGAAGCGTCAATTTGTGCCCCATGAGTACGTGCAAGAAGTGTATCTCAAGATGCAGACTTTTAAGCAAGGAAATCAATCCGTGGAGGCTTATTTGTGTGAGTTTGAGAAACTATGTTTATTGTGTGATTTAGAAGAAATTCTAGAGCACAAAATAGCACGTTTTATTGCAGGTTTGAACGAAAATGTTCAAGAGAAGATTGAATTGCACGAATACTATTCGTTTGAAGAAGTATGCAAGGCGGCCATTAAGGTTGAAAGACAATTCAAGGCCAAGAAGACCTCAAGTGTGAAACCGTTCACACGCACGTTCACAAAGGCTAGTGACAAGCCTACCTTTGATAGGACTTCTCCTAATCCGTATGCTAAAGATAACAAACCCAGAAACGAAGCTAGCAAGAAGGTGACCGAAGATAGAAAATGTTTCAAATGTGGGAGTGTTGGCCACATAGCAAGCAATTGCTACTCAAAACGCACTATGACGGCTCAAGAATGGGAAGAAGAGAAAGCTAGGTGCGAGGGAAATAGTGACATGGAGGTTGTGGTCGAGAAAGAACGTGATTTTGAAGAAGAGGAGGGTAGTGCCGAAGAGGTTGATGGTGAAACGCAAGGAAAGAGCTTGGTTCTAAGGAGAGCTCTTCACTCTAAACCTATGCCCGTTGAAGAGAATCAAAGAGAGAAAATCTTTTTAACAAGGTGCAAGGTGGAAGATCGATTGTGTGACGTAATAATAGACTCGGGAAGTTGCACAAATGTGGTGTCTACAACTTTGATCAACAAATTAGAGTGGCCTACAACCGATCACCCAAAACCTTACAAGCTACATTGGCTCAATGATGCTAGTGACGTGAAGGTAACGAAACGAGCCCTAATCACCTTTTCAATTGGCAAATATCATGATAAAGTTTTATGTGATGTATGCCCTATGGATGCTTGTCATATCTTATTGGGTAGACCATGGCAATATGATAGATTTGTCAAGTTTAATGGTAGGACAAATGTGTATATAATTCGAAAAGGAAAGGGGGAAAAATCATATGCATTGAAACCACTTGTTGATCATAGAATTAACCCTAGTTCAAAAGGTGCATATTTAATTGGGGAAAAGGAGTTGGAGAAAGAGATCAACAACAACAATATAGTATATATTATGGTGGCTAACAATGTGCAAGTGAATGAAAGTAAACAAGAAAAGAGGCCCGTGGAATTAGAAGTAGTATTGCAAGAGTATTGTGATGTTTTTCCTAGTGAATTACCACCGGGATTACCACCAATTCGTGGTATTGAACATCAAATTGATCTTATTCCGGGAGCTCCACTACCTAACAAGGCAGCATATAGAAGTAATCCGGAAGAAACAAAGGAAATGCAACGTCAAATAGAGGAATTGATGCAAAGAGGCTACGTGAAAGAGAGTATGAGCCCATGTGCCGTGCCTACATTGTTAGTTCCAAAAAAAGATGGGAGTTGGCGTATGTGCATTGATAGTAGGAGTGTGAACAACATAACCATCAAGTATAGATTTCCTATACCTAGACTTGATGATTTGTTAGACGAATTGCATGGTTCAAAGCTATTTTCCAAGATTGATCTTATGAGTGGCTATCATCAAATACGCATGAGGGAAGGAGATGAATGGAAGACGGCTTTCAAGACTAAAGTGGGGTTGTATGAGTGGTTGGTCATGCCTTTTGGTCTAACCAATGCGCCCAGTACATTTATGAGATTGATGAACGAGGTGTTGAAACCATTTCTTGGAAGGTTCGTAGTTGTTTACTTGGATGACATATTAATTTATTCTGAAAATTTCAATGATCATCTAATGCATTTGAGAAGCGTTTTGGAGGTTCTTAGGGAGAAGAAGTTGTACGCAAAATTGGAAAAATGTTATTTTCTTGTTCCTAGCGTGACGTTTCTAGGGTATGTAGTATCCAAAGATGGTGTGTCCGTGGATCAATCCAAGGTTGAAGCTATCAAGACTTGGCCCGTACCTACCAATGTGAGTGAAGTTAGATCGTTTCATGGTCTAGCGTCGTTTTATAGAAGATTTGTGAAGAATTTTTCCACGATAGTTGCACCTATGACTGAATGCTTGAAGAAAGACAAGGGAAGATTCGAGTGGACCAAGGAAGCCCAACGTGCATTTGATTTGGTCAAAAGGAAGCTATGTGAAGCACCCGTACTTGCATTGCCGGATTTTTCACAACCATTTGAGGTAGAGACCGACGCTAGTGGTGTAGGGATTGGTGCCGTTTTGGTTCAAAAGAAGCGCCCTATTGCCTATTTTAGTGAGAAATTAAACGGTGCTAGATTGAACTATTCTACCTATGACAAGGAGTTCTATGCTATTGTGCGAGCATTGGACCATTGGAGTCACTATTTGCGCCCAAATCACTTTGTGTTGCATAGTGATCACGAAGCTTTGAAGTACATTCATGGTCAACAAAAATTGAACCCTAGACATGCTAAATGGGTAGAGTTTCTACAAGCTTTCAATTTTTCTTCAAAGTATAAGGAGGGGAAAGCAAATGTAGTGGCCGATGCACTATCTAGAAGACACACGTTGCTTGGAGTGTTGAATTGTAAACTACTTGGTTTCGCGTTAATCAAGGAGTACTATAAGGGGGACGTGGATTTCTCTACAATCCTAGAGGAGTGTTCCAAGGGGGCCGTAGGTTCCTATGTTTTACAAGACGGTTTTCTTTTCAAGGGGAATCGTTTGTGCGTGCCTAAGTGTTCTATTAGAGAATTAATAGTAAGAGAAGTGCATGGAGGAGGGATAGCGGGACATTTTGGCATAACGAAAACATTAACTATGCTGCAAGAGCATTTTTATTGGCCTAGAATGCTAGCGGATGTACAATCAATAGTTTCTAGGTGTGCAACATGTCAAAAAGCCAAGGCTACGTTTCATCAAGGCTTATATACGCCCTTGCCCGTGCCAGATTCACCTTGGGAAGACGTGTCTATGGATTTTGTAGTTGGTTTGCCAAGGACTCAAAGAGGAAAGGACTCAATCATGGTTGTAGTGGATCGATTTTCCAAGATGGCTCATTTCATACCTTGTCACAAAGTGGACGATGCTATGAAAGTGGCGGAATTGTATTTCAAGGAAGTGGTGAGACTACATGGGTTGCCGAACAATATTGTGAGTGATCGTGATACAAAGTTCATGAGTTTCTTTTGGAAATCACTATGGAAGTTGGTGGGAACGAAGCTGTTATTTAGTACATCATATCACCCGCAAACGGACGGACAAACGGAGGTAACAAATCGAACTCTTGGTGTGCTTTTACGTGGACTAGTGAGCAACACACAAAAAGATTGGGATATTAAGCTTGCTCATGCCGAGTTTGCTTACAATAGATCACCTACTTATGCCACAAAACACACACCATTCGAAGTTGTTTATGGTGTCAATCCAAAAATGCCCATTGATTTAATTGAAATTCCAAAAGGGGAAGTGATTCATAAGGATGCCGAGACTAAAATCAAGTACATGATAAAGCTACACGCACAAGTTAGAGCTAGGATTGAACGTGTCAATGAACTCTACAAAGCACGAGCTAACAAGAACAAAAAGCCACAAAGTTTTGAAGTTGGCGACTTGGTGTGGCTACACTTGAGAAAAGAGAGATTTCCTAACAAACGAAAGAATAAATTGATGCCAAGAAGTGAGGGGCCGTTCAAGATTATTGAGAAGATCAATGAGAATGCATATAAGCTTGAATTGCCGGGAGAATATGGTGTAAGCGCAACATTTAATATTGGGGATTTGGTGAAGTATTTGCCAGATGGTGCTATTGAAGATTTGAGGGCAAATTCTTTTGAAGAAGGGGAGGATGATGCGTGCATCAATGTGAACGATGAGCATGTTGAAGAATTATTCCAAGAAAGTCAAGAAAGCATGAATCTATACTTGGAAGCTTCTTCAATAGGTCAAACTTACTATCGGGGGCATCAAGACAAAGCCACGCTTTGTATGGTGGCGTTCTTGGGAGTTCTTGAAGCTTCTTGATAGTTCTTTAAGGTTTCTTTAAAAGCTTTCTTAGGTTTTTGCTTACAAGTTTTTACCTTTCACTTGAAAGGGTTTTTCTTGTTTTAAGCACTTAGGATTTCTAATTGCATTAGGAATTGTTTTAGTCTAGTAGGCGTCAATAATAGCTTGGAGTGCAAGCTTGAGTTAGGATAAAATAGGCAAGTTTTATCTTAAGAGTAGTTAGAGTTTAAGTAGGATTAAATAACTAAATCAAAGTTATCTAAACTTGATTAAGTTATGCAATCCGTGGGTTTTTGTTAGGGGATTAGAATTCTAATTCAAGTGGGATTAGGATAATTGATTGAGTTTATAAATATAGGGTTGTAATCTTCGAATAATATACAAGTTTAATCATACATTCATAATAATATTTCTTATTGCTTTTGTTTAAGTTGGATTACTTAAATTCTTGATTGGTGGATTCCAATTTGCTGTTTTGTTTGTTTTAGTTAAAACAATCACCTAGGTTGATTAATTAGGTGGATTCTTGATTAATTAATCTAAGTTTCTTGCTTAATTCTTGGTGAATTTTCTGTATAGAATTAGGTTAGATTCATATCTTTGTGAGGCTTAGTTTTCGGACTAAAAATCACATCAATAGGGCCCTTAATCTTATAAAAAGAAAATGAAAAAAAAGAATAAAAATACACAGCTGGAAACAATACATAGTTACAACTTATAATCACCCCAAGGTCTCTCCATAAACCATAAAATCTAGTTGAATCTTGGTCAAATGGATAAATAGGTAATTACAGTACAGACTCGACACTTAAATGACACAGCATGACAGAATTTAAAGCTACTGATAAAGATGATGTATATCAATCTTTCTTTATGAAAGAAGTAAAACAGCTAGATATCACCAGGTGTTGATCATAAACAATCACTGCAATGGCAGAAAGAGCCTGACAGAAGTGCTTACCAGAATGCTTGGCCACAAACACATACAACAAGGTTGCATCCTCCATTTTTTTCCACAGGTTTGTGACATTTAGGACAAGGCTTTGTGTGGCTTGTGATCCAATTGACTGTCTCTGATTCATCTTGACACTTCTTCATCCAAAGCTCCCACATCAAACAGGAGCAAGGAGAGTGTGCTTCAGATGAACAGCCAAAGCAGAACTGATGACCACATGCACATTCAACCTCAAAATAATCATCCTCCTCAACACGTATAGCATTTCCACAATGGGGAACACTTGGGCACCACTTAACCCTTTTATTATCCTCTATGTAGGACTCCAGAAGAAAGCGATCAAATTTTTCAGCCGCCACAGAATCTCTCTTAATAACCAAATTTCTTATTTTTCCATCATCACAAATAGCATTGCATTTATGTGCCATGCATCTAACTCGTCTACTCTCACCTTCATTTATCCTCACAATAAAATGTTCTGTCCAGCCTAGTTATCAGAAAATAGCAGAAAGGTAAAATTATGTTAGTTGGTTAAAGAAGACATAAGAAAGAGCAAGCTTCAATGTGCAAAATTTTGCAAAATAAAATATAGAAAAGTTACAGCCTTTTAAGGATCAAGAAGATATGCAGCCAGAAACTTAGACAAATCACCAATTTTCTACAATTCATAAGTTGAATTACATGCGAACAATCACATTGCACTACCTTGCGATTTGCTCATCGCCACCCCCCCCCCCCTCCTTTTTTATTGAAATCATCCCCACCTATAACTACTTTAATCTTAGTACCCACAGGAAACAACTTAGTTTTTTTTTTTTTTTTTTTTTTTTTTTTTGACACAACTTAGTTTTTTTAACAATACCCACAAACATTTACCCACTGTAGGCATTTTCTCTTCACCTTATTATTGATGAACTGAAACCAATTTCACTGAAATAAGATTGATATAAATAGAATTATATTATTTTTACTGAAATTTAATTATTTTAAATTATTAAAACTTACTTTTACTAAATCTTTATTATATTTGTTCTTTCAATATACTAATTAAAACTTCTCTACACTGAATTAGACTTATTTTAGCTTAAATAAAAAAAAATTTATACTTCTGAATATTATTTGATTAAGGTAAGGTGAACAAGGCCTTAGTTCATTGAGCTACATTCACAAGTTAGGAACTCTAAAACAAGCAAAATATTCTTTTAATTAATCCGAAACTCCGAAAGCCTTAGGTGAAAATGGAGCTAGAGATTAACAAAGGCCATTAACTCATCCTAATAAAGCACTGACTAGCACATTAAATAACCACATATTGACATGTTACTGTATCTGAGTCTGAGTACTCTATTGTTCAAATCTGGATACGCTCTGATATGTTTGGTTAAATAGGATATCATATTTACAGCACAACATATGCATTGTTATAGTAGCATATTCACATTCCAAAAAAACGTTAGGTGATGATCATAGAGAGCAAGTAGAGTAGTACACTTAAAGTTGACCACCTACCCCACCCCCAACCATCACACAAACTTACACAAAGTATGTGTCCAATTATAAATGAGCTCTTTTCTCTCTTCTATTTTTACTACATCACCTTTATAGCTGGTGGTGGTTAAATAGCAAAATTTGCTTCATGCTTGGTAGGTTTATAGGAGCTGGGTTGTGGAAGGCTTCAAGGGGAGTTATATATTGGTGGTTACTGAATAGGGTTGATTGGAGCTGTTTTGTTAAAGGACGCAGTGTAAGGGACTGGTTGTGTACCCAAACCATATGAAAATCTGCAAGAGTGGTTTGAAATATATATTGGATGGGTACCCGCGTCATTATCATTTTAAAAAGTTTTGGTTGCCCAAAAACCTTTTTTCTTTTTTTCTCAAAAGCCTAAACCCTTAAATTGTTAATAATTACATAAAATTTAGGTATTAGGTTTCTGACACCAAATTCAAATATTCTAGTACCTGTGTAAGTATTGAATTTCAGTTTAATGGTGATCAAATATTTGACTGATAACATCATCAGTTCAGGTACCCAACACATGTGCAGCTCTATTGTATGTGTTATAAGACTTATAAGAGGGGAAGTCAAAAGGTATTAAGTTGATGGAGGTGATGGAATGAACACATAGTAGGGAGGTTATTAAGGAGTTGGTTAGGTGGTCGGGGTATAAGAAGAGTTTGGTTTAATCATGATAAAGAAATTTGAGGTGTTCTTAGTCAATGGGAAGAGGAAATGAAAAAAATAGTTTCAGACATCATAAAAAAAAAAAGTTATTCACCTGTGCCCCCAAATAAAAGCTCTATTCCACCCAAAAACTTCGTATAAATATCAATTTCATTTTACTTTTATCTATTTCTTTATTTGGTTATAACCAACCAACCCCTCTATCTTTTTCTCTTGTTTATCCACTATTAATGAACCAAAGCCTAATATCTTTTTTATATTCACCTTTAATCAAACAAACCTCACTTTCTTATTATTCTATTCACAATATTACAAAAAATTGCAAAAGGCAAGGACGACTTTGATTTGGGGACGAAGGAGGTATTAAAGCTTCTTAATTACCTTCACCTCCCCTACAAACACCACAGCAAATACTTCCTAATTTCTACACATAAAAAGGGAACCATACAGTTATTTCAGTTCAGGTATCGTTGGAAAAGTTTAACAAACTCAAGCCACTATTAACCCATCTAAAAAGTAAACACATCACTGCATAATAACTCTCTTTACAAAATAATTTTGGTGGGTGCTTTAACAAGTAGCTATAAACCTGACTAGACCCAAGGTAGTCATCTACATGGCCGGCCAATAGCCAGATGCAACGAGCAGAGTTATTCAGGGCCCCAAACTTGTAAAGAGCACCTATTGTTCACTAAAGTTTTTTTGGGGTAATCAAATGAACTTTGTGATATTCAAGCAACCACTGTAGTAAACCCCAATTCCAATCCTTTGCCTTCGACAATTCATCTCTTTGGCTCATCCCAACTCCCAATTCCAATTGATTATCTTCTCTCTCTCTCTCTCCTCCCAACAAACACCATCAACTTCCTAATGTTTACACAGCAAGTCAGCAATTACTAATCACCAATGAGCATAAAACATGTACTCATTTTGATCTTCACTCTTTAACATACATGTACAGTCTTTCCCTTAATTTATTTTACAGCTGTTTGGCAAACAAAATTTCTACGTTCAACACTAAACTAAATATATTTAATGTGAACTCATTGTTACCACAATAATATCCCCAAACCAATATAAAACAGCTTAATTTTTCCTCCCTCACATATCTTACCAAGTATAAGCTTTCTATATACTACATCTTCAGTTAGCTCACGATCTCCAGTTTGTCAATAAATCAAATTCTAGCAGGCAGTGTGCCTTGTGAGTGGTCATAGCGTGGGTGAGTGTGTAGCTGAGGTGAGTGGTGCAATGGGCAGAGGTGAGTGGTGCAATGGGGATTTTTCTGTTTGAAGCAGTTAGGCACAGTTGTTTCAGTACAATTTTCCATTTCCATTGCAACTAAGTTGCTGAAGAAAATTGTATAGAAAGATTTACAGTGTGTTTGGATAAAGAAAGGGTAATGAAAAGAAGAAGAGGGAGGGGAAGGGGAAGGAAGTAAAAGGGGAGAGAGGGAAAAATGATAAGTCTTCCTTCCAAACCTCTTCATTTTTGGAGAGATCAATTTCTTACAATTTAATCCCACTATTTCTCTCCCATCCACCTCCCTTCCTTCCTCATTTGTAATCCAAATGAAAGATATCCATCAATTTCCCTTCGATATCCCTCCATTTCCCTTTCTTTCCCTCCAAATTTCAATCCAAACACACTGTTAATTTATTATTTGGTTTCAAAGAATCCTATAAAGGTGATCATCAATGATATAAAGTAAATATTAGTACTTTAAAGCAGTGATACCAGATTCACCAATCACCCCGCAAAAGCAAACCGGAAAAAGCAAATTGTAATATACAAGTTTTTGGTTAAATTTAACAAATTAGATAGTGAATTGTGAACCCGTAGCAAATCTCATACTAGTGAATCTGGTAACTACGCTTTGGACAAGTTTATTCATTCCAAAATTAATTAAAGTTGATAATTCCTAATAATTTAAGCAAAACCTATAATTAACACATGGCTTCCAAATGTTTGAGACAGGCTGTTCATCCATGGGGATTATTTATTACGAAGTAAAAAAAACAAAAAAAAAAAACATCAAGAGTTACTGAGGTTAGACAGCAATATCATTATTACCATATGACTATGCCTAAGAATGACCAGACTTAGACCAATATCCAACAAATAGATCTGCAAAAAAAAAGGCAATATAAACATATCTATCAATAGAAACAGCTATTTCGAACAGCAAAAAAATGGATTTTCCTTGCTGCACTTCAAAGTATTCTACCACTATGTTGTTTAATGGCCATACCATATTTATATTTTTCCACTCAGAGAATTATGAGAAGCTGAAGTTTGAAATAAAACACGAGCACATGAAGAGAAATTTTCTGAAGGCAACTTTGAAACCAAAATAAGAAAATAAAAGATAAAAGTTGAAACAAATATATAACCACAGTCCATAGCTAGTAAATAGAAGTGAGAAAAGAAGATTGGTGATAACGAAGACTAGAATCCTAAAAGACAAACGGAGCAAACTTTTAATTAAAAACATTAAAAAAAAAAAAAGTCTATGAATTTTAACCTCTTGCATTTTTTACAATATGAGATTGGTTATCATCTACAAATTCAATTGAATAGCTAGAGTGATATTTACTGTATCATAATAAAGTAGTATGAAATGCTTAACACGTAAAAATCACAATTTGTTGCTATTCATACCTGAATAAAAAATTTCAATATAAGCTCTACATACTGTCATCAGCAAAGATACTTACAATCATTGCAGAAGTAGTGGCCACAATCCATTGTTGTAAACTTATTGGCAGGATGTTCTTCCATACAAATGTCACAATCAAGAAAAGAACATGAAGAAGAAGGAATATTAGCATGTTCTGTTTCTCTGACACCAGCTTCCACATACAATTGTTCTTTTCCTCTTTCCACAAGCACTGCCAATATTTTTTCCACATCCCAACGATAATGTATAAGAAGGGTTCTTGCATGATGCTCCTTCAACGACAACAGATCCATTATTCTATGCAAGTCTTCAGTCTGCAACAAACAGTACCAGATTCAAAATCTTCAATTTCCAAGCAACAGATGCAAACCATAAAAACATTTCAACATATAAAGCTACATAGAGAAAGAGCCAAAGGGATAAATGCTAACCTGCGCTACTCGAAGTGAATCCCTTCTGATCACCTACATAGTGTCAAAGCAACAAAAAGAGATCAGTTAAAGCAAAATTTAAGCTATTATACAAACCACATTCAATTTTTACCTTTTCTTACATTTAATGTTTTGATAGGTATCTTTCCTCAAAGGTAAATAAGAAACTTAAATGGAGAAAAAAGCAGAGGCTTATACATAAACTAGAAACCAAAGAACAATTTAACACAAAAACGCTATAAAGTGCAACAACATTCACATTCACAAAATTATGAAATAGATTCAAAATTCACAGTTTTATGAAAAAATCATCTCTGTAAAAACATAACGCACCAGAATTTAAAATCAACTCAAATTCGAAGCTAATTTTTTTTTTTTTTTTAATTTTTTTTTTTTAAATTTTTCTTTTATTTTTCCATATTTTGACTAACAAGCATATCCAACACTCTTTGTAATGCACCAGAAATTAAGATCAACTCAAATTCGAAGCTAAAAAAAAGTATAATTTGTTTCCATAATTTGACTAATAACAACCGCCAATCATATCCAACACTCTTTGTAATTTTAAATAGTTCATGAATTGAGAACAAAGAAACTAAACCCAAAACCAGAAATTAAATTCCAGATACAACTCTTAAACAAAGTGAGACGAACTGAACAAAAGTTGCCACTTAAAAAACAAGATAAAACAGAATTAGATTAAAAGAATACCATCAATGAGATTTTAGGGCAAATATTTAAAGTAAAATTAACGCATACATCATCTAAAAAGGAGATGCATTCAAAATTCGGTGGTGCAAAAGAATAAAAGTAAAATTAAAAAAAAAAAAAAAAAACCTGCAAACTCATAGTTAAAAGAGAAATGCAGCAGAAATTAAGATCAATACCAATTCGAATTCTAAGCTAATAAAATTAAAATTTAACACTTGTCAACTACATTAAAAATTTATCAGGAAAAGTTGCCCTAAATTTTTTTTTTTTTTTTTTTTGAAAAAAATCATCCTCAAATAATTAAACAAACCCTAATTCAAGAGATTAGACAAGAAATCAAAATTGAGAATAGCAAATTTTTAAAATAAAATTTAAAAAAATAATAATAAATAGAAAAAAAATTAAAAAAAAAAAAAAACCTTGATTGATGAACCAGAGCGATTAGTGAGGGAAACATCAATATTAGCATCTTCAATTAAATTCAAAGAATCGCGATCATCTTCTTCTTCACCATCATCATAATAAAAATCATTATCACTATCAGCATAATCCTCCATTAAATTACCGCCAAATTAAACGCGAAAAATCAACAAAAAAATCTGCAAATTAACAGAATTAAACTCCAGAATTTGAAATTCTTGATCAAATTCTGAAATAAAAAAGGAAATTTAAGGAGAATTTAGGGCTTTACGAGGGCGATCGACTCAAAAGGAGAGCTTGCTGTGAAAGCCAAAACCCCAAGAGAGAGAAAGTAGAGAGAGAGAGAGTGAAGGTGGGAGAATTTTGGGCTTGTTCAAGTATATAAATATCATCAAAATAAATAAAGCTGTTTTTTGGGTTTGTATTTGTTATCTATTAATTTTTATAATTTAATTAATGAGTTAAAAAAGAAATCTGTTCAGAGAAGGAAGGAACTGATTACAGAACTACACTGGTTTGGCGTCAATGAGTCAACTTTGGGTATATACCAGTACAAGTTATCTACAAAAAATTTACAACATATACCAGTACAAGTCTGCTTTTTTAAGAAAATAAATTAATAAAATAAAAAATCTATTTTTATAGTTGAATTAAAAAAATTGGAGTGATCTCTCTAAATAATGCTAAAATACAAATTAATTCCTTATATAAGTCGGTTTAAAAACTACTTCCTACAATACTATCCACGTAGGATCGGTTACTAGGTTTGGAATTTGAAAGTATAGAACCGCTAGTACCATTAGAGATTCCATATATAGAACCGCTAGTACCATTAGAGATTCCATATATAAAACCGCAAATACCATTAGAGGTTCTATTATAGAACCGCTAATACCATTAGAGGTTCTATATGTGCATAAAACCTCTACTTTAGCTTTTACTAGCGGTTCTTTATATAGAACCGCAAATGGTATTAGAGGTTTTATGTAAAGTGTTAGGGGTAATTTTAACTTACCACGTCCAATAAGAAAGTGACACGTGTCAGCCTAGGGTTAGTCCAAAATGAACCAACCCCTGTATGACATGTGGCATTCTAAAGAAATGGGAAAAAGGTGGCCTTCATGGCCCAAATCCCGAGAAAGTCGCAATGCGGCGCAGCCCACCAATGATAAGGGCTCGATGACCTAATCAGGGGCACAATTCTGAAGGACCCTAAAAATAGGGAGATTTCCTCCATTTGGAGGCACGTTTTACCATTTTATTACACAATTACTCTTTCATAGAGACATCTCGAGCTTGGAATCCGAGCAGATACCCACCTAAATTTTCGCACCATGTTACTCCTATTCAAGTTACTAACTTGATCGTCGGAGGCGGAGCTCCAGCCAACCGAAGTCTCCGTTGTTTTGCAGGTACAGTTCACGCCGGACCAGACTTTGTGACGTAACTCTCCCAAGGGACAAAAACACCAAAAACATTTGGTGTCGTCTATGGGGAGAGTACCTCAAAGATGGTTTAAGAGTTTGTACCACCTCCTGATCCAAGCAACCCTTAACCTATTACCCGACCGGGTAATACAAGCATTCCTCAACCGGTTCATCAACCGGGTAGTTCAGGCATTCCTCAACTGGTACATCAGCCGGAGGTCTTTACTGACCAAGATGATGACGAAGACGATGACAATGTGGAGATGTATGTGGCTAAAGATGGCTCATTCATTTCCAAATACACCTGTTCTAGAGATCAGCTGGAACGTGATACACACCAGGCGGATCGAAGTAGGCCCACTGGGAGGCCAGAAGGGGAAACCCAGAAGGCTAGAGGATCAACCCCTGTCACCTGGGACGAACTCATGAATTTCAAGAACTCCTTCAAGGGTGAAATTAAGGAAATGTTCAACAAAAACAAGGCTGGCCCCAGCAAGGGTCAGCCAGTTAAAAAGACTCCTCCATCTAGGAGGAAGAAGCCGGTCAAGGACAGGCATCCTACTCCTCACCCTAAGGAAAAGGAGAGGGCAGCGCAAGACTTGACTGGACCAAGATCCTTTTACCAAAGGGTCCTAAGAGGCACACCCGACACGAGCAGCCGGAAACCACAAAGAAATCTGTTTCCGACGCTCGACAAATCATTGAGCGGAGGAGACACCAGCAGTTGTCTGAGTCAGCTTCCACCTTGATCTTTCCAGACAGCTTCAAACAAACTTTTGTAAGGAACTCATTGTCCTTACATGAGAGTCGAACAGACGACAAGTCCGTCCACACCGACCCTCAGATGATGATAGGGTTTGCCCTATTTGCACCTCAGGCGCAATATGGGCAATATGGCCTCCCATTTATTCAGCCACCTCCCTTCGGAGGTCAGGCGACATTCAACAGCGTCCAACCTTTGGACTGGCAGCTTCGACTGCTCAAACTCGGTGAACAACCTTCTGTGTTCACCGGGAATATAACCAAGGCGGCACAGCCGGCCAAGGTTAAGAATGTGTTGGTAGGTACTTATGATGGTACCTCTAACCCAGAAGACCACCTAATGGCATACACCAACCTCATGTGTCTACAGGAGTGGGACGATGCCACTTGGTGTCGATGTTTCCCGGCTACATTGAAGGGCATTTCCCAACAATGGTTTGGCAACCTGCCAGCCGGATCTATTGATTGCTTCAAGAAGCTAGCCTTTTTGTTTGCCACAAACTTCTCAATGAACATCCCTGCTAAGAAAACGAGCCTTGATTTGAGCACCGTTAAGAAGGGTGAGAGAGAAGGGCTATGCTCATATGTCAGGTGGTTCAACCTGGTCAGAATCCAGATCTGGGGGCTGTCTGACGAAGTAGCATTCACGGATTTCTTCAAGGATCCGAGAGACGAGTCAAACTTTAAGTTTGACCTTGTCAGAAAAGGGGCATTTACGATGCAGGCGGAAAGCTATATTCAAGCAACCGACCTATGCATGCCTGGTAGCCAATCAAACTCCAAGAAGTCTGACAAACAAAAAGAAAGTCGGTCTGCTGAGCGGGAAAAAAAGGAAGAAGACAACAAGAAGAGAAAAGAAGTCTGGGCGGTTAGTGATTCTGACCAGCCGTCCCGGAAGAAAAAGAGAGAGTTTAAACTCTACGTCCCCATGTACGAGTTTAACAAGGACTGCAACTCCATCCTCATGGAGATAAAGGACGAGCTGACTATTGAGAAGCCGAACCCAATGAAATGTTCCGTCCAGTCACGGAACAAGAACAAATTCTGCCAATACGATGAGGAAGTTGGCCATGACACCAATGACTGCTTTAGCCTTCAACGACGTTGGAACATCTGGCTGACAAGGGGATGTTAAATTCCTACATTTCTAAGTCAAAAGGGACTAATAAGAAGAACAAGGGGCAGTCGTCCAAGACACCCCAGCCTACTAGTAGTTCAGACACCGATAAGGAGTCGGTTTACACCATAGCAGGCGGGTTGTCATGTGGTGGCCCTACCATCTGGGGCACCAAGAGCCATCTTCGAAAGATGGACAAGGATGATGATGAGCAAGCGTCAGCTAGCTCCTCCTTCCCAGACGTCCTGATCATTAAGAAGGACAGGGGTAGTGTCCGCCATCCCTATGACGACCCGGTCGTCATTGAATGTAAGGTTGCCAACCAGCTGGTTGGGCGAATCCTTATTGACACCGACAACTCGTCGGACATCATCTGTCTCCGGTGCTTGCAAAAGTTGAAATACAAACTCATCAGCATGCATCCAGTTACCCACCCCTTGGTTGGTTTGGGGGTGGGATGGTTTACCCAGTCGGTAGGATCGACTTACCTATCCGGTTGGGAGAAAAAGGAAAAGGACTACACATGGTCGTCAAATTCTTAGTTGTTGAGGAACTGACCGCCTATAACATCATCTCAGGCTGACCAACCCTCATCAAAGCCAAGGTTGTAATCATCCCTTCTCTCATGCTCATCAAGTATGAGACGGATGATGGCTTTGTTGGCTCCCTGAACATGGACCAGAAGACGGCTCGGGAGTGCTACCTCTCAGCCGTCAAAGACACTGTGGCCCCAGACGGCCAAGAGCAGGATCCAATAGACCTTAACAATGTCAAGGATGCCAGCCTAGCTCCACCAGCAGCCGGAAAGAAAAGAAAATCTACTCGGCTGGTGGAGGTGAAGAAAGAGAAAAAATATCAATCACTGGCCGGAGAGTAGTCAGACGAGCTTTGTCCCCAGCCAGCTGGAGAGCACATTGATCTCGCTCTGGATGATAGCCGTCCAGAGCAAACTGTTAAGGTAGGGACGACTACTTATGCTAAGATGGGTGTAGACTTGCACCTTGTGCTGAAAGAATTCAAAGACATTTTTGCCTTTGAAGTGGAAGAGATGTCAGGCGTCAGCCCGGATCTCGCTGTCCACAAACTCTCCGTTGATCCAAAAAAGAAGCCCATTCTGCAAAAGAAAAGAAATCACGGCGAGGAAAGAATTCAGGCGGCAACTACCGAAGTCAGAAAGCTTCTAGACGCTGGGTTCATTCGACCATGTAATTTCCCCAACTGGGTGGCCAATGTTGTGCTTGTAAAGAAGCCGAATGGTACCTAGCGTATGTGTGTTAATTACACAGACCTCAACAAGGTGTGTCCCAAGGATAGTTATCCGCTTCCAAAGATTTACAGTCTGGTCGACTCTACAGCCGGCCACGCCTTGATGAGCTTCATGGATGCCTATTCTAGCTTCCATCAGATACCCCTGTGGAAAAAAAGATCAAGAGAAGACGACCTTCATCACTAATCAGGGGATATTCTGTTATACGGTGATGCTGTTTGGCTTGAAGAATGCGCCTGCCACTTTCCAACGAATGATTAATACGGTCTTTATTAATCAAATTGGAAGGAATGTGAAGGCGTACATTAATGACATGATAGTCAAATCCAAGTTACAGACGGATCATCTTGCTGATCTCGGAGAAACATTCACCACCCTCAGGCGGCATAAGGTCATGTTGAATCTTAAGAAATACATCTTTGGTGTTGAGTCTGGGAAGTTTCTCGGATTCCTGATTGATCAAAGGGGGATACAGGCTAACCCCGAGAAGATACAGGCGGTAATTGACATGAATTCACCTTGTACTGTCAAGGAAGTTCAAAAATTAACTGGTTCTCTGGCGGTATTGGGGAGATTCCTTAGCCGGTCAGGTGACAAATGCCTTTACTTCTTCCAAGCAACCAGGAAGAAGACTAGATTTGAATGGGGGATGATACTGAGGCGACCTTCCAGAAACTGAAAGAGCACTTGCACTCCTTGCCGAGGCTCGTTAGTCCTCTTCTTAGAGAGACGCTGTACATGTACTTAGTCGTCTCAGATCATGCTCTCAGTGTTGTTCTCCTTGCTGAACGAGATGACGTCCAGCTTCTGATCTATTTCAATAGCCATGTACTCAAAAATGCTGAACTTCGGTACCCAATGGTTGAAAAATTTGGTCTTGCTCTGTATATGGCATTCAAGAAGTTAAAGCCTTATTTTCTGGCACATCTGGTGGTGATATACACCGACCAGCCACTTAAGCGGCCAATGTCCACCTTGGAGTCATCCGGAAGAATGTTAAAATGGGCTATTGAAATGCAAAGTCTTGAAATCACTTATGAATCGAGAAAGGCAGTGAAAGGTCAAGCCTTTGCCAACTTCATTGTTGAAATGACCCATCCGGTGGCTCCAGATAATCTTGACCAGGTTTGGAAAGTGTATGTAGACGGGAGCTCTACAAAGAACGGTTGTGGTGCAGGAGTAATTTACGAATCTCCGGAGGGAGACAAATATGAGTATGCACTACGGTTCAAGTTTCAGGCCTCAAATAATGAGGCGGAGTACGAAGCCCTGCTAGCCGGAATCCGCATGTGTAAGGCAGCAGGGGCAACAAAAATTGACGCCTATTCTGATTCTCAATTGGTCGTTAGCCAATACGAAGGTACATATGAAGCTACCCATCCGACACTGATCAAATATCTTCAGGCGGTCAAGGAAGAGGCCGGGACACTTGATGGGTTCACTCCGAGCCAAGTGCCTAGGTCCGGCAACAACCAGGTGGATGCCTTGTCCAAAATTGGCACCCTCCGCCTATTGTGATACGCCTCGGTCAGTCTTTTGGGAAGTTCTTGAAAAAAAGAAGCATATATGAAGAGCCCATTGGAATTCTGGACCGAAGCTCTACCTGGATGGATGGCATCCGGGCTGACTTAACAGACGGCACGCTCCCTGATTCGCCACAAGAGGCAGCCGTCATGAAGAAGCGAGCGGCGAACTTCGAGATGAGAAACGAAGAACTCTTCAAGGCGGGGTTTCTGAAGCCTCTTTTGAATTGTGTTACCTAGAAAAGGGAAAGGAATTCTTGAATATTTGCACGCGGGATACTACGCCTCCCATATAGGCGGCAGATCCCTAGCCGTCAGAGCTAGACGACATTATTTTTGGCCTACTGTAGGAAATATTTCAAGCATTACCCCAAACTTGAACCCCACTGTGATCATACACTAAAGTACGATGGTGTCCAAAGGGAAAGAAGATAGAGCAAAAGAGTCGCCAACAAGTTTTAGGAACTTATAAACCGTTCACGATGTGAAGGTTACACCCCTTAATGATCAAGGAGATCGTCAACTCCAATAGGTCTGGAACCATGACTGGTAGTTCGGGGATGAAGGTACAAATCCAACCTAAAAGAGATTGAACCTGCCCTAATAATAGGCCTCTACTTTATTCTGATCATATTCATGTGGCTTTCTAACTAACATGCAATCAATAGGTTTAGCCCTAAACCTGTTTAATTTATGTTGGTTGAATATTAATGCACAAATAAACTATTATTAGCGATCACTTGAATTATAATCATATTAACCCTAAACAAGATTATTAATTATCTTATTAAGCGTGATTACCAAGTACCAATTCCCACTAAACATGCATAAAAGGTGTGATCAAGCAATAACAATAAATATAATCAAGCAACATAATAATAATAATCATAATAATAAAAATCATAATAATAATAATAATATAATCATGTTAAAGCATAATATTAATAGCAAGATCCTAGGCATGATACTAACAAGATTAATAACAAACCCTAGCATGTCACTAAACATCAAATATATAGCCATAACATGATACTAACATGATATTAGGAAAGAATATAGGAAGCATCGCAGGAATCACAACACGCATATTTGATATTATAACTTTTTCCCTAAACATGATACTAGGAAGATCAAAACGCCCTAACATAACAACCTAGACAGGATTTCTAAAATCAATTAAAGCACTTACTTGGATGCCTCGTATCTCTTTCTAATAACAAAATAAACACGTTAGTAACTTCAAGGAAAATAATAAACAATTAACTAAATTAAATAATTGAAAGAGAGGTTTGGGACTAAACCCTCAGAAATTAAAACCTTTCACGTCTAGGGCGAAGGCAACTTCGAATTTGGCTAGGTGTTTCTAGATATTGTGAATGCGGAATTTTGTATGCAAAAGCTAGTTTAGAAAAGAGAGAGAGAGAATCTTGAGAATCTTAAAGAGACTATTAGAAAATTAGAGGGAATAAGAATTGAAAGTTGTTGATGATTGAAAACGGAGGTTTTAGGAGGCTATTTATAGAGAAAATCAGCCGGATGGATAAAAAAACGAATTAGAGTTTCGAAAAGAATAAAACACGATCGCAGCGTCAAACACGCGCGTGGCGCCAAACGCTGGACTTTAGCGCCAAACGCCAGGTATAGCATCAGATGCCAATCCTGGCGTCAGACGCTAGGAACCAGTTTCCACGCGTTTTCTTAATTTGATAAATTTAGCCGTACAGAAGGGCAAAATCATATTTTTCCTTAAAAACACTTCTTTTATTCTGATTAAAACTCTAAAAAGTCAACTAAAGTCAATTTATCAATGCTAATTAAATTAGGAACGAAAAGAACCTTCTAGAAGAATCTAGAAGACTATAATCAATTCTAATTGCATTAGGAATGATAAATCAATATTAGGCACTCCTCTAGATCATTGGGCCGCAAAAAAATATCAAACCGGGCCCAGTTTAAAAATTTGGCCATAATTTCCTCATTATTCATCGGAATTGGGCTTATAATATATCGTTGGAAAGCTATTTTCGAATCTGACCCAACTACACCATTATTGGACCCTTTCCATGGACCAAACCAAACTGGATTGGTTGTTTTCTAAAAATAGATTTTCAAAAATAGAGGGAAAGAAAAGAAATAAAAACTAACCGCAACACTAGACTTTCCACACTTTCACTTCATTCAATTATGATTCAATGTGAAAGGTACTCATTACTGGGTTTGGTTTTGGGGAGACACAAAAGGGTGTCTACAGAAGCCCCCACTTTGACTGATTTTGGAGAAACGCAAGTTTCGAAAACAAAAGTCAAAGTATCGATAGGGACGGAGAATGATTCAGAACGTTCTGCGATCCTAAATCATTCTTGTAACGCCGATACATGCAAACTAGCATTAGTTTAAACAGATAAAAGAGTTAAGAAACGCGTATCTTGCACCGTCAAGCACACGTCTCCGGAGGTAACCGATTTGTTGCTGTTTGCTGTTGTTGTGACAACCTTCCACAAGCTAGGGAATGCCATCCTGCTGTTTGTTTTGACGATCTTCTACAAGCTAGAGAATACCGTCTGAAGACTTCTACGCCTGTAACTGCCTCCAATTCTGCCGTGATAGTCTTCGAAAAGACCACTGCTTGTTGATCCTTAATGCTGCTTGAATTTTGTTGTTGATGCTTTGGGTGATGACAATCCTCTTTTCTTTTGGAATAGTTGCCAACACAACTCTTATATGATGTATGACAATTCGATTTAGGGAAAGTTGTCAATGCCACGTAACAATCCATCCTTAGAAATGTTGCTACGATGAAGCGACAATCCGTATCTCGGAAAATTTTCCAAAATCCAATTTTGGGAAAAGTTGCCAATGCTTCGTAACAATCTGTCATAAGAACTTTGCTACGATCGACAATCCACATCTTGGAATATAACTCTTGAAAGTAATCCACCTTGGAAATTTGCCAATGCTATGCGATAATCCTTTTAGGAAAATATTGCCACAATTGACAATCCTTGTCTTGGAACATTTGCCAAAAAAGAGTCGATCGACAATCCACTTCGGGAAAATTTGCCACTTGCTGAAATGAATGACAATCCATGTTGAGGAACTTTTGCCGAAATTTATGATGAGTAGAGACCTACGACAATCCTTTGAGAAATTTTGCCATAGGGAGCTGGGTGTATGACAATCCAATCTCGAAAAACTTTCTAAAGATCCATGAATGTATGACAATCCGAACTTGGAAAAACTTGCCAAACAAAGAAGGAGCACGACAATCCACGCTTGGAAACTTTTCCAGGGATGACAATCCAATCTTGGAAAAATTTTCGTTTGAAGAAGATGCACGACAATCCATATTTTGGAAATATTGTCAGTTTGAGATGACAATCCAAACTTGGAAAAATTGTCGTATAAGTGATGCGCTTTCTTTTGAACCGATGCCTTGGTGTTTGTAATGAGCCAATTCTTAGGCGCTTAAGCTAAGTGAGACGCTTTTTTGTCAGGTTAATCACTTGCTACGATTGTAATCGAGCCGACTACTAACCATGTCAATTTGCTTATAGGGGCTAACTGGCGTACCAAGGAACCCGAAATTGCTGTATGAGGTCAAAATAACCATTTTGAGAGGCTTCGAGCTCTATCGCTGCTGAAATATCGTTGGCGTCAAGAATTATCTCTGTCGCCAGACGCTGGGATATAGCGCCAAGCGCTGAACTTTGTCGCCAGACGACAGATGTTGTCGCCAGGCGACAGCCTTATCGTCTGGCGCTGGAGTCGGGTCTTCCCTATTATGCTCTTGCTACCATTGTTGCTTGGTTTTGCTCCGAACTTTGAGCTTGGTCGTTTCCTTTCAACCAAATCCGCTCAAATCTTTTGTAATTTAAAGCTCTTCATCTCTAATGTACTGATTTATGTAACTCCTCTTATCTTGGAGGAATTTCTTGTGTCATATTCGCGGTTTTTTTTTCAAAAAAAAATCCGGGAATGTCCTCGGTTGCTGGGATGCACCTGCATTTATATTTTTGACTATAGGACTTTGCTTATCTTTATTTAGGGTTGACCTAAGACTTAGTGTTGACTTAATGTGATAACACGACATGAATCAATGTGTACATGACTTGCGTGTGCATTGTAATGTGATCGTGCGACTCGAAAAATGCAAAAAAGGCAAAAAATTTCCGTCATTTTTGTGGAGGGTACCGAATTTCTCCCGAAAAAGAATCGAAGTGAAGTTTTTTGAAGATGCGTGTTGAATGAGCTTAATCCGTTAACGTTGTCTCTCATAGTACAAGGATTATAACATCTTAGACTATCCTAGTTGACTCGATAATGAAAGTATTTAGGTAACTTAGGCGCGGAGGCTAAGTAATTCATACTTTGTGATGCGATAACGATTACAAGTGATGAGATATTTTGATATGACAAGGCATGCTTCAATGTCGTGTTAAGATTTCATGATAGAGGGTTCCTAAGGGGAAGACTATTTGGTCATATATCTGTGCAGTGTGTGAAAGTGACACTAAGGTTAGGCCGCAAAGGCTAAGTGTGTGGAAAATATATTGAAAAAGAGTCAAATGATGGTGACTCTTAGGCTAGGTAGGCTAATAATGTAAGGATCAAGCCCCCAAGTCTAGCTCTAAGTAGATAGGGATGAGCATAGGGGATCCCTTGATATGATCAATTATGAATGTAAATATGAATGCATGTTTTTTTACAGCCGCACCTCTTTGTGAGGTTGCCTATGTATCCGTTAGGAATTAGGTCGAATGTAGCTCTAGCCGAACCTCGCACAAGTGTGTGTATACCTCAAAAAGGTCTTTTTAAGGGCTGTAACGTGGTTAGGCTAAAGGTTGAAGAAGAAGGGGATAAAAGGCTCAAGACCCTAGATAAGCCTCCCAAGGTGTGCAACTTTGCTTTTGAATCTACATATTTTTATGCTTGAGGCTTTCTACTCTTTTTAGCTCTCTCCTTTGCTTTAGCATTTATTTTATTTTTATAAGTGTGGGCAATCCCGATCATGCGGTCTATCACTCACTTGGCATTTATATTTCTCAGGCACGGTACCGAGCACTCGATAAGAGACGCAATATGAGACGTGTTCATATCAAAGACATGTTCATGTCAAAGACATTGGAACACTTGCCCTTTTGTACACTTTTATTATTATTATTATTTTTTATTTTTTTCTATTTTAATCTTTTGAAGTCACTCAAGCTTTTTTTGAAAATTGCATAATTTTCACACAATCCTATCCCAAAGTTAGGTAGATATGGGTTGAAAAAATGAAGGGTCTATCGTTAGACGAGGCTCAAAGTGGTTTACCAAAAAAGGATTGCATATTTGAAGGGTGAAAGGTGATATGATGTGGCTACAAGGGGTGCCTCAAATCATTGGTATACCTTGTGCTTAGTTTGACATGGTTTTTTTTTTTTTTTTTTTTTTTTTTTTTTTTTTTTTTGCAATGCAATGATCATATGCAAGGAAATAAATGCTGATTTTATTAAAAGGGGAAAAATAAAGAATCTACAAAATTAATCTAAGGGAAAAGAAAGGTGTCTATGCTAGACTTATTGGGGAAAGGAAAAAATGAAAAAGAAATTAAAAATGTCATGAAATCTTGTCATTGCAGCTCGCCTCTTGTCTTGTGTTGTTTGCTTCATCATCACCCAATCTTCTCGTTAGCTAGAGGCAATGGGATCTTATTTGCTTCTATGAGATCTTGAATGAGATTTTGAAATCTGTAGCATTCATCAGTAGTATGACCACGTCCTCGATGGTACTTGAAATAAGAGTTGGGATTCCATCTCAAAGATCGATTTTCTGGCGTTGGATCCTCGGTAGGACCAATAGGTTTGATTAATCCTCGATCATAGAGACGATCGAAAGCAGCATTGTAGGTCATTCCAATGGGTGTGATCTCTCTCCTGGGTTTCCTTTTAGATCCTTGATTGTACATGGCACCATTATGGTCAAAGGTACTAACATTATAATTACTAGAGTGGGCGTTTTCGGAAGAAGAAGGATTTTCGTTCTTCTTTCCTTTTCAGCCACTGTGGTTACTATTGTTAGTAGCTCTTTGTTTTGCGAGGTCATCTTCGGTTTCAATTCCGATGTCATAAACGACCTTGAAAGTGTTCAGATTGTGTTGATATTTTAAATGCTTCGAATACTTCTCTTGGAGATTCTTGATAAACATCCTCACAGATTCTTTTTCGGTGGGCACCTGAATCATCTCAGCGGAAGTTTCCCTCCACTTATTGAAGTAAGAAGTAAAGCCTTCATTCTCTTTTTGTCTAAGCATCTCGAGTTGTCTATAATTGGTTTCGACTTGAATATTACACTTATATCTATTAATGAAAGCGTTTACAATAGCATCCCAAGTAGAGGTTTTCTCTTTATCAAGAGAAAAGAACCATTGTTGACAAACAGTTTCAAGAGATAAAGAAAACAAGGAATGAAAGACTTTCCTATCAATCCCCTTAATGTTCATTATAGTTTCAAAGGCTCTTAAGTGAAGATAAGGATTATCTGTTGCCTTGAATTTAGGGATGTCAGTGGCATTGAACTTATGAAGAAGAAGCTCCTTGTCCACCAAGACCCCTTGCGAACTGATGCCCTGGAACTTGTAGTCACTAGATAGCTTGCTCAATCTTTCTTGCATGAGCTCCATTTGTTGCTGCTTCACAGGGTCATTGATTTAAAGGGTTAAAGTCTTCAACACCTCGGTTACAATAGTCAATTGATTCCTAAGTTCGTTGACTTCTTTTGAGTTGCCATTATCTTTTTAGCTTTCCTCTTTTGGCGAATTAGTTTATCAAAAGTAAAACTTGAACAAAGAGGTTATCCTTGATTAATCGCCCTTCTCTCCTCGACCAAGTACTGTGGAAAGGGAAATTAGGGATATCGACTATTAATTATTTGACTCAAACTCTATTCAACATGCAAGGATGGAAGAAGATAGGAAGAATGAAGGTTGTGATATGGAGAAAGCATGTAGAGAATGGAAAGATGATGTAGGTGGATAGATAAAAAAATTAGGATTAGAATGTACCCCCAACTCAAATGACGGAAAAAAAATCCGACTCATGCATGAACCTAAGATATGGTCATGGTGTGGATTGCATATGAAGTGTGTGGTAAGACTGGTGAGTGTATGTGACATGCTAAGACTCTTGTCATGACTATGTGGCTAGATTATGTGACTAGAATCAAGAAAAGACTAAGTTAAGACTTCATGTATATGCATTAAACTAGACAGGCTGTGGTTGGGAGATCAAGGGATCTCAAAGTGTTTCGCATCGGTCGGTTGACCCCAAGCAAACGGCCAAGTTGAAGCCTTCAACAAACTCATCTCTGACGGCATTAAAAAGAAGATTGAAAGAGACGGTGGTTTATGGGCAGAAGAGTTAATTCATGTCTTATGGGTCATCCGTACAGCAACAAAAGGGGCAACCGGTGAAACCCCATTTCTCATGGTTTACAGTGCAAGCCGTCTTGCCCATTGAACATTACAAGCTGACTCTCAGAGTCATGCTTTATGATGAAGAGGCAAATTGGGAGGCCATGCACCTGACATTGGACTCACTCCCAAAACGCAGGGGCAATGCCGCCTTGCGTCATGAGATATACCGTCTGAGAATTACAAGAGCCTACAACAAGAAAGTGCACAAGCGCCCATTGAAAGTTGGTGACTTCGTGCTACGAAAAATGGAGGCAACCAATAGGGCCAATGAGCTTGGAAAGTTGAATCCTAATTGGGAAGGCCCCTACCGGATCTACGAGGAAGTTAGAGACGACACCTACCACCTGGAAACTCCAGACGGCAGACGCCTACCTAGGACTTGGAATGTAGACAATCTGAAAAAGAAGTTGTAAATTTTTGTAAACAAGAGGTCCATTAATGAGAAATCGCCTTTTGTTTTCAATTATGTTATTTACTTTTTAAATTATAAAACCGTCTAGGCAATGCACAGACGACCCAATTGTTAAACCATCTAAGTTGTAAACTTAGTAGAAAATTCAACGTCCAAGTGACACGAGGCCACTGGCTAGATAACTAAACTAGGCTAAAAAAACGCTTAGTGGCTATACAGCCGGTTTCAACCTAGACTAGAGGCTAATGGCCGGATGGTTGTTTGTTTCATAAAATCGCATGTCCCAACATGGACTATGGCGTCCGGTGATAGGTTGTCGTACACCTGTAAAAAATAAATTCCTAACAAAACCAACTAACAATGTAGTAGGGTATGTAAGGTTGAATCCACAGAGAGAAGGCTATTTAATCCAACCTTTAAGAACTTGGTGAAACTAAACTATGTCACGAAATTGGGGTAGATAAGTAGTCTAAATTAAAAATAAGAATAAAACAATTGATAAAAAGAACCTAGGATTATGGTTCACCATGTTTATAGTTCTAAATTTATCAAATATCAATAATAATTCAATCAATCAATTATCTAGAGCAATTGCTAAGCCTATGGTCGTGTCTTAACGCTCTCAATTCAACACATGTAGTTCGGTCGCTAACATAATCAGAATTGCTAATTGTAGGTAAGCCTCTAAAAGTAAGATCTTTCATTTCAAACTCTTATTAACATGAATTAATCATACAATTATTGATCAGGTTGCAAGATTAACAACAAAACACTATCAATTAGAGAAATCAATAATTATAATATCAATAACATCAATCAAGATTCATAGTATAAACATGAATTCCCAAACCCTAGAAATAAACTACTCTAGCATGAAAAAAATAATTAAAACTAAAACTAATAAAGAAAGCATAATCAAAATTAAAGAAATAAAATTACCTCTATAAATTAAAGTAACAAATTCAAGGACAAATCCATGGAGGAATCCATGGAGTTGTCCATGAAAAACTAGGGCTAGAGAGAAAGCTAAAACGAACGTAAAATATATAAAAGCATTAAAGGCATAATGGAAAATAAAAATCCCTTGGGTATTTATATTATCCTAAAACTAATCTAAAAATAATTAAAGAAAAGTAATAAGAAAATATAAATTACACGAGTTATCAAACGATTGGACGATAGAAGATGACGTGGCACGAAGATGCTCGATGGAAAACGAGTTGTCAAATCCTTAGCTCGCTGCTATTGTGGGTAAACTGGAGCTATAGCTCCCTGGTCGAGTGAGCTCTCGCTCGGGGCTGCTATTGCTCGAGGCCTATGCGAGCTACCTTGCGAGCTCTCGCTCGGGGCTACTGGGCATTGTGTCAACTTCACAGGCTTGTAACTTCTGATTCATAAGTTGTATATAGGCGTGTGACCTACTGTTAGAAATATCTTCAAGTCTAGTTTCCAACGCAACTTGAATCACTTAAATCCAGTTTGTATAACTCAAGTTACGATCAAAAGAGTGAGCAAAGGTCAGTTTTGCCACTTTGTAAAACATCGTTTTACTTCGTTTCTAACTCAAATTCAATTCCGAAAAGTGCACAACGACACCTGTGGATGCTATATTCATTACTCATTCATATAAATCTAAACCCAAGTTTCCACAAACACATATCCTTCATTAAGAAACCTCGATTCATTGACTTTTCATCCTATCATTGTCCGATTCTTCCAAAACCAATCCGAAAGCGTTCAAATAGCTATAGAAACTACCTGAAACATTAAGAAAACACAAACGAAGCGTAATAGAGCACAAAACGGACAACTTATGCAATTGCAACCTAAAAAGCGACAAAAGACTCAAAAAGCAACTATAAAACTAGCATAATCGTGTCTATAAACACTATATAATTATGACTCATCAAATTTCCCCAAGCTAAACCGTTGCTTGTCCCTAAGAAACACTAGACTCAAGACGGTGAAAAGAGACAAATAAGACTTCCAAGGAACCAGAATAAGACCAATCTGACTCTCGAGCAAACAATCAAACCAAAGTTATTGAGATCAAAATCTAGCTCGGATACAAATAGAACCACTCAACATTATGATCCACAATTGAAACCAAACTTGGACACAAACGATTTCCCAATCAAGCTAGTATTCGCCGCACACCTTGTAGAATATAAATATTTGATGCAACAAAGGGTAACTTGACAATAGCAAGAGATAACCTTCACTCAATCACAAAACACACATTTCGATCAAAAGGACTTTACAAGCTTGTAATGGGGATAAGGTAAAGGGGTAGGATAATATTTAGGAAAATGTGAGTAAAAAAACCAACTTGGGGAGCAAAAACATAAACAAATAATGATCTAACTCCAATTGACATCACCAACTTTCTCCAAACATAATAAAGAACCAAGATTGAAATCAATTATACATCGTCATGAATAATTTTTTTCTTTCTTTTTCCTTATTCTTAGCCTTTTTCTTTCAATTCTTCATCTTTTTCAATGAAGTACACATAAACAAGATTTTTTTTCTTTCTTTTTTTCACATCTTCAAGTAACACTTTCAACTATAAATACAATTTTTTTCCTTCAATATTCATTCCTCCATGTTTCGCATAAAATGAAGCTTGACAATGACAAACAACAACACCACATCAATAAGCTCCCCAAGCTAGCTAGACTTGAGAATAGTAACCAATGGGGCTAAAGAAGCTTGTAATGTAGCTATATATCAATAAATGGACAAGGCAACAACATGGGTGCACAAAGGGAACAAATGTATCTAAATATCATCTGAAGGCTACCTAAAGAACATGGCCTTTATCATATGCGGCATGCGTGAATCATAGTCAAATTACTAATAAATCTCAAGTTAAAATCATTGAAATAACAAATTGCATCAATCACACAAACAAAAAGTAAGGTGACCTAACAAGAGAATTGGCTAGCTATTCTTGATATGGGACAACCAACCTTTCCACAAACCATTCAACTGATTCACACATTGTCAAGCAGTTAGCAATGTATAGCACAAACCGACTAAATTTTAGAATTATAACTGAGGTCAAAAGAAGCTCAAGAGAGACAAACCAAATCCGCACATGGTTCGAAGTCAAAAAATATAAAAAATAGACACAAGTATGCACTATCAAAACAACTAGAAATAAAAAAAACTAAGAAAGCAATACATTCTTTTTCGTTGTATGTAAACTCCCACTCCTAACGAATGGTACAAACCATACAACACCTACAAAGCAATAAAAACTAAACACAACTAACAATCTAACCTGCACAAAGTGATGATTATAATCATCCTCCCCCAAGCTAAACATCACATTGTCCTCGATGTGAACAAAGAGGAACTAAAGCATAAATAAGGGAGAGGTGCAACTCGCAAAGGGCTAGGTAAGAGAAGGGAGCGTCAAAAGGTATAGACACCTCCACCATAATCGGTTGTTGTAATACGGTAGCCGACATAACAAAGGAACTTAGCTATGTTTGTACCTAGCAACAAAGTTCATCATTTAAACACACATTAGCATTATTTTTTAAATAGCGAAAAAAATGAAATAAAAATAGGAAGTAGAAAAAAAAATTGGGTTGCCTCCCAATTAGCGGTGGTTTTTAAGGTCCTGCACGACCCTACTCAATTCGTTAATCGGAAGAATCCAATGCCTTGAGTAACTTATCATATGCCCCTGCAAACATATCATTTAGCACCACATATGGCTTGAATACAAGCACACCAATCTTGAAATACAGGGGGTTAGAAAAATCAGAAGAGAAATTAAAAGAAAAAGAAGAGTAAGAAGAGGAGGAATAATCAAAATAAAAAGAAAAGGGAAAAAATTTACAACTTCTCTCTACTTGTTCTTTGGGAAATATAAACCTCTTTGAATGAACATCAAGGTCCACTTTGCCACTGTCATGCAATGGAGATATTTTGAGAAAGAGCAATAAAGCATAGAGGATGAATTCAAAAGTTTAAGACTCTCTACACATGGGACATAAAGGGAAGGTAGGGTTGGCTCAACATCCATGAATTTACCATTATTAATCGAACCCTCTTCTATAAGCATATCTGCATAAGAGTCTGTAGCTTGAATTTTCATAACTAATGGTTCCTCAACCGCAAGTTCATCATATAACGGTTCATCATCCTCAAAAAATCTAGTATATCCACTTTGTTCTCATCTTGAACATCTATTAATTCATAAACTCTCTCTTGAAAATTTTCATTCTTAATCCACCTTCATCATCATCATAAATGTATGGTAAGGCACTAGATTTTACAATCAAATGCACTTCAACCTTGGGAGAGGGATTCAGAACATGCATGAAAGAGTTATTGTAAGAACAAGAAGAGGCATCATGATCATATGAATTGCAATGGGGACAATAGGAAGGGGATGGAGTATTGGTCAAATTAGTGAAGGAAAAGAAATTTTCTAGAGTTGGTTTAGCATACAATGTCATTTCCCACTCATACATATCTCTAGCTAACCACTCAATAAAATCCCAATCAAAAGATTTTCCACCACACATAGACTCAACTATAAACCTAGTTTCTTCATTTAGACCCTCATAAATCACTAAGCACATATCCCATTCGCCAATTCCATGACTAGGACTAACAAAGTCACCAAGCCTATAATATTATCTCCAAAACACCTTATTCTCAAATTGTGGAAAATAAAAAATAGCCATTAAAATAAATCCACGAAAGAAGAGAACCTGCAAACACAAGAATAAGTAGAGAAAAAAAAAGAAAAAAAAATATATATATAAAGATTAGTCTCACCAAATAAGAAGCTAAATTAAATTAAGCTATCTCCCCGGAAACGACGCCAAAATATGATAGGTTTTCGTACGCATGTCAAAAATAAATTCCTAACAAAACCAACTAACAATGTAGTAGGGTAAGTAAGGTCGAATCCATAGAGAGAAGGCTATTTAATCTAACCTTTAAGAACTTGGTGAAACTAAACTATGTCACGAATTTGGGGTAGAAAAGTAGTCTAAATAAAAAATAAGAATAAAACAATTGATAAAAAGAACCTAGGGTTATGGTTCACCATATTCATAGTTCTAAATCTATCAAATATCAATAATAATTCAATCAATCAATTATCTAGAGCAATTGCTAAGCCTACGGTCGTGTCTTAACGCTCTCAATTCAACATATGTAGTTCGGTCACTAACATAATCAGAATTGCTAAATGTAGGTTAGCCTCTAAAAGTAAGATCTTTCGTTTCAAACTCATATTAACATGAATTAATCATACAATAATTATAATATCAATAACATCAATAAAGATTCATAGTATAAACATGAATTCCCAAACCCTAGAAATAAATTACTCTAGCATGAAATAAATTTAAAACTAAAACTAATAAGAAAGCATAATCAAAATTAAAGAAATAAAATTACCTCTACATATTAAAGTAACAAATTCAAGGACAAACTCATGGAGTTGTCCATGAAAAACTAGGGCTAGAGAGAAAGCTAAAATGAACGTAAAATATATAAAAGCATAAAAGGAATAATGGAAAATAAAAATCCCTTGAGTATTTATATTATCCTAAAACTAAGCTAAAAATAATTAAAGAAAAGTAATAAGAAAATATAAATTACACGAGTTGTCAAACGATTGGACGATTGAAGATGACGTGGCACGAAGATGCTCGATGGAAAACGAGTTGTCAAATCCCTAGCTTGCTGCTGTCATGGGTAAGCTGGAGCTATAGCTCCCTGGTCGAGTGAGCTCTCGCTCGGGGCTGCTATTGCTCGAGGCCTATGCGAGCTACCTTGTGAGCTCTCGCTCGGGGCTACTGGGCATTGTGTCAACTTCACAGGCTTGTAACTTCTGATTCATAAGTTGTATATAGGCGTGTGACCTATTGTTGGAAAGCTCTTCAAGTCTAGTTTCTAACACAATTTGAATCACTTCAATCCAGTTTTTTTACTCAAGTTATTATCAAAAGAATGAGCAAAGGTCAGTTTTGCCACTTTGTAAAACATCGTTTTACTTCGTTTCTAACTCAAATTCAATTCCGAAAAGTGCACAACGACACCTGTGGATGCTATATTCATTACTCATTTATATAAATCTAAACCCCAGTTTCCACAAACACATATCCTTCATTAAGCAACCTCGATTCATTGACTTTTCATCCTATCATTGTCCGATTCTTCCAAAACCAATCCGAAAGCGTTCAAATAGCTATAGAAACTCCCTGAAACATTAAGAAAACACAAAAAAGCATAATAGAGCACAAAACGGACAACTTATGCAATTTCAACCTAAAAAGCGACAAAAGACTCAAAAGGCAACTGTAAAACTAGCATAATCGTGCCTATAAACACTATATAAATATGACTCTTCATCCGGCGACACCCCTCCGGGTGCAATCGTCGCAGGGAGCAGCCTACCTGTTTGCTCTACGTACCTATGCAAACGGCAAAGATTGAACGACCAAATTGGTCAACTCATTGCCGTCTGACCAGAACAGTCTAAAGAACGATTAAGTTTTCGGAACACCGGATGTCCTAACACATCAGTCGTTTACCGAGTAAAGTTCTTACTTAGGCTTTTCATTCCAAAATTGCGCAGACTCTCCTATTGGGGCATAAAAAGTAATGCAATGGCTATACAACCATCTTGAAAAAGGCATGAGGCCAATGGCCGGATGATTGTACATTTTCATAATTTTGCCTGCTCCAATGTGAATTATGGTGTCCGGCGACACCCCTCCGTGTGCAATCGTCGCAGAAAACACTCTATCGTTTGCTTTACATACGCATGTAGGCGACAAAAATTGAACAACCTAATTGGCCAACTCATAGCCGCCTAACCTAGGTATTCTAAAGAACGACCAAGTCTTCATGAACCGGATGTCTAAAAGACATCAGCCGGTGACCGACCGAAGTTCTAACCTACGTTACCTTCTGAGATTATACAAGTCCTCCCAATGGGGTAAAAGGACATTAAAAGTGTTATTGGATTACAAACACCCCAGGCGACCCCATGCCTCCTGTTTATGAAGAGACAGGTGGCTATTCGCCTCATGCAATCTTTTTAGACGGTCTTTTTCCGTCTAGTTGGAAGGATGAAACGCCTGTCGTTTGGACGGATGTGTACTTGGTTTGGGGCAATCACTACTGTGATTGATTGGCTTACAAACATATCATGCTCTTTAAAGCATCAAACGTTCCCAAGTCAATCAATCGACTTGATGTGGAAACCAACCACACAGCCGCTAGGGGCAAGAACAACCGGATTATCAATTGCCGCATGCTTTTCAAGTTAGGAAAAAATATCAAGTATACATGCAAAACTAAAAATGCAAAATTCAAACGCAAATGATAAAATGATCAAAACTGACTCAGTCGACACATTCATTAAAATCTACCCAACCAAACGATTGTGGTAGAGCAATGTTAACCGGACCCCGTCCGGGAAAGTGAAGCAAATTGTCAATTTACCCGGCTCCTCAGCCGGTAAAAACAAGAAAAACTCGGCACGCAGGCCGGAAAGAAAGTTGATTTGACATACAGCCGCTGAACTAGAAAAAAATTAAAAATGGCATACTGCCGCAGAAATCATGGTTGAGCCATAGACGGGCCCTCCTGGTCATTCTTCTCTTCATCCTCATCTTTTGAGGGAATCTCATGCGCTTGACCATGGACGGGATGCTCAGGCTCTGGCAGCTCGGTATTGGCCCAAACTTCAAAGGACTCCGGCTCTGGCTCGCCCTTCTCTCTCAAGTATGCAACCTCCTCAGCATACTTGTGAGCTAGTGCCCAGACGCCGTACTCCTTCTTTGGGTATAAGGCGTTCCAAGCAATCCTCATCCGGGCGTCGTTGTCAGCCTCACCTTCGGCAACCAGGCGCTCTTGTTCCGCCTGCAATGTCACTGCAAAGTTCAGCTGCGTCTGAGCAGCCACGTCCTCTAGCTTTTTCACCTGGGCCTTGCGATCGGTATTCTCTTGGGAAACACCCTTGAGCTTATCCAAGTCCGCCCGAGCCTTGCCAAGGTCCTCCTGAGCCTTTTTTAGCGTTATCTCTGCGTCGCTGGCCTTCTGCTTAGCTGTCCCCAAGTCTGTCTCCAGCTGCTCAATCCTCGCCGCCTGTGTCATTATCGTGGCTTTAGTCTCAATTCATTTATGGTACAGGAGTATAGAGCAACGTTGTCAGTGTCTCTGGCTGACTTATTGGCTCTTTTTACCTCTTCCCGCTTGCGGGAGTAAGGACGTTTAAGACCGTCTACCCGCAACAGAGCCTGCAAATGCAAACCACGTCAGATATGCAGGCAGAATAAAATTTGGAATTAATCTTCTTAATATCTCACCTCAGCCAGAAGGGACAAAATGCGTTCAAGATTGAACGTCTCTATCCCAGGGATAACGTCTTTGTCCCTCTTGCGGACGGCATTAAGCATGGCCTTGGCATGCTTCTGGACGTTTGGCCAGCGGCACTAGGTGAAAAAAGGGCTTTGGCAGCGGTTCAAACCCGGTCTAAGGCACCGGTTTGAACCGCTGCCTATGTGGGGGGTGCCAAAAACCCTCTTTTTAGCACCGGTTCAAAACCGGTGCCATAGGGTCAAATAGGCACCGGTTACCGGTGCCATATGATCAATTAGGCACCGGTTAACCGGTGCCTTTAACTGCTCTCCCGCCATTTTTTTTTGGTGGTAATGCTATTTTAGGCACCGGTTGGTGCCTAACTGGTGCCTATTCAACAAATATTTTTTTTTGTTTTTTTTCCAATTTTCGTGCAATAATATTCTAAAAAAAATACCTGTTTCCCGCAATAATAATAACCTGTAATTCCAGCAATTATATTAAATATAATAATTAATAATATTATTATTATACTAATAATATTAGTATTAATTATTACAATAAGATACAAATATAATATTAAAAACAAGAATTCAATTATATTTATAGATATAAATATTCCTAAACGCAATACCAAACAAAAAGTTGCTTACATATACAAATAATAGTAAGTAAATAAATAATTAATAATAAGTTATATAGTTCAAAAGTTAACATAAATAATTTAGAATTACAATGTCATTTACATGTTGAAGGTGATAAAAGACGCCAACATGTCACGAACTTTATTAAGCTCCTTGATTGACAACGGACCATCCTTTTGGACCTTGCAAAACTTGAAATACAAAAACATTATGTTAAAATTAATTAATTAGGCAAAACAACATGTATTTTATCAAATATTACCTATATGACTTCTATGTAGCCCATTTCCTACATTACTTATCAAATGAACTATTTATTTCTCATAACATGTCAATGTTGGGTATTTGTATGTGTGTAAGCCCTAAAATTGTATAGGAGAGCATTTTATTAAGATTTATGACGCTTTTTTACTCAAAATGGCCCGAATATGGCCTATATGACTTTATTTTGCCCATTTCCTACATTTCTTATTAAATGAACTTTATTTATCTCATAACATGTCAATATTACCTAGTTATAGGTGTATAAGGAAAGAAATCACATCAAAAGAGCATATTAACACAAAATGGCTCAAATATGGCCCATATGACTTCTATTCAGCCCTTTTTCTACCTTTCTTGTGAAATGACCTTTTTGTTTGTCATAACATGTCTTGTTGGGTAATATTAGGTGTCTAAGGCTACAAATCACATCAATATAGCATTTCAATAAGTTTAACAACATATTTTACTCAACATGGCCCAAATAGGGCCTATATGACTTCTTTGTAGCCTATTTCCTACATTACTTATCAAATGAACTATTTATTTCTCATAACATGTCAATGTTGGGTACTTGTATATGTGTAAGCCCTAAAATTGTATAGGAGAGCATTTTATTAAGGTTTATGACGCTTTTTACTCAAAATGGCCCGAATATGGCCTATATGACTTTACTTTGCCCATTTCCTACATTTCTTATTAAATGAACTTTATTTATCTCATAACATGTCAATATTATCTAGTTATAGGTGTATAAGGAAAGAAATCACATCAAAAGAGCATATTAACACAAAATGACCCAAATATGGCCCATATGACTTCTATTCAGCCTATTTTCTACCTTTCTTGTGAAATGACCTTTTTGTTTGTCATAACATGCCATTGTTGGGTAATATTAGGTGTCTAAGGCTAGAAATCACATCAATATAGCATTTCAATAAGTTTTAGGACTTACCTCATCAAGCTGTTGAGTGTCCGTACAATGAGTCACAATGTCAAGCATGAATCTCATCACATACAAAGCACAATCAAGTCCATTCTCTTGTTGTGCGCACTAGCATATGACAAAAAAATCACATCAGTAAAACATGCAAAGGAAATGAGCAAATATTTACTAACATAGATTTTCAAGATAATCACAATATCATGTAAATTACCAACGGTGACTTCCATGTTGGACCCTTTGGAGCACGACAATGTAGCTTCTTCATAACACTGTAGTAAAAAAAAAGTACATTCAAATTTGATTAGTCATATGATTACTAAATTAGTTATTATTAGCAATAATCATCACTAGGTTGCTATATATATTTACTTTTGCAATATAGACTTCACGAGCCACTTCTCCGATGATCGAGCTGAATCAAGGTGATAAATTGTGTTAGTGGAATTACAAATCACCATGAGGCTCCAATGCTCCCTACATAAGTTCAAAATAGACAAGCAAATTAATATTTAGGAGTCAACATATAATGAGGCCAAATCGATTGAATTTGACATGGTTAGACTTACTCTCTATAACATGGGGCGAATATGAACTTGACTCCCGCACGCTCTGATTCCATGATACTCTGTTCAACATAGTACAACACATCATGAGGGTTGCCTATGATTCTAGTAGTGGATAACTGCTTGGGGCATAACCACCCAACTTTACAAGGAGAATCAGTGTCAGTTAAGTGCTCCTGTAGTGCTCTACGTGCATGAACATTGAATAATTAATGAGATGTAGGATAATCACCATCAATTTGAATAACTTGAAAAAAGTATAGATTATGTGGGCATTGAAGTACCTCATGAATGTTTGAATGAGGGAAATGTTAAGCTTTGCACCACGTAGAAATTCCTTCACATCTTCTTTGCTGATCCATGCAACTGCATCCTCATCATAGTGGAACATTGCCTTAAGAAGTGCAACTTCCATGGGATCGACCAAATGACAAGCACGGTTGTGAAGAAAGGTCATGTCAGCAGAGAGCGATTGAAGAACAATGTCTTCAACAAGTGGAGTAGGTGGCATGGGTGAACCTTTCGAAGAGTGCAACTTTGACGCTTGTTCACTCTTGGACCGTTGTTCACTTAGCTTCTTCTTAGGTTGATCAATTCTTTTAGGCTTCTCCACCCTCTTTCTCTTTGTAGTTTTGATTCCATGCGAAATCTGAAATAGTTTGAGAAAGAATAAGTTTATAAGTTGCGAAATGAAGAAAATGGCTTTATTTTGATGAAGTGCGCCAAAAAACTTAGAACTTTGCTTATTTTATGCAATTTCAACTCAAAATCACTTACACATATGTAATTATGATATGGTTTGAGAATGTATAAGTTTATTAGTTGAGAAATGAAGAAAATAGGCAAGTGAGTAGCCATTTCGGCTCAAATGACCTTGATTTTGATGAATTGGACCCAAAACCTTAGAACTTGGCGATTTTTATGTAATTTGAAATGAAAACCACTTATAAATATGTAATTATGAGTTGTTTTGAGATACAAGGAGTTTATAAGTTGAGAAATGAAGAAAATAGGCAAGTGAGTAGCCATTTCGGCTCAAAATGGCTTTATTTTGATAAAATGCGCCAAAAAACTTAGAACTTTTCTTCTTTTATGCAAGTTCAACTCAAAATAACTTATACATATGTAATTATGATATTTTTTGAGAATGTATAAGTTTATTAGTTGAGAAATGAAGAAAATAGGCAAGTGAGTAGCCATTTCGGCTCAAAATGGCTTTATTTTGATGAAATGCGCCAAAAAACTTAGAACTTTGCTTCTTTTATGAAATTTAAACTCACAATCACTTATACATATGTAATTATGATATGGTTTGAGAATGTATAAGTTTATTTGTTGAGAAATGAAGAAAATAGGCAAGTGAGTAGCCATTTCGGCTCAAATGACCTTGATTTTGATGAATTGGACCCAAAACCTTAGAACTTGGCAATTTTTATGTAATTTCAAATGACAACCACTTATAAATATGTCATTATGAGTTTTTTTGAGATGCAAGGAGTTTATAAGTTGAGAAATGAAGAAAATAGGCAAGTGAGAAGCCATTTCGGCTCAAAATGGCTTTACATTTTTAAAATTGCTCAAAATTTTTTTTTTTTAAAAATATGCAAGTTCTGCCACCCCAGGACACCCAAAGGAGCCGCCCCCGCTGCCGGAACAGCAAAGGCAGCCCGCGCCGAGGCCACAGCAGCCCCGACAGCCGCATGCCAAGGCTGTAGCAGCCACGGCAGGTGGCTGCCATGTTTGCTGCAACCTCGGCAGCAGCCTGCCTGGGCTGCTGCTGCCTTGACAGGTGGCTTCCATGGGTGTAGCAGCACAAGCAGGTGCTGCCGAGGCTGTAGCAGCCATGGCAGCCGCTTGTCGAGGCTGCAGCAGCCTAGGCAGGCTGTTGTCGAGGTTGCAGTAGACATGGCAGCCACTTGCCGTGGCTGCTACAACCTTTGCATGCGGCTGCCGGGGCTGCTGTGGCCTCGGCGCGGGCTGCCTTCGCTGTTCCGGCAGCGGGGGCGGCTCCCTCGGGTGTCCCGGGGTGGCGGAACTTGCATATTTTTTTTAAAAAAAAATTTGAGCAATTTTAAATCAATTTGGCGGACCTTGCATATTGTAAAAAAAAAAAAAAAATTATTTGGCGGTTTTATTTTAAGAGTGTCTAACGGTTTAACACTTACAAAAATTGAGAACTAAATAATTTACCTCCTTATTAATCAACTTCACCTATGCACGTGGCCAATCAACGAAGCTACCTACGGCTTGCCAAAGCGTTGTTATCTCAACCTCCTCTATCGGTACGGGTAGTGGGATGTCTTCGAACCCCGCAACCACTAAATCGATCCCAACCGAGTAATGATGTGGCCCCGCCGTAGCACCCGCCGTCGGTTGGGCACTACCATACGCCACCCAACTCAACGCCGTACTATTTGCATGCCCCGGGGCTAGAAGTGCACACTGGTTGTCTTCCTACACAAGTATATATATAAAAAGAAGATAGTTAAATAGGACTTTTAAAACAGCATAGATAATATAACAAAGTTCATTAAGGTAGAGGGTTACAAATCACATGTAACTCTGGAAATTCATGCGGTGTTGGATTTTCAAGCTCTCTCGAGTCCGCATGTGTAGGAGTAGGAACCTGCAACAGTACATCAATCAATGCACCTCAAATCTCAATTAACTCAGCGTTTTAAAACTTTTAATAACCCAATTGATTTTACCTCAGGTGGCACATCTTCACCACGTATCTCATCTCCTCCATGTCTATCACCTTCTCCTTGTCCTTTTGGTTCTGAACATGAGTCGACTGGGTACTCGTGAGGAACGGAAAATTCGGTAAGTTCATCAGCTTCACCCAAGCATTTAATTCACCAACTAACTCGTTGCGTACTTGTTCCTTAATTGATGCCACCTTGGCATCCAACTCCCCCGGTGAGTTAACACTGGCTCGAGATCTACCCGATTGTGTGTATTCGGGACCGATCACCTTATTCCATCCAAGCAATGACCCTCCCGAACCTACTACTCGTCCTGGATGGTATGACCTTCCCAAAGCCATGGTGAAAGGGTCATTCTCCACACTTGGTTCAAATTTTTCCTCCACCATCTCTTGAGTGTGCTCAAGCTATAGCATAAGGAAAAATGAGGTCAGTAAAACAGTTAATGGTTTGTACAGTGATTTAGATGCAAAAGTGACTTAATTTCAACAATTCATAGGTAACTTACAAGCTTATCCGACAGGTTTTTGGCTTCCGGACCCTTGATGACCCATTTTCCGGTTTCCTTATCAAACGTATGGAGAGAACAAAAGAAATCACCGGCACGACTCACCAATGTAGTGATCGTGGAACTAGAGGGTTCCTCCGATGCCACTAGAAGCGCTTTAGGGTATAAACCTGAATCGACCCACTCAGGTCTCTTTTCACCAAAAGTCTTAGGACCCATACGATGGACGTATTCCTTCTTTTCTGCATTCTTTTTATTTTTCTCTCGAAGTTCCTACAAAACTAAAAATTGTTAGTCTCATTGCTATAAAAAGTGTCAAGCTATTATTCAATTGAGATCAGATTTACACAAACTTACAATGGCTTTCTTTTGAGTCTTCATTGTAACGAACTCTTCCCAATCATCTTTTGACACGGTCGGCCATATTTGCCACGGGAGACGGTCATCCTCATCAGCATTCTTCTTCTTTGATTTCTTCTTATTCTTGTAGATCCACCGATTAGTCAACTTGGTCTTAAAGCCTCTGAATCTTTCCGCTAATAAAGATTCAAACACCCTTCTCTTCTCGGGATCATTAGGAATAGAAAACAGCCTCTGCAAGCACAAATTAAAACCGATTATTAGTTTCTATTTAGTAACAACCATAAGGTTAAGGTATCTTAAATTGTCTAAATGTGCCAAAAACACACTTACCCTTGTATCATCCCAAAATGTTTGAATCAAACCCGGAGGTACTTGCCGCATTACTAGTGTAATGGGGATTTTCCGCGAACAAATTCCAACTTGATTAGCATATTGTCGACGCCATTTGGGCCCGGGTTGGCCGTTGTTGTCATACTCCATGACCATGGGACCTTCTGGTTTCTTAAAGCTTCTCGTCGGCCCCTTCTTTTTCTTTGAGCCGGTGCCTTCCCCCCCCCCCCTCCACCACCTGTGTTGTTTTCATCTTGTCCTTGGCCTTGACTTTCAGGAGTCGGGTTCTCACCAACAATCTCACGTGTTGTATTTACAATAGGCGGTGCACGTTCAGCTGAAATTTCAAAATCGTCAAGCCTACGCTCGAACTCATCTTGAGCCTGATCCTCTGGCTCACCCAAGTCATCCTCATTCACATCATAAGGCACATCATCATCGTCCTCGTCCTCATCCTCGTACTCGTCCTCATACTCATCATCTTCAATGTCCTCTACACAATGAGGATCATGATCGTGCGCCATGAGATATAAGCACCTGTCAAAGCAATCATAAAACAATATTAGTGTATAGTAAAGTATATGCATGATAGTTATTATGGTTAAGTGGAAGCTATTTCAGCCATTTTCACCTACTTATTATGGTCTTATAACCTTGTATATGCATGATAATGAGTACAAAATGGCAATTTCAAACTACAAACATGTTAAATATAATGAATATAGGTTTTTAGAATGAATAAATGTTAGTTCATACACAAAACAAAGGAGTTGGGTTAAGTAGAAGCTATTTAAGCCATTTTCACCTACTTATGGTCCTATAACCTTGTATATGCATGATAATGAGTACACTTAGGCAATTTCAAACTACAAACATGTTAAATATATTGAATATAGGTTGTTAGAATGAATAAATGTTAGTTCATACACAAAACAAAGGAGTTGGGTTAAGTAGAAGCTATTTAAGCCATTTTCACCTACTTATGGTCCTATAACCTTGTATATGCATGATAATGAGTACACTTAGGCAATTTAAAACTACAAACATGTTAAATATATTGAATATAGGTTGTTAGAATGAATAAATGTTAGTTTATACACAAAACAAAGGAGTTGGGTTAAGTAGAAGCTATTTAAGTCATTTTCACCTACTTATGGTCCTATAACCTTGTATATGCATGATAATGAGTACACTTAGGCAATTTCAAACTACAAACATGTTAAATATATTGAATATAGGTTGTTAGAATGAATAAATGTTAGTTCATACACAAAACAAAGGAGTTGGGTTAAGTAGAAGCTATTTAAGCCATTTTCACCTACTTATGGTCCTATAACCTTGTATATGCATGATATGAGTACACTTAGGCAATTTCAAACTACAAACATGTTAAATATATTGAATATAGGTTGTTAGAATGAATAAATGTTAGTTCATACACAAAACAAAAGAATTGGGTTAAGTAGAAGCTATTTAAGCCATTTTCACCTACTTATGGTCCTATAACCTTGTATATGCATGATAATGAGTACACTTAGGAAATTTCAAACTACAAATATGTCATTTTCGCCTACTTATGCTCCTATATACATGATAACTAAACTATATTTGCAATGAAACCATACTAACTTTTAATCAAACTACCTCATTCTAAAATTCCTTCGTTGTGGTCTGATCGCATATAACCTGCTTCGTTGTCTATGTCATTTAGTACAACAGGTCTAGGAACAGTGAAAGGTGTTGAATCATCAAACGCATCATATTCTTCCTCATCCTCAACATCTCCAATGCCTAGGATTCTTCTTTTTCCAGCTAGCGCTATAGACCATTTTGAATCCATTGGGTCAGTTACGTAGAACACTTTCTTAGCTTGAGATGCAAGGATAAATGGTTCCGCACTATCATTTAAGTGGCCAAGATCTACAAGAGTAAAGTCCTCATATTTGACGTTACACCTGATATTATCAACCCACTTACACTTGAAAAGAGCAACCGTGAAGTCACAATAATCAAGCTCCCATATTTCTTGAATTCGACCATAGTATGACAACTCTGCATCGACAGGTGATTTATCCTTAGAACTTGGAAACTCCCTTGACGATGCCACAAGAGTTACACCACTGTTTTGGGTGGAGGAAGATTTCAAATCACGACCCTCGGTATAAAAAGTGTACCCATTGATGTCATATCCCTCAAATGAACGGACATCATCCCTAGGACTGTACGCAAGCCACCATACTGTATCGGTCACATTAGTATCATTCAATCCACTCATTACTCGATCACGAAACCAATCAACAAACCTCTTATTATGAAACTGCATAAGTGCCCGTTCACCTTTGGATGGAAATTCGTCACGCAAACTAGCCATGTGCTCGTCTAAATATTGGTGCACATCTGAAACATGGTGCAACACATAAAGGTGTGCTTGTAAGAACTGATCTCGGTCTGGTGACATTCGTTTCGACCCAATTGTGCCATGACCATCAAGTCTACCTTCATGTCGAGAAGTAGGAAGACCAATAGGTTGAGCAAGGGCTATGTAGTCCGCCACAAAGTTACCTATATCTTCACCCACTGTCCCTTGCATCATACTTCCTTCAGGGTGAGCCCGGTTCCATACTTTATCTTGTAATTTACCAATGTGTCTTTCAAAAGGGTAGCACCACCTCATGAACACTTGACCGCACAACTTAATCTCACGCACCAAATGAAGAACCAGATGAACCATTATGTCAAAAAATGAGGGTGGGAAATACATCTCAAATTTGCACAAAGTCACAACCACATCTGCTGGCAAAGCATCTAGTGTACAAGGATCAAGAACTTTGCTAAAAATTGTATTGAAAAACGAACAAAGGCTTGTAATCGCTTCCCTCACGTGTTTCGGTAGAATACCACGGATTACAATTGGTAGGAATACTTGCATCATAATGTGACAATCATGGGATTTCATACTTGTCAGCTTCAATTCTCCCTTTAAGGTTACAAATCTTTTCATGTTAGATGATTACCCTGATGGAACCTTAATGCCGTACAGACATGCACAAAACATACGTTTCTCTACCCTTGACAATGTATAGCAAGCCGGGGGTAAATAATTCTTTTCATCCTTCCCTTTACCCTTAACTTTCTTCTTTGACGCATCTTTGGACTTTCCCTTTCCCTTGCTCTTCTCCTTCCCTTTTTTCGAAACATTTTCATCTTCTATTCTCGGCTCCTTCACCTTTCTAATCTTTTCTTGAGGCCACAATTCTGGACGAATCCCCATCTCTTTCAAATCTAACCGTGCACCCTTTTTGTCCTTTGTTTTGGCTGGGATATTCATAAGCGTCCCCAAAAGAGCATCACACACATTCTTCTCTATATGCATCACATCAAGACAATGCCTAACGTCATGTTCTCTCCAGTACGGAAGCTTCCAAAAGATTGATTCTTTTTTAAACAGAGCAGCTGAGACCACAGTTTTTTCTGATTTTCCAAACACCGTTCGTATACCTTTCACCCGAGCACTAATCTCAGCACCTGTCAATGGTCTAGGCTCAATATCCTCTTCCACGGTTCCACGCAATGTAAACATCTCGTTCTGATGAGCATCGAAAACGGAAACCCCTTCGTCCCACATCTTTCTCAAGTCGTCAATAAGCGGTGCAAGGTAAACATATATGTCGTTTCCAGGTTGCTTAGGACCAGTTATTAGCAATGAAAGCATTACATACTTACGTTTCATGCACAACCAAGGAGGCAAATTATAAATCACTAAAAGTACCGGCCATTTGCTGTGTTGGGTACTAAGAGTGCCAAATGGATTCATCCCGCCCGTGCACAACCCAAGCCTTAAATTTCTGACTTCATTACCAAATTCCTCAAACTTCAAATCAAAGTTCTTCCACTGTGGAGAGTCAGCTGGATGCTTCCGCATTCTGCTTTTCTTTCTTCCCTCTACATGCCACCTCAAGTTTTTAGCGTCTTTTGGTATTGAGAACAGACGCTTAAACCTTGGAATAATGGGAAGATACCACAACACCTTAGCAGGAGGTCCCTCCGTGCCAGGATTGCAACTCATGCGCTTGTACCGCGACCGCTTGCATCGTGGACACTCCTGCAGTTGTTCATACTCATTTCGATAGTTTGGAGTATTTTTTGCACCTGGGATACAAAGGCTTTTTGGAAGCCTCCGATAATAACTCAAACACTTCACCTTCAACACCATGCAACATCTCATCCACTTGTTCATCCTCGACCTCATCCGCCTGATCATCATCGGCTCCATCCTCACCATTATCAACAATATAGTCATCATTCTCGTATTCCTCGTCCACATGAATCTCATTGCTTCTAACACGCACATCATTCCGATCAAGATCCCCACTGTATTCTCCACTTTCTCCGTGCCAAATCCACACATGGTATAATTACCTAAACCCACAACATAATACATGATCTATAATGATTTCAACACTATCGACCACATTCACATTATTACAATCAACACAAGGACAATAAAGGCCTTTGCCACCCAGTTTGCGTTGATAAGCTAAAGCCTTCTCGCAAAACTCTTCAACCCCATTCCAAAATTCCAATGTATCGCGTCTACCATACATCGGACCACGATCCTTCTCCATTTAGTAAATTGTCTCAAACATATATAGCCCCATATAATTTATAATGTGTAAGTGCTACATATTTTATGTAAATCAAATTCAAGTACAAAACATGAATATACCATTCATATAGTGAAAAAATGCATGTTTCCAAAGGGTCTTTATCACTCCAACCTAACCCATCCTTGAATGTCTACTCTCACTAGTGAATGTATGTCAACTTTCCAATTTTAAGGAAAATCCGGCAGCATTTCCTCCTAGTTCTCCAAGTACACGATGTAGATAATTAATTACCCACATATGTACCCAGAGAACATAGTGAGGAAATGGTAAGCCAAGATGTTCGTTTAAAATCGAAAAGAAAACATACATTCACCACCTAAGTGAGAGTACAAATTCAAGAACAGTCCCAACCGGGGACTATTCAAGACTTTCTCCTAATGAGAAATCCTTGAACGGGTATCTAGGCATATGATGATGCAAGTATTCTATATATTGTTGTATTTATTTGCAATTAAACAATACACAAGTTCCAATTTCATGAATAAACTTTTATTAAATGGATAAATAGAAAGAAATATAGCTAAGTAATGTTTATAAGTGATACCAATATAACAACTACCCACTTGAGCTCAATATGTAGTCCTCAAGCTAATTAAACTCGTGCTTCAATTCACAAATCTATTAAAAAAAACATTAAACAAAAATTAGGTTAAATATTAGGTATGTACTATTTCTTTCTCATAACATGTCAATTCACTAATTTATTTATAAGCTAAAACACATCATTCATCGAACTAACAATTGCTAAACAATGCATTCACTACTTTAATTCATCTAATTTATTCAAAATTAACTAACAAGGTTACTAATCTCTAATTTTTTCAAAATTACCCATCAAAACAACTTAAAAGTAACCATTCACCCATTCTAAAATTCATCTACTTTAGTAACAAGCAAGGTTACTAATCTCAAATTTATTCAAATATACCCATCAAAACAACTTAATATTAACCATTTAAACATTCCGAAATTCAACTAATTTAATAACAAAGTTCACTAATCTCTAACTTATTCAAAATAATCCATCAAAACAACTTCAAATTAACCACTAAAAGTAACATACCAAATTTCACCTATTTAAGTACCAAGGTTAATATATATTCTATAATTATTTCAAAATTATCCACCAAAACACATTAAATTAACCATTAAAACATAATAAAATCCAACTAATTGAGTTTCAAACTTGACTAATTTGTAATAATTTCACAATTTCCCAATAAAAAAAACCAAAAATTGCTAAAAATTGAAGTAAAATTATATTTAAACCTAAATTTTAATTTGCTTAACAATTCTTCAACAAGAAAAAGAAATTAATAAAAGTACATAATTGATAAAATAATTGTGAGTAAAGAAAAAAAATTAAACCTTGAACACTCAAATTGTGGTTTAATGTACCTTGAAGGGAAGGAGAGATGGAGCAGCAGCCGTGGAAGGTGGTGCGGTGGCGTGGCGACGACGTTCAGGGCGGCGGCGCGGCGTCTTCGAACAGCAGAGGACATGAGCAAAGAAGAGAAGAGGAGAACAACAGAGGACAGACCCTTAATCTGGAGGCGCGACTTCTTCGAATAGCAGAGATGGAGGAGCACCCGTGGAAGGTGGTGCGGTGGCGCGGCGGCGAGGTTCAGGGTGGCGGTGCGGCGTCTTCGAACAACATAGGACACGAGCAAAGAAGAGAAGAGGAGAAGAGAAGAGGAGAATAGAAGAGGAGGCGCGGCTTCAGATAAACAGCAGAGAAGAGGAGCCAAGGTGGTGTTCAAGGTGGCAGCAGTGGTGGAGGGAAAAGGAGGGGACGGAGGCTAGGTTCGGGTATTCTGGGTTTGAGTCGAATGAAACAGTGGTCGCGGAGGGAAAAGGAAAAGAAATGTTAAGGAAAGGAGAAAGAAAGGAAGGGGGAAGAAAGGAGAGAAAAGGGCCGCTTATTTTTTTTTAAAAAAACCACCGGTTCACAAAGGCACCGGTTCAAACCGGTGCTTTTTTTATTTTTGGCACCGGTTTGAGTTGAACCGGTGCCTTTTATCATTGTATAAATCCCGCCCAATTTTGGGACGGTTTTTGGCACCGGTTTGGCTTGAACCGGTGCAATTAGGGGGTTGCCTTTTTGTATTTTTCTACTAGTGCGGGGAGATTGATCTGCACCACATGCAACATTCGATGAGTGTGAAATATAGGCGGCACTAATCTATTGTCGACCGTCTGAGGAAGAAGTCTGTTGGGAGTGGGATTTCACTCGCAAAGGCCACCCTAACTCAGGCGGGGACTTAAATGGGTTTGCCTTACCTTCAGAGGCAGCGTGGCGAGAGCCACCCACAGGCGCTGTAAAACCTCCGCCTGCAGACAGAGGGTTGGCAAGGTCAAGACCCAGGCTTCCGCCTGTATCCTGAGTCTTCCCCCCAATGCGCATTTGAGTTTTCCCGGCTTTGGGTCCAGGAGCCAATGTGGAGGCAGACTTCTTGGACTTGCTGGGGGTAGAGGCGGAGTCCTCCCTTGCCTGTTTGAGGCTCTTCTCAAATGTTTTTGGGATGTCTCCTCCCTACAAAAAGAATTCAAGTTTGATATACATCTGGCAAAATAACTTGCGAGTTAATTACAGGAAAAAAAGTTAGGCGCCTTACCTTGGCCCTAATCTCGGCCGCCTGTTTCTCCGCAATCTCTCTGCGGATGGTGGATGAGGACTGTTTGGGTGTTTTCTCGTCTGGGAGCATTGCCAAAGCTTCTTCTGCAAAAAGAACAAGGAAATTAGTACTTACACAACAACTGACATAGAGATAGCCCAAACGCTCATAATGCTTAAGCGCATACGTTTGGTAAACATGGTGCTGAGTCCACAGGCGGACACAAAGCACTTGTCCCTGAACTAGGCACTCTTAGGGATCCAGTTTTAAGAATCTTTATTGATTCCCCGGTTGAGAGGGTAGCATTCTCAAGACAAAAAAAGTTGGTCTCTATTATTTTGTCATAATCTTCATCCGGAATCTGGGGAAGATAGCATTTCCGGCCCAGCAGGTCGGGCTTCTTATTGTACCGGCGCAACTTAAAATTCTCTCGCCGGCTGGGAGCAGACAGCAAATAGAAGTGGTGCTTCCAGTCGTCAAACTTGGACACTTTGTCCAAAGTCATCATGTATTGAGGATGCGTGGTCAAAGTATACCACGTCCTCCAGCCGCTTGGGTTGCGGCTAAGATAGTGCATATGGGAAAAGGCCTCCAGTCGGGATATAGCCCTTAAAATTCGCAGGCGGCATCATACCCCAAAATATTGGCCCAGGAATTAGGGGTGAGTTGCCACACTCCAAGGCCATAGCCTCTATGAATTGCCTTCACCGCCTTGTGAAGGGGAAATCTTAGTCCGGCTAGGAACGCCGCCTCATAACATCCAAAGTAGGCGTTGGCGTTCCTCTCATCATCCTTCCAAGAGACGGTGCCCTCTTCAGTCGGCACTCGGATGCTATAATTACCGCCCAGCGGGCGCATGAGTTTAAACTTCTCCAAGTCCTTTTTCCATGTTCGCCTTATCTTTGGCAGAGACGTGGATTTTGAAGGGATCGTCCTTCTCACTCCATTTTTTCCTCTCCTCCACCTTGCTATCCTCAAGCGATGACATAGGTTCGTCACTGCTCTCGGAACTGGAGGCGGAGCTTTCTCCGGATGACTCCTCATCCTACGAGCAGGGCATAGAGATGGCTTCCTCGCTGTCCCCCTGATCATATTTATCAAGGAAGGAATCTGCAGGGGTTGAATGGGCATGCGGAGGGGACCTCTCAGCAGTCATCGGGTTTTCTCTACCTGACATCTCCCCCTCAGGCGGCTGGCCGCGTGAGCCCTCACTTTTATAATCAACATCTGGGGCTGTCTGCATTATCCGAGCCATTGTGTCTTGCACAGACACGTAGACGGTCGGATTCCAAGCATAAGGGTGGTCCCAACACCCCAAGGCGGCACTCCCAGTCGTAGACTCAGCTGTACCCAGAGACCGGCTGGACTCTAACCTAGGCTGTGCCGTGTGTGTTGGTGATGCATCCATTTATTGCAAGAAATATGTACAAGCGGGAAAAAATGAAAAGAGCTGAGAGAGATAAAGACGGTACCTTGAGATTAAATATCTGAAGGTAAGAAAGAACTGGCTGTGGTAGACGGGAACGAGCTTGATTGCTTGCGCTTGACACAGACGTAAAAGCAGACTCTCTCCCTCTATAAGTTTATCTCTCTTAAAAGTTTTTGTAAATGTACTAAATAATGAGGGGTAAACGGCTATATATAGGTGGTAAATCTGTGGGCATCTCCGTATTTCCCTCAGAAGGTGAACGGTCAAAAACTGACAGTAAAATCACCCCCAATGGAAGAGTGACACGTGTCACAGATGCCACGTGGAATGCCACGTCACATCTTTGAGGGGCAAATATTTGGGTTAATTTTACCCTTCCACGTGGTCCAATAAGAAAGTGATACGTGTCAGCCTTGGGTTAGTCCAAAATGGACCAACCCTTGTATGACACGTGGCGAAATGGGAAATAGGCGGCCCTCATGGCCCAAACCTCGCAATGCGGCGCGACCCACCAATGATAAGGGCTCGATGACCTAATTAGGGGCACAATTCTGAAGGATCCTATAAATAGGGAGATTTCCTCCATTTGGAGGCACGTTTTACCATTTTATTACACAATTAATCTTTGATAGAGACTTCTCGAGCTTGGAATCCGAGCAGATACCCATCTAAATTTTCGCACCTTTTTACTCCTATTCAAGTTACTAACTTGATTTTCGGAGGCGGAGCTCCAGCCAACCGGAGTCTCTGTTGTTTTGCAGGTACAGCTCACGCCGGACCAGACTTTGTGACGTAACTCTTCCGAGGGACAAAAACACCCTAAACATAAAGAACCGTTAATACCAATAGAGGTTTCATGCATAGAACCGCTAATACCAATAGAGGTTCTAGTATATTAGTTAAAACCGCTAACCGCCAATAATGTTAGCGGTTTTATACTTGCAAATAAATACCGAACCTTGAAGCCAAGCCTATGTGGACGGTATTGTGGGAAATAGTTTTTAAACCAATGTATATAATGAATTAGTTTATATTATTACATTATTTTGGGAAATCACTCAAAAAATTGTGCATTTGAAAATCTGTAAGACCTAGTTCTTTTGAACTTTTAAGCAGAGCAGAGTAGGGGTCAACACAGCAGAACATTATTATTATAATTATTATTATTATATCTCAAAAACAGAAGAAAAAAAACTAGAGAAAATTAGTGGGAAACCGAGATATCATCCAGGCCCCCACTCCACTAGCTATAGAAAAGCCTATCATAATAAATATATGAGCTGCAACACGAGCCCCAATGTCCTAAGTCGTTGAGAACTTTTGAACTTGCTTCAGCAATGTAACAACCTCCTTCTCTAGTTCCCCGAGTGAAGAAAAAGAGAAGGGAAGGAATTCGTATCCAATTTCTCGACAACTAGATTCATATTTAGCCCGCTTCCGATGAGCCGCATATGCCACAACCCATCTAGGAACAAAGTCAGATAGCACAGACTGTGTCAAAGGAGAAGACCCTGTCAAATGAACACAAACATCATGACCACGATCCCAAGAATAAATTAACATATCTGCAAGTCTTAGAGCCCCGTCGTTCCCTCCAGACAACCCAATGTCAACCTCTTTTCTTGCTGAAATCCTGAACGATAACAAAAATCAATAAGGGTATCCCGAACAACATAACATTATACCGATGTTTAATACCCACCATATTAGCACACCAAACCGCGTGATCACTGAAAAATATCCCCTGTGAAAACCCTTGAACAAGTAGAGCACGACGTCGAGACAGAGAACAATGGAGCACCCAATCGGTAGCACAACACACATCGGTATGTCTTTACGTTCATCGTCTAACCCAACCTTGAAATAGGAACCGCCCGAAGCCAAGAGGAGGTGTGATCTACCTTCGCAATTTCTGTAATGCTGATTGTCGAGGAGATAAACAAAAGTGGATTTTGTAGAAGCGGTAACCTTTGTGAAGTATATGTCTGCCAATTTCTTCATGAGTTTAGACGCAGTGACCTCACTAGGATTACTCAAAATGTCAGACTCAACTGTTCCATTAAACAGACTCAACGCATCCGCGAAGGCTCGACCAAGGCCAATAACGCCAGCATGTCGTAGAAGATTTGTCTGCAACCCTACAAACTGTAAACGAGAGGAAAGAAAAGCATAATGACGAACATCACCTGCAGAATAAACACCAAGTTCTCCAAACGCAAATGGCAAGGTGGCAAGCCGCCACTACCAATCGCCAAACCTAGGCCCTGAAGCAGTAACTATACGCTCTAAGGAAGATTAAAGAGCCTCGACGAAAGTGCGCTGAACCAACTCAAAAGTACTAAGAGGACAAGTACGCTAAGCAAAGTAGAGTTTAGAAACTCTGGTACATGCCCTAATAAGAAACAACAACTCGTATTAAGGATCCTCGAACTTAGCAACCCTATTCATAAGCACAATGGTCTTGGTCGCCCTTTGCATCACTAGTTCACCATAAAACCGGAATCGAAACTAGCGAGATCACCAAGTAACTTAACACCACGTGAAGGTCGAGCAATATTAGGCAAAAAGACACCGGTAAGCCTGCTACGAGGGTCTTCTAAAGGCCAAAAAACTTCAGTTTTCTCCACGTTGAGATGTAACCCAAATTGAGGCCCTTACTCTATAATCAACTGCAAAACCTTCCCCACCACTAAGTGTCCCCAATAATAGTGTTGTCATCCAAATACCATGCCTGAAGACATACCTCAAAAGCATCTCTAATTTTAAATACTAAGGGAAAAAGGAGAGGACCAAGAGGACCACCTTACTGCACCCCTTGAGACGACCATAAAGTGTGGTCTTGTAGACACCTAAAAATTTCTCCCCAAAACCAAACTCGATGATGAACAAACTTTCATTGCCATCATTGGCCGGATTGAGTATTTAATCTTTGGAGTGCTTAAATCCATATTTAATACCAATACATTTCATAAAAAATCCAATTCCTAGCCCATTTCCCCAAGACATAACTTATTTTCCTCTTTTCGTGCCTTTAAACCTAAAATAGTTCATCTCATGTCCTTTAAAATCATTCATTTCGTGTCCTTTTTATAAAAACATTTAGTAAAATATATTTTAGTCCATAATCTGGGTCCAATGATTGAATATTTGGATGGGGCTTCAAAATCTCTTTCCAACGATATATTATAAGCCCAAATCCGAGTTATAATGAATAAGTTATGGCCAAAATACTAAACTAAGCCTAAACCGAACATAATCCCACCTTACCTACGACCCAATGATCATGCGGAGAGTCCAAAGGATTTAATCAAATTCCTAAACCAATTACTATTAATTTCTTATATAAGTTTCTAAAAAATCTTAATTATTCCTTTTGAAAAGATAAGATTAAAGAGTTTGAAATTGAATAAAACTTTTCTTTTTGAAAGTCCTATTTATATTCGAATTGAAAGACGTTCAAAGATAGTCAGATATTATTTTTGTGCCTCATATTTTTTATCCAACTCTTATATGGTTGGATAGCCCTTGAAATGATCTTTCCAATGACATGTTATAATATCAATTCTGAGCTAAAACGGAAAAAATATGAATGAAATACCAAACTCTATCCAAAACTGACACCGTCCCACTATTTCGGCCATATTTTTAATTCTACAAAGGATTTTAATCTGATTCTAATTGGGTTTTAAAGTAGATTTCAACATCTTTTCAACGACATATTATTTATCTTATTTTGATTTCTAGATCAAAAGATATGATAAAAAAAACGGTAAAATTGTTGTCTATCGAGTTTTATTCCGATTAAATTTGGATCTTATCTTAATTCTTCGACCCTTATTTTTCTTTATAAATAGAGGTCATATCACCCCTTTTTCAATCATCAAAAATCTTGATCACCAAATCATTCTCTCTTCCTCTCTTTTACACCAAAAATTATTCTCCTATCTCTCTCTCATACTCTAAGCCTTAAACCTATATTCTTAATTACACCATTCTTACCTTAAGCACTCCAAGGAGTCCATACTCGAACCGAGGTTCCGTCCTCAAAACAAGGCATGAAAGGTATAATTTACTTAGGTTTTGGACCAACCAAATCAACTCTACATTTATTTAATTAAATTTCCATTTGATTTATATTTTTTATTGAAGCTACTAACAATTTATTCATGATGCAACAATTTCAAGGAAACGCGGAAAGTGATTAATTAATCACTTAATTACTCTTTTTTTTTATTCTTGTTGCTTGTATCATGATTAGGTTTATTATGATTTGATATGACTAACGATATTATTGTTAAATTGCTTCCAATATTAATGTTGATTTTACTACATTTATTGATCACTGTATTTCATGTTTAAAGGGAATATGTTATTAAAAATAACTCTTAATAAGATAATTTGGACAACCGGTTTATGATCCTTTTTAATCTTGTTATTAAATCAAGTGATCACTAACATTTTAGAATAACGTGTTGCATTAATATTCAACCAATTTAGCTTAATAATAGTTTGGAGCAAATTGAATCTTTTTTTTCATGTCTTTGAGATCGCAGGAATCACTTTTCACTATAAGAATCAAGTAGAGGCCAATACGGGCGAATGTGACTCCATGACTCACTTCGTACCATCATCCCGGCCCGATCCTCCTTTTGTGGTTTTGAACCATATGGAGTTAGTAATCTCATGGATTATGAATGGGGTGTAACCTTCATGGGTCAATCGTTGTTGCCTATCGTTGTCCCTTTATTCGTGGTTGCCTTTTATGATCCGTGAACGGTTTACAAGTTCCTTAAAAACTTGTTGACGGCTCCCTACTTTGCTTTGTCCCTATTCGTTGTCCGTAATCGTAATGTCAATTCCCACTTCCTATGAGTGCTAAGCATATTCACACATGCTTTAACGTAGGCGCATTTCAAACGACGCCTACAGGTCCCCATAATATAATCTAGCTGGATTAAAATAGCATAATTCAACCTATTGCGAAATGATTGGACAACGACGAAGAACTTCATGTAACATGACTGCACGATCAACTAGACTGAAGGCATTTTGAAAATCCACCAACAACATTGAAAAACTAACATTAGAACCACGACCCGTAATCATTCGATGCACAGTATGAAAAATTGCCTCACCACCTGAAGAAACCCCAACACCAAATTGAAGACCATCAAAGTAAATTCCCAAATGCAAACCATAATAACACCGACCTTCGAGACCAGACGCCTCAAAACTGTACCCACATTTATAGGACAAATACCACCACCTTGGTTGACAAGTGTTGTGAGAGGAGCACTAGCAACATATTCTTCTAGCTTCATAGGACATCTTCCAACTAAAAAGAAATTAACACCCTAGAAATATAGTCAACTAAACTCATCTCATCTGAGACAGCCATTACAACACCACTCAAGCAATCCATAAGGTGTTAAGCACGTAAACTGTCCCTACCACATGATGTGCCTCGTGGAAAACTCTTCATCTGATCCAAATCAACAGCAGAAGTAGCAACTGGTGTAGGCACCTGCTTGTGTCTCCCTAAAAAACTAAACCCAGTGATGAGTATCTTTCACATTATTGAATATCAAGCAAGGTGAAATATTGAAGAGTTATGTGAATTTTCATTTTCCTTAACCTTTCTTTAAATCTTTTAAGCCAGAATCATTCATTTTGTGCCTTTAAAACCCAAAATAATTCATTTTGTATCCCTTAAAATCATTCATTTCGTATCCTATTTATAAAAAACGTCCAACCCAGTTTATTTGGTCCATAATAAGGGTCCAATAACTATCTAGTTGGATGGTGGTTTAGAAGAGCTTTCCAACGATATATTATAAGCCCAATTTCGAGTTATAACGAGAAAGTTATGACCAACATACTAAACTGGGTCATACATGTGTTTTATGGGCAGCCCAATGATCATGTGGAGGGTCCATTAATTTTAATTGTATTCCTAAAGTCATTAGAATTTATCTTAGTTTTCTAGAATCTTATAGAAGGTTATTTTGAATTCCAAAGGGATTATGATTAGTAATTATAATTATGATTGAGTTTGAAAGATAAAGAATTCTATTTGGAATAAAACAAGTGTTTTAAAAAGATTAGATCTCTTGTTAAAAAAAAGATTAAATTTCATTTAATAAAAGATAAGTACGGACTATAAGTAACTTAATTCCATTGGGAGAAAGACTCCGTACGTAATTTCTATCGTACAACTACTATCGCGCCATGATAAGTCCATCGCACCGCGATAGGCCTATTGCCATGCGATAGAGCCATCCCATCGTGATAACCCTGTTGCGTCGCGTTGGAGCTGGTGTTACTCCGAGTCAAATTTTGACTCTTTTCTATCGTTTACGGTCGATTTTTCTCTATAAATAGGATCGATTTCCCCCGTTTTCAATCATAAAAAATCATCAATTCTCTCTTCTCTCTCTAAGATAAAGCTTATTCTTTCTCTCTCTTTATTTCTAAGCCTAGCCTTTTCAAATACACCATAAGTCCTTCACGAGACTCGAATACACATAACCAAGCTCGAAGTTGCCTTAGACTTTGACGTGAAAGGTTCATAGTTCTGAGAGTTTGGTCCCAAATCTAATTTCAATTATTATTATTTTAATTGTTTGATTTAATATTTTCATTGAAGGTACTAACGTGTGTATTCTCGATCTTTTAATAGAAAGATGTACGAGGCATCAAAGTGAGTAATTCAAATACTCTATTTTAGTAGAAATCGTGCTTAGGGCTTGTTCTCTTACATTGAAATTTAGTTCAGTTCAGTTCGGTTCAGTTCAGTGCAGTGCAGTGCAGTGCAGTGCAGTGCAGTTCAGCTCAGTTCAGTTCAGTTCAGCTCAGTTTAGTTCAGTTCATTTCAGTTCAGCTCCTAATTTTCTTCTCTTATAAAATATTCATTTCAGTTCAGTTCAGCTCAGCTTATTTTAGTTCAGTTCAGTTCAGCTCAGCTCAGTTCAGTTCAATTCAGTTCAGCTGAGTTCAGTCAATGAGAACATGCCCTTAGATTAATATATTAATTCCTAGTATCATCTTAGGATGCCTTTATTGTTTTCTAGTATCATGTTAGGGATAAATCTTTGATTTTTATTATTTACTGACATACTAGGATTTGTTATTAATCATGTTAGTATCATTCCTAGGATCTTGCTAATATTATTATGCTTTGATGAGATTATTATGATGATGATGATTTGTTGTGTCAATATTGTAAGGAGGGGGTTCCCATCGTAAGGGGTTTTCTCCTTAAATTCCCATGGCAACTTAAAAGCCTAAGACTTTACACTTGTTAGGGTGTAGTAGGATTTGAATTCCTGACTGTTTGGGGGACCTTGAATTAGAATTGATTCTATCATTACGCTTTTTTGTAAGAAACAAGTAGGGAGTCGCCAATGAGTTTTAGGAAAAACTCATAAACCTTGTTCATGCCTTTTTTCCATGTGGAGTTTATGGAATAATTAGCACGAATCATAAGTTTACCCAAGCCCAAATTGGTCTATAAACCAGAAATGAGTTTGGGAGTGAGGGTACTAAAATAACGTTCCTTTTAGAGGGGAATCGTTATCCTAGCCCTAGTGCGGCCTCTACTAGCTTTTCCTTTTTTACAATTTCATCTCCAAACAATATATGCAACGCGATACCTAAAACTATGTTAGTTGATTTTATTACACATATTAATTCACGTAGGAATTACATCGTAATGTCGTTATTCTTATTTAATCAAATTCGTGACAAGGACAAGAAAATAAATGATCGGGATAAGATAGGTCATTAAACTACTACCCTAATCAAATTAATCATTTATAAACCTAAACTACCCTAGTACAAGTATAGGGTCAAGTAAAGGGTCGAACCACTAAGGAAGCTCACTCATTCAACATTAATTTTCACTAATGCAAGAGTAAAAAGGGGAATATTTTTGTTGGTTTTTGAATAAAGAGCTCTAAAACTACAAATAAGCAAAGATAATGATGATTAAAATCAAGAGAGACTACGCAAGGGATACGGGGGTGTCCAATATGATTAGAAAGAGAGGAATAATGATGATTATCACGAAACACATGCCAAAGAACACAAGATTCTACCTAAACAATTCTCATGCAATAGTATAGGCAAATCAATGAAAGAGGTTTACACTAATAAGGATCATTCTCATGCATCCTATTAGTTACAATCAAATCAAGAGAATAAAGAAGCACAATCCATAAAAACTCCATTTTAATAACTCATTCTCATGCAATCATTAAAATAGAGATGATCTTAATCTATTCAAATCACTTTTATGCATTTAAACTAGAAAACATCAAATAGAGTGTAACAATAATCTCAAGCTATTAAAAATCATGTCTTTCATCAATTTATGGCATAAGTTCAATCCAACCATCATCAATCATCCAATATCAACTCATATCTTCCACCCCCTTCCCCTAGATTAAAGTTTATCCTAGAGTAGGGAGATTAAACATAATATCAAAACTAGAAATAAAGTCAAGAAACTCAAAACAAAACATGATTAAAATCAATGAAATCAATAACAATTAGATGAACTATTAATATTAACAAGAATAAGAAACAATAAAACAAATAAATAAAACTAAAGGAAAGGAGAAGAGATTACTAAAGAAAGGATTAATGAAAGATTAAAACTTGGATATTGATTGAAGATTAAAACTTGAGCAAAGTTGAATACATAAAGGATTCTTGAATAACAATCTACTTTCTCTCTCTAGATTAGGCTAATATTCTATGGAATTAGAACTAAGTGTCCTTCATTACAAACTAAGTGTCCTTCATTACAAAGAGTCTTGTCTATATATATGTGGCTCCCCAAAAAGAAAGAAACTTGGGCAACAAGGCGCAAAGAAATCAGAAACCCAGCGGTGCGCGCCCGCACACGAAATATGCGCGCCCGCGCAGTAGAAGTGTGCGCCCTCTCAGCATAGTGCGCGACCGCAACTTTGAGGGTAGGGGGAAATCAAACGCGCTTGCACTGTAAACCTGCGTGCCCGCAAAGCAGGTCGCGCGCCTGCACAGAGGCCGCACAATAGGTCGCGCAAACTCTCTAGTTTGGCTTTGTTTCTTCAGCTTGGCTGCACGGGTTCTGACAGGGCTGCGTGCTCGCACAGCCAAGGATGCGCGCCCGCGCAGTAGCCGCATAGTAGCCCGCGCAACAAATTTTGCTTGGCTCCTTGAAATCCTCTTTCTTTCGGCACATGATACCTACATAACACAAGCATGGAAATCAAAATAAAGAGAAGGCAATAATAAAAAAAGGAAGACAAAGGAGAAAGGAAAGGAGGAAAAAAAACTATGTAAAAATGCTTAGAAAAGGATCAAACAAGTGCAAATGAGGGGAGAATCCTTAGAGAAAAAGGATAAAAGAGTGGCATAAATGCCACTCATCAAAATCCCCCACACTTTCCTCTTGCTTGTCCTCAAGCAAGGAAAACAGGAACAAAGAGACAAACACAACAAACATAACATGACAAGATTTTAGCAAAACCAATCAAGCCTTTTTGGACTCACATGCAAATAAATGCACCAAAGGATACTTATCTTTCTCAATTCAAAGAGGGAAAACACGTTCCAAGATGCTCAAGGTTGAAAAAGACAAACCTAAGCTAAGCATAGAGAACTAATTATTTCATTCTCCGCCCTAGCCCCAACCAAGACGGTCCACGTTCTCTCCACTAGCTTCAATTCATCCCTTAGCTAGCTCCTCATGGTTCCTCGAGGGAAGCGGAAAAAGAAATTTTTATGTGGAATCATAAGGTCATCCCGACATCTAAACTATGCATACTCTCTCCATAGGGTTGAAATCTATCTCCCTCCACCGTTCTTTGACCACGCCCCTCTAAAATCCAAGGGTCTTAATTAGGGTTGTAATGTCATGGCTAGGGGTTAAGGTTGGGAAAAAATTTGAATATTTATGGCAATTCCTAAGTGAAGCATAAGAGTGACCATCTCTCAAGAACATCCTAAGAATTGATCCTATTCTCAAACTTACAACCTTTCAAAACAAAACACACCATATTACTTCAATCCTTTTCATTTCCTTCACTTTTTTTTTGGTTGGTTTTCATGAGTTTCAACTTTCTTGCCAAACCTTTTTGCATACTCTTTTTATGAATAATCTTTCAAAACCTTACTTGAACCAAATTACACAACTTTCTTGCTCAATTTCAAAATATCAAACTCGAACCTCACAAGCCAATGCTTCACTAACTACAATGGTTGGTTGAACATAGGCCGATAGGTTTGTAATATGGCTAAGCCAAGAAAGAGGAAATAAGGCTCAAATTGGTTATCAAGTCGGTGGATGCAAAAGTGAAAACCAAATTTGTAACAAAACACAAAGAAAACAATGAAAAATGAGAAGAAATGCCCTCTTCCTCCACTAGAGTTATATGGTCACGATCTTGGGAGCTAGACGCCAACACAAAGATTAAGATATGCATAGTTAAGGATCCTAAATAACGCTCACAAGAATGATGAAGGCTAGAACAAATGACGCTCACACGGGATAAGAAATATAGCAAATACCAACCAAGGGAATCCTATCCACCATAGAGAGCAACACCATCTTACCACTTTCCCGTGAACTAGGGGTTCAAACGTCCTCAAAAGATCTAAACCGGGCTACCTTAGCTTACAATGTGTCTAATTCAACCCTAAGCATTCTTAAACTGTGTAAACCCTCATCAACTAGGAAGATAAGCATTCAAAGACACATCGTCAAGAGAGGCAAACCAATCCAAAAGAGTGAGCAAATTACAAATCAAAAATCATTTCAAATTATCATAATTATGCTTGTAACAAAAAAAGGGGAAAAAAACAAAAGAAAGAGGAAGAAATCAAAAAGGTTCACACACGAGGCATATAATCCAATTAAATCCCAATCGTCATACAAGTGATCGTTCGATAACAACATCAATGATCCCAGGTTCCATAGAACCAAAAGCAAACATCCTCGAACCATTCAACTTCTTCCTAAGCTAAACCTAAGCTAAACATCCAAAGAAAAAGAAAATAAAAGAGAGGAAAGGTCTCGTCAAACGCCGCTTGAAATGAAGACAAGATACATTATGCAATCTCACCGAGGGGGCTCGATTTGCCCCTTAACTTCCTTCATCTCCATTTCCAAGCTTGAAAAGCGAGCCAAAACAAAAGAAAAGACTGAGATAAAACAAAAATAAATAAAAAAGTCAAAAATCAAAGAAGGAAACTAAAACTTTAAACAAAATGAAGAAATAGAAATAAAATAAAACAATCTAAAAAAAAAAAATTAGATTAAGGGAAATTTGGATTATCGGGAGTTTGGATTTTCCTTCATAGGAGCGCCATCACCTACATAAACACTTGAAAATTCATTAGCAAAAGCTCATCAAAATCACCCAGAGACATCATCATCACAATCAAGAAGATAAATCAACATCAAAACATGATAAAGCCAACCGAACCGTGAAAGCTCTACCACCTACAATGAAGTCCCCCCCCCCCCACACTAGCATGATGCTAAGCCTTCCCCCACACTACCAAAAAACATCCCTTTGCTTCTTACATCCCCCACACTAAAACAATGCACCGTCCGCGGTGCGGCAAATTAAAAACATTGGGAGGGGGCAAAGGGGAGAAATAAAGAACAAGGGGGGCTAGTGGCAACTAGGGCCGGCTTTGTCATCATCTCCATCATCCTCGGTGTCGTAACGGAACCCGTCCGGAGGGATGCCGCGTGGGTCCCAACCACTGGTGAAACTCGGAGGCCAACCATAGGGACCTCGAAAGAGGTCTTGTTGCCATTGAGGCAACGGGTCAAAAGGGGAAGGAAGCTGAAGAGGGGAAGGGTGGGTAGGGTCGACATATGGATAGTTGGGGTCACCCCTAAAATTTCTCTCCCCCGGGGCACGATAATCGTACCCGGTTTCCGTCGGGTAATCTACCCTGGAAACGCCTTGGGAGGAGGGCCCTTTCCAATAGGGCCAAGTAGGTTGCGATCCCTACCATTGAGGGACCGGGCCTTGTTGGGGCGGCCAATAGGGGTAATTGACCGGGGGAGGGGATTGACCTCCCCTCTATCCACGACCGCACCATAGAGAGCTTGGGTTTGCATAAAGATACCCTGCTGGTTCTCCATCAGGCTTTACATGCCAAGTTGCATGCTCATCATTTGTTGTTCAAGGCTACTCATGCCTTGATGTTGTTGCTGTTGTTGATGATGTTGTTGTTGTTGTTGTTGCTGTTGGTAATGTTGTTGTTGTTGCTGTTGTTGTTGCTACTGTTGTTGTTGTTGATGCTGTTGTTGTTGTTGATCGACTACCATATTCCTTGCGCTACCCAGAGCAGTGGGTAACACACCATTGTCTCGCGGAATTTTCCATACATTCCTACTATTCCGCTCCAAGGTTGTACGGTTGGGGTAAGGCAAGATACAATGGTGCTCACGCTTAACAATCCAAGCATGAAAATTGTTGGCATCTGAAGTTCCTTGGAGGAACCCCGACCTTCTCATTTGTTGTATGTCAATGAATAAATCCTTGTCGGCCCCAATTTGAGTGCATGAGGGGAAGAAGCGTTCATAGTTAAGCTCTTTGACAATCCTTGTGATCATCCTACCAAGGGCAATTTCTCCCGTCATGTGACCCGACTTGATTGCCTCGCAGCACATGACGAACCAGTACCCCATGTTGAGCCGCCCTCTCAACTCCTCCCTAGTAGCAACCCACAAAGTAAAGAGCTCTTCATGCGAGAGCTTACTCAAGTCTTTCTTGCTAAACACCGCATACCCCAGAATGCGGTGAAGGATACGGAGAACAGGATGGATAATTTGGTTGGCCATAGAATACCTAGTGTTGAACTCTTCAAAATCGGTTATCGTTTGCTACCATCGAAATGCATCGTACTCTGGGAATAGGCTCAACTAAGGGGCAAGGAGGTCCGCCTCGAGGTTCAAATCCAACAATATATTGAGATCACTAAGAGTCACAGTGTGCTGGTTGTTGAATAGTTGGAAGGAAATTTGGAAGTCGTTGTTCCCATAAGGCTCTTTTTCAAATGAGGCCAAGAATTCGAAGGTGGGCTCTTTATATGTTCGAAATTGATGCTTGATGAACTCATTCATCCCTAAGTTGTTAAGGAGCGACCTTATGTCATCGTTAATCCCCAAAGCTCTCATGGAGCGTTGATCATAGTGTCTCGTGGGATTTAGCTTTCGTCCTTGAAGGTCATTGAAGAAGGTAGCATGGACCTTGTTCAAGAATTTCAATCGAGGGGAACAGTTGGTCCTTGAGCTTGAGTTTGAGTTTGAGTACTAGGTTCCTCAACCCTTAACCGAGGCTTCTTTCTACTCTTCCTTTTGTTCATTGTGGCCTCAAGCAATACAAACAACCAAACCAAAAGAGAAATCACTTCGAACTCAACCAATAATTGAAACTCAACAACAACAACCCATTAACAATATACAAAAAGGTTAGTACCAACAACTAACAACACAAATATAGCTCCAAAAATAACTAGAATTAACAACAAAGCACTCAATCACAATACATTATGAGAATAAGCAATTTTCATGAAAATAGTTGCATTATCATCAATACTAACACAAAATTGCTCAACTCAATTCCATGAAAATAGCTTCCAAATACATAATGTTAACAATAATGTTCCAAAATCACTAAATATCATATTAACAACCAACAAATCCTTAGCAAAGAAAATCAAATTCACATGAAACTCACTCAAGCTAAACCATGCTTAATAACTAAAAATTTTGCATAACAAGTGAAAATAAGCAATAAAATAGCAAAATTTAGAGTTATACCACTTAGTAGAAGCTTGAACACCACTAAGAACCCTCAAGAACACCACCTTCTACCAAGCTTGCACACCATAAAAATGGAGGATTTTTGGGTATTTTGGAGAGAAAAAGTGGGTAATATTATGAGTAGAGTGAAAAATTTTAATGGATTTGAAGGAAAATCAATGGAATTTGTGAGAAATGGGTGAAATTGAAGGGTTAGGATTTGAGTTTGTGAGGAGAGAGAAGAGAGCATGAAATAGGGCTTGCGAAAATATGAGGGTGAAATGGGGAAGAAGAGCATAAAACCTGATTTTCCCAGCATTGCGCGCCTGCACAGGAATCTTCGCGCCCGCACAGGGGTCGCGCAGACTCACTGCCTCAAATCTCCAATTCTGAGCAAAAGTGTGCGGGTTCTGACAATGCTTGCGCGCCCGCACAGGGGTCGCGCAAACCTTCTATCTCAAATCTCCAATTTTGATTAAATATGTGCGGGTTCTGACAGGGCTGCGCGCCCGCACACTTTTCACTACGCGCCCGCACAGAAGTCACGCACAGGTCGCGTAGAGCAAACTTCAATTTCTTTCTTCTCTCATCTTTGATATAGAAAAACATTTACTCCTTCATCATCTAAACACCTATCAACCTAAAGGGGAAAAATAAAATTCCAATTCAAAAAAGAAAGTGAAATCGGAATATATAAAAAAATAGAAAAGAGTTAGAAACTCGGGTTGCCTCCCGAGAAGCGCTTCTTTATGAGGTCACTAGCTTGACCATGAGGAAAATTCTTCAAGGGGGAGGCTTGGGATCCAAAGGATCAAGCATTATACATTCGATGAAACCAACTTTTTCCTTGCAAAAGTAATGCTTTAAATGATGGCCATTGACCATAAACTTGTTGCCTTCTAGATCTAACTCAAAGGAGCCATAAGGAGTAGTCTTTGATATCACAAAGGGGCCCGACCATTTGGACTTGAGTTTACCCAGAAACAAACGAAGCTTTGAGTTGAAAAGCAAAACCTTGTCTCCAACCTTAAAGCTCTTGTTTCGAATATGTTGGTCATGCCACTTTTTGGTCTTCTCCTTATATAACCTTGAGCTCTCATAAGCATCATCTCTAAGCTCTTTAAGTTCATAGAGCTTAAGAAATCTCTTCTCACCGGCCAACGATAAATCCATATTAAGTTCTTTGATGGCCCACCAAGCCTTGTATTCTAACTAAACCGACAAGTGACAAGCCTTTCCATAGACCAACCTATAGGGGGTCGTGCCGATTGGAGTCTTGTAAGCCATCCTAAGAGCCCATAGTGTGTCATCAAGTTTGAGAGACCAATCTTTCCTTCATTTGTTCACCATCCTTTCAAGAAGATTTTTGATTTCACGATTGAGACCTCCACTTGTCCTTGAGTTTGAGGGTGGTAAGGTAATCCAACCTTGTGATGAACTCCATACCTCTTGAGAAGAGCTTCAAATTGCTTTTTAGCGAAATGGGAGCCTCCATCACTAATTAGCACCCTCGGAACCCTAAACCTAGGAAAAATCATCTTCTTTAGAAGCTTAAGCACAACCTTGTTATCATTGGTAGGTGAGGGTATGGCTTCAATCCATTTCGTCACATAATCAGCCGCTACCAATATATATAGATTTCCACAAGAAGAAACGAAAGGCCCCATAAAGTCCACTCCCCATACATCAAAGGGCTCAACTTCCAAGACATTTTGTTGAGTCATTTCATCTCTTTTGGTTATGCCACCACTCCTTTGACACCTATCACATTGTGAAACGAACTTGTGGGCATCCTTATGCATCGTTGGCCACCACAATAGAGATTGAGAGGTTTTTTCCACCATTTTATCAACACCCCCATGTCCTCCGAATGGTAGTGAATGGCAATGCTCAAGAACTCCTTCGATTTCATGACTCGGAACACATTTTCGAAAAAGGCCATATTCGCATTTTTTGAACAAGTATGGGTCATTCCAAAAATATCTCCTCACTTCCTTGAAAAACCTCTTCTTTTGTTGAGGAGAAAACTCTAGGGGAGTGACTCCATAAGCAAGATAATTAGCAATGTCTGCATACCAAGGGCTACATGTTGAAGCCATATCCATGAGAGCTTCAAATCCTATCTCATTATTGATTGGTACATCATCTTTGTTCTCAAAAGGTAGCCTAGACAAATGATCCGCAACGTAGTTCTCCACTCCCTTTTTGTCCCTCATTTCCATGTGAAAATCTTGAAGATAGAGAACCCAACGGATTAGGCGAGGCTTTGCTTCCTTCTTAGTCATGAGATATTGCACCACAATATGATCCGTGTACACAATCACCTTAGAGCAAATAAGATAGGACCTAAACTTATCAAAGGCAAAAACAACCGCTAGCATTTCCTTCTCCGTTGTTGTATAGTTCTTTTGAGCTTCATCAAGAGTCCTACTTGCATAGTAGATGACACATGATTTTCCTTCTTTCTTTTGTCCAAGCACGACACCCACTGCAAAATCACTAGCATCGCACATTAGCTCAAAAGGTAAGCTCCAATCCGGAGCTTGCACAACGGGAGAGGAAATGAGAGCTTCCTTGAGCTTACGAAATGCTTCAAGGCAAGCCTCATTGAAGTTAAAAGCAACATCCTTTTTGAGTAATTCGGTCAAAGGTTTGGCGATTGATGAAAATTCCTTGATAAATCTCCGGTAGAAACCGGCATGCCCAAGAAAAGCTCGTACTCCCGTGATAGAAGTAGGAGGGGGCAATTTCTCAATCACCAAAACTTTGGCTGGATCAACCTCAATGCCACATTTCAAAACTTTATGGCCGAGGACAATGCCCTCCTCGACCATGAAGTGGCATTTTTCCCAATTCAAAACCAAACTCATCTCTTGACACCTTTTCAAAACTTTTTCAAGGTTAAAAAGACAAGTGTCAAAGGATGAGCCACCAACACTAAAATCATCCATGAAAACTTCAATTTCTTTTTCAAGCATCTCTGAGAAAATGGAGGTCATGCATCTTTGAAAGGTAGAAGGAGCATTGCATAAACCGAATGGCATTCTTCGGTATGCAAATGTCCCATATGGACATGTGAAAGTAGTTTTCTCTTGATTGCTTGGATGGATAGGGATTTGGAAGAATCTGGAATACCCATCCAAGAAACAAAAGAAATCATGTTGAGAGAGCCTCTCAAGCATTTTGTCCATGAATGGGAGAGAAAAATGATCTTTCTCGGTGTTTTTGTTCAATATCCTATAATCAATACACATTCTCCACCCGGTCACCGTCCGGGTGGAGATTTCCTCTCCTCCTTCACTTTTGATTATGGTCATCCCACCCTTTTTTGGAACTACATGAACTGGGCTAACCCACTTGCTATCATAGATAGAATAGATGATGCCTGCCTCACTTAGTTTCAAAATTTCTTTCTTCACAACCTCTTGAAGGTTGGAGTTCAACCTTCTTTGAGGTTCAATGCAGGTGGAATGATCATCTTCAAGATGAATACGATGCATGCATAAAAAAGGGATAATACTTTTGATATCAATAATGCTATACCCTATCACATCCTTATATTTTCTCAAAACAACAAGAATTTTTTCCAAATTAAGACCATTTAGGGTAGCATTGACAATAATAGGGTATTTTTCCTCTTTATCAAGAAAAAGCATATTTCAAAGAAGGGGGAAGGGGCTTGAGTTCTACCGTGGGAGGAGGCTTAGAACTCTCCTCCAACATCTCCTCCTCGGACTCAATCTTGATCTCAACTTGTTGTTCAACCTCCTCCTTTGAGGATTCCTCCATTGCCATGACAAACTCTTTAGCCTCTTGAGAGTGGAACTCTTCTTTGCTTGTAAGAGCTTCTATCATTGGATCTTGAGGCCTCATCACGACCCTTCCCAAGCGGTCTAGCTCCTCATTCACAACATCAACTCTGTAGCATTTTTCAACCATGGGGGTCTTGAGCAACTTAGAAAACTTAAAGACAATCTTCTCATCGGCCACCTCACATGTGATGGTGTTGTTCTTTCAATTGATGACCGCCCCCAAAGTTTTAAGATCTTCACGTCCCAAAAGCAAAGGAGTGTTAACATCTTCCTCCACATCCATCACTATAAAGTCACAAGGCACGTAGATGTGTCCCACTTGAATTGGAACATCCTCAAGCTCTCCACAAGATAATTTCACCGACCGATCGGCCAATTGAATTGTCTTCCTTGTAGGGATCATCTCTATATTGAGTTTTTGAGAAATGGATAGAGGGATTAAACTAAAACTTGCTCCAAGATTGGCTAAGGCGCCCCTAGCTTCCATGTTCCCAATTTTCACCGGCAAAGTGAAACTTCCTGGGTCTTTTTCCTTCTTGGGCATCTTATGTTGGACAAGAGCACTCACTTGATGTGGAAGGGTGATAAGCTCATCATTGAGCTTCCTCTTGTTGGTGAGAATATTCTTTATGACACTAAGGAATTTTGCAAACTTTTCATTCAACTTCCTCTCCGCAAGCCAATCGGGAAAAGGAACCGGTCCATCAAGATTCCTAGCCTTACTAGGAATTGAAGTTGTCTTCTCATTTTCAATATTCTTCTTCTCCGAACCTTTTCTCACCTCCCTTTTTTTCATTCACACTCTCCTCTCCTCCCTTCATTTCCTTACTATCCCCTTCATAGGAAGTTCCTGACCTCAATGTGATCGCCTTGCATGTATCGGGTTTTAAGTTGTGAGATGGGTTAGGTTGTGAGATGGTGAATTGAAAGGAGTTCTCTCGGCCAATTGAGCTAGTTGTGAATCAACCATCTTGTTGTGAGCTCTTATCTCTTTCATTTGTTTCCCAAAAGATTGCATTTGCGCATGAATGGCTTGGAGGAGTTGAGTTTGAGTTAGCTCCGCTTAAGGTGCTTGTTCTTGATGATTTCTTTGAGGTGCTTTGGTTTGATTGTTATATTTGTTATTCCTTGGATAGCTTCCTCTTGGGTTTTAGGGTTGAGATGGAGGTGGATTTTGCTATTGAGGGTTGGAGTTGTAGGAAGGTTGAGCTTGTTGGTTCCATTGTTTAGGTTGAGGTATAAACCCGGGTGGTGGTTGTCTCCAAGCTACTCCACCACCGCTTCCTCTAAATCCCTCTTGCCTTTTGTTGTATGCCGCTACATGCTCGGGGTTTAAACCTCCATAATAAGATGTATCATGGTTCGTTCCTCCAAACATTTTTGACAAGAGAAAGAGTTAACTTGAGAGGAGCTTGCTCCACCGCTTCAACTTGCATTCACACTCGTGTTCAACTTGGAAAGCCCTTTTGTTAGTTGATCAATTTGATGTTGTAATTGATCAACTTTCTCCAATTCGTAAATACCACCTTTCTTTGGAGCATTTCTTCTTCGCCCCCCCTCAAGAATAATTCTTTTTTACCTCTTCTATTGTGGCTTCAACTTGATTTTGAGGGATTTTGATTAATTGACCACCCGCCCCCACATCCAAATTGGCTCTTGACATGGGCTCCAATTCGTCGTAGAAAAACCGCATGCGCAACCCTTGATTGTACTCATGGTGGGGACACACTTGTATAAACTCTTTGAATCTCTCCCATGCTTCACCAAGACTTTCATCGGCTTCTTGCTCAAATGATGCGATTTTCATTCTTATTTCCGCAGTCTTCTCCTCGGAGATAAATCGCTTCAAGAACGCCTTTACCACCTCCCTCCATGTTGTGAGAGTGTTAGGCTTTACTTCCTTTAGCCATTTCTTTGCTCGTCCGATGAGAGATTGCCGGAAAAGGTGCATACGAATGAAGTGTTGACTCACTTCATTGGTTTGCATCATTGCGCATAATTCAAGGAATCGATCCAAATGTTCAATAGGGTCCTCACTTGCACTTCCGAAAAATTGCTCCGATTGGACCATTCTAGTATATTGTGGATGGATTGAGAAGTTGGTTTCCGTGACGGGTAGCAAAATCCCTCCCGTGAGCTCATAATCCTCCGGATTTCCGAACTCACAAAACAAAACATCATTTTCTTGTCTTGCCATTGATCCGCTTTGTGAACTTGAAGAGTAATTATCAATCTCACTATCAACTATATCACGAAAACCTCTTCCCTTGTCTTGATAAAGTCTACGGACTTGTCTCAAGGTTCGGTTGAACTCGTGGTCAATTTGATGTGAGGGTGCTCCTTGAGACCTCCTAAGCATTAACCAAAGCTAAGCAAACAATTAGCAATGACAAGGATGATAAAACAAATAAAAAAAAAAGAAAAGAAAGTAAAAATGACTCTAACAAAAGCAATAATAGACGCTAAACAAGCCACTTCCCTAGCAACGGCGCCAAAATTTGATAAGGATTAGATAGATCGTTAAACTACTACCCTAATCAAATTAATCATTTATATACCTAAACTACCCTAATACATGTATAGGGGCAAGTAAAGGGTCGAAACACTAAGGAAGATCACTCATATAACATCAATTTTCACTAATGCAAGAGTAAAAAGGGGAATGTTTTTGTCGGTTTTTGAATAAAGAGCTCTAAAACTACAAATAAGCAAAGATAATGATGATTAAAATAAAGAGAGACTACGCTAGGGATACGGGGGTGTCCAATATGATTAGAAAGAGGGGAATAATGATGATTATCATGAAACACATGCCAAAGAACACAAGATTCTACCTAAACAATTCATTCTCATGCAATAGTCTAGGCAAATCAATGAAAGAAGTCTACACTAATAAGGATCATTCTCATGCATCCTATTAGTTACAATCAAATCAAGAGAATAAAGAAGCACAATCCATAAAAAATCCACTTTAATAACTCATTCTCATGTAATCATTAAAATAGAGATAATCTTAATCTAGTTCAAATCACTTTCATGCATTTGAAACTAGGAAACATCAAATAGAGTGCAACAATAATCTCAAGCTATTAAAAATCATGTCTTTCATCAATTTATGGCATAAGTTCAATCCAACCATCATCATTCATCCAATATCAACTCATATCTTCCACCCCCTTCCCCTAGCTAAAATTTTAGCCTAGAGAAGGGAGATTAAACATAATATCAAAACTAGAAATAATTTCAAGAAACTCAAAACAAAACATGATTAAAATCAATGAAATCAATAACAACTAGATGAACTAATAAAATTAACGAGAATAAGCAATAATAAGTCAAATAAATAAAACTAAAGGAAAGGAGAAGAGATTACTACAGAAAGGATTAATGAAAGATGAAAACTTGGATATTGATTGAAGATTAAAACTTGAGCAAAGTTGAATACAATAAAGGATGCTTGAATAAAAATCTACTTTCTCTCTCTAGATTAGGCTAATATTCTATGGAATTAGAACTAAGTTCCCTTCATTACAAAGAGTCCCGTCTATATATATGTGGCTCCCCAAAAAGAAAGAAACTTGGGCAACAAGGCGCAAAGAAATCAGAAACCCAGCGGTGCGCTCCCGCACACGAAATATGCGCGCCCGCGCAGTAGAAGTGTGCGCCCTCTAAGCATAGTGCGCGGCCGCAACTTTGAGGGTACTGGGAAATCAAACGCGCCCGCACAGTAAACATGCGTACCCGCACAGAGGCCGCATAGTAGGTCGCGTAAACTCTCTGGTTTGGCTCTGTTTCTTCAGCTTGGTTGCGCGGGTTCTAACAGGGTTGCGCGCACGCACAACTATGGGTCCGCGCCCTTGCAGTAGCCGCACAGTAGCTCGCGCAGCACAGTTTGCTTGGCTCCTTGAAATCCTTTTTCTTTCGGCACATGATACCTACAGAACACAAGCATGGAAATCAAAATAAAGAGAAGGCAAGACTAATAAAGAGGAAGACAAAGGAGAAAGGAAAGGAGGAAACAAAACTATGTAAAAATGCTTAGAAAAGGATCAAACAAGTGCAAATGAGGGGAGAATCCTTAGAGAAAAAGGATAAAATAGTAGCATAAATGCCACTGATCAATAAACAATATTCGCCTTGGCTTAAGTGATCAACCAAAAATTATTTAATTCAATTCTAATATTTATTTAATGCAAGATACTACGTGGAATTGATTAATTAATTATTTTAAAGGTGATCAAACAACACTAATTAATTAATTAAAATTCTTTTAAACAAGAAAATAAATATGATTTAACTAAGTGCTTGGGAATTTACCTCTTCTCTTTACTAGATCTCCGTTTAGAACTTTTATGGACTCCTTCTTGTTGAGGAACCTCCACCGAAGTAACAAAATATCAAAAGGGTGAGTTTTTAGGACAAGAGGGGCTAGGTTGCACAAGTTCACAAGTATTTCGCAAGAGATTTAGGTTATTTTCTTCCTGTTTAAGCCTCGGTTTAAGCTCTTATTTATAGGGAATGATTAGGTTTAGGGTTTCGAGCGTGTTTCCGCAGCAGATGTCACGCGCAACAGGATGAGTTGCGCGCGACATCTCAGCACAAGTGATTAGGTTGCGCTGCTATGGGCAGCGCAACTAATTGTCGTGCGCGCGGCTTTATGGTAAGATTCAATTTTATATTTTCCGTATAATTCTAAATCTTCCGCAGCGCAACTCTGGAGGTTGCGCTCGGTGTCGCGTGCAACTGAATTAGTTGCGTGCGGCAGCCTTGCGCGACTCTTTGAGATGCGCACGGCTTTTTCTGCGGTAGCACTACGATTTAACCTAGGCGCTCCTAAAGTCGTTATTATTAGGTTTTAAGCACGGGCTTAAGCCTAATTATGATCGGGTTTAGTTAATTGGACCTTTTTTTTACTTTTATTTTTAATTTGGGCTAGTCTTTTGTGTTTTGTGGCTTAACTAGTTATCCATAATTATTATTCACTTTGATCCAACACGAAGATGGTTTTATTTATCTTCATTGCACTTCCTGTCGGGATAAGAGGCCAAAAGTAGATGTCTACAGTTAGCCCCCACTTTGATCGAGTCTAGAATAGACGATGATCAAATTAGTCAAGGAAATAAATCTGAGACTCATTCTGCAAAGTTCTCTAAGGATAGAGAATCTTTCAGTAATATTTAAGGACGTTGAAACATATCTTGGTTCGCTAAGTGTTTGAAACAAGTAGCTATTAAGACTAGAAAAAGTTTTTCCCAGTCTTAACGCGCTAAAGAATCTAGATTGATCCTTTGCAACTGTAGAACGCTTTTACAAGTAAAGATGTTTTGGGTGATGTCAAGTCATGAGAAGATATCGGTTTTAACAGGATAAAAAGGGAAGATTTCCTCTCAATCGTGTCATCTTTGGTCTAAAGTCCCTCGATATTTCATTGAAACTTTAGCCTGACTTTAACAAAAAAAATATGAAAAGGGGTTTTCGGTATTTGAGCCAAAATTGTCCGGTATTCGAGCCGGATGTCAACAAGATAGAAATACATGTCTCAGGACTGGAGGCATATATCCAAATCCAGTGAGAGGGAAGAAAGTCAACAACTCTCTCAGCAGTTTTCTCCACAAGATGAGTACACGTGTCTCAGGACTGGGGGCACGTGACTACATAGGCGCGACATCGTCTCGTCGCTTCTTTATACAGGGGATGATTTCGACACCCTAATTGTCCGGTAAGTTAGTAAGCGCACTAACTATCGTATTTGCTCCCATTCAAGAACTGTCCGTTCATGATGGTTCGAGGCGCCTGTAGACTCGTGAGCTAACGCCTACCGTAATTCTCTACCTTTTAGTTCCGAGAGGTAGATGTCGCAAAGCTTGGGCTGAAGTGAAATTTTACGCAACACCTACGTCGTACAATTTTGCGTCGTACGATATGCTATTTGCATTTTTACGCTGCATGAAAACACCTTCCTTTTTGCTTCGGACGTGAAAAAAGAAGAAACCCGGACATTTGTAACATTAGTACATAAAATGACAAACCTGTCTATGGGTGCTTTTACGTAAAGCACCACCGCAGAACGTCTTAAGGCACTCTTACGAAAAATGTTCAAAACGTATGCTTGGGGAAGGCACAATGCTCGGTGTGCATGCAATAATGATGCAAAAAACTAACAAAGAAGAAAAATAACTACAATATGCAAAGCAATTTAAAAATATTTTGATAATTTGCGCGCCATTATGTCTAATCACGAGCAAAAACCGTCGAAAAATGATCAAACGGATCAAAATCAGGATATCGGTCATTTTAGTGACCATTATATGCGCGCAACTTAGTGGGTCACGCTGCCAGGCGCGCGCAACGTTCTAAGTTATGCTGGTACGTCACGCGCAACAAATTCAGTAGCTCGCGATATTTATGTGAGTAAAGTGAAATCGCTGAGTGCGATTTTCACTTCACTCTTTCTTTCTCCTTCCTTCGCCATTTTCGCCCCTTTCTCTCTCTACGAAGCTCAGATTTTTGCGATTTTCAAAGCTAAAGGAAGAAAATTTCGTCCTTAATTTATATTTGTCGTAATCCAATGTAAGTTTTTTGCAAGAATTTGTTCTTTTCAGGCCGAATTTGAACGATTTTTGAATCGTTAAATCCCAAATTTCGAATTTGGGGGTTTTCAATTCAGTCCTTTATTCTAGAAATGTTTGTTTTTATGTTGTCATGCTATGTTTAAGGAGTGTTTTACAACAAATTTCATGAAAAATGGTTAAGTATTGAACCTTGTACGAGCATTTCTTTGTTCAAGTTTGTTCGTGCTCTTTTCCTTCGAATTTCGCTTGGTTTTATTGCTTTTCCTTGCTCATTTTGGTTATAATCGCTGATTATGTAGTAGATTATAGTGATGGAACCAGTATTAATTTCATAATTCATTTTACAGAATTTTAAATTGTTGGAAAATGGAGCGAAACATGCTCTTAGCTTATTCTTGCCATGTTCAAACTTCAAAATTGTTTGGTAGACGATAACCATGTTTATGTTACTGTTATTCGTCTAGAAGTAGTTGATTCTTTGAGATTTTTGAAATACAATCCCTTGAATACTTAGTTGAAACTGGTATAGGATGGATTTTGTGGGTGTTAGAAGCCCCCATTTACCGAGTTTAACTGCAGGTATCGTAGCCCCCAAGTATAGGTGGCATTCGATTATCGTGTTTTTCCCTATCGACAGCCATTATGCTGCCAAAATGGGTCTAGAGTACGTATATTAGTTTAGTTTAGGAAATAAAGTAAATTAATTAAAGAAACTTTATCGATCATAGCATGGACTCGCCTCCATTTGTTGATGCTGAGGAGATCCTAGGTGGTCCGGACGAGGCGGTTCGCCCTCGGAAGAGGATGACCCGTCCTCGAGAGAAGGTTCGAGAGCGACGCATCGCGGCCGATCGACGTCCCCAGGAGGATGTGGTTTAGGAGGCTCCTCCCAACTAGGACCCTAGGGTCCTTAAGTGGGACCTAGACCATCATGTTTCGATCAGAGGGTGACGCGGCATCGTGTGTTTTTTCGCGCCTTTGTTTCTCCTTTTTAAACCATAACCATTTTTTTATTTTTATTCTTTTATTTTCCTTAGAGTGAGCCTAGCATGCGTTTATACGGCTCTGGTGACCTGCGAGCCCGTTTTGAGAGTTTGCCCGAGGTGGCGAAGGAGATTGTAGCACTTTTCGGGATTGACTCCCGGCTGGCGGCTCTTCAGGATTTATCGAGTCAGCCTGCATCGTCAGCTTTCCTCCGTGGATTGCTGGAGTTTTGGTGGGATTCCACCAACACTTTCCACTTTCCATGGGGAGAGATGACGGTTACCCCTTTTGATTTCTCTATGATTATTGGTTTTCCTTTCGGAGGCGAGCTCGTAGTTATAAAGTTCGTTAAGGGATCAGACGAGAGACTGCGCGACCTTGTGGGGGACCGCCTTGCGTCGGCCCTTCACGCGTATGCGCAGTCTTGTCCGTACTCGGTTCTTGCCGACGAGTTGTTGGCTGACGACCATGATCGGCAGTTGTAGACACCCATTTGTGTCTCCCTAAAACCAAACCCGGTGATGAGTACCTTTCACTTCGAATCATAATCGAATGAAGTGAAAGTGTGGAAAGTCTAGTTTTGCGGATAGTTTTAATTTCTTTTCTTTTCTCTCTGTTTTCGAAAATCTATTTTAAGAAAACAGCCAATCCCATTTGGTTGGTCCATGATATGGGTCCAATAGTAGTGTAGTTGGATAGGGCTTGAAAAGAGCTTTCCAACGATATATTATAAGCCCAATTCCGATGAATATTGAGGAAGTTATGGCCAAATTACTAAACTGGGCCTGGTTTGAGCATTATATGCGGCCCAACGATCTAGGGGAGGGCCTAATATTGATTTATCATTCCTAATTTAATTAACATTGATAAATTGACTTTTGTTGACTTTTTAGAGTTTTAATCAGAATAAAAGAGTGTTTTTGAGGAAAATACGATTTTATCCTCTGTACGGTCAATTTCTATCTGATTTTAGAAAACGTGTCAAAAATTTAACTAGCGCCAAACGCCAGCATTACGCCTGGCGCAAAGCTTGGCGCCTGGTGCTAATGGTAAGCGTCTGGCGCTACCTTTTTATTTTAAATGTTAGAACTCTGGTTCGATTTTCTATCTTTTTGGCTGATTTTCTTTATAAATAGCCTCCTAAAAACTCTGTTTTGGATAACCAATTCATCTACTATCATCAACTCTCATCAAGAATTTCTTGATTCTATCTCTTTCTAAACCAACCCTTTTACATACAAAATTCCGCATTCACAAGATCTAGACACACCTAGCATAGTTCGAAGTTGCATTCGCCCAAGACGCGAAAGGTTTTAATATTTCTGAGGGTTTGGTCCCAAATCTCTCTTTCAATTATTAAATTTAATGGTTTGTTTATTATTTTCCTTGAAGTTACTAACGTGTGTATTTTGTTATTAGAAAGAGGTACAAGCCATCCAAGTAAGTGCTTTAATTGTTTGCATTGATATTATGATATAGAAATCATGTCTAGGTTGTTATTATGATTCCTAGTATCATGTTAGGATGCTTGATGTTTTGAATGACAACAATGATTCCTAGTATTATGTTTAGGGAAAAGGTTATAATATCAAATATGCTTATTATGATTCCTGCGATGCTTCCTATATTCTTTCCTAATATTCATATTAGTATCATGTTAGGGCTAAAGCTTTGATCTTTGATATTTAGTGACATGCTAGGGTTTGTTATTAATCTTGTTAGTATCATGCCTAGGATCTTGCTATTATTATGCTTTAACATGATTATGATAAATATGATTATTTTATGATGATGATGATGATGATGATTATTATTATTATTATTATTTATTATTATTATTATTATTATTATTATTATTATTATTATTATTATTATTATTATTATTATTATTATTATTATTATTATTATTATTATTATTATTATTATTATTATTATTATTTATTATTATTATTATTATTATTATTATTATTATTATTATTATTATTATTATTATTATTATTATTATTATTATTATTATTATTATTATTGTGATATGATTATAATTGTTATGATTATTATTATGTTGCTTGATATTGTATTTATCGTTATTGCTTGATCACGCCTTTTATGCATGTTTAAAGGGAATTTTTACTTGTAATCACGCTTAATAAGATAATTAATAATCTTGTTTAGGTTTAATTTGATTATAGTTCAAGTGATCGCCAATAATAGTTTTATTTGTGTATTAATATTCAACAAACATAGATAAACAGGTTTAGGGTTAATCCTATTGATTGCATGTTAGTCAGAAAGCGCACATGAATACAATCAGAATAAAGTAGAGGTTTATTATTAGAGCAGGTTCAATCTCTTTTAGGTTGGATTTGTACCTTCATCCCCGAACTACCAGTCAAGGTTCCAGACCTATTAGAGTTGACGATCTCCTGGATCTTTAAGGGGTGTAACCTTCACCTCGTGAACGGTTCCTAAAATTTGTTGGTGACTCTTTTGCTCTATCTTCTTTCCCTTTGGACGCCACTGTACTTTAGTGTATGGTCATAGTGGGGTTCAAGCTAGGGATAATGCTTGAAATATTCCCTATAGTTTTTTGGCGACTCCACTGGGGACGATTTCTATTTTAATTTCTGAAAGTTATTTCGGCAATGATTTAGAATGAGTGGATGAGACTCGAAAATTCCTAAGTATTTCATGTGCGTAATTTTGATTAACATTATTGTCATATGCATAAAAAAGATCTCATTGGAAAGACCATCCGTGATGAGTTAAAACATAGGATTTTTACACGTAGGGAATTTGAGGAATATCTTTCACAACTAGGATCGAAATAATGCTGCGCGAAACTGAAAAATTTTATGGAGCACAGAAAGCTGCTGAGGCATGTAGGAACTAGCTTCAGCGAACAAAGACTAGCGCCAACATTTTGATGTTAGCGCCAGGTGACAACTTCTGTCGCTAGGCGCTAAAGCCAAAAGGTGGCGTTGGACTTTGTTCGCTGGCGCCAAGTTCTTCCAATACCGAGCCAGAAATATGCGTTCAAATTTCGACTAGTTTTTAGCACTGTTTTCTCGATCCTACTTCTTGATTGAGTTTTTCTCACTTTTCTGAAACCCATATGTGTTCTACATATGGACATAACCCCCTGGGAATTCATGCTCCATCTACCTTATTGAACGCTTTGAGCAACAAAGGGTACATCCGAGAATGTTGAATTCAACAAACCATGGAAGCGAGTTTTTCTAAACTCGCGACGTCCCATCCACTTGCGCCAACCCTTCACGGTTAGGCTTCCGCGCGGTGCATCCGGAAAATTAGCCATGGACCCGCTATTGACTAACCCATATCCCGAACTTTAGAGAACTAGAGCCATGGTTAGGTTGCAAACTCATTGCATCATATTGTGCCTACTTGACTAATTGTGCATTATTGGTTGTGCATTCTCTATGTGTTTTTCCTAACCATTTGTTTGACTTAGTGCTAAGATTAAATAAATTAATTCATGACTACAATAACTTTGCCTAATTAATTAATTTAAGTAAGTAAAGTCTAATGTTTAATTAGAGTTGACTTAGTACGAATTTAGGCATCCCCCTGTTGAGCAATAATACTGAAAACAGTTTTGGATCGACGCTCCAGCAATGGCGCCAAAGCTTGAACTGTAGCGCCACCCTGTGGAGTGTAGCGCCTGGCGACAATCCTGTCGTCTGGCGCTACACTGCAAAGAGAGGCGCCGGTCCTGTCGTTTTGACGACAGTTCAGTTTATTGCTCGAGTCATCACCTAGTGTCTAATTAAATAGTTTGCTAATTAATTCGGTTAATTTTTTACTGTTAAATATATCTCGTTAAGTCATTAATTGAGTCTAGGCACTAAGTCCCATGGTCTTACACAAAAGTCGAAGCATTTCACCTACACTCACTAGTCTTAGCACACACTTTGAGTATATGTCACCATGACCATGTCTTAGGTTCATGCATGAGTCAGTTTTTCCGTCGTTCTAGTTGGGGGTACATTCTATTCCTAATTTCTTCACATCACAACCTTCATTCTTCCTACCTTATTTCCTCTATGCATGTTGAATAGAGTTGAGTCAAATAATTAACAATGAATATCCCTAATTTCCCTTCCCATAGTACTTGGTCAAGGAGAGAAGGGCGATTAATCAAAGACAACCTCTTCATTCAAATCTTACTTTTTGATAAACCGATTCGTCAAAAGAGAAAACCTAAAAGGATAATGGCAACTCAAGAAGAAGTCAACGAACTTAGGAAACAATTGATTACCGTGAATGAAGCATTGAAGGCTTTAACCCTCAAAATTGATGACCCTGTGAAGCAACAACAAATGAACCTTATGCAGGAAAGCTTGAGCAAGCTATCTAGTGACTATAAATTTCAGGGAACTAATTCACAAGGGGTCTCGCTGGACAAGGAACTTCTTCCGCATAAGTTCAATGCCAACGACACCCCAAAATTCAAGGCAACAGATAACCCTTACTTTCATCTATGAGCTTTTGAAACTATAATGAACATTAAGGGGATTGATAAGAAAGTCTTTCACTCCTTGTTTTCTTTATCTCTTGAGACCAATTGTCAACAATGGTTCTTTTCCCTTGACAAGGAGAAAACCTCTTCTTGGGAGTCGATAACAAACGCTTTCATAGATAGATATAAGTGCAACATTCAAGACAAAACAGACCACAGACGAATTGAGATGTTAAAATAAAAAGAAAACGAAGGGTTCACTTCTTTCTTCAACAAATGGAGAGAAACTTCTGCTAATATGGTCAAGGCTCCTACTGAAAAAGAATATGTGATGATGTTTATCAAGAATCTCCAAGGGAAGTATTCAAAGCATTTAAAATACCAACACAACTTGAATACTTTCAAGGATGTGTATGATATAGGCGTTGACATTGAAGATGACCTTCTTAAAGATAATAGTGCGAGAGGAAAGAAGAACAACCATCCTTGTTCTTCCTCTCCTATAACAAAGTACATGCTACGAACGCCTCTAAATCACGGATCCAAAGGTCAAAAAGAGTGTTCACTCCACTTTGTATGAGTTATGAAACAACTTTCGAGAAGCTACACCACAAAGGACTAGTCATGCCCATAAGGCCTATCAAAGTTCCAGTTCCAGAAGCCAGGACACCCAAATGGGATCCTAATAAGCACGGCAAATATCACCAAGGAAAGGGTCACGATACTGAGGAGTGTTGGAAACTCAAAGAAACTATTCAAGATCTGATTGATGACAATAAATCTTCCGAGGTTCTACCCATCACAGAGAATCAAACATCCTTCGATCCTTCACTCCTTATCACACCTGTTGGTGAGCCCAAGATCGAGACAGCTTACATAACCTCTCTTGATGAAGTGGCCATGATTGAGGAGGATGAAAGTCTTTTCTTAGATAATACCAGGGAAGACTCGTCAAGTCTATAAGAGGACGTTCGAAAACTGCAAGATGTCATTGCCATGCTCTTGAATGTGGTAAAAGGACTAGCAAATCGGGTGATGGTTATCGAACAAAATTCTCGCCAAGGATTTAATGAAGATCTCAATGCTCCTAATCCACGGAAAAAACGGGCCATTGAAGAATACACACCAATAGTAATGACTTACAATGAAGCTTTTGCCTGTCTTCACGATCAAGGACTCATTCACCCCATTAGTCCTAGTCAAGACCCTCCGCCTGAAAAACGGTATCCCAATTGGGACCCAAAATCTTATTGTCGATACCAAAGAGGTCGTGGTCACACCATCGAAGTATGTCTCGCCTTCAAAGATCATGTTCAAGACCTCATTTATCCAAATCTTCTTCATGTTCCTCTGCGCGACAAGAAGGCCAAGATTAGTAACCATAACAATTGTGGATGTAAAGGAGAGAAGAACGACTATCCTTCTTCTTCCAAAAACACCTACTCTAGTAACAACATTGGTACTTTTGACCTTAATGAAATCTTAGCCATGGATAATCGAGGATTTAGAAAGCAACTAAGAAAAGATTTCACCCCTATTGGAATTAGCTACGATGATGCTTTTGATCGACTCCATGCAAGGGGACTCATTACTCCTATCGGACCATTCAAGATCCCCCACTTGAGAAGAGATTGCCTAGTTGGAACCCAAATGTACGCTGCAGATACCATCAAGGTAGGGGTCATACTACTGAGAGTTGTTGGAAGCTAAAGGAAGCAATCCAATATTTGATCGACAATAACGAGCTTCCAATAACTCCAGTCGGAAAGAACACCAAGTGATTATAAGCCAAGGGACAAAACGCAAGCTTCAACGACAAGATTTCATGATATTTTTTCTTTTTTTTTACCCTTTCTCTAATAAGTCTAGCATAGAAACCTTTTCTTTCCTTAGATTTATTTTGTAGGATCATTATTTCTTTTCCTTTAATAAAATGAGCATTTTATTTCCTTACATATGATCATTGCATTGCCAAAAAAAAAAAAAACAATCATGTCAAACTAAGCACAAGGTATACCAATGATTTGAGGCACCCCTTGTAGCCACGTCATATCACCTTTCACCCTTCAAATATGTAATCCTTTTTTGATAAACCACTTTGAGCCTCGTCTAATGATAGACCTTTCATTTTTCAACCCATATCTACCTAACTTTGGGATGGGATAGTGTGAAACTTATGCAATTTTAAAAGTTCTTGAGCGATTTTAAAAGATCAAAATAAATAAAAATAAATAAAAGTGTAACAAATGGCAAGTGTTCCAATGTCATTGACATGAACATGTCTTTGATATGAACACATCTCAGATTGCGTCTCTTATCGAGTGCTCGGTACCGTGCCTAAGAAACATGAATGCCAAGTGAGTGATAGGCCGCATGATCGGGATTTCCCACACTTATAAAAATAAAAAATGCAAAAGCAAAAAAAAAAGTAGAGAGAAAAAATAAATAAAGCTAAATTAAAGTGAGAAACCTCAAGCATGAAAATACAAATTTCCAAAAGCAAAGTTGCACACCTCGGGGGCTTATCTAGGGTCTTGAGCCTTTTATCCCTTTCTTCTATAACCTTTAGCCTAACCACGTTACAACCCTTAAAAAAGACCTTTTTGAGGTATACACACACTTGTGTGAGGTTCGGCTAGAGCTACGTTCGGCCTGATTCCTAACGGATACGTAGGAAACCTCACATCGAGGTGCGGCCGTAATAAACATGCATTCATATTCACATTCACACACCATGATCATATCCAGGGATCCCCTGTGCTCATCCCTATACATTTAGAGCTAGACTTGGGGGCTTGATCCTTACATCATTAGCTTGCCTAGCCTAAGAGTCACCATCATTTGACTCTACTAAAAATAATATCTTTCTACACACTTAGCTCTTGCGGCCTACCTTTAGCGTCACTATCACACACTGCACAGATACATGACCAAATAGTCTTTCCCTTAGGAACCCTTTGTCATGAAATCTTAACATAACGTTGAAGCATGCCCTTTGTCATAACAAAATCGCTCATCAATCATCATTGCATCACAAAGTATGAAGTGCTTAGCCTCCGTGCCTAAGTTACCCAAATACTTTCATCATGGAGTAAAAAATTGAGATAGCCTAGGGTGAATTAATCCATTGCAAAACATTTGACTAAGCTCATTCAACATGCACCTTCAATAACTTCACTTCGATTCTCTTTCGTATCTTTCTTTTTCGGGAGAAAGTCGGTACCCTCCACAAAAATAACGGAATTTTTTTTTTTTTGCATTTTCGAGTCGCACGATCACAATACAATGCACACACGGGTCTTGAGTCACACGTGTCATTTCACTTCGAGTCGAGTCAACCTCGTGTCAATCACAGCGAGTCAAGTTTATACCTTGAGTCGTGTCAAGTCAATGAGTCAAGCAACACTAAGCCTTTGGTCAACCCTAAAATAATTAGAAATTGGCATAGTCCTATAGTCAAAGATAAATACAGGTGCATCCCAGCGGCAGCAAGAGCAAAATAGGGAATACCCTACTCCAACGCCAGACGACAACATCCAGCGTTTGGTAATAGATTTAAGCGCCTGGCGCTAGATCCTAGCGTCTGGCGACAGAGCTAATTCTTGGCGCCAGAGATATTTCAGCAGCGACAGAGCTCGAAGCCTCTCAAGACGGTTATTTCAACCTCTTTCAGCAATTTCGGGTTCCTTGGTACGCCAGTTAGCCCCTATAAGCAATTTGACATGATTAAGTAGTCGGCTTGATTACAATCGCAATAAGTGATCGAACTGACGAAAGATCGTCTCACTTAGCTTAAAGCGCCTAATTATTGGCTCATCGCAGAGACACTGACATACTGGTTAATAAACAGTAGAGAACCGACATAATGGTTCAAAAGCAGCAAAAGTGCCGACATACTGGCATAGCGGAAGCAAATTTGAAGCGAGCTTTAAAGATCAACAAGCGTTGGTGTTCGGAAGTTTTCTTTGGAATATTATCGCAACAAACATTCAAGTATATTTCAAGCTCTTTTGTTCATCGACGCGTGGACATTTCTTTCAAGCTCTTTTATTCAGAGACGCGTGGACATTTCTTTCAAGCTCTTTTGTTTAGAGACGCGTGGACATCTCTTTCAAGCTCTTTTGCTCAGAGACGCGTGGGCATCCTATTTTCAAGCTCTTTTGTTTAGAGACGCGTGGACATTTCTATCAAGCTCTTTTGCTCAGAGACGCGTGGGCATATTATTCAAAGCTCTTTTGTTCAGAGACGCGTGGAAATTTCTTTCATCAAAGCTCTTTGTCCGGAGACGCGTGGACATATCATTCAAAAGCTCTTTGTTCAGAGACGCGTGGACATATCATCAAAGCTCTTTGTTTAGAGACACGTGGACACATCATTCAGAAGTTCTTTGTTCAGAGACGCTTGAACATATCCAAAAAAGCTCTATTGTTCAGAGACGAGTGAACAACAAAACAGCAAGATGGCGTTCCATATATTGTGGAAGGTTGTCACAACAAAAAATGCAGCAACAAGTCGGTTACCTTCAGAGACGTGTGCTTGACGGTGTAAGATACGTGTTTCTTAACTCTCTTATATTTTTAACTAACGCTAGTTTTGTAGGTATCGGCGTTACAAGAGTGATTTAGGATCGCAGAACGTTCTGAATCAGTCTCCGTCCCTATCGATACTTTGACTTTTGTTTTGGAAACTTGCGTTTCTCCAAACTCAGTCAAAGTGGGGGCTTTTGTAGACACCCATTTGTGTCTCCCCAAAACCAAACTCTTTGATGATTACCTTTTACGTCGAATCATAATCGAATGAAGTGAAAGTGTGAAAAGTCTAGTGTTGCAGATAGTTTTAATTTCTTTTCTTTTTTCTCTGTTTTTTGAAAATCTATTTTAAGAAAACAGCCAATCCAGTTTGTTTGGTACATAATATGACTCCAATAGTAGTATAGTTGGATAGGGTTTGAAAAGAGCTTTCCAACGATATATTATAAGCCCAATTCCGATGAATATTGAGGAAGTTATGGCCAAATTACTAAACTGGGCCTGGTTTGAGCATTATATGCGGCCCAATGATCTAGGGGAGGGCCTAATATTGATTTATCATTCCTAATTCAATTAGCATTGATAAATTGACTTTTTTTTTTACTTTTAGTGTTTTTGAGGAAAATACGATTTTATCCTCCTGTACAATTAATTTCTATCTGATTTTAGAAAACGCGTCAAAAATTTAATTAGCACCAAACGCCAGCATTAGCACCTGGCGCTAAGCTTGGCGCCTGGCGCTAATGGTTAGCGTCTTGCGCTAACTTCTTTTTTGAAACGTCAGAACTCTGGTTCGATTTTCTATCTTTTTGGCTGATTTTCTTTATAAATAGCCTCCTAAAAACTCCGTTTCAGATAACCAATTCATCTACAATCATCAACTCTCATCAAGAATTTCTTGATTCTATTTCTTTCTAAACCAACCTTTTTACATACAAAATTCCGCATTCACATGATCTAGACACACATAGCATAGTTCGAAGTTGCATTCGCCCAAGACGTGAAAGGTTTTAATATTTCTGAGGGTTTGGTCCCAAATCTCTCTTTCAATTATTTAATTTAATTGTTTGTTTATTATTTTCCTTGAAGTTACTACGTGTGTATTTTGTTATTGAAAAGAGGTATGAGGCATCCAAGTAAGTGCTTTAATTGTTTGCATTAATATTATGATATAAAAATCATGTCTAGGTTGTTATTATGATTCCTAGTATCATGTTAGGATGCTTGATGTTTTGAATGACAACAATGATTCCTAGTATTATATCTAGGGAAAAGGTTATAATATCAAATATACTTATTATGAATCCTGCGATGCTTCCTATATTCTTTCCTAATATTCATGTTAGTATCATGTTAGGGCTAAAGCTTTGATCTTTGATATTTAGTGACATGCTAGGGTTTGTTATTAATCTTGTTAGTATCATGCATAGGATCTTGCTATTATTATGCTTTAACATGATTATGATAAATATGATTATTGTATGATGATGATGATGATGATGATGATGATTATTATTATTATTATTATTATTATTATTATTATTATTATTATTATTATTATTATTATTATTATTATTATTATTATTATTATTATTATTATTATTATTATTATTATTATGATATGATTATCATTTTTATGATTATTATTATGTTGCTTGATATTATATTTATTGTTATTGCTTGATCACGCCTTTTATGCATGTTTAAAGGGAATTTGTACTTGTAATCACGCTTAATAAAATAATTAATTATCTTGTTTAGGGTTAATTTGATTATAATTCAAGTGATCGCCAATAATAGTTTTATTTGTGCATTAATATTCAACCAACATAGATAAACAGGTTTAGGGTTAATCCTATTGATTGCATGTTAGTCAGAAAGCGCACATAAATATGATCAGAATAAAGTAGAGGCTTATTATTAGGGTAGGTTCAATCTCTTTTAGGTTGGATTTGTACCTTCATCCCCGAACTACCAGTCATGGTTCCAGACCTATTAGAGTTGACGATCTCCTGGATCGTTAAAGGGTGTAACCTCCACCTCGTGAATGGTTTCAAGTTCCTAAAACTTGTTGTCGACTCTTTTGCTCTATCTTCTTTCCCTTTGGACGCCACCGTACTTTAGTGTATGATCACAGTGGGGTTCAAGCTAGGGATAATGCTTGAAATATTCCCTACATCAGTGTACACTTGAGTATCTGGCTCGGATATACATTGCTCACGTTCTTTCCGTCACCATCTTGAGTGATCGAGGAGAGCGTTTCGCCATTGGGTTACTTATTTTCCTCAGCGATTTGGAGCAAGTAGGTGACCTGAGTTGGGTGGAGGTGTCGTAAGCCCGTATGCTTACAGCTATGGGCAAGGCGACCCGGGTGATGGATTCCGCGGTAGCTATTGAGGTGCCTTGGATCTCCCTTACAAGGCATGGTCGTATCCTTGAGGTAGGTGTTTTAAGCTTCTTTCGGTTATTAATTTTGACTTTTCCTTTAGGCTTATATTTTCTCGGTTTCAGGCTTTGGGATACTCGTACCTGCCTTTCTTAGCCTCCAGGGTGCTTGGGGCTACTCGTTTTCTTATCGGCCATCGATTGGTCGCGATTAAGAAGGGACGAGCCACCTTTGCCGACGACTTTCGCTAGAGGATCCTTTCGGCGACTCGTGCGTCAGTGAGTATTCCAACTACATTTGCATTCTTTGATTTTATTTTTTTCTGACGATTTTTTATGTGGTTGTGTTTTATAGATCGATCTCCGTCCTTGGAGTTTGATCGTCGGAGTCCCTAAGGCTATCCGGTCTGGCATGGTTCGTTGCCATTTCTGGGCCCTCTATACGGGACTCTCGGTGCTCCAGAAGACAGACGCTTGGTTTTTAGGCGAGCGTGCTCTCTGGCAACTTTCGTCCGAGGAGCCTTTGGTTCCTGCGGATCCTCCGATCCGGATGTTACGTCCGGACTTGCTGTCTACCGAGGATCGAGCTCAGGCGATCCTTGGTTATCCAGCAGAGCAGCTAGTGCTGCCGGAGGTTTCTTATCCGGCTTTTATAGCATCCAGGCTGACTCCTTTTCCGGATTTTGTTCCGAATAGTACTCTAACTCTCTTTTTTCCTTGTTTTAATTTATTTTTTGGAACTTTGAACCTTTTATCGTTTTTTGTCACATGTATTTTAGCGGGTTGTGCTAGGTGGCTGGGTGCCTCCTACAGCAGAGATCACGTATACCGATGTTGTCGGATCAGTAATTCGTGAGACCCTTCTAGCAGCGGAGGATGATGAGGGGATACCGTTTGTACCTGAGACGGTTGAGTCGGTATGTCTTTTGTCTATATGTACTTAAACATTTCTATTTTATTTTTTGTTTCATATACATTTGTTTACTAACTGTCCTTGTATTCTTGGAACAGGTTCCGCGGGAAACCGCAAACGGCATGGTGAGGACTTTACGTGCTTTATGAGCTGCTTATCGGAGAGCTCTCATGTCTTTATCATGCCGTGATCATCGGATGATTGCGGTAAGTTTTATTTCTTTTCTTTTCAACGAAGTTATTACATTTCATGTATTAATCTTCGTTTTGGATTTTGCAGGATGTGCAACAACCGTTTAGTAGTCGCCGAGCACCCTGGTTCCTTTTGTACACATATTGTTATTTTTTATTATTTTTTTAGGAAACAGATGTATATATATATATATATATATATATATATATTTGCATTGTTGTACATATGACACATTTGTATACATGTCATCATTATTATATTTTTTTTGTTTCCATGTGTACATTATTATTATTATTTTAAAAACAAAAAAATTTCAAGGGAGGGAAATGGTTCCCGACTTACCCCCTCGAAAAATAAACCAAAACTCGAAAAAAGGAAGGCGAAAGGAAAACAAAAAAGAAAAAAAAAGAGAAAAAAAAAAGTAAATATGAAAATAATAAAAAAGAAAATAAGGAAATATTAAAAAAGAAAAAAAAAAGAAAATAAGTAAGTAGGAAAGTAATAAAGAAAATAAAAAGAAAATAAGAAAATAATAAATAAAAAAAAAGAAAGTAGGCAAGAAAAGGGACACAAAGGGTTAAAAGGCAATCGTGTGATTCGTCTTGAGATTCCAACATTATGTGAGCCAAAATACGGAAATAAATCCAACTAACATGATGCGACAGAGGAGACGCGCGCATCTGCGTGAGTTGCGCGCGGCTCTCGTGCGCATGTGAATTAGTTGCGTGCGGATGTCGCGCGCGCCACCTGTTGGTGAACTTTCCTTTAAGTCGAATTTGCCGAAATTTTGCCCCTCTTGGGTCTATTTAAACGTGGTTTCGTGTAGGCTTTTGATCATCTCACATTTATTCGCTTAGTAACATAAGAACTAAATAGAATTAATCACTCTAAATTCTCATTCTCTCTTTTTTTTTTGAACAATGGTGAAGACCTTTGAACAACATTTGAAGCAATGGGTCACTTCCCTTTCAACCGAGGACAAACTAGCTTTCAAAATTTACCACATAGACCCTCTATTGAATTATATGCAACTAGTGGTTAGCTTTGATTTTCTGCGTGCCGCAGTCAACCATTAGGACTCTAACCACCATCTTTTCTTGTTTAAAGGGGACAAAATTGTCACCCTTCTCGGTGAGTTTTAGGCCTTGCTAGGTTTCCCTACAAATACTCTCCCTGTGACTTATTCGTCTACCTTGTCGGATCCTAAACCTATATTCCAAAGGTTTTTTGGCTTGTCCGACAATGATATGACCAATATTGGAACTGAAGAAGGTGTGAACTTGATTCAATTTATTGAACATTTTGTCGCCCCTCGTGACAACATGACTAAACAACGCTTCAAAATTCGTGCTTTATGTTATTGTCGTGTTGTTAATTGTTTATTCAGGACATGCAAAGAATACGGAGATTATTCCATGGTGTCCATAGTAGAACAAATAGAGGGATGTCATTTACCCGCTCCTTTGGCTTTGGTGGAAACCGTTCTATGTCTGAATCGCCTTAGAGGAGACCCTAACGAAAACGGTTTCACAAGAAGTCCACTCCTATTACACGAACGTTTTTTTTTTCGTCGTTTATGAGCGAAGTTACGAAGTTGCGCTGGCATGTCCAACGCAATCTTCTGTGATGCGCACGGATGGTGCACGCAACTGATTTTGATGCACGCGCCACCTGCTTGTGTAAAAATCGCAAACTGATTTTTTTTTTTCTCTTTTTTTTTTGTAGATTTGGCTCATGGAGCGTTTGTGAATTGTTGATCAGCTATAAAACCTTGAGGCTAATGGAGTAAGGACATTCCCTGGACATCGAATCCTTTATAAGCATAAGAATGAAGAGGAATGGACGTCGTTTTTCTATCATGGGGTTCCTAACATATGTTTTGTGATTCCTTGGCGGAACATAAATAGTATGGTTGGGAATAGTCTCAATTACCCTTACATTAGGCTTTTTGGCCTATCTAGTACTACTTATATTTTTCCTTGTAGGGTAATGAGACAATACGAGATGAAACAATTTATTCCTCCGCAAGATTGTGATGCCCCTAAAGATGTGACTTTTAAACCCGAGCGAATTTTTCGTTGGATGGAGCATTGGTCAAGTCTTCCTAGATGGGTAGTACAAAATCCTATTGTGAGTATTGCATTATCTTCCTTTTACAAAGCTTAGAAGAATGCGGCGGATAAGGGCGAATTAAACAAGGCTCGATCTCAACTTCAAGCCGCCACTGCTCGTAATCCACCTAAGTCTTTGATGCATTCAACCACTACTACTCCTCCTAGTTGCCAAAACAAAGGAGTGAAAAGAAAATTAGACTTCCCATCCCCTAAGGCTCGTTTGAAGGAAACAAAAAGGAAAGCTCCCTCCAAACACGCGCAACAAGGTGTGAAAATCAAAGAACCTTCACCAAATACTCGCAAGAAAGCTCCAATAGTCAAAGGGAAAGGAAAACAGGTTGCAAAGGCCCCAATCCTTAAATTGAAAAACAATGTTTGGGTGAAAAAGAAGAATGTAAGGGAGAGCTCTAAGGCTTCTGAAAATACTGTGATGGAAACTTCTCCTCCATCATCTGTAACAATCAAGGACATAGTAAAACCTTAGAGTGTTAAACAATTTTATAATTAGTTTATTTCGAATAAAGTGTAATCACTACTATGTTTTTTTTTTCCGTTTACAATCTAGTTCAATAATGTCTCTCTTTTCTTTGCAATTTGAATGAAATAAAATGAGCTTTAGATTTTTATATTTTGATATGACCAAATCATAAAGATTTCCTACGTATTCGCATTACGAAATCAGGTCTTTGCGTAGTTCTAACGTTGTTTCTTTTTTATATATATTATGCATTTTTTATTTTTCTTTAATCTCTTAGGTAGAAATTAAACGAAAAATTAATCAAACTTTGTTTAAAAAGAATTAAATCAAAGTTTAATTTTATTTTTCGAGTATATGTTAAGAAACACCCTCTTTTTGCCGCAAGTAGAAATCGCAACTTCATTCAAATATAAAAATTCGGGTTCGCAGTTTGTCATCAGGTGGCGCGCGCAACGAAATCTGTTGCACGTGTCATTCGCGCACAACTATTCCAGTTGCGCGCGACACCTGTGCTACGAATGTCTCGAATTTTTTTTAAAATTCTGTATTTTTACCCCCCAAGTGTGAAGATTTTTTCGTGATGTTCGAAAAAAATTTGAACACTTAGAACGGTTTGTTATTTCTAAATTACCCCCCCCAAGTGTTATGTATTTTACCATGTTATTCGGTAAAATGCATAACACTTAGAATCTTTCAATTGAATGCCAATTAAAAAATGGTTGTATGAGTGGACAAGTTTATCTGGATTTCATATGTAATATTTCTTAAGTCGATCAATGTTTATCAATTAGCGAATTTCATCTCCTTCGATGGCCATTAATCTGACGGCTCCTCCTGATAGGATTTCAATTACGCGGTAGGGACCTATCCAATTGGGTTTGAATTTCCCTCTTTGATCGGTTGGTGGACCCCTAACCTCCTTTAGTACAAAGTCACCTTCTTCTATATTTCTGGGTTTGACTCTTTTATTCAAATGACGCGCAATGCGCCTTTGGTAGACTTGTACATGATGAAAAACTCTTAATCGTCGTTCATCGAGAAATAAAGTTCTTCATACCTCGCTCTTACGCATTCAGCTTCCGGTAGCTTACTTTCAAGTACGATGCGTAGAGATGGTATTTCCAGTTGGACTGGTTGAACTGCGTCCATTTCGAAAACTAAGGAGTATGGGGTTACTCCTATTGATGTTTGTATAGACGTTCTATAAACCCATAATGCGAACTGTAGATTATTCGGCCAGTCTTTATAATTTTCTGCCATTTTCTTAATGATGACTGTTATATTTTTATTTGCCGACTCTACAGCTCCATTAATTTAAGGTATGTATGGGGATGAGTGATGATGTTTTACTTTATAACGAGTTAATAGGGTCTCGACTTCAGCTTTGAATTGAGATCTTGATCACTAATTAGTTCATGTGGAACTTCATATCTACAAAATATGTTTCATTCGAGAAACTTTGCGACATGTTTAGAAGTGATATTCACGTAAGAAGCAGCCTCAATCCACTTAGTGAAGTAGTCGATGGCTACTAATACGTACTCGTGCCCTCCTGCTCCTGTTGGAGAGATTTTTCCAAATATGTCAATTCCCCAAGTTGATAAAGGCCAAGGGGAAGTGAGATTGTATAGTTCGGATGGTGGAAGGTGTTTTAAATTAGTGAACATTTGACACTCTGGACATTTTTTAACATATTGTATGCAATCATGTTCCATAGTGGACCAATAGTACCCTTGTCGTGAAATTATTTTTGAAAGCATTTTACCATTCATGTGAGGTCCACAAACACCTTTGTGAGTATTTTCCATAAGGTGTGTGGCTTCCGGTTGGTCTATAAACAATAAACTTTGACCATTAGGTCCTTTTTTGCATAATTGACCATTTAATAGATCATATTGGGCCGCAAGTGTTCATAAGGCTCGTTGGTGTTTCGATGAAGTATTTTTGGGATATGTGCCATGGGTAATATACTGGAGGATATGATTATACCAGGGATTGTCTCCTTCGATGTCATTTATTTCCTCTATTGCATTGCAATAAGCTGGTTCTTCTCTTTTATCAACGCATAATGGCATCATATTTAAATGATCTGGAATGTTGATCATTGAGGCTAATTTTGCTAGCGCATCGGCAAATTGATTGTCATCCCTTGGGAGATATTTAAAATCAATATGTTCAAAATGCTCGATGAGTTGCTCTAGGTGTGCTTGGTATAATATCATTGTGGAGTTCTTTATTTTCCATTTTTTTAGTATATGATTTTTAATCAAACTAGAGTCTCCATATACCTCTAATTTTTGCACACCTATGCTAGCTGCTGCTTCTAATCCAAAAATGCATGCTTCACATTATGCGGCATTATTAATAACCTTAAAGTCTAGTTTAACAGAGATTGGAGTATGTGCTCCCTCTGGACTTATGAGTAACACTCCTACGCCACATCCTTTTTTATTAGACGCACCGTCGAAGTACATTACCCATTTGTCATCTTGTGTCATGAGAATCTCTTCATCCGGAAGATGAGTAGTTTCTGCACAACTTGTTTGAATTGGATGTTGTGTCAGAATGTCGGAAATTACTTTTCCTTTCAATGATTTTTCAGGAATATATTTTAACTCAAATTCGTCCAACATCACCAACCACTTAGATATCCTTCCTTGTATGGGTGGTTGTTCAAACAAATATTTTATCGGATTTTGTTGAGAAATCACATGAGTAGTGTGTGGTAACATATAATGCCGTAATTTTGAATGGCGTTTTGATTAGTCATTGTAGCGACATGATGTTGCTCTAATCCAAATAGCAAGTTAAATGTTTGCCCATCATAGCACCCTGGAATAGGGTGTTTTGATTTAACGATACTAAGATCGTCATCCAAGAAGTAGCAATCATGAAATATTTCAAATCCAGGCTTCTTGATTCCTTCCAGAATTAAGGGTTCTGGAAAGTCGTAGCATGGGTAATCTTCTCCCTCCCTAATGAATTTCCCATTAAGGGTTTGTTGATAGGAAGGGAGTAAAGTGATTATCCCTTTCTTATTATTGTCTCTACGTGCTTTGTTTTTTTACATCGTGAGACTCCAATTCTTCTTTGGTTTGTTTATATCCCAATCCAAAGGAGAAGCTTTTCTTTGGGATAGGAAGTAAGAGAGATTTCTTCATTCCTATTCCCAAAGGCATCCCAGCAAAGTAACTACTCTTGAGTAAGATGTTATTTACTATCCGAGTGGAATATGGATCAAGCTTGAATGGTTCTTCAAAGTCTTATTCCATTTCAATTGTGAAGATTGGCTCCACGGCGAATCCCCACACGTCCTCTTCATCATTATCATGGTTTATTTCTAACAGTGATTGATCATTTATTGCTATTTTGAGTGGAGAAGCATGTATAGTCATAGGAAGCCCTTGATAGTTCAACCGAATCATTTGATGAAGTGAGGATGGTATTGCACCAAGCTCATGTATCCAAGGATGTCCAAGTAAAAGGTTGAATGTAGGTTTTATGTCCATAACATGGAATTCAACCATCTTTTGATCTGAATTGGGCCTGTGGTAATTGGTAGCTTAACAGTTCCACACTCCAATCTTCTCGAATTGTCATAGGCCCTAATGCTTTGTGTTGTTGATTGAAAATCTTTTTCTAGATTTAGGCCTAAGTATTTTTCCGTTCGATATGGGCATACGTTTACTGCTGACCCATTGTCTACCAAAGTTAGAGGGATATTGTATCCCTTGCATCCCACAGTTAAATATAATGCATTGTTGTGGGTAGTGTCTTTTGAAGGCAAATCATTATTAGTGAAAATGATTGATTTGTCGGATTTCTCGCTAGTAAGCAAGCTAATGAGATCCTAAGGGGTTGTGTCTGTGCTTACAGACAAAACTGTTACAGCGTTCATGAGAGAATTCCTATGTTCTTTAGGAGTACTCAGGAGTTCCCAATGCTAACATTCGCCTTGGATTGGCAAAGTTGTTTGACCAATGGATCTTCCACCTCAAGTGGAGGTGGTATTGGATTTTTTACTTGACCTTGAGTTTGATTTTGTGTTGTTGAAGATCCATTTGGTGGTGGTGCTTGGTAGACTCGCCCAGAACGAGTTAAATGATCTATCTCATTTGGGTTAGTTGTAGGACTCACAAACCAAATTTCTTCTAGAGGCTTTGGACGCGCCTCCATTTCAAGATGTTCCATGAGTTGTGCTTGATGCCATTGTTCATCCAAGGAGAGATTCGATAAATCTTGTGACTTCCCCAAGAAATGATCCCAATAAAGTGCTCCATTTGTTTCATTATGTAAACAAGATGGAGGTGGGACGGCGGCATACTTAGAGACATATAAGTCTTGAAAGTCGTCGTCCCATAGTCCACATAATTCATTAGTTTCCCCTATGAGTATTGTGGATAGAGGTTCTCCTATAGGTGTGATATAGTCCAAAGGATTTAACATATAACTTCCCATATATATGGTCCTCATCGATGTGAAACACCCCTAAGGGGGATGCATTATTGTTAGGTTTAGGCGTGGGAATTCTCCCATCATCTACTAAATCTTGTATTTTGTGCTTTAAAACATAGCAACGTTCAGTATCATGTCCAACGCCTCCATGATAAGCATAATAAGCATTACCATTCCATTGAGGAAATCTTCTTTCTGGTGGAGTTCGTGGGTGGTGTTGGCCCTATTGGCGTGAAAAAACCTTTTTCATTTAATTTTTCTAACAATTCTTTATAGCTTACAGGAAATGGAGTAAATTTTCTTTCTTTTGTCCATTTTTTTCTAGGATCATCATATCGATTTGTGTTATTGTATTGCGTGGAAGTCGCAAATATGTCAATAAAGGACGATGCATTATCATTCCCCCTCTTGTAGTTATTCTTAGGTTGATGATGATGATGAGGTTTGTTTGCTTTTTCTTTAGCAAGATCATCTTCAATCCTAGTAGCCACAGAATAGACCTTTTGAAAAGTGTCTAAACAAAGCTAACGTAGATTTTTGTTGTACTATTCATGACAGTTGTCAATGAACTTTTGTACTAACTTGAGTTCAGGTGGCCTTTAGGCAAGGTGGGCCGCCTTTTCTCGCCATCTACCATAGAAAGCAAGGAAACCTTCATCGTCACCTTGCTTAAGCATCTCGAGTTCACGTAAAGTTGACTTAAAATCTACGTTACTCTCATATTGGGTGATGAAAGCCGAAACTACATCTTCTCATGTTGCCTTGAATTTTAGATCAACCCCATAGTACCACTCTCTCGCGGTTGGGTCTAGGGATAAAGGGAAAGTCAAAACATAAAGCTTAGGATCAACTCCCTTTAATGTCATAGTGCCAGTAAAACACATTAAATGATTTTGGGGATTATTGGTCACCTTAAATATTGACAAGTTCGTAGCTACGAACTTTTTCGGTAAAGCAAGTCCCGGGGGAGGAGCAAACTTTTCTACGTTAAAGTACTTGTTCCCTATTGTAGAACGAAGAAATAGCTTCTCCAACGACTTTTCTTTGATGGTGTAGACACCCATTTGTGCGTCCCCAAAACCAAATCCGGTGATGAGTACCTTTCACGTCGAATCATAATCAAATGAAGCGAAAGTGTGGAAAGTCTAGTGTTACGGATAGTTTTAATTTCTTTTCTCTTCTCTCTGTTTTTGAAAACTTATTTTAAGAAAACAGCCAATCCAGTTTGGTTGATCCATGATATGGGTCCAATAGTATTGTAGTTGGATGGGGCTTGACAAGACCTTTCTAACGATATATTATAAGCCCAATTCCGATGAATATTGAGGAAGTTATGGCCAATTTACTAAACCGGGCCTGGTTTGAGCCTTATGTGCGGCCCAATGATCTAGGGGAGGGCCTAATATGATTTATCATTCCTAATGCAATTAGGAATGGTTTTAGTCTTCTAGATTATTCTAGAAGGTTCTTTTCATTCCTAATTCAATTAGCATTGATAAATTGACTTTTATTGACTTTTCAAAGTTTTAATTAAAATCAAAAAACATTTTCGAGGAAAAGATACGATTTTATCCTCCTGTACGGCGAAACTTATCTGATTTTCAAAAACGCGTCAAAAACAATCCTGGCGAAACTATAAGCAACATTAAGGGTATCGATAAGAAGGTTTTCCCCTCTCTGTTCCCACTATCTCTTGAAATCGTTTGCCAACAATGGTTCTTCTCCCTTGACAAGGAGAAGACCTCTACTTGGGAATCGATAGTAAACGCTTTTATTGATAGGTACAAGTGCAATATCCAAGTTGAAACCGACCATAAACAACTTGAGATGCTAAGACAAAAAAGAGAATGAAGGCTTTACTTCTTTCTTTAATAAATGGAGGGAAACTTCCGCCAAGATGATTGAGGTCCCCACCGAAAAGGAGTCTGTGAGGATGTTTATTTAGAATCTCCAAGAAAAGTATTCAAAGCACTTAAAATATCAACACAACTTGAATACTTTCAAGGCCGTTTATGACATCGGAATTGAAATCGAAGACAACCTCGCAAAGCAAAAAGCTACTAACAATAGTAACCACGGTGGCTACAAAGGAAAGAAGAACGACAGTCCTTCTTCTTCAGAAAACGCCCACTCTAGTAATTATGTTATTACCTTTGACCATAATGGTGTCTTAGCCATGGACAATCAAGGATCTAAAAGGAAACCCAGGCGAGAGTTTACACCCATTGGAACGACCTACGATGTTGCTTTCGATCGTCTCTATGATCGAGGATTAATCAAACCTATTGGCCCTACCGAGGATCCAACACCAAAAAATCGATCTTCGAGATGGAATCCAAACTCCTATTGCAAGTACCATCGAGGGCGCGGTCATACTACTGATGAATGCTACAGGTTTCAAAACCAGATTCAAGATCTCATAGAGGCAAATAAGATCCCATTGCCTCTAGCTAGCGAGAAGACTGGATGATGTCGGAGCAAACAACACAAGACAGAGGCGAACTTCGACGACAAGATTTCATGACCTCTTTTTCTATTTCTTTTTCATTTTTTCCTTTCCCCAATAAGTCTAGCATAGGCACCTTTTCTTTTCCTTTAGATTAATTTTGTAGTTTTTTTCCTTTTCCCCTTTTTAATAAAATGAGCATTTATTTCCTTATATATGATCATTTCATTATATTGCATTAAATAAAAAAAACAAAAAAAAAATAAAAAAACAAAAAAAAAACAAAAAAAAATTAAATAAATAAAACAATAAAAATCCATGTCTAATTAAGCACAAGGTATACCAATGATTTGAGGCACCCCTTATAGCCACATCATATCTCCTTTCACCTTTCAAATATGCAATTCTTTCTTCATAAACCACTTTGAGCCTCGTCTAACGATAGACCCTTCTTTTTTCAACCTACATCTACCTAACCTTGGGATGGGATGGTGTGTTAACTTATGCAATTCTAAAAAAGAGCTTGAGTACTTCAAAAAATTAAAATAGCAAAAATAAGCAAAAATAAATAAAGTGTACAAAAGGGCAAGTGTTCCAATGTCTTTGATATGAAAATATCTTCGATAAGAACACGTCTCAAATTGCGTCTCTTATCAAGTGCTTGGTACCGTGCCTCAAAAACATGAATGCCAAGTGAGTGATAGACCGTATGATCGGGATTGCCCACACTTCCAAAAATAAAAAAAATGCTAAAGCAAAAAAGAGCTAAAAAAGAGTTAAAATCCTCAAGCATAAAAATATAAATATTCCAAAAGCAAAGTTGCACACCTTGGGGGCTTATCTAAGGTCTTGAGTCTTTTATCTCCTTCTTCTTCAACCTTTAGCCTAACCACGTTACAGCCCTTAAAAAGACCTTTTTTGAGGTATACATACACTTGTGCGAGGTTCGGCTAGAGCTACGTTCGGCTTGATTCCTAACGGATACGTAGGCAACCTCACATCGAGGTGCGGCCGTAATAAACATGCATTCATATTCACATTCACACACTTGCACCATGATCATATCAAGGACTCCCTATGCTCATCCCTTTTCACTTAGAGCTAGACTTGGGGGCTTTATCCCTATATCATTAGCTTACCTAGCCTAAGAGTCACCACCATTTGACTATTTTCAATAATATTTTTCCCACACACTTAGTCTTGCGGCCTAACTTTAGTGTCACTTTCACACACATCACAGATACATGACCAAATATACTTCCCTTAGGAACCCTTTGTCATGAAATCTTAACACAACATTGAAGCATGCCTTGGCATATCAACATCACTCATCATTGCATCACAAAGTATGAAGTGCTTAGTCTCCGTGCCTAAGTTACCCAAATACTTTCATCGTGGAGTCAACAATTGAGAAAGCCTAGGATGAATTAATCCTTACACAACAGTTGACTAAGGTCATTCAACATGCACCTTCAAACACTTCGATTCTTTTTTCGCGTCTTTCTTTTTCGGGAGAAAGTCGGTACCCTCCACAAAAATGTCAGAAATTTTTGTTTTTCTGCATTTCGAGTCATATACATAGCGAGTTTCATGATTCAACACTACGCACACACAAGTCATATCGAGTCGAGTCAACCTCGAGTCAGTCAATCACAGTGACTCAAGTTTATACCTTGAGTCGTGTCAAGTCAATGAGTCAAGCAATGCTAAACCTTAGGTCAGCCCTAAGATAATTAAAAAGATTAGCAAAGTTCTATAGTCAAAATAAATACAGGTGCAGCAGAATAGGGAGGACCCTACTACAATTCCTGGCGCCAGAAATATCTCAGCAACGACAGAGCTCGAAGCCTCTCAGAAAGGTGATTTCGACCTCATGCAGCAATTTCGGGTTCCTTGGTACGCTAGTTAGCCCCTATAATCAATTTGACATGATTAGTAGTCGGCTCGATTACAATCATAGTAAGTGATAAACCTGACGAAAGATCGTCTCACTTAGCTTAAGCGCCTAAGTATTGGCTCATTACAAGCACCAAAGCATCGGTTCAAAAGCAAGCAGTTAAACGACAATATTTCCAAATATGGATTGTCGCGCATTCTTATTAAACGACAATTTTTCCAAAAATTGGATTGTCATCCCCAACTGACAATATTTCCAAAATGGATTGTCGCGCATCTTCTTCAACGACAATTTTTCCAAGAATGGATCGTCATCTCTGGCAAAGTTTACAAGCGTGGATTGTCGTGCTCCTTCTTTGTTTGGCAAGTTTTTCCAAGTTCGGATTGTCATACATTCATAGATCGCTGGCAAGTTTTCCGAGATTGGATTGTCATACACCCAGTTCCCTATGGCAAAATTTCCCAAAGGATTGTTGTAGGTTTCTATTCATCATAAATATCGGCAAAGGTTCCTCAACGTGGATTGTCATTCATTTAAGCAAGTGGCAAATTTTCCCGAAGTGGATTGTCGGTCGACTCTTTTTTTGCAAATGTTCCAAGACGCGGATTGTCAATTATGGCAATATTTTCCTAAAAGAATTGTCGCATAGCGTCGACAAGTTTCCAAGGTGGATTGCTTTCAAGAGTTATATTCCAAGATGTGGATTGTCAATCGTAGCAAAGTTCTTATGAAAGATTGTTACGAAGCATTGGCAACATTTTCCCAAAATTGGATTTTGGCAAATTTTCCGAGGTACGGATTGTCGCTTCATCGTGGCAACATTTCCAAGGATGGATTGTTACGTGGCATTGACAACTTTCCCTAAATCGGGTTGTCATACATCATACAAGAGTTGTGTTGGAAACTATTACCAAATAAAAGAAGATTGTCGACATACTGGTTCACAAGCAGCAAAGCGCCCACGTACTAGCATAACAACACTAAGGATTAAAAAGCAGTGATCTTTTCGAAGACTATCACAGCGGAAATTGAACACATAAAAAAGAAGCTCTTTGTTCAGAGACGAGGGAACATCGAAACAGCAAGGTGGCGTTCCCTGGATTATAGAGAGTTGTCACAAACAACTGAGGATTGTTTCAAGAGAAGCAATATTCGATGGTATTCCCTTGCATGTGGAATATTATCAAAGCGGAGGAGGATCGTTTCAGGCGAAGCAATCTTCTATATTGGAAGCAGTTACAAGTGTAGTAGTTTTCAAGCGGGGTGACATTCTCTAGCTTGCAGAAGGTCATCAAAACAATCGGTTACTTTCAGAGACGTGTGCTCGACAGTGCAAGATACACGTTTCTTAACTCTTTTATCTGTTTAACTAATGCTAGTTTTGCAGGTATCGGCGTTGCAAGAGTGATTTAGGATCACAGAACGTTCTGAATCATTTTCCGTCCCTATCGATACTTTAACTTTCGTTTTCGAAACTTGCGTTTCTCCAAACTCAGTCAAAGTAGGGGCTTCTTTAGACACCCATTTGTGTCTCCCCAAAACCAAACACGATGATGAGTACCTTTCACGTCGAATCATAATCGAATGAAGCGAAAGTGTGGAAAGTCTAGTGTTGTAGATAGTTTTAATTTCTTTTCTCTTCTCTCTGTTTTTGAAAACTTATTTTAAGAAAACAGCCAATCCAGTTTTATTGGTCCATGATATGGGTCCAATAGTAGTGTAGTTGGATGAGGCTTGACAAGACTTTTCCAACAATATATTATAAGCCCAATTCCGATGAATATTGAGGAAGTTATGGCCAATTTACTAAACTGGGCCAGGTTTGAGCCTAATGTGCGGCCCAACGATCTAGGGGAGGGCCTAATATGATTTATCATTCCTAATGCAATTAGGAATGGTTTTAGTCTTTTATATTCTTCTAGAAGGTTCTTTTCATTCCTAATTCAATTAGCATTGATAAATTGACTTTTGTTGACTTTTCAGAGTTTTAATTAAAATCAAAAAGCCTTTTCGAGGAAAAGATACGATTTTAACCTCCTGTACGGCAAAACTTATCTGATTTTCGAAAACGCGTCAAAAACAGGCCTGGCGCCTGACTCCAGGCATTGGCGCTTGGAACCAAGCCTGGCGCCAATCAGCTAGTGCTGGCGCCAGCTCTGTTTTGCGTGCGCTAGCTCTGTTTTACGTGGCCAATTGCTTTGTTTTGATATTTTATCTTTTTGGCTGATTTCTCTATAAATAACGTATTAAAAACTTCATTTTGATTCACCTACAATCAGTTTTCATTCGCAATCATTAATTCTCTCTTAATCATTCACCAATTCTCATCAACAATCAGTTTTAATTCTCTTTCATTCTCTTTAATCATTCCCTATTTCGCCTTAAGATTTCCCTAATAAATTTATTCATTAATTCATCTTTCTCTTTCTTTCTCAAACCTTGCTTTTCAAATACAAAATTCCGCATTCACAAGATCTAGAAACACCTAGCTATATTCAAAGTTGCCTTCGCCCTAGACGTGAAACGTTTAATTTCTAAGGGTTTGGTCCCTAATCTCTCTTTCAATTATTTAATTTAATTATTTGTTTATTATTTTCCTTGAAGTTACTAACGTGTGTATTTTGTTATTAGAAAGAGGTACGAGGCATCAAAGTAAGTGCTTTAATGGTTTTCATTGAAATTATGATGTAGAAATCATGTTTAAATTGTTATTATGATATTCCTAATATCATGTCTAGGGAAATTTTAATATTAAATATGATTGTTACGATGCTTCCTACGTTCTTCCTAATATTTATGATTGTTAGTATCATGTTAGGGTTAAAGATTTGATTTTTATTGCTTAGTGACATGCTAGGTTTTGTTAATCTTGTTAGTATCATGCCTAGGATCTTGCTATTAATATTATGCTTTAACATAATTAATTTTATTTTATTATTATGTTGCTTGATGATATTTATTATTTATTTCTTGATCACGCCTTTTATGCATGTTTAAAGGGAACTTGGTACTTGTAATCATGCTTAATAAGATAATTAATAATCTTGTTAGGGTTAATTTGATTATAATTCAAGTGATCGCCAATAATAGTTTATTTGTGCATTACATTCAACTAACATAGATTAAACAGGTTTAGGGTTAATCCTATTGATTGCATGTTAATTAGATAGCGCACATGAATACGATCAGAATAAAGTAGAGGCCTATTATTAGGGCAGGTTCAATCTCTTTTAGGTTGGATTTGTACCTTCATCCCCGAACCCTAATTTGGTTCAAGACCTTATGGAGTTGACGATCTCTTGGATCGTTAAGGGGTGTAACCTTTACCTCGTGAACGGTTTACGAGTTCCTAAAACTTGTTGGCGACTCTTTTGTTCTATCTTCTTCCCGTTTGGACGCAGTGTATGATCACAGTGGGGTTCAACATTATTCTTTTCAGCCTTTTCCATTTTCTTAATTCTTCTCTCCTCGGTCTCTTGAGCCTTTTCCTCTCTCAAATGAAAAATCTCTTGTTGAAGTTCCTCGATGGTTGGCATTGTTGTTGGACTAGTATTAGTTATCGAAGGAAAGTGGTTTGAAAGGGGTTGATCTTTGGGTGGTAAACGTCGAATGCGAGTGCCCAGGGGTCCTCTTTCCCAAGCTTGGAAACCGGCCCTAAAGGAGTACGAAAGGATAAGTAAATCGATACGCTTGTTTAAAAAGGAAAAAAAAAAGAATAGACGCAAAATATATTCAAACGGATAACATCACCCTTAACAGTTCTTCAATGAAGATATTGTTCGGACGAGTCAATTTGTTTTTTGAGAAATCAAAATTGACTCGTTCAGTGGGCGGGCGCAAGTGACTCAGTTGCGCGCGGCTGTCGCGCGCAACGGAATCACTTGCGCTGGGAGGGGTCGCGCAACTCAGTGAGTTGCGCGCGCCACCTGCTCGTAGAATTTTTTTTTTTTATTCGAGCGTTTTTTTTTGTCATCGTTTTTTTTATTCGATTTTTTTTATTTGATTTTTTTTATGCTATCCTTTGAATATGACGCTAAATCACGAAGAGACAACTTCGTAATTGGGAACCTAAACCAAACTAAAAAAGAGAAAAAGAAGACTATCCTAACACGTTGCATATAGTCACATAATCACATAAGCATGTCATAAGTCAAGATTCACGCAATGCCGGTCTAAGGTCAAAAGGCTTGGGTGTTAAAAGGTATCATATCTTCAAAAACGACACACAAATCAATCACTCAGCATGTTGACTCATGGCATCGCCCTCCCAACATTTTGTTGGCGATATGTTGATTTCGGGATAGAAGCCTAGTGTTGGCGACCCCTAGTTAATGAGCCAATCCCCAATGGTTTAGGTGTGTTATGCTTATACATGATGCAATGTTGTTTTTTTGGTTTTTACTTTTGTGCAAAAGGAAGATAATATGTGTTCAAGTCTCGCTCTCTAACTAGAGATTATCCAAGTTAATTCTCGTTACAACCCATAGGCAACCTAGTGTTGGAACCTTGGAAAATAACTACGAATTAATCATGTAACCTCTAAATCCCTAGTGGAGTCGCCAGCGTAAGGAGGGGGATCCCATCGTAAGGGGTCCTCTCCTTAAATTCCCATGGCCACTTAAAAGCCTAGGACTTTACACTTGTTAGGGTGTAGTAGGATTTGAATTCCTGACTGTTTAGGGGACCTTGAATTAGAATTGATTATATCAAAACGCTTTTTTGTAAGAAATAAGTTGGGAGTCGCCAATGAGTTTTAGGAAAAACTCATAAACCTCGTTCATGCCTTTCTTCCACGTGGAGTTCATGGAATAATTAGCACGAATCATAAGTTTACCCATGCCCAAATTGGTCTATAAACCAGAAATGAGTTCAGGAGCGAGGGTACTAAAATAACTTTCCTTTTAGAGGGAAATCGTTATCCTAGCCCTAGTGCGGCCTCTACTAGATCTTCGTTTTTTACAATTTCATCACCAAACAATATATGCAACGCAATACCTAAAAACTATGCTAGTTGATTTTATTTACACATATTAATTCACGTAGGAATTACATCGTAATGCCGTTTTTCTTATTTAATCAAATTCGTGAAAAGGACAAGAAAATAAATAACATTCGCCTTGGCTTAAGTGATCAACCAACAATTATTTGATTCAATTCTAATATTTTTTTAACGCAAGATACTACGTGGAATTGATTAATTAATTATTTTAAAGATGATCAAACAACACTAATTAATTAATTAAGGTTCTTTTAAACAAGAAAATAAATGTGATTTAACTAAGTGCTCGGGAATTTACCACTTCTCTTTGCTAGATCTCCGTTTAGAACACTTATGTACTCTTTTTTGTTGGGGAACCTCCACCGTAGTAACAAAATATCAAAAGGGTGAGTGTTTAGGACAAGAGGGGCTAGGTTGCACAAGTTCACAAGTATTTCGCCAGAGTTTTAGGTTATTTTCTGTCTGTTTAAGCCTCGGTTTAAACTCTTATTTATAGGGAATGATTAGGTTTAAGGTTTCGAGCATTCTACCGCAACAGGTGTCGCGCGCAACAGGATGAGTTGCGCGTGGCATCCCAGCGCAAGTGATTAGGTTGCGCTGCTATGGGCAGCGCAACTAATTGTCTTGTGCGCGACTTTATAGTAAGATTCTATTTTATATTTTCCGTATAATTCTGAATCTTCTGCAGCGTAACTCTAGAGGTTGCGCTGGGTGTCGCGCGCAACTGAACGGCAGCCCAGCGCGACTGTTTGAGATGCGCGCGGCTTTTTCTGCGACAGCACTAAAATTTAACCTAGGCGCTCCTAAATCCGTCATTATTGGGTTTTAAGCACGGGCTTAAACCTAATTATGATCGATTTTAGTTAATTGGACCTTTGTTTTGGATTTTATCTTTAATTTGGGCTATTCTTTTGTGTTTTGTGGCTTAACTAGTTTTCCATAAGCATTTTTCACTTTGATCCAACAAAATATGGTTTTATTTATCGTCATTGCACTTCCTATCGGGACAGGAGGCCAAAAGTAGATGTCTACAAATATTATTATGTTGCTTAATATTATTGCTATTGCTTGATCACAACTTTTCTTACAAGTTTAAAGGGAATTTGCATTAGAAATCACACTTTTTAAGATAATTAATTATTTTATTTAGGCTTATGTGATTTTACTTTAAGTGATCGCTAATAATAGTTCTGTTTGTGCTTTAATAATCAACCAGAAACATAGATTAAACAGGTTTAGGATTGATATATTTATTGTATGTTGATCTTAAAGCGCACATGAATATGAGAAGAACAGAGTAGAGGCCTATTTAGAGCAGGTTCAATATCTTTTAGGTTGGATTTGTACCTTCATCCCCGATTATCCAGTCATGGTACAGGACCAAAACTATGGAGTTAGCAATCTTTGTGATCGTGAAGGGGTGTAACCTTCACCTAGTGAAAGGTTTATAAGTTCCTAAAACTTATTGGCGACTCCTTTACTCTAGCTTCCTTCCCTTTGGACAGCACCATGCTTGAATGCATGATCACAGTGGGGCTCAAGTTTGGGTGCTTGAAATATTCCCTACAACTAGAAATGTTATCCGGCTTAGAGATCACCTTATCAAGAGCACCTTTCGGAACACAAGAAAACCCCCAAGGACACTTAGGAGGGATAGACTTCACAGTGCGAACCCCTTTGAGAACAAACTATCAAGAAGAGCCACATCAAAAACACAATTTGGATCTCGCACCAAACCATCCACTTGCCCAATATAAGTACTAGAAGCGAGAGCTTGCGGCTTGGAAAAATTATGAAGCACAAAACGAACAATACCATCTCCTTCATAAGGGTTGTCACATCCTCACCCTTACCATGGCGACACTTAGAAAGAAGCTTATATGTTTTGTAGAAAACTCCACATAACCAAATCTCCATACGCGTAAAAGTAGATTCCGCCTCAATATACTTAGCCAAATTAGAAGTAAGATTATGTTGTGTGATATCTCGCGCACTAATACAACAATGATGATCACAAAGATCCTTGATCAAAGAACTTTTAGTTAGGCCATTTCCACTCTCATCTTGACAACCACAGAAACTTCCCAATTATTATTATTATTATTATTATTATTATTATTATTATTATTATTATTATTATTATTATTATTATTATTATTATTATTATTATTATTATTATTATTATTATTATTATTATTATTATTATTATTATTATATCTCAAAAACAATAGTCATACAACCTACAATAAATTAGTGGGAAGCCGAGATACAATCTGGGCCCCCACTCCTCTAGAAATAGCAAAGCCTACCCTAGTGAATATATGAGCTGCAGCACGAGCCCCTATGTCTTGCGTCGTCGAGAACCTCTGAATCCGCTTCAGCAACGCAACGGCCTCCTTCTCCAATTCCCCAAGCGAAGAAAAAGAAAAGGGAATGAAACCATATCCAATCACCAGACAACGAGCTTCATACTTAACCCATTTTTTATGAGCCGCATCAGCCACAACCCGTCCTGGAATAAAGTCAGAAAGGCCTGTTTGTGGCAATGGAGAAGACCCTGTCAACTCAGCACAGACATCGTGACCACGATCCCATGAATAAAGTAACACATCAACAGGTCTGAGGGCCCCGTCATTCCCTCCAGACAACCCTATGTCAACCTCTTTTCTTGCTGAAATCCCTGACCAATAGAAAACATCAACAAGTGTATCCCGAACAACATTATGCTGATGTTTAATACCCACAATACCAGCACAAGACACCGCATGATCACCGAAAATATCCCCAGCAAAAACCCTCGAACAAGCAGAGCACGGTGTCGAGACAGAGACAATGGAACACCCATCTGATAACACAACACACATCGGTATGTCTTAGCGTTCATCATCTGACCCAATCCAGAATTAGGGACTGCCTGAAGCCAAGCAGAGGTGTGATCACCCTGTTGCGACTTCCACAATGCCGATTGCCGAGTTGACAAAGAAAAGGTGGATTCTGCAGAAGCGGTAACCTTTGTGAAATATATATCTGCCAATTTCTTCATGAGTTTAGGGGCAATGATTATTATTGTTGTTATTATCATCATCATTATCATTATCATTATCATTATCATTATCATTATCATTATCATTATCATTATCATTATCATTATCATTATCATTATCATTATCATTATCATTATCATTATCATTATCATTATCATTATCATTATCATTATCATTATCATTATCATTATCATTATCATTATCATTATCATTATCATTATCATTATTAGTGTTACTACTATTACTATTACTATTATTATTATTATAGAAAATTTACTAAACCCTATAAAGTCAATCGATTTACAAGAAATTAGTGGGGAGCCAAGATACAATCCGGGCTCCCACCCCTCTAGCTAAAGCAAACCCGATCTTGCTGAAGATGTGCGTTGTACTTATTGCAATTTAGACCGCACCTATTTTAGGTGTTTTTGTCCCTCGGGAGAGTTACGGCTCGAAGACTAGTCCGACTGCGCCTGTACCTGCAAAACAACGGAGGCTTCGGGTGGTTGGAGCTTCGCCTCCTACGATCAATTTAGAACGCGTTGGAGAATGTGAAAAAGGTGCGAAAAGTAAAGTGGGATCTTCTCGGATTCCGAGATCAGGTGTTTTCTTTGATGAGAGAGAATGTAGGGTAAGTGTAACAAAATGATTGAATTTCCCCCAAAGAATTGGGATATCTTTCTATTTATAGGGTCATTGTGAATAGTTCCCTCTCTTAGGCATTCAATCCCAAATTTGGTGGGCTTAACCGTTTTGCGGAATTCTAGGGAATTGGGCCTTGAAGGCCTCAATTTCAGCAAGTATCTGAGGCTGATAAGTATCAGGTAGTGAGTAGCCCAGGTGGAACTATCCAGGCTTGACATGTGTCTCTCTCTGCTTTGTCCACATGTTTAGGGTATTTTTACCCTAAACATTTGTCCCTCACAGGTATCACGTGGCAAACCACGTGGTTCCTGTGAGATGCTGAATTTTGGGAGTGGTGAACGGTAAAAAGACTGTTCATCTTTTGGGGTGTGACGGGGATGCCCCACCCCCCCCCCCCCCCGCGTTTAACCCCTCTATAAATAGGGTTTTACCCCTTCTCTTTCCCCTCACTTTTCTTAAATCATTTTTACTTTTTAGAGAGAGAAAAAGAGAATAGAGAGAGAGACACTGCCCTCGCTTGTGTACTGAGTATCGAAGCTTCCGTCTACGTTTTTGAGGAACACATCCGGTCACCGTCTGAAGCTGTTTTTTAGATTTTTCAAAGCTAAGTTAAAGGTAACCGCCTCTACTCTCTTCCCGCTTTTTATACTTTTTTTGTTTATGTACTTAGACTTCTAAAATAGAAATGGTTCTCCATAGACACACACGACACCGCCTAGGTATTTTAGATGGTCTCCTTTTACGGGTAAGTCTAGAACGGGGGTGCCTTTTATGGACATTTGGACCTGCTTTGCTCATCCCCAAATCCCTCTGTCTTTGTGTCTATGTAGGACGCCATGGCTAGAGTAAAAAAGACGACCACCAAGCCTAAGATCCGGGGTGCTCGGGAAGTGAGCGCCAATGAAATTATTCCGGACGAGGAATATGAAGGATCGGAGGAGCAGGCAGAATCTTCTCCGGGTGGCACCTCCTTTAACCCTTAGTGACTCAATCCTGGGGGAGTCAGGCGGCGAGGACGCTGCCTCCTCCCAAGACTCTGACGGAGAGGATTCAGAGAGGAAGCCGCTGAATGATCCGGATTAGAAGCATCGGGCTCTAATCAAGGAGATATTGCGACTGACTACAAGCAGCCGCTTAGGGGGCTAGTTTTGCCAAATCCCTTAGAAACTATGATGCTCTCTAGAGATCTTACTACCATGAGGAGCAGCTTTCGAGCATTTTTGCGGATGCACATCCTGTTGGAGAAGGCTGGCCAATAGAGGTTTTGCCTACGGAGGCAACGATTGCCTAAGAGGACGACGTTGACAACGCCGACAACTACTTTGGCTGTTATGAAGGTGTGATTAGAGCCGACCTTCGTTTTCCTCTCCATAGGGGAATTAAGAAAATTTTAAAGCGGTATGAGTTAGGCGTCTGGCAACTCACCCCAAATTCATGGATTAATATACTAAGTTACATCGCCGCCTGCGAGTTTCAAGATATAAAGCCAAGTTTTGTGACCTTTGCTCACATGCACTATTTGAGCCGGGCACTAGGCGGGTATGGGGCGTGGTACACATTGACTACTCATCCGCAGTATCTGATGTTCTTAGACAAACCGTCCAAGTGGACCGGCTGGAAAGAGAAGTTGTACTTAATCTCCTTGCCCAAACTAGGACATAACCGGTTCCTACGCCAGTATAATAAGGACCCGACATTGGTTGGGAAGAATTGAGCCCTCCCTCGCATTTTGTCTAGGGCTTATGAACAAATAATGGAGCCTGGGTTCTTTAAGACTACGACTGAGCCCTTGGAGGATAGGACCCATATAATTGTCCCTAAGAACTGGATACCCCATCTAGATTTTTTGAAGGATGAGGCCATCCTTTCCGCCAGTTAACTTAGCACCATGTTCTGACAGGGTAGATTCACTATACATCCGGTAATCAGCTGCCAATATTAATGCACTATCTGTTTATTGGCCTATTTAACCAACTGTTTGCTTTCTTTTTTTTGCAAAAGAAGCACTAAACATGGTTAACCCAAACAAGACACCTGCAAAATCAGCTGCTCAGCTGAGGAAAGAGAAGCTGCTGGAGAGGAAAGCCGCCTTGGATGCCAAGGAGGCTAAGAAGAGAGGGGTAAGACCGCCTGCTATGCTTATACCCTTTTTCTTTAACTTAATAATTTACCGGTTGTGACCCTTTCTCTTAACTTAATAATTTACCGGTTATAACCCTTCTTTTCATTTGTAGAGTGGGAACAAATCTGTTCCCTACTCCATTACCAAAATGTTCAAGCGGCCGGGGGATAAGCTGACAAAAACCTCAACTAAGATGTCGAAGAAGAATCCTTCCCAATCCACCCCTTCAACTGACCCAGATCATCCTAGAACAGAGGGTAAGGGCCCGGCTATGATGAAAGCTTTGAGATAAAGCTTAGAGCGAGCTGCTGGGAGACAGCTGGATGCCTCTACGACATCAAAGAGTGGCAAGCCACTCAATGTTGCAGTCGGCGCTGCAACGACTGAAGGGGGAGAGTCCTCTCAACTTAAGACCCAAGGTAAGACACGTATCAAACTCCCCTGGCCGCTTGACTTCATGCGAGTCAAGACTCAAGTCATCCCCTTTGGAGGTTCAATGAGCGAAAGATTAAAAACTTGACGACTGCTAATGACGCCGCTAACAACAGAGTGTCTAACCTTGAGCTATACCTAAAAACTGCACAATCCGATCTTAAGGCATTGGAGGGGGCTGATCAGGAAAATTCCAACTAAGGGAGGTGTCAGCCGACTGGGGGTTGAGCTTGTTCGACTGAGGAACAAGCACCAAGAGGAGATTTCTAAGGAGCAAAGCGGGTTGGTTGTTGAGAATGAACGGGACACTGAAGCTCGTGTGAGGATTGCATGGAGACTTCTCCACCCAACCATTGAGTTTAAGGTGCTCAAGATGAGATATGATTACGCCACTGCGGTGTATGACGCTCAAGTTCTAAATAAGCAGGTCTGCCTCCATTTAAGGCATAGGCCTTAGAGCAAGGCTTTGAGGTTTTAGATGATGAAAAAGAGACGGCTGCGGATCAGGTTGATCAAGTCCAGGCTAATCAAGTCCCAGTTGGGAAAAACAAAGCAAACCTCTCAGCCGGCCAAGACTAGCCGGAGCAGACTCAACAGCCTTAGTTCAGCCACCCTTGTATATTCTGCGGCAATATGCCAACTTATTTTCTTCGGCCTGTGAGCCGAGTATGTTTGTATTTACCGACTAGGGAGTCGGATAACAATTTTTATTTTTCTTCCAGATGTATCTCCGGTTACAAATATCACTCGGCCTTTGACCGGTTTTAAATGAAATTTGCCGATTGATTCGGTTTGCTTAACTTGTTTCAATTTTGCACTATAATTTTGCAATTTTTCCTAACTCTTTTATAGCATGCGGCATTCAGTATACCGGCTACCCTTGCCCTTGGCGGTTGTGTGATTGGTTTCAGTACTTCTCTGATTAATTGACTTGGGGACTTTTGATACTTTAAAGAGTATAAGATCCCAGGTCAATCAATCACAGTAGTGATTTCCCCAAACTAAGTACACATCCATCCACACGCCAAGCAAGTAGCCGTTTACCCAGCCGGAGAAGTAGCTGTACTATAGCCCTTTTCCTCCATCTAAGATATAGCCCTTTTGATAAGGCATGAGGAAAATTGCCGCCTAGCACTTGATGAGGCAAGAAACAAATTGTCCGCCTGACAAATGCCCCCCACACGGCTTAGGGACCGTCTGGGGCACCTGCAATCCATTGCACTTTGTCCATTTTCCCCGTTGGGCGGATTGGTACAATTTCGTCGAATAATCTAAGTAAGAACTTCAGTCGTCAACCGGCTGATGTCGTTAGATATCCGACTTTTGAGCTTAATCATTCTTTAGAGTATTTTGGTCAAACGGGTATGAGTTCACCAATTTGATCGTTCAATCTTTGTCGTCTGTATGGGTAGATAGAGCACTTGGTTAATTGGATGGGAGATACTCTCTGCGACAATTCCACCCGGATGGGTGTCACCGGATGTCTTACTCATGTTGGAGCAGATGAATTTATAAAATAAAATATCATCCGGCCATCGGCCTCATAGTTTGAACATTGATTTAGCCACTAAGTTTCTAACTTAGTTTAATTCATTCAGTTGACCGTCTGTCCATTGTATAGGCGGTATTTTAACATTACACATGTATATATACGAGGTAATTAACAGAATTGAAAATAAAAGGCAACATTTTTCATTGATAGGCTTTTTATTTACAAATCTCATAAATAGTACTTTTTCAAGTTGTCAACGTTCCAAGTCCTTGGCAGCCACCTGCTATCTAGAGATTCCAAGTAGTAGGTGTCGTTCTTACTTCCTCATAAATCTGGTAGGGGCCTTCCCATTTAGGAGTTAACTTTCCACTCTCATTGGCCCTACCAGTTGCCTCCATCTTTTGTAACACAAAGTCCTCAACTTTCAAGGGTCGTTTGTGCACTCTTTTTTTTTAGGTATGGATCATTCTTAGACGGTAAAAATCATGACGCAAGGCATCATTGCCCCTACGCTCCAGGAGTGAGTCCATGCTAGCCGCATGCACTACTAGAAAATAGCATGTTCCCAACGGAAAAAATTCTGTTGGAAACACCTTGAAATCCGTCGAAAAAGGGGTTTCCGATGGAATTTCGTCAGAAGGGGTTGTCGGAAAAGGCTTAGTAGGAAAAACGGTATCTTCCAACGGAAACACTTTTCCGAGAAAATTTCCAACGGAATTTTTCGTTGGAACATTTTTTCTGGGCACCGGAGAATCCGTTGTAAATTTCCGAAAGAATTGGAAATCTCCGTCGGAAAAAAACATACGTCAGGCCACCACCGCCACGGCATACCACCACCTCCAACCGCATATCACCACCTCCAACACTAAACCCACCTAAGCCAAGAGCCACCAACCACACACGCACGCACACAAATCAGCGCCACCCACCACCACCACCACCCCACCAAACCCAGATCCACCCAAACCCAGATCTAAACTCGAACCTCGAACAACCTAAACCCAAATTTAAACCCACCCACCACGGCCCACCTAACCTAACCTACCCACCACGGTCCACCTACACCCGACACACTTACCACGGTCCTCCTAAACCCAACCCACCCACCACAGAAAATAACAAAATTACTGAAAATTAATAAAATAAGCCACCACATCCACCACGACACCAGCCACCATATCCACACCCACCACAGCAACAACCGAACAACCGAACAAAAATAAAATAAAAAAATTAAAACTCGAAAAAATACCTTAATAACCATATTAGCTTTGAATACTTGAATGTGGTTTAATAGGCCAAATTCGACCATGAAAAGTACTGATCTACACTTTTCATGGTCGAGTTTGACCAAAAAAAACCATTAATGTCACACCGAGAAAGAGAAGAGAAATGAGGAAAGAGAAGAAAGAAGGAAGGGGTGAAGGATAGAGGAAGATAAGAGAAAGAAAAAATGAAGGGGCATGATAGGAAGAGAAGTAGGAGGAAAGAGGAAAGAGGAAGAGGAAGAGAAGAGAAGAGAAGGAGAGGGCGGAGGAGAGAGAAAGAGAAGAGGAAGATAAGAGAAGGAGAGGGCGGAGGAGAGAGAAAGAGAAGAGGAAGGGCGAAAGTAAGAGAAGAGGAGGAGTGCGCTTTAGGGTTATAAATTAAGAAGGGTTTGTTTTTATATGATTATATTCCGACGAAATATTCCGTCGGATTTTTTTTATATGATTATATTCTGACAGAATATTCCGTCGGAAATTTCCGACAAATTGTTATTCCGTCAAAAATTTCAATTTCCGACGGAATATTCCGTGGGAAAGCCTATATATTCCGACAAATTTATATTCCATCGGAAATTTCCGAAGGATTTACGACGGTTTATTAAAATCCATCGGAAATTTCCTACGCAATAAAAATCCGTCGGAATTTCTGACTTTTCCGACGAAATTACGTTTCTATCTGAACCAGTCCGTCGGAAATCAACCTATTTCTTGTAGTGATGGCCTCCCAGTTTTCCTCTTCATCTCATAGCATGACTCGTAGAGTCGGCTCATAATGCTCGATGGGAAAGACGGCTTCGGCACCGTAAATCATGAGAAATGGGGTTTCACCGGTTGGCCCTTTTTCAGTTGTCTGGATGGCCCATAGGACATGAATTAACTCTTCAACCCACAAATCACCGGCTCTTTCAATTTTCTTTTAGATGCAGGTTGAGATGAGTTTGTTGAAGGTTTCAACTTGGTCGTTTGCTTGGGATCGGCCGACTGATGCAAAACAATGTGAGATCCCATGATCTCTTAACCAAGTCTTGAGCTTGGGCGTCTCAAACTGAGGGCCATTATCGAACACCATATATATAGGTACCCCATACCAGGTGATGATGTTCTTCTAAATGAAAGAGATGACGTCCTTTGTCTAGATATTCTTGACTGCCTTTGCTTCCATCTACTTGGTGAAATAATCCACAACCACCAGAATATAGCGCTTTTCGCTTGGTGAAGGCGTATAAGGACCTAGAATGTCCATGCCTCATTTAGCAAACGGGACTAGTCTATGGATTGCTATCAGGTTAGTTGCTGGCTGATGGATGAGCTTGCCAAACCTTTAGCACTTGTCACATTTTCTGACCATCTCCATGGAGACTGCCTCAAGAGTGGCCAGAAATAACCTTGCCGCCTGGTCCCGACAGTCGAGGATCCGCCGCCTATGTGGTAGGCATAGTATCCCGAGTGCATATCTATGAGAACTTCTTTCCCCTTTTCTAGGGTAACACACTTCAACAACGGATTTAAAAAAACCTGCCTTGAAGAGTTCTCTTTCTTTCATCTCAATGTTTGCAACACGTTTCTTTAATATGGCCGCCTCCTTGGATGAATCAGGGAGCGTGCCGTCTGTCAAATATGCCTGGAAGCCATCCATCCAGGTATAGTTTCGGTCAAGCACTCCAATGGGTTTTTCATCAGAATACTCCTCTTTTCCATAACTTCCCAGAAGACCGACTGAGGCGTATCATAGTAGGCGAAGGATGCCAATTTTGACTGAGTATCTGCCTAGTCGTTTTTAGACCTGGGCACTTGACTTTGATGAAATTCTTCAACTGTCCCAGCCTCAGCTTTGACAACCGATAAGTATTTGATCATAGCCGGATGGGTGGCTTCATATTCACCATGGTATTGGCTAATGACCAGCTGAGAGTCATAGAAAGCGTTAGTTTTTGTTGCCCTTGCCGCCTTTCACATGCAGATGCCGGTTATCTAGGCTGCATATACCGCCTCATTATTTGAGTCTTGGAACTTGTACCGTAGTGCATATTCATATTTATCCCCTTCTAAATATTGACAGATTATACCTGCACCACATTCGTTCATAGTAGAGCTCCCGTCTACATACACCTTCCAAACCCGATCAAGGTTATCCGGAGCAACCAGCTTAGTCATTTCAACAATGAAGTCGGTAAACGCCTGACCCTTCATTGCCTTTCTTGGTTCGTAGGTGATTTCAAGACTTTGCATTTCAATAGCCCATTTGAGCATTCTACCTGATGAATCCAAGGTTTTCATTGGCCGCTTGAAGGGTTGATATGTATAGATCACCACCGGATGTGCCAAGAAGTAAGGGTTCAACTTCTTAACAACCATGTAAAGAGAAAGGTCAAAATTTTCAACCATGGGGTACCGAAGTTTAGCATTTCTTATAACATGCTAATGAAATAGACCAAGAGCTAAATACCGTCTCTCTCATCAAGGAGAACGTCACTTAGGGCATGATATGAGACGGTTATGTACATGTAAAGCGGTTCCTTTGACAAAGGGCTAACAAGTCTTGGCAAGGAGTGTAAATGTGTTTTCAATTTCTAAAAGCCCGCCTCAACATCATCTCCCCATTCAAATCTAGTCTTCTTCCTGATTGCTTGGAAGAAATAAAGGAATTTGTCACCTGACCGGCTCAGGAATCTCCCAATCGTAGCAAGGCAACCGGTAAGCCTCTAAGCTTCCTTGACAGTACAGGGTAACTTCATGTCAATTACCGCCTGTACCTTCTCGGGGTTAGCCTCTATCCCCTTTTGATTAATCAGGAATCCGAGAAACTTCCTAGACTCAACACCAAAAACACACTTTTGGGGATTTAACATCACCTTATGCCGCCTGAGTGTGGGTGAAGGTTTCTCGGAGATCAGCAAGGTGATCCGTCTGTAGCTTGGATTTGACTATCATTTCATAATATATGCCTTTACATTTTTCCTAATCTGATTAATGAAGATTGTATTAATCATTTGTTGGAAAGTAGTCGGCGCATTCTTCAAGCCGAACGACATCACTGTATAACAGAATAACCCTTGATCAGTGACGAAGGCCGTCTTCTCTTGATCTTTTTTCCACAAGGGTTTCTGGTGGAAGCCGGAGTAGGCATCCATAAAATTCATCAAGGCATGCCTGGTTGTAGAGTCGACCAGACTGTCGATCTTTGGAAGCGGATAACTGTCCTTTAGATATGCCATGTTAAAGTCATTGTAATCTATACAAATTTGCCAAGTATTATTCGGCTTCTTTACAAGCACCACGTTCGCAAACCAAGCGTCTAACAACTTTTTAACCTCGGCAGTTGCCGCCTGACTTCTCTCCTAGCCATGATTTCTTTTATTTTGCTGGATGGGCTTCTTTATTGGATCCACGGCGAGTTTGTGGACAACAAGAACCGGGCTAATGTTTGGCATCTCTTCCACTTCAAAGGAAAAAATGTCTTTGAATTCATTCAGCAGGAGGTGCAAGTCTGCATCCAACCTTTCAAACGCAGCCGTCCCCACCTTCACAGTTCACTCTAGATGGCTATTGTCCAAAGGAATATTAATGTGCTCACCAACCGGCTGGAGACGAAGATCATCTGACTGTTCCCCGGTCAGTGATTGCTATTTCTTCTTCTTATTCACCTCCAGAAGTTGATCAACTTTTCTTATCTTTACGGGATCTGGAGGGGGTAAATCAGGGTCCTTGACATTATTAAGGTCGATTAGCTACTTCGGTTCACCGGCTGCAGCAGTCGTTGGTAGGGATGTCAATGGGGCGGGGCCGGGCGGATGTTGGTCTTCCTATCCCCATCCCCGCCTAATATTTTCATCCCCATCCCCATCCCCATCCCCATCCCCGCGGCGGGTCCAATTTTCATTCCCATCCCCGCCCCACCCCCCACTTGGATATCCATCCCCACCTAATCCCCACCAAAGACCCGCCTAATCCCCACCCAAGATCACCTAATATCCGTATCTCAAATACACAATCTTACATAATTAATACGAATTATAAAATAAAACATTCTATACACATTTTTGTGTTATAATATAAGTGTCGTACAAAGTATTATAATTAATATTGTATTTGGTAATTATTTTATAAATAGAATAAAAGTATGTAATTTGCTTTAAAAGATATATAGATGTGGGTATGAGGTGGGGATGGGGCGGGTACGCAGTGGGGCGGGGCGGGTACAACTTAAAATCTACCCCCGCCCCATAACCCATGGCGGGTATGATTTTTATCCCCATCCCCGCCCCACCACCCGCCAAACCGAGACCTCTCCCCGCCCCATTGGGACGGGGATGGGGCGGGTCTCCTACTTGACCCGCCCCGCTGACATCCCTAGTCGTTGGTTTGAGGTCTGAGAGATACCATTCCCTTGCCGTCTTCTGATCCCCGTTGAGGGAGCCAACAAAGCCATCATCCTTTTCATACTTGAGTAGCATGAGAGCTGGGATGATGACGCCCTTACACTCGTTCAGAGTGGGTTGCCGAGATTGATGTTATAGGAGGTGTTATAAGTTACATGGCCGAGATTGATCTTATAGGCGATCATCTCTTTAACCACCAAAAACCGGACGATCATATGTCACCCTTTTCCCTTTTGCCCCAGCAAGATGGGTAGATTAATTTGTCTTACTAGGTGCACGACCTCTCCCCCAAAGCCAAGTAATGGATGGGAGACGTCGTGCAGGTTATCCAGCTTATAGCTCAGCTTGGACAGACACTTGTAGCTGATGAGATCAAAGGAGCTACCCGTATCTAGAAGGATCCGACCAACCAGCTGGCGACCTTACACTCAATGACGACTAGGTCATCATGTGGCCGATGGTGTAGACACCCATTTGTGTCTCCCAAAAACCAAACCTAGTGGTGAATACCTTTTACGTCGAATCATAATCGAATGAAGTGAAAGTGTGGAAAATCTAGTGTTGCGGAAAGTTTTCTTTTCTCTTCTCTCTGTTTTTGAAAACTTATTTTAAGAAAACAACCAATCCAGTTTGGTTGGTCCATGATATGGGTCCAATAGTAGTGTAGTTGGATGGGGCTTGGCAAGACCGTTCCAACGATATATTATAAGCCCAATTCCGATAATATTGAGGAAGTTATGGCCAATTTACTAAACTGGGCCTGGTTTGAGCTTTATATACGACCCAATGATCTAGGGGAGGGCCTATTATGATTTATCATTCCTAATGCAATTAAGAATGGTTTTAGTCTTCTTGAATCTTCTAGAAGGTTCTTTTCATTCCTAATTCAATTAGCATTGATAAATTGACTTTTGACTTTTCAGAGTTTTAATCAAAATCAAATAGCATTTTCGAAGAAATTATATGATTTTATCCTCCAGTACGGCAAACTTATCTGATTTTCGAAAATGCGTTAAAAACAGGCTTAGCGCCTAACCCCAGGCCTTGGCGCCTGGAACCAGGCCTGGCACCTAGAGCTAGCCATTGGCGCCTGGCGCTAGTGTTGGTGTCTGGCGCCAGCTAGCAAAGGGTGGCGCCAGCCCTGTTTTCTATGCGTCAGATTCTGTTTTGTTTAATTTATCTTTTTGGCTGGTTTTCTTTATAAATATCGTATTAAAAACTCCATTTTGATTCATCATCTACATCCATCATTTACCAATTCTCACGAATATTCATTGACAATCAGTTTTCTAATTCTCTCATTCATCATCTCTCTCTTTCTCTTTTCAAAACTTGCTTTTTACATACAAAATTCCGCATTCGCAAGATCTAGACACACCTAGCCATATTCGAAGTTGCCTTTGCCCTAGACGTGAAAGGTTTAATTTCTAAGGGTTTGGTCCTAAATCTCTCTTTCAATTATTTAATTTAATTGTTTGATTATTATTTTCCTTGAAGTTACTAACGTGTGTATTTTGTTATTAGAAAGAGGTACGAGGTATCAAAGTAAGTGCTTTAATGATTTTATTGATATTATGATGTAGAAATCATGTTTATATTGTTATTATGATATTCCTAGTATCATGTTTACGGTAATTATAATATCAAATATATTAAATATGATTCCTGCGATGCTTCCTATTTTCTTCCTAACATTTATGATTGTTAGTATCATGTTAGGGTTAAAGATTTGATTTTTATTGCTTAGTGACATGCTAGGGTTTGTTATTAATCTTGTTAGTATCATGCCTAGGATCTTGCTATTGTTATTATGCTTTAATATTAACATGAACATGATTATGATTATAATTGTTATAATTGTTGATTATTATTATTATTATGATTATTATGTTGCTTGATATTTTATTTATATTTATTGCTTGATCACACCTTTATGCATGTTTAAAGGGAATTAGTACTTGTAATCACGCTTAATAAGATAATTAATAATCTTGTTTAGGGTTAATGTGATTATAATTCAAGTGATCGCCAATAATAGTTTATTTGTGCATTAAATTCAACCAACATAGATAAACAGATTTAGGATTAATCCTATTGATTGCATGTTAATTAAAAAGCGCACATGAATACGATCAGAATAAAGTAGAGGCCTATTATTAGGGCAGGTTCAATCTCTTTTAGGTTGGATTTGTACCATCATCCCCGAACCCTTATTTGGTTCTAGACCTTATGGAGTTGACAATCTCTTGGATCGTTAAGGGGTGTAACCTTCACCTCGTAAACGGTTTACAAGTTCCTAAAAAACTTGTTGGCGACTCTTTTGCTCTATCTTCTTCCCTTTTGGACGCCACCGTACTTTAGTGTATGATCACAGTGGGGTTCAAGTTAGTGCGATTTAAGGCTTGAAATTACTCCCTACAGGTGGAATTTGCCCCGATCCTTCTTAATGATGAGCACGTCCGGGAATGTTCCACTGGTGGACGTCTATCCATCATCAATTGAGTGGATCGTCTTCTTCAGATGATCCTTAGTACCCCTTATGGTTGGGCCACCGTATGCGAATCCGCCAACTATAGTGTAGACCAAGTCTTTGTCAGTGTCTGAGCTACTAGTAGGCTAGACAGTCTTAGACGATTGTCTTGGATTCATCTTGGAAGTTATTTTGGACTTCAAGACATAGGACTTTAGCAAGCCCTTATTAGCTAGACGGTCCAACGTCTGCTTAAGACTATAGTAGTGGTTGGTGTCATGGCCGACTTCCTCATGGAAGTGACATTATTTATTCTTGTTTCGCGACTGAACGGAACTCTTCATCGCATTCGGCTTCTCAATGGTCAGCCGGTCCTTTATCTCCATGGAAATGGAGTGGCAGTGTTTATTGTACTCGAACAGTGAGACATATGGCTTGAATTCTTTCTTTTTCTTTTTGGACGACTGATCAAGCTCATCAACCGCCCAAACTTATTTCTATTTTTGCTTTCTTTAACTTTCTGAGTCGGCTGAGTAGACTGACTTTTTTTTTTCTTGTTAGACTTCTTGTAGTCTGAATGATGGCTGGACAAATTCTTGAACTCGTATCGTGAGACATACGGCTTGAATTCTTTCTTTTTCTTTTTGGACGGCTGATTAGGCTAATCAACGCCCAAACTTCTTTTCTATTTTTGCTCTCTTTAGATTTCTTAGTCGGCTGAGCAGACCGACTCTTTTTTTTCTTGTTAGACTTCTTGGAGTCTGACTGATGGCTGGACGAGAAAAGGTAAGTAGCTTGAATAAAGCTCTCCGCCTCTATTTACGCCTCTTAAAGGTGAAAACCCTCTTTCGGAAAAGGTTGAACTTAAAGGTCGACCCATCCTTCAGACCCTTGAAGAAGTCTGTGTAGGATACCTCCTCAGACAGCCCCTTGTAGACACCCAAATGTGTCTCCCCAAAACCGAACCCAGTGATAAATACCTTTCACATCGCTTCATTATCGAACAAAGTGAAAGTGTAGAAAATCTAGTGTTGAGGATGTTTTTATTAAAATATTTCTCTTTCCATTTTCAAATATATTTCATTTCTTACTCCTATTTATAAAAATATAAAGTCCAATTTGGTTTGATCCATAATAAGGGTCCAATAATAGTGTAGTTGGATTGGGCTCGAAAGAGCTTTCCAATGATATATTATAAGCCCAATTCCGATGAATTATGAGGAAGTTATGGGTTAAATTAGATTAGGCCCAATTATTTTTAAAGTGGCCCGATGATCTAGAGGAGGGCCTATTAATTATATTTTAAGGATGTATTATTTAGAATAAAATATGTTAAATCTGATTTTGAAAGCTACTCGGACGCTTAATTACCTGTAACCGGTTTGTAAGGTAATTACGCGTGGAAAAGCGCGTTGATTTTTGGACCAACGCGAGACGATAGAGTCGTCGCCAGGCCATGGCCTTCGTCGCCTGGAAACGAGCTTGTCGTCTGGCGCTGGATCCTGTCGTTTGTGACATGAGGTATTTTATTTCGAATATGATTTTCGTCGATCCCGTGCTATTTTTCCTATAAATAGGGGTCGTATCTCCCTGTTTTCAAATATCTACATCAATAATCTCTCTCTCTCTCTCTCTAAAAGCTAGAAACTTTCTATCTCTTTCTTCTTTTTCTAAACCTTCCCTCTCTCAAAATTCCTCACTCATTAGCTTTGGAAACACCTAGTCAAGTTCGAAGTTGCCTTCGCCCTAGAAGTGCAAGGTTTGATAATTCTGAGGGTTTGGTCCCAAATCCCTATTTCAATTATTTAATTTAATAGTTTTGATTTATTCTTTTCCTTGAAGTTACTAACGCGTGTATTTCTTTATTAGAAAGAGATACGAGGCATCGAAATAAGTGATTTAATTGTTATTCTTTTGATATAAAAATCATGCTTAGATTATTAATTTGATTCCTAGTATCTTGTTAGGATGTTTTATTGCTTCCTAGTATCATGTTTAGGGTTAATTAATATTTCTAATATCATGTATGTTTTTTATGATGTCTCATATTTCTTTCCTAATATCATGTTAGTATCATGTTAGGGTTAAAGCTTTGATTTTTGATGTTTAGTGACATTCTAGGGTTTGTTATTAATCTTGTTAGTATCATGCCTAGGATCTTGCTATTAATGTTATTCTTTAACATGATTATATTAATTATGATTTTTATCATGATCATTATGATGATTATTGTTTATTTTTTAATATCATGTTGCTTGATGTTTATTATTATTATTGCTTGATCACACCTTTTATGCATGTTTAAAAGGAGTTTGTACTTGTAATCACGCTTAATAAGATCATTAATAATCTTGTTTGGGCTATTCAAGTGATCGCTAATAATAGATTTGTTTGTGCATTAATATTCAACCAACATAGATTAAACAGGTTTAGGGTAAATTTATGTAATTTCAACTCATAATCACTTATAAATATGTAATTATTAGATGGTTTGAGAAAGAATTAGTTTATAAGTTGAGAAATGAAGAAAATAGGCAAGTGAGAAACCATTTCGGCTCAAAATGGCTTTATTTTGATGAAATGGACCCAAAAACTTAGAACTTAGCTTCTTTTATGTCATTTCAAGTCACAATCACTTATAAATATGTAATTATGAGATGTTTTGAGAAATAATACGTTTATAAGTTGAGAAATGAAGAAAATAGGCAAGTGAGAAGTCATTTTGCCCCATATGGCTTTATTTTAATGAAATGGACCCAAAAACTTAGAAATTATCTTCTTTTACGTCATTTCAACTCACATTAACTTATAAATATGTAATTATGAGATGGTTTGAGAAAAAATAAGTTCATAAGTTGAGAAATGAAGAAAATAGGCATGTGAGAAGCCATTTCGGCTCTAAATTGGTTTATTTTGATGAAATGGACCCAAAAACTTAAAACTTAGCTTCTTTTATGTCATTTTAAGACATAATCACTTATAAAAATGTAATTTTGAGTTGGTTTGAGAAAGAATAAGTTTATAAGTTGAGAATTGAAGAAAATAGGCAAGTGAGAAGCCATTTTGGAAAGAAATTGCTTTATTTTGATGAAATTGAGCAAAAAACTTAGAAAATAGCTTCTTTTATGTCATTTCAAGTCACATTCACTTATAAATATGTAATTATGATATGGTTTGAGAAAGAATAAGTTCATAAGTTGAGAAATGAAGAAAATAGGCATGTGAGAAGCCATTCCATTGAGTGAGTTAAGAAAAAAAATAATGGCTCAAAATATTTTTTAAAAAAATTGCACTTTCCGCCGAGGCCGGAACAGCCGAGGGAGCCGCCCCCACTGCCGGAACAGCGAAGCAGCCGCCGCCGCCGCCCTGGCAGCCCCCGCCGAGGCCACAGCAGCCCCGACAGCCGCCTACCGAGGCTGCTGAAGCCCAGGCAGCCAGCTGATTCCTAGGCCGGAGCAGCCCCGGCAGCGGCTACCGAGGCCGAAGCTGCCCGGGAAGCCGCTCCGGAGGCCGAAGCAGCTCAGGGAGCACCAGCTGAGGTCGTCGTTGCCTCGGCATCGGAGATGCGGGCCGGGAAGTCGTGTTATTTTGGCGGCTTTATTTTCTGAGGTGCATTTAGAGAGTATCTAACGGTTATTTAACACTAAAAAAATTGAAAACAAATAAATTACCTCGATAATCAACCTGACCCACACACGTGGTCAATCAACGAAGCTACCTATAGCTTGCCAAAGCTTTGTTATCTCAATCTCCTCTATCGGTACGGGTAGTGGGATGTCTTCGAACCCCTCAACCACCGAAGCGATCCCAACCGAGTAATGATGTGGCCCCGCCGTAGCACCGGTCGTCGCTTGTGAACTACCATACGCCATGAAACTCAATTGCATACTATTCGCATGCCCCGGGGCTAGAAGTGCACACCGGGTGTCTTCCTACACAAGTACAAAAAGAAGATAGTTAAATAGGTCTTTTACTACACCATAGATAATATAACGAAATTCATTAAGGTAGAGAGTTACAAATCACCTGTAAATCTGGATATTCATGCGGTGTTGGATTATCAAGCTCCCTCGAGTCTGCATGTGTAGGAGTAGGAACCTGCAACAGTTCATCAATCATGCCACCTCAGATCTCAATTAACTCAGTATTTTAAAACTTTTAATAACCCAATTGAAATTACCTCAGGTAGCACATCTTCACCATGTATCACTTTCTCCTTGTCCTTTTGGTTGAGAACACGAGTCGACTGGTGTAGTCACGAGGAACAACAAAGTCAGTAAGTTCATCTGCCTCGCCCAAGCATTGAATTCACCTACTAACTCGTTGCGTACTTGTTCCTTAATTGATGCCACCTTGGCATCCAACTCCCCCGGTGAGTTAACACTGGCTTGAGATCTACCCGATTTCGTGTATTCTAGACCCGTCACCTTTTCCCATCCAAGCAATGACCCTCCCAAACCTACTACTTGTCCTGGATGGTATGGCCTTCCCAAAGCCATGGTGAAAGGGTCATTCTCCACACTTTGGACCAAACTGTCCTCCACCAGCTCTTGAGTGTGCTCAAGCTGTAGCAAAAGGAAAAAGGATGTCAGTAATACAGTTAATTGTTTGTATAGTGATTTTGATGCAAAAGCGACTTAAAAGTCAACAGTTCATAGGTGATTTACAAGTTTTTCTGCCATTTTTTTGGTTTTCGGACCCTTGATGACCTATTTTCTGGTTTCCTTATCAAACGTATGGAGAAAACAAAAGAAATCACCAGCACGACTCACCAAAGTAGTGATCGTGGAACTGGAGGGTTCCTTCGATGCCACTAGAAGCGATGTAGGGTATAAACCCTTTTTCATCCACTCAGGTCTCTTATCAACAAATGTCTTAGCCCCCATACAATGGACGTACTCCTTCTTCTCTGCATTTTTTTTATTTTTCTCTCGAAGTTCCTACATAAAAACAAATGTTAGTATCAGTACTACAAAAAGAGTTGAGCTATTATTCAATTGAGATTAGATTATGTACACACCCAAATGTGTCTCCCCAAAACCAAACCCAGTGATGAGTAACTTTCATGTCGAATCATAATCAAATGAAGCGAAAGTGTGGAAAGTTTAGTGTTGCGGATAGTTTTAATTTCTTTTTCTCTTCTCTCTGTTTTTGAAAACTTATTTTAAGAAAACAGTCAATCCAGTTTTGTTGGTCCATGATATGGGTCCTATAGTGGTGTAGTTGGATGGGGCTTGACAAGAGCTTTCCAACGATATATTATAAGCCCAATTCCGATGAATATTGAGGAAGTTATGGCCAAATTACCGAACTGGGCCCGGTTTGAGCCTTATGTGCGGCTCAATGATCTAGGGGAGGGCCTAATATAGATTTATCATTCCTAATGCAATTAGGAATGGTTTTAATCTTCTAGATTCTTCTAGAAGGTTCTTTTCATTCCTAATTCAATTAGCATTGATAAATTGACTTTTGTTGACTTTTCAGAGTTTTAATTAAAATCAAAGAGCATTTTTGAGGAAAATACGATTTTATCCTCCTGTACCAAAATTTTTATCTGATTTTAAGAAAATGGATGAAATTCCAGATCAGTGCCAAACGCCAGCTGTAGCGCCTGGTGCTATGCTTGGCGCCTGGCGCCAGCATTGGCGCCTGGCGCTAGTGTTGGCGCCTGGCGCCAATGGCCGGCGTTGGCGCCAATCCATTTTTATCAGCGCCAGACTCTGTTTTGATATTTTATCTTTTTGCATGATTTTGTTTATAAATAACGTCCTGAAGACTCCGTTTTCGATAACCAGTTTTAACCAGTTTTCATCTAAAAACCAATTTTAACCAGTTTTCATCAATTCTCAACAAATCTTATTCTCTCTCATTCACCAAATCTCATCAAGATTCTCTTGATTACTCTCTCTCTCTCTCTCTCTCTTTTTCTAAACTAGCTTTTCTCAAATACAAAATTCCGCATTCATCAGATCTAGATACACCTAGCCATATTCGAAGTTGCCTTTGCCCTAGACGTGAAAGGTTTAATTTATGAGGATTTGGTCCAAAATCCCTCTTTCAATTATTATTTAATTTAATTGTTTGTTTATTATTTTCCTTGAAGTTACTAACGTGTGTATTTTGTTATTAGAAAGAGGTACGAGGCATCAAAGTAAGTACTTTAATGGTTTTCATTATTGTTATGATATAGAAATCATGTTTAGATTGATATTATGATATTCCTAGTATCATGTCTAGGGTAACTTTAATATTAAATATGATGGTTACGATGCCTTCTATGTTCTTCCTAATATTTATGATTGTTAGTATCATGTTAGGGTTAAATATTTGATTTTTATTGCTTAGTGACATGCTAGGGTTTGTTATTAATCTTGTTAGTATCATGCCTAGGATCTTACTATTATTATGCTTTAACATGATTCATGATTATTTTTATAATTGTTTTGATTATGATTATAATTTTATGATTGTTATAATTATTATTGTTATGATTATTATTATGTCGCTTGATGCTATTTTTATCTATTGCTTGATCACACCTTTTATGCATGTTTAAAGGGAATTGGTACTTGTAATCACGCTTAATAAGGTAATTAATAATCTTGTTAGGGCTAATATGATTATAATTCAAGTGATCGCCAGTAATAGTTTTATTTGTGCATCAAATTCAACCAACATAGATTAAATAGGTTTAGGGTAATCTTATTGATTGTATGATAATCAGAAAACGCACATGAATACGATCAGAATAAAGTAGAGGCCTATTATTAGGGTAGGTTTAATCTCTTTTAGGTTGGATTTGTACCTTCATCCCCGAACCCTTATTTGGTTCAAGACCTTATTAAGTTGACGATCTCTTGGATCGTTAAGGGGTGTAACCTTCACCCTGTGAACGGTTTACAATTTCCTAAAACTTGTTGGCGACTCTTTTACTCTATCTTCTTCCCTTTTAGACACCACCGTACTTTTGTGTATGATCACAGTGGGGTTCAAGCTAAGGGGATTAACGCTTGAAATTATTCTCCACAGTTTTTGGCGACTCCACTGGGGAGGATTTCTATTTTAATTCCTGAATTTGTTTCGGCAATGATTTAGAATGAGTGAATGAGACACGAAACGTTCTAAGTATTTCATGTGCGTAATTTTGATTAACATTATTGTTATATGCATAAAAAATATCTCATTGGAAAGACCATCCGTAATGATTTAAAAACATAGGATTTTACACGTAGGAAATTTGAGGAATATCTTTCACAACTAGGACCCAAATAACACTACGCGAAACTTGAAAATTTTATCGAGCACAGAAACCTGCTGAGGCATGTAGGAATTAGCGCCAGAGGCCAGAGCATTGGCGCCAGAATTTTAACTGTAGCGCCAGACGCCAGCATTGGCGCCAGGCGCTACAGCTAAAACCTGGCGCCAAGCTCTATTTGCTGGCGCCAAATTCTTCCAATACCGAGCTAGAAATATGCGTTGTAATTTCGACCAGTTTTTTGTATTGTTTGCTCGATCCTACTTCCTGATTGAATTTTTTCTCACTTTTTCTGAATCCCATATGTGTTCTATATATGGACATAACCCTCTGGGAATTCATGCTCCATCTACCTAATTTAACGCTCTGAGCATCAAAGGGTACATCCGAGATTATTGAATTCACCAAACGATGGAAGCGAGTTTTTTCTAAAACTCGCGGTGTCCCATCCACTTGCGCCAACCCTTCACGGTTAGACTTCCGCGCGGTGCATCTGGACAATTAACCATGGACCTTCTATTGACTAAACCATATCCCGAACTTTAGAGAACTAGAACCATGGTTAGGTTGCAAACTCATTGCATCATATTGTGCCTACTTGACTAATTGTGCATTATTTGTTGTGCATATATTATGTTTTCTTAACCGTTTGTTTGACTTGTGTTGAGATTAAATGAATTAATGACTTACAGAACTTTGCCTAATTAATTAATTAATTAATTAATTAATTTGAGTAAATAAAGTCTAATATTTTAATCAAAATTGACCTAGTACGACTTTAGGCATACCCCTGTTGATTAATAACACCGAAAACAGTCCCAGATTGAAGCTCCAGCATTGGCGCCAAACTCTAGACTATAGCGCCACTATGTGGAGTGTGGCGTCTGGCGACAGCTTTGTCGTCTGGCGCTACACTACACAGTGCGACGCTAGTCCTGTCGTTTTGCCGACAGTTTGGATTATTGGTCGAGTCATCACCTAGTGTCTAATTAATCAGTTTGCTAATTAATTCGGTTAAATTTCGCTGTCAATAACACCTTGTCGAGTCATTACTTGAGTCTAGTCACATAGTCTAGCCACATGGTCATGACATGAGTCTTAACATGTCACCTACACTCACTAGTCTTAGCACACACTTTGAGTACACATCACCATGGCCATGTCTTAGGTTCATGCATGAGTCGGTATTTTCCGTCATTTGAGTTGGGGGGTAGATTCTACACCTAATTCTTCATATCCCTCCATCTATATCATTCTTCTTCACACTCTATCCCAATATTTCTTCACTTTTTCCATCCATTACATGTTGAATAAAGTTTGAGTCAAATAATTAACAATAAATATCCCCAAATTCCTTTTCCACAGTACTTGGTCGAGGAGAGAAGGGCGATTAATCAAGGACAACTTCTTTATTCAAGTCTCACTTTTTGATAAACCAATTCGTCAAAAGAGGAAGGCTAAAAAGATAATGGCAACTCAAGAAGAGGTCAATGAACTTAGGAATCAATTGAATGACGTGACTGAGGTGTTAAAGGCCTTAACCCTCAAGATTGATGACCCTGTGAAGCAACAACAAATGAATCTCATGCAAGAAAGTTTGAGAAAGTTATCTAGTGACTATAAATTTCAAGGCATTAGTTCACAAGGGGTCTCGCTGGACAAGGAACTTCTTCCGCATAAGTTCAACGCCACTGACATCCCTAAATTCAAGGCAATAGATAACCCTTATTTCCATCTAAGAGCTTTCGAAACTATAATGAACATTCAGGGTATCGATAAGAAGGTTTTCCCCTCTCTGTTCTCACTATCTCTTGAAACCGTTTGCCAACAATGGTTCTTATCCCTTGACAAAGAGAAAACCTCTACCTAGGAATCGATAGTAAACGCTTTTGTTGATAGGTACAAGTGCAATATTCAAGTTGAAACTGACTATAGACAACTTGAGATGCTAAGACAAAAAGAGAATGAAGGATTTACTTCTTTCTTTAATAAATGGAGGGAAACTTCCGCTAAGATGATTGAGGTGCCCACTGAAAAAGAATCTGTGAGAATGTTTATCAAGAATCTTCAAGAAAAGTATTCAAAGCACTTAAAATATTAACACAACTTGAATACTTTCAGTGTCGTCTATGACATAGGTATCGAGATCGAAGATGACCTCACAAAACAAAAAGTTACTAACAATAGTAACCACAGTGGCTGGAAAGGAAAGAAGAACGACAATCCTTCTTCTTCCGAAAACGCCCACTCTAGTAATAATGTTAGTACCTTTGACCATAATGGTGTCTTAGCCATGGACAATCAAGGATCTAAAAGGAAACCCAGGAGAGATTTCACACCCATTGGAATGACCTACAATGCTGCTTTCGATCGTCTCTATGATCGAGGATTAATCAAACCTATTGGCCCTACCGAGGATCCAATACCAGAAAATCGATCTTCGAGATGGAATCAAAACTCCTATTGCAAGTACCATCGAGGACGCGGTCATACTACTGATGAGTGCTACAGGTTTCAAAATCTCATTCAATATCTCATAGAAGCAAACAAGATCCCATTGCCTCTAGCTAGCGAGAAGACTGGGTGATGATGAAGCGAATGACACAAGACAAGAGGCGAGCTTCAACGACAAGATATCATGACCTCTTTTTCTATTTCTTTTTCATTTTTTCCTTTCCCCAATAAGTCTAGCATAGGCACCTTTAATTTTCTCTTCCTTTAGATTAATTTTGTAGTTTTTTTTCCTTTTCCCCTTTTTAATAAAATGAGCATTTATTTCCTTATATATGATCATTTCATTATATTGCATTAAAAAAAAAAATCATTGCCGAATTAAGCACAAGGTATACCAATGATTTGAGGCACCCCTTGTAGCCACATAATATCTCCTTTCACCTTTCAAATTTACAATCCTTTTTTCATAAACCACTTTGAGCCTCGTCTAACGATAGACCTTTCATTTTTCAACCCACATCTACCTAACCTTGGGATGGGATGGTGTGTAACTTATGCAATTTCAAAATGGCTTGAGTGAATTCAAAAATTAAAATAGCAAAAATAAGAAAAAGCAAAAAAAATAAATACAAGTGTACAAAAGAGAAAGTGTTCCAATGTCTTTCATATGAAAATGTCTTTGATATGAACACGTCTCAGATTGCGTCTCTATCGAGTGCTCGGTACCGTACCTGAGAAACATGAATGCCAAGTGAGTGATAGACCGCATGATCGGGATTGTCCACACTTATTAAAATAAAATAAATAAAGCAAAAAGAAAGAGCTAAAAAAGAGTTAAAATCCTCAAACATAAAAATATAAAGATGCAAAAGCAAAGTTGCACACCTTGGGGGCTTATATAGGGTTTTGAGCCTTTATTACCTTATTCTTCAAACCTTTAGCCTAACCACATTACAACCCTTAAAAAGACCTTTTTGTGGTATACACACTTGTGCGAGGTTCGGCTAGAGCTACGTTCGGCCTGATTCCTAACGGATACATAGGCAACCTCACATCGAGGTGCGGCCGTAATAAAAATGCATTCATATTCAAATTCACACACTTACACCATGATCATATCAAGGGATCTCCTATGCTCATCCCTATTCATGTAGAGCTAGACTTGGGGGCTTGATCCCTGCATCATTAGCTTACCTAGCCTAAGAGTCACCACCATTTAACTCTTTTAACAAATAATATCTTTCCACACACTTAGCCCTTGTGGCCTAACTTTAGTGTCACTTTCACACACATCACACATACATGACCAAATATACTTCCCTTAGGAACCTTTTTCATGGAATCTTAACATAACGCTGAAGCATGCCTTGTCACATCACTCATCAATCATAATCATCATTGCATCGAAGTATGAAGTGCTTAGCCTCCGTGCCTAAGTTACCTAAATGCTTTCATCATTGAGTCAACAATTGAGATAGCCTAGGATAGATTAATCCTTGCACCTTGAGAGATAGTATCAAACAACATTTGACCAAGCTCATTCAACATGCACCTTCAAAAACTTCACTTCGATTTTTTTTTCTTTTTTCGCGTCTTTCTTTTTCGGGAGAAAGTCGGTACCCTCCACAAAAATGATGGAAATTTTTTTCTTTTTTGCATTTTCGAGTCGCACAATCAACATTATGCACACACGAGTCATGAGTCACACGTGTCATTTCACTTCGAGTCGAGTCAACCTCGAGTCAATCATAGAGAGTCAAGTTTATGCTTTGAGTCGTGTCAAGACAATAAGTCAAGCGACGTTAAACCTTAGGTCAACCCTAAGATAATTAAAGAGATTGGAAAAGTTCTATAGTAAAAAATAAATACAGGTGCAGCAGAACAGGGAAGACCCTACTCCAGCGCCGGACGAAAACATCTAGAGTTTGGAAATAGATGTCAGCGCTTGGCGCTAGATCACAGCGTCTGGCGACAGAGTCAATTCTTGGCGCCAAAGATATTTCAGCAGCGACGGAGCTCGAAGCCTCTCAGAACAGCAATTTCGGGTTCCTTGGTACGCCAGTTAGCCCGTATAAGCAAATTGACATGATTAGTAGTAAACTCGATTACAATCGTAGTAAGTGATTGACCTGACAAAAAATCGTCTCTCTTAGCTTAAGCGCCTAAAACACTGGCTCATTATAAGCACCAACAAATCGGTTTAAAAGTAACGATAACATTTCCAAAATTGGATTGTCATCCCCAACTGACAATATTTCCAAAAATGGATTGTCGTGCATCTTCTTCAACAACAATTTTTTCAAGATCGGATTGTCATCTCTGGAAAAGTTTCCAAGCGTGGATTTTTGTGCTCCTTCTCTATTTGGCAATTTTTTCCAAGTTTGGATTGTCATCACTGGCAAATTTTCCAAGTTCGGATTGTCATCACCGGCAAGTTTTCCAAGATTGGATTGTCATACACCTAGTTCCCTATGGCAAAATTTCCCAAAGGATTGTTGTAGGTCTCTATTCATCATAAATTTTGGCAAAATTCCTCAACGTGGATTGTCATTCATTTCAATAAGTGGCAAATTTTCCCGAAGTGGATTGTCGGTCGACTCTTTAAATGTTCCAAGACGCGGATTGTCAATAGTGGCAATATTTTCCCAAAAGGATTGTCGCATAGCGTTGGCAAATTTCCAAGGTGGATTGCTTTTAAGAGTTTTATTCCAAGATGTGGATTGTCGATCGTAGCAAAGTTCTTATGAAAGATTTTTACGAAGCATTTGCAACTTTTTCCCAAAATTGGATTTTGGCAAATTTTTCGAGATACGGATTGTCTCTTCATCGTGGCAACATTTCCAAGAATGGATTGTTACGTGGCATTGACAACTTTCCCTAAATCGGATTGTCATATATCATACAAGAGTTGTGTTGGAAACTATTCCCAAATAAAAGAGGATTGTCGACATACTAGTTCACAAGCAGCAAAGCGCCGATGTATTGGCATAGTAGCATTAAGGATCAACAAGCAGTGATCTTTTCGAAGACTATCACAGCGGAAATTGGAGGCATATCAATCAAAAGCTCTTTGTTCAGAGACGCGTGGACATATTTTTCAAGATCTTTTGCTCCAGAGACGCGTGGACATATTATTCAAGCTCTATTGTTCAGAGGCGCGTGAACATATCCAAAAGAGAGAAGCTCTTTGTTCAGAGACGAGTGAACATCGAAACAGCAAGATGGCGTTCCATAGATTGTGGAAAGTTGTCAAAAAGCAACTAAAGGTGATTTCAGGCAAAGTTGTCTTCGATAGTATTCCCTTGGACGTGGAATATTATCAATGCGGATGAGGATTGGTCGAAGCGAAGCAATCTTCGATAGTATTCCCTTGGACGTGGAATATTATCAATACGGACGAGGATTGTTTCAAGCAAAGCAATCTTCGATAGTATTCCCTTGGACGTGGAATATTATCAATGCGGAAGGGGATTGTTTCAAGCGAAGCAATCTTCGATAGTATTACCTTGGACGCGGAATATTATCAAAGCAGAGGAGGATCATTTCAGACGAAGCAATCTTCCAAATTGGGAGCAGTTACAAGCGTAGCAGTTTTCAAGCGGGATGGCATTCTCTAGCTTGCAGGAGGTCATCAAAACAACAGTAAACGGCAGCAAATCGGTTACTTTCAGAGATGTGTGCTCGACGGTGCAAGATACGCGTTTCATAACTCTTTTATCTGTTAACTAACGCTAGTTTTGCAGGTATCGGCGTTACAAGAGTGATTTAGGATCACATAACGTTCTGAATCATTCTCCGTCCCTATCGATACTTTGACATTTGTTTTCGAAACTTGCGTTTCTCTAAACTCAGTCAAAGTGGGGGCTTCTGTAGACACCCAAATGTGTCTCCCCAAAACCAAACCCAGTTATGAGTAACTTTCACGTCGAATCATAATCGAATGAAGCGAAAGTGTGGAAAGTTTAGTGTTGCAAATAGTTTTAATTTCTTTTTCTCTTCTCTCTGTTTTTTAAAACTTATTTTAAGTAAACAGCCAATCCAGTTTGAATGGTCCATGATATGGGCCCAATAGTGGTGTAGTTGGATGGGGCTTGACAAGAGCTTTCCAACGATATATTATAAGCTCAATTCCGATGAATATTGAGGAAGTTATGGCCAAATTACCGAACTGGGCCCGGTTTGAGCCTTATGTGCGGCCCAATGATCTAGGGGAGGGCCTAATATAGATTTATCATTCCTAATGCAATTAGGAATGGTTTTAGTCTTCTAGATTCTTCTAGAAGGTTCTTTTCATTCCTAATTCAGTTCGCATTGATAAATTGACTTTTGTTGACTTTTTAGAGTTTTAATTAAAATCAAAGAGCATTTTTGAGGAAAATACGATTTTATCCTCCTGTACGGCAGTTTTTATCTGATTTTAAGAAAACGCGTGAAATTCCAAATAAGCGCCAAACGCCAGCTGTAGCGCCTGACGCCAGCATTGGCGCCTGGCGCCAATGGCCGGCGTTGGAGCCAATCCAGTTTTATCAACGCCAGACTCTGTTTTGATATTTTATCTTTTTGACTGATTTTCTTTATAAATAACGTCCTGAAAACTCCGTTTTCGATAACCAGTTTTAACCAGTTTTCATCTAAAAACCAATTTTAACCAGTTTTCATCAATTCTCAACAATTCTTATTCTCTCTCATTCACCAACTCTCATCGAGATTCTCTTGATTACTCTCTCTCTCTCTCTCTCTCTTTTTCTAAACTAGCTTTTCTCAAATACAATATTCCGCATTCATCAGATCTAGGTACACCTAGCCATATTCGAAGTTGCCTTCGCCCTAGACGTGAAAGGTTTAATTTCTGAGGATTTGGTCCCAAATCTCTCTTTCAATTATTATTTAATTTAATTGTTTGTTTATTATTTTCCTTGAAGTTACTAAAGTGTGTATTTTGTTATTAGAAAGAGGTACGAGGCATCAAAGTAAGTACTTTAATGGTTTTCATTATTGTTATGATATAGAAATCATGTTTAGGTTGTTATTATGATATTCCTAGTATCATGTCTAGGGTAACTTTAATATTAAATATGATGGTTACGATGTCTTCTATGTTCTTCCTAATATTTATGATTGTTAGTATCATGTTAGGGTTAAAGATTTGATTTTTATTGCTTAGTGACATGCTAGGGTTTGTTATTAATCTTGTTAGTATCATTCCTAGAATCTTACTATTATTATGCTTTAACATGATTCATGATTGTTTTTATAATTGTTTTGAATATGATTATAATTTTATAATTGTTATAATTATTATTGTTATGATTATTATTATGTTGCTTGATGCTATTTTTATCTATTTCTTGATCACACCTTTTATGCATGTTTAAAGGGAATAGATACTTGTAATCACGCTTAATAAGATAATTAATAATCTTGTTAGGGCTAATATGATTATAATTCAAGTGATCGCCAATAATAGTTTTATTTGTGCATTAAATTCAACCAACATAGATTAAACAGGTTTAGGGTAATCCTATTGATTGCATGTTAATCAGAAAGCGCACATGAATACGATCAGAATAAAGTAGAGGCCTATTATTAGGGCAGGTTCAATCTCTTTTAGGTTGGATTTGTACCTTCATCCCCAAACCCTTATTTGGTTCAAGACCTTATGGAGTTGACGATCTCTAAGATCGCTAAGGGATGTAACCTTCACCCTGTGAACGGTTTACAAGTTCCTAAAACTTGTTGGCGACTCTTTTACTCTATCTTCTTCCCTTTTGGACGCCACCGTACTTTAGTGTATGATCACAGTGGGGTTCAAGCTAAGGGGATTAACGCTTGAAAACCATACAAACTTACAATGGCTTTCTTTTGAGTCTTCATTCTAACAAACTCTTTCCAGTCTTCTTTTGACACGATCGGCCATTTTTGGCACGGGAGAAGGTCATCCTCAATAGCTTTCTTCTTCTTTGATTTCTTCTTCTTCTTGTAGATCCACCCATTAGTAAAGTTGGTCTTAAAGCTTCTGAATCTTTCCGCTAATAAAGATTCAAACACCCTTCTCTTCTCGGCATCATTAGGAATAGAAAACAGCCTCTACAAGCACAAATATAAACCGATTATTAGTTTCTATTTACTAACAACCATAAGGTTAAGGTTTCTTAAATTGTCTAAATGTGCCAAAAACAAACTTACCCTTGTATCATCCCAAAAGATTTGAATAAAACCTGGAGGTACTTGCCGCATTACAAGTGTAATGGGGATTTTCCGGGCAAACATGCCAACCTGATTAGCATAATGTCGACACTATTTTCCCCCGGGTCGGTCGTTGTTGTCATACTCCATGACCATGGGACCGTTCGGTTTCTTAAAACTTCTCGTCGGACCCCTTTCCTTTCTTTGAGCCCGCCGGTGCCTTTACCCCCCCCCCCCCCTCCACCACCTGTGTTGTTTTGATCTTGTCCTTGGCCATGAGTTTCAGGAGTCGTGTTCTCACCAACAATCTAACATGCTGTATTTACAATAGGCGGTGCACGTTCAGCTGAAATTTCAAATTCTTCAAGCCTGCGCTCAAACTCATCTTGAGCCTGATCCTCTGGCTCACCCAAGTCATCCTCCTTGTTCACATCATAAGGCTCATCCTCGTCCTCATCCTCATACTCATCATCATACTCATCATCGTCAATGTCCTCTACACAATGATGGTCATGGTCGTCCTCCATGAGATATAAGCACCTGTCAAAACAATCATAAAACAATATTAGTGTATAGTAAAGTATGAGTGCAAATGAGTACACTTAGGAAATTTCAAACTACAAACATGTTAAATATGATGAATATGAGTTGATAGAATGATTAAATGTTATTTCATACACAAAACAAAGGAATTGGGTTAAGTAGTAGGTCATTTAAGCTATTTATTCTTACCTACTTATGGTCCCATAACCTTGTATATGCATGATAATGAGTACACTTAGGCAATTTCAAACTACAAACATGTTAGTTTATATACAAAACAAAGGATTTGGGTCAAATAAAAGCTCATTTATGTCATTTATGGTCATTTTCGCCTACTTATGCTCCTATATACATGATAACTAAACTATATTTGCAATGAAACCATTACGAACTTTTAATCATACTACCTCAATCTGAAATTCCTTCGTTGTGGTCTGATCGCATATAACATGCTTCGTTGTCTATGTCATTTAGTACAAAAGGTCTAGGAACAGTGAAAGGTGCAGAATCATCAAACGCATCATATTCTTCCTCATCCTCAACATCTCCAATGCCTAGGATTCTTCTTTTGCCAGCTAGCACTATAGACCATTTTGAATCGACTGGGTCAGTTGCGTAGAATACTTGCTTAGCTTGAGATGCAAGGATAAATGGTTTCGCACTATCATTCAAGTGGTCAAGATCTACAAGAGTAAAGTCCTCATATTTGACGTTACGCCTGATATTATCAACCCACTTACATTTGAAAAGAGCAACCATGAAGTTACAATAATCAAGCTCCCATATTTCTTGAATTCGACCATAGTATATATGACAGCTCTGCATTAACAGGTGGTTTATCCTTAGCACTTGCAATCTCCCTTGACGATGCCACAAGCGTTACACCACTGTTTTGGGTGGAGGAAGATTTCAAATCACGACACTCGGTCCAAAAAGTGTACCCATTGATGTCATATCCCTCAAATGAACGAACATCATCCCTATGACCGTACGCATGCCACCGTACTGTATTGATCATTTTAGTATCATCCAATTGACTCATTACTCAATCACGAAACCAATTAACAAACCTCTTATTATGCAACTGCATAAGTGCCCTTTCACCTTTCGATGGAAATTCGTTATGCAAACTAGCCATGTGCTCGTCTAAATATGGGTGCACATCTTAAACATGGTGCAACACATAAAGGTGTGCTTGTAAGAACTAATCTCGGTCTGGCGACATTCGTTTCGACCCAATTGTGCCGTGACCATCAAGTCTAGCTTCATGTCGAGAAATAGGAAGACCAATAGGTTGAGCAAGGGCTATATAGTCCGCCACAAAGTTACCTATCTCCTCACCCACGGTCCCTTGCATCATAATTCCTTCATGGTGAGCCCGGTTTTGTACTTTATCTTGTAATGTACCCATGTGTCTTTCAAAAGGGTAGCACCACCTCATGAACACTGGACCGTACAACTTAATCTCACGCACCAAATGAAGAACCAGATGAACTATTATGTTAAAAAATGAGGGTGGGAAATACATCTCAAAATTGCACAAAGTCACAACCACATCTGCTTGCAAAGCATCTAGTGTACAAGGATCAAGCACTTTGCTACAAATTTTATTGAAAAACGAACAAAGGCTTATAATCGCTTCCCTCACGTGCTTCGATAGAATACCACGGATAACAATTGGTAGGAATACTTGCATCATAATGTGACAATCATGGGATTTCATACTTGTCCGCTTCAATTCTCCATTCAAGGTTACAAATCTTTTCATGTTAGATGAGTACCCTGATGGAACCTTAATGCCGTACAGACATGCACAAAACATATGTTTCTCTACCCTTGACAATGTATAGCAAGCCGGGGGTAAATAATTCTTTTCATCCTTCCCTTTACCCTCAACTTTCTTCTTTGACGCATCTGTGGCCTTTCTGATTAGGGGATTTTTATCCTCCAATCACCGTTTGACAAGTGGACCAACCAGGTTCCGCCACGTGTCCTTCACGTAGGCCAATAGGAGCCTGCCACGTGTCAATCACAGATACGTCCTCTACGGACCAATTGAGACACGCCACGTGTCCACCCATGCCAAATGGGAAAACCGGCCAACAAGGCCCAATCCTGTTTAGAGGCCCGGTCAGCCCTAGGTTTACCCTAAACCTAGAGAGTGGCACGCTTCTCAAGACTATAAATACTTAATTAATCCTCATTAAAGGGGATCAAGCAATTAATCTCACCTGAAGAACAGAACAGAAACATTACGGAACACACTAATTACCTGCTGATCTCGCTAACAAAGCAGATTACCTACATTAAACACTCTCACCTAGAGAGACCTTATTACTTTAATTTCCGTATTAATTACTCCTTAATCAGGTACTAACTTGACCGTTGGAGGCGGAGCTCTCAGGAGTCTCCGTTATTTTGCAGGTACAGGCGTCCGGTTCCAGTCTCGGAATTGTAACTCTCCCGCAGGACATCAGAAAACCCCGAAACATTTGGCGCCGTCTGTGGGGATTGTTTTAGGTCTGTCCTACGGCCCTACGTGTGTGTTAGCCAGCAGCTGTGTTTCATTCTTATAGCTTCAGGACGCTTGCTTACTTATTTGCCTCCAACTTCGCCATGAACATCCCTGCGAAGAAAACGACCCTTGATTTGGGAACAATTCAGCAGGGCGAGAAGGAGGGGCTTCGTTCTTACATCAGGCGGTTCAACCTGATGAGAATACAGATTCAAGGGTTACCGGATGAGGTAGCTTATACCGACTTTTTTAGAGGTCTCAAAGACGGGTCTACCTTCAAATTTGATTTGGTTCGAAAAAGGGTGGCGACTCTTCAAGAGGCCTTGATTGAAGCAGAAGCTTATATACAGGCGACTGATCTGTGTACGATAAAACAGTCGGACGGGAAAAGGTTCGACAAAAGAGAAGGACGACAGAAACAGTCGTCTAACAAAGATGAGAAAAGAAAAGAGGTCTGGGCGGCTGATTCCTCTAAACAGCCGGCCCAGAAGAAGAAAAAAGAATTCAAACCATACTCCCCAAAGTATGTGTTTAACAAGGATAACCAGTTTATCCTAAAAGAAATAAAGGGACGGATCTCAATTGAGAAGCCGGTCCCCATGAAGGGTTCTGCAAACAACCGGAACCAAGATAAAATATGTGCTTATCATGATGACGTTGGTCATCACACCAATGACTGCATCAGTCTCATGCGGTACCTAGACCGCCTGGCTGAGCAAGGTGATCTTGACACTTATGTCAAGAAATCTACGGGGAACACTTCCTCAAAAAAGCTGTCGGCCAAAAAGAATCAACAGGCCGACAGCTCCGATACAGATGATGCAGTCGTCTACACCATTGCAGGCGGCTTCTCAGGAGGCGGCCCCACTATTAGGGGCAACAAAGATAATATAAGGCGGTTAGATGTAAATTCCGTTCACCAAGAACGGCCGTCCAAATATACATTTCCTGAGATTGTCATCACTGAAGAGGATCTAGGAGGAATTAGGGGGCCGCATGACGACCCTCTCGTTATTGAATGTAAAGTGGCCAACCAGAGAGTTGGCCGAATCCTCATAGATACCGGGAGCTCCTCAGATCTCATCAGCAGCAAATGTCTGTCGAAACTGAAATATCAGACGGGCTGCATACATCCGGCCTCCCACCCTTTAATAGGGTTTGGAGGAGGAGTCGTCCACCCACTGGGACGAGTAGATTTACCCATTCGCCTGGGCGAAAAAGGGGAAGGACGACACATGGTAGTCCGGTTCCTAGTTGTAGAGGAACTCTCGGCCTACAACATGATTCTGGGTCGACCAACCCTGAATAATTCCAAGGCTGTTATAATCCCGTCTCTTATGTTGCTCAAGTTTGAGAGGGATAATGGAACAGTCGGCTCCCTAAGGGGAGATCAGAGGATGGCCCGAGAGTGCTATCTCTCGGATGTCAAGCCCACTGTTATGGCCACTGGGTCAAGTGGTGAAAAAACAGACCTTGACAATGTCAAGGAGAGTGCTCCTGTTCAAGAAGCAGGCGGCAAAAAGAGAAAGGCGTCCCAGACAGAGTCCGCAAGAAAAGCGAGAAAATAGCAATCATTGGCAGAGGAGCGGCCGGATGAGTTCCGCCCTCAGCCGGCTGGTGAGCATTCGGACCTGATCTTAGACGACTCACGTCCTGACCGAACAGTCAAAGTTGGGACGACTGCTCTGAGAAACCTTGGTGACGACTTTCACAACCTATTGAAAGAATACAAGGACATCTTTGCATTTGAAGTCCATGAAATGCCAGGCATTAGTCCTGATCTGGCGGTACATAAACTCGCTGTGGATCCGAAAAAGAAGCCGGTACGGCAAAAGAAGCGGAACCATGGCGAAGAAAGAAGTCAGGCGGCAGCCGCCGAAGTAAAAAAATTACTTGATGCAGGGTTCATTCGGCAATGTTACTTCCCAGACTGGGTTGCAAATGTGGTGCTTGTTAAAAAGCCGAATGGCACCTGGCGAATGTGTGTAGACTACACAGACTTAAACAAGGCATGCCCCAAAGACAGTTACCCTCTGCCTAAAATTTATAACCTGGTCGACTCAACAGCCGGCCATGCCTTGATGAGTTTCATGGACGCCTATTCTGGTTTCCATCAAATTCCCTTATGGAAGAAAGATCAGGAGAAGATGGCCTTCGTCACTGATCAGGGGTTATACTGTTACACGGTCATGCCGTTTGGTCTTAAGAATGCCCTGGCTACCTTCCAACGAATGATAAACACTGTGTTCTTTGATCAGATTGGGAGAAACGTCGAGGCATATATTGATGATATGATTGTCAAGACTAAACTTCAGAAAGATCATCTGACGGACCTCCGAGAAACTTTCGCCACACTCAGGCGGCACCATGTCATGCTCAATCCCAAGAAATGTGTATTTGGAGTTGAGTCTGGGAAATTTCTCGGATTCCTTATCAATCAGAGAGGAATAGAAGTGAACCCTGAGAAGGTGCAGGCGGTCATTGACATGCAGTCGCCTCGTACCATCCGAGAGGTTCAGAAGTTAACAGGTTGTCTGGCGGCCTTGGGAAGATTTCTAAGCCGATCAGGCGACAAATGCCTATACTTTTTCCAGGCAATTAAGAAAAAGGCAAGGTTTGAATGGGGGCCGGATGCTGAGGCCGCCTTCCAGAAATTAAAAGTTCACTTGCATTCCTTGCCGAGGCTGGTCAGCCCTTTGCCCAAAGAGGTTCTCTACATGTACCTGGCCGTCTCTGATCATGCGTTAAGCGCTGTTCTCCTTGCTGAAAGGGACGGCTGTCAGCTCCCGGTCTACTTTGTCAGTCACGTACTGAAAAATGCCGAGTTGAGGTATCCCCTAGTGGAGAAATTTGGTCTTGCACTCTTCATGGCTGTTAAAAAATTGAAGCCCTACTTTTTGGCACATACAGTCGTCGTGTATACAGACCAACCTATCAAGCGGCCGCTGACCATCATGGAGTCGTCAGGCCGAATGATCAAATGGGCCATAGAAATACAGAGCCTCGAAGTTACTTTCGAGCCTAGAAAAGCAGTGAAGGGGCAAGCCTTTGCTGACTTTATTGTAGAGATGACTCGTCCTCCTGACTCTCAAGTTCCAGACCAAGTTTGGAAGGTATATGTGGACGGAAGCTCTACTTCAAATGGTTGTGGAGCAGGCGTCATATGTCAGTCGCCAGAGGGCGACAGGTTCGAGTATGCTCTACGCTTCAGTTTTCAGGCTTCAAATAATGAGGCAGAATATGAAGCTTTACTAGCCGGGATCCGCATGTCCAAGGCGGCAGGGGCAAGAAAAATAGACGCCTGTTCCGATTCCCAATTGATAGTGAGTCAGTACAACGGCGAATACGAAGCAACCCATCCGGCCATGATCAAGTATTTACAGGCGGTCCGACAAGCAGTCGGCTCCCTTGAGGATTTCCATCTGATCCAAGTGCCGAGATCAGAAAACAACCAGGCGGATGCACTGTCAAAATTAGCATCATCCGCCTCCTCCGATACTCCTCGAACTGTTTTTTGGGAAGTAATGGAGAAGAGAAGCATCGAGGAAGACCCTATTGGAATCCTAGACAGAAGCTCAACCTGGATGGATTCAATAAGGGCATATCTGACAAACGGTACACTGCCGGATGATCCTCAACAGGCGGCGGCACTGAAAAAACGAGCCACTTGTTTTGAAATGATTAAGGGAGAACTTCACAAGAGGGGGTACCTTCAACCTTTCTTAAAGTGTGTTACTCCAGAAAAGGGACGAGAGATACTAGATGATCTTCACTCTGGTTACTGTGCTTCTCATATAGGTGGTAGGATGCTTGCTCAAAGGGCAAGGCGGCAGGGCTACTTTTGGCCTACTTTGGAAGCAGATGCAATGGAGATGGTGAAAAAATGTGACAAGTGCCAAAGGTTTGGCAAACTAATTCACCGTCCGGCTACTGACCTCACTACCATTCACAGCCCACTACCGTTTGCTAAGTGGGGCATGGACATTCTGGGTCCATATACGCCTGCTACAGGCGGAAGGAGGTACATACTTGTTGCAGTCGACTACTTCACTAAATGGGTAGAGGCGGAGGCTGTAAAGGGAATCAAGACGAAAGATGTAATTTCATTCATTTGGAAAAATGTCATCACTCGGTTCGGGATTCCCATGTCTATGGTTTTTGATAATGGTCCCCAATTTGAGACGCCTGTTCTCAAAAGCTGGTTGGGAGACCAAGGAATTGCAAACTACTTTGCATCTGTCGGCCGTCCACAAGCAAACGGCCAGGTAGAAGCCTTTAATAAAATCATCTCAGACAGTCTCAAGAAAAAGATTGAACGAGCAGGCGGCCTATGGGCGGATGAACTACCACATGTTCTCTGGGCCATTAGGACGACTGAAAAAGGGGCGACTGGAGAAACTCCATTCCTCCTAACTTACGGTGCGGAAGCTGTTCTTCCAATAGAACACTACGAGCCGACTCTTCGAGTAATGCTATATGACGAAGAGGCAAACTGGGAAGCCATGCGCCTGGCATTAGACTCACTTCCTGAGAAGAGGGGCAATGCTGTCTTGCGCCATGAGATCTATCGCCTGAGAATGACTAGATCATACAACAAAAAAGTACACAGGCGTCCACTCAAAGTAGGGGACTTTGTACTTAGAAAAATGGAAGCAGTTGGTGGGGCTAATGAGTCTGGCAAACTAACTCCCAACTGGGAAGGACCCTACCGAATCTATGAGGAAGTCAGGGACGATACCTACCGTCTGGAAACGCCAGACGGACAACCGTTGCCTCGAACTTGGAATGTAGATAATCTTAAAAAATATTTCTTCTGAATGATGTAAAGTAAAGAGCTACTTAATAAAAGTTTGCACTTACTATTCAATTTTGTATTACGAGGGGCATGCCGTCTATACCTTTACAGTCGGCTACTCTCCATTGAATTTTTCACTCTATCTTCAGAGGGGCATGCCGTCTGTACCTTTACAGTCGGCTACTCTCCATTGAATTTTTCACTCTATCTTCAGAGGGGCATGCCGTCAGTACCTTTACAGTCGGCTACTCTCCATTGAGTTTTTCACTCTATCTTCAGAGGGGCATGCCGTCTGTACCTTTACAGTCGGCTACTCTCCATTGAGTATTTTACTCACAATACTTAGCTAAAAAGATTAGGGCCTGGCCGACCCTGTGCCTAACAGGCGGCTACCCTTCTTTTACTTAGCACCTACGTTCACCAAGAACTTGCCAAGGCCACAGGCCGAATGATCAGACCAGGCGCCAAGCCAACTGATCAAATCTACAAAACTAATACGACCTGTCCCAACATCATAGCAGGCGTCCGACGGCATCCCTCCGGATGACATTCGTCGCAGAGAGCAGCTCCCTTTTGGGTGGAACATTGTTCTATAAACTAATTACACGACACCTATACGACTGTCCCCAAGGGCAACCACGTAGCCGTTTTTGAGACAAGGATAACTCTATCACTAAACAAACCAGTGGTAGCAGTTGACATCTGAGTCAGATGACCGCCTGTATTACTTGGGATAAATGCAGGGGGTACCTATTGAGTTAATAGCCAACAAACATTGGCGAATCAAGGGGTCTAGCCGGCCTACGCCGCCTGGTACCTCTACTTCTCAAACAAAAGTGACGGCGACTGAGTAACTCCAACGTTAACTCATAGTCACTCCCTCAAATTTGGTATGGAACCTAAAAGGTTTGAGTCGTCCGCCTGTTTTTAACAAACAAGGGCACTCAAACCCCTATTCCTACTAGGTAACCTATTGAGTTAATAGCCAACAAACATTGGCAAATCAAGAGGATCAGCCGGCCTCCGCCGCCTGGTACCTCTAATATTCAATCTAGAGTGTGACGAAGACTAAGTAACTCCTATGTTAACTTAATAGTCACTCAAACTTAGTATGGAGCCTAAAAGGTATGAGTCGTCCGCCTGTTTTTAACAAACAGGGACTCTCAACCACTACTCTTGCTAGGTTAACAAATTATGAGTTAAAAGCCAAAATTGGCAATAAAGGGAAACAACCGGTACCCGCCGCTTGTTATCCTACTTACTTAATTCTTTGGCGACTAGGTAATATTCTATTTACTTGGTCAGACCACTTTCCTACTTGGTTGAAATTACAAAAAGACAGGCACGCCTGCCTAAAAAGGATCCAGACAAAATAGTTCGAATACCGATTGATTAAATGGCCGACTGATCGTCTATCCTGGAAACAGACAACCAGTCGTCCAGGGGCATAGGCGGCGTACTAACTATCCGTACCTGTCTGCAACGTTCGGCCATGTACAACAGTCGGTCTAGTAAACAATGGGATATTAGATATGGAATACTTGGACAAATTTGAAGCAAAACAAAAATTCATTAAAAATAAGCCGGTCATTAAAGACCAGCAAAATATTCAAAGCCCCGCTCCCCTGGCCGGGTAAATACAAAGCAAACGGCACGCAGGCCGTGGAAAAAATACATTAAGCTTAAGAAGGGGGCAGTTCAGTATTAGCAGCTGCCGCCTGGTCAGCACTCTTCTTGCTGGACTCGGCTTCAGCTGCATCCTCTTTTGATGCCTTACCCCCAAGTGGCACAAGCGCCACAATCGGCTCTTCCTCCTCCTCCAACGCATCTCCCAACGCCTCTTCTTCAGCAGCCGCCAGGATCTCTTGATTATATGTTTCCGAACACTGGCGGTACGTTCTTTCCCAAGAGGCAAAGTCGGCATTGGGGAACAGGCGGCCCCAGGTCATGCGCTGGATTTGAGCGGAGTCTTCCTTCATCTCCCGGACGAGCTCTTTCTTCTCTTGCTCGGCCTTTTCCGAGAGCTCTTAAGTAAGACTCTTCTCTTGGCTCACCAGGCGTTCTTTTACGTTGGCCAAGGATTTCTCCATGGCTTCGTAAGAGTACATTTTTTGGCGAAGAGGTTTCAGCTCGGCCTTAAGATTTGTGATGGTCGCCTCCAGCTCGTCATTCTTCTTCTGGGCCGCCTCTAACTGAGCCCGAACAGCGGCGGTAGCCTGCGCCTGATAATAAAGAATATCAATGGTCAGTACTTCATTTTGGGCAATTTGAAACATTGCCTTATCACAGTTAGAGGCGGCCATAGCTTTTGCAGCCTTTACCTCTTTGTTTTTCCGATCAAGCGGCTTGCGAAGGTTGTTAACTCGGAGCAGGGCCTAAGTATAAAAAAAAACAGGCGTCAGTTTCCAAACAAAAAAGATAACAGGCGTCCTGGAATTCAAATACTCAAAAAGTATACCTCAGCAAGGACCCCTGCAATCCCATCAAGGTCAAGGGTGCCGGCACCCCTGACCGCCTCCCTTTCAGATGGAGGAACTACTTTGATCATGGACTTGGCTACCTCAACCAAGTCAAGCCCCTGAGGGCCGGCTGCATCAAGCGTAAAAAAGCAAGTTAGACCTAGTCAAGAAGGAAGCAAGTGTAAAAGTTTTTACAAGTAATTGTCCATACTTCTAGGCGGCCCCGCCGGGGTTTTAGAAGAAGTGGTCGGCTGCTTCTCAGCCGCCACTGTTTTCCTGGAAGACCCAGGAGAGCTTGCAACAGTCGTCCTCCGGGCCTTGGGGTCCGGCTGTTGTGAGGAAGAAGCTCTTGGAGTGCCCGACTGAAAATAAAAAGAGTTAGTATATGCATAAGACAACTCCTAAAAGAGGAAGAGTTTTCGAAGCCTACCAAGGGTGCCCCCTTGTTGGGGGAATCGGTACAAGACTGTTGCATGAGAGAGGCCCGCAACATGGCCGCCGCAGTCTTGGATGCTGTTATTTTACTCATGGCGTCAGCTGCAAAAAATAAACAGCAAAGTTAGTAAAGATCCCAAGTAAACAAAGCGTGAAAAAACAGAGTATTTGTCAGGCCGGCTACCTCTAGAGCACCGACTGCTGAGGCCACAGGCGGCCAAAAAGTACTCGTCATAGAGCCACTTGAAGCTCGGGACGCAGTTTAGGGGTACTTGCTCTCGTACCCCTGAAGTAGAGTTCACCCTAGTCTCTACTTTGAAGAGTCCTTTGTCTAGGATCTCTTTTTTAGCCTTTGGGGGAACAGGCGGCATGCTGCGGCCGCCTACGAGAAGAGGCGGATCCCTATTCCACTTGTTAAAGCGTTTGTTCAGCTCCATGTCTGAACCCTCGATGATAAGGAAGGTGTTCCGCCAATCCTTCCATTTGTTCGCCTTACCTCTCGTCATGAGGTAGCCCCTATGGCTTGTGAATTGATACCAGCCGGTACCTCCCGACTTAGGGGTCCGGCTGAGATAGTTCATGTGGGCGAAAGCCTCAAAGCTTGGCTCCACCCCGTACATTTCGCACCCGGCCACATAGCCGAGTACGTTTACCCAAGAGTTGGGGGCTAACTGCCATAACCCCAAATCATACCCATCTAAAATCCGCTGAACAGCCGGATGTAATGGGAAGCGCAGTCCAGCTTTGATGGCCGCCACATAGCAGCCAAAGCAGCCGTCATCATAGCTGGTACCAGCCGGCCAGACGACAGTGTCTTCTGGATCCGGCACGAACAGTAAAAATTCGGGGCCCATTCTGTGGTTAGCTATAAAGCTCTCCACTTTGTCTTGCATGGTTGCGATCCGGCCCCGGGGTACCGTGCAGTAGTAGGGGGTGTTTTCCTCTCTGTAAGAGGCGGACGGCTCCGCCCAATTGTCCCCCTTCTCAGCTGCATGAGAAAGCCTCGCCTCTTGTAGGCGGCTGTTTCTTTCTTCTGAGCCTGGAGAAGCGTGGCCAGAAGAGCTGGACTCGGACTCGTCCTCTGACGAGTCCGAAGAGGACGACTCCTCCCCTCTCCCAGAGGGGCCCGCCTCCTCTCCCTTAGAAGGAGCAGGAGGAAAATTAGACATATCAATGGTGAAATGGGAAGGGACCACCTTGACCCCTCCCTCAGAACTGCCGGCTGTCAAACCGCTTTGCTTCACTTCTACATCTGGCGCCTGGTCAGATGTTTCACTAATGAGCACCCTTTGGGAGGAGCCGTCCGAGTTTGAGATCATAGCAGTCTTTTTCGTTCTAGCCATCACGTTCTGCATAGACACAGATACAGTCGGACTTTGTATAAAGGGCAAAGATGGGTCCAGAAAAGGGCAGGCGGCACTCCTAGTCCTAGATTCAGCCGTCCTCGGTGACCGGCTGATCACTAACTTAGGTCGTGTCGTGTGCTTCCGTGGTGCCATTTCAAAAAACAAAAAGAAAATTAAGAGTAAGAGAACTGAGTTACCTGAACGAGTGACGGTTGATGAAGTTCTGGAAATCCTGTGCAGTCGGCTTGTCAGAACAGGCGGTAGGCAAAAAAGGTCCGAAATGTCAGAGCAAGTTCAGGGGTCCGAATGTTCTCGCAAAGTTCTCAAATGTGAAAATGACCGAAGTCAGCACTTCCTTATATAGGCAAAGTGAGAAGGCGAAGGGTCGCTTCCAAATTCAAAATTTGGGCGGGAAAATCTCTCGGCCATTTGCAAGGTGACACCTGTAGCAGGCCGTCGCCTGTCACCGTGCGACACCTGTCACAGGTGACACGTGACCAGTCACGCGCCACCTGTGAGGGGCAAATGATTAGGGGATTTTTATCCTCCAATCACCGTTTGACAAGTGGACCAACCAGGTTCCGCCACGTGTCCTTCACGTAGGCCAATAGGAGCCTGCCACGTGTCAATCACAGATACGTCCTCTACGGACCAATTGAGACACGCCACGTGTCCACCCATGCCAAATGGGAAAACCGGCCAACAAGGCCCAATCCTGTTTAGAGGCCCGGTCAGCCCTAGGTTTACCCTAAACCTAGAGAGTGGCACGCTTCTCAAGACTATAAATACTTAATTAATCCTCATTAAAGGGGATCAAGCAATTAATCTCACCTGAAGAACAGAACAGAAACATTACGGAACACACTAATTACCGGCTGATCTCGCTAACAAAGCAGATTACCTACATTAAACACTCTCACCTAGAGAGACCTTATTACTTTAATTTCCGTATTAATTACTCCTTAATCAGGTACTAACTTGACCGTTGGAGACGGAGCTCTCAGGAGTCTCCGTTATTTTGCAGGTACAGGCGTCCGGTTCCAGTCTCGGAATTGTAACTCTCCCGCAGGACATCAGAAAACCCCGAAACACTTTTCCTTTCCCTTTCTCCTCTCCTTCCCTTTTTTTGAAACATTTTCATCTTCTTTTCTCGGTTCCTTCCCCTTTCTAACCTTTTCCTGAGGCCACAATTCTGGACGAATCCCTATCTCTTTCAAATCTAACAGTGCACCCTTTCCGTCCATTGTTTTGCCTTGGATATTCATAAGCGTTCCCAAAAGAGCATCACACACATTCTTCTCTATATGCATCACATCAAGATAGTGCCTAACGTCATGTTCTCTCCAGTACGGAAGCTTCCAAAAGATTGATTCTTTCTTAAACAGAGCAGCTGAGACCATAATTTTTTCTGATTTTCCAAACTCCATTCATATCCCTTTCACCCGAGCACAAATCCCAGCACCAGTCAATGGTCTAGGCGCAGTATCCTCTTCCACTGTTCCATCGAAAGCCTTTTTCTACCTACGGTACGGGTGATCACGCCTAAGGAACCTTTGAGTCCGCAAGTAGACATCTTTGCGAGAATAAGTAAGGTATACGCTTGATGTGTCATCAATACATATGGGGCATGCTTTTTTCCCTTTGACCTTGTACCCACACAAGTTTCCATATGCAGGGAAGTCATTCATGGTCCACAAAAGGGCTGCACGCAATGTGAACATCTTGTTCTGATGAGCATCGAAAACGGAAACCCCTTCGCCCCACATCTTTCTCAAGTCGTCAATAAGCGGCGCAAGGTAAACATCTATGTCGTTCCCAGGTTGCCTAGGCCCCGTTATTAGCAATGAAAGCATTACATACTTACATTTCATGCACAACCAAGGAGGCAAATTATAAATCACTAAAAGTACCAGCCATGTGTTGTGTTGGGTACTAAGAGTGACAAATGGATTCATCCCGTCCGTGCACAACCCAAGCCTTAAATTTTTGACTTCATCACCAAATTTCTCAAACTTTAAATCAATGTTCTTCCACTGTGGAGAGTCGGCTGGATGCTTCAGCATTCTGTTTTTCTTTCTTCCCTCTGCATGCCACCTCAAGTTTTTAGCATCTTTTGGTATTGAGAACAGACGCTTAAACCTTGGAATAATGGGAAGATACCACAACACCTTAGTAGGAGGTACCTCCGTACTAGGATTGAAACTCATGCGCTTGTAGCACGACCGCTTGCATCGTGGACACTCCTGCAATTGTTCATACTCATTTCGATACAGAATACAATCATTAGGACATGCATGTATCTTCTTATACTCCAAAACAAAGGGACACATGAGCTTCTTTGCGTAATATTTAGGCTTAGGAATTTCATTCCCATCAGGGAACATATCACTTAATGCGGTCAACAAAGAAGTAAAACTAATGTCCGTCCACCCATGCTTCGACTTAATGTTGAAAAGTGTTAGCACGGCCGATAGTTTGGAGTATTTTTTGCACCCAGGATACAAAGGCTTTTTGGAAGCCTCCGATAATAACTCAAACACTCCACCTTCAACACCATGCAACATCTCATCCACTTGTTCATCCTCGACCTCAACCGCCTGATCATCATCGAATCCATCCTCACCATTATCAACAATATAGTCATCATTCTCGTATTCCTCGTCCACATGAATCTCATTGCTTCTAACACGCACATCATTCCGATTAAGATCCCCACTGTACTCTCCACTTTCTCCGTGCCAAATCCACACATGGTATTTATGCCTAAACCCACGACATAATACATGATCTCTAATGATTTCAACACTATCAACCACATTCACATTATTACAATCAACACAAGGACAATAAAGGCCTTTGCCACCCAGTTTGCGTTGATAAGCTAAAGCCCTCTCGCAAAACTCTTGAACCCCATTCAAAAATTCCAATGTATCGCGTCTACCATACATCCAACCACGATCCTTCTCCATTTAGTAAATTGTCTCTAAACATATGTAGCAACATATAATGAATAATGTGTAATTGCTACATATTTTATCTAAATCAAATTCAAGTACAAAACGTGAATGTACCATTCATATAGTGAAAAAATGCATGTTTCCAAAGGGTCCTTATCACTCCAACCTAACCCATCCTTGAATTTCTACTCTCACTAGTGAATGTATGTCAACTTTCCAATTTTAAGGAAAATTCGGCAGCATTTCCCCCTAGTACACGATGTAGATAATAAATTACCCACATATGTACCCAGAGAACATAGTGATGAAATGGTAAGCCAAGATGTTCCTTAAAATCGAAAAGAAACATACACTCACCACCTTAGTGAGAGTACACATTCAAGAACAGTCCCAACCGGGGACTATTCAAGAATTTCTCCTAATGAGAAAGCCTTGAACGGGTATCTAGGCATACGATGATGCAAGAATTCTATATATTATTGTTTTATTTTGAAATTAAACAATACACAAGTTGCAATATCATGAATAAACTTTTATTAAATGGATAAATAGAAAGAAATATAGCTTACTAAAGTTTATAAGTCATACCAATATAGCAAGTACAGTGGATGTACACTTATGAACTACCCATTTGAGCTCAATATGTAGTCCTCAAGCTAAACTCGTGCTTCACATATGAATCTATTAAAAAAAACAAAAACAAAAATTAGGTTAAATATTATGTAAGTACTATTTCTTTCTCATAACATGTCAATTCACTAATTTATTTCTAAGCTAAAACACATCATTCATCAAACTAACAATTGCTAAACTATGTATTCACTAATTTGTCCAAAATTCATCTAATTTATTCAAAATTTCTAAACTAACAAGGTTACTAATCTCTAATTTATTCAAAATTACCCATCAAAACAACTTAAAAGTAACCATTAAAACATTTCAAAATTCATCTACTTTAATAAAAAGGTTACTAATCTCTAATTTATTCAAATATACCCATCAAAATAACTTCATATTAACCATTTAAACATTCCAAAATTCAACTAATTTAATATCAAGGTTTCTAATCTCTAACTTATTCAAAACAACCCATCAAAACAACTTAAAATTAACCATTAAAAGTAACATACCAAATTTTAACTATTTAAGTACCAAGGTTAATATATATTCTATAATTAATTCAAAATTATCCATCAAACAAATTAAATTAACCATTAAAACATAATAAAATCCAACTAATTGAGAAAAATCTCTAATATTTTCACAAATTCCCAATAAAACAACCTAAAATTGAGAAAAATTGGAGTATAATTATATTCAAACCTAAATTTTAATTTGCAAATGATGATTCAACATGCAAAACACATTAATATAAGTACATAATTGGAAAATAATTGTAAAATTAACAAAAAAAAAAAAGAAAAAACCTTGAAGGGAAGATGGAGGGCAGCAGCAGCAGCTCTGTGGTGGAGGAGGGCGGCAGCAGCAAGTGGCGCGGCGACCTTAGGGCAGCACAAGCACGGTGGCGCGGCCTTAGGGCTGCAGTGCGGTGACCTTAAGGTGGTGGCGCGGCTTCAAGACCTTAACAACCCTCTAATTAAGAGGGAAACCCACTTGAATTTGAATAGAGAAAGAGAAGGACAGGGGAGAAAGAGAAGGGCGGGGCTGATGGCCGGCGATGATGGCGGCTCCAGTGGAGGGAAAATGGAGAGAGTGCAGGTGAGGGTTTCAGCAATGGGAATGCAACAGTGAGCCGAGAAATGAAAATGAAAGAGAGAAGGAAGAAAAAAGAAGACAAGGCGCGTTTTTTTTAAATGATGTACCGGTTCAGTGGCACCGGTTCAAACCGGTGCCCTTTGTATTTTTAGCACTGGTTTGAGCTGAACCGGTGCCATTTCTCTTAGTCTAAAATCCCGCCCATTTTTAGGCCGGTTTTTGCCACCGGTTTGGCCTGAACCGGTGGAATTTAGGGGTTGCCTTTTTGTATTTTTCTACTAGTGTAGGTCATATTCAACATTTGTATACTAGTCTAATCATGAGTGACAAAGCAGCAATGGAGAAACTTAGATAGGAACTCCAAAACCTAAAGGCCCTACAAGAAGAAGAAGGAGCCCAAAAGAAGGCTCATAAAAAAAGCAGAAAATGCTAAAATAAAATTAGAAAAAGAAAAAAAAAACATTTTAAAAGAAAAAGCAAGAGCCAAAAGACTAGAGGCCTTGGTGAAACTTGTCCTTTGAGCTAGCTCAGGGACTAAGTACTTCAATTATGAGCTTGCACCACAACCTAGTGGCAAGACTCTCCCAGAAAAGTTCATGACTACGGATTTACCAACCTTTAAGGTTACAGTCAATCCTAGGACACACTTAATGAGCTTTATTAGAATTATAGCATAGAAAGGGGTATTGAGCAAAGTCTATTTGCATGTACTTTTCCTCTTTTATTGGACCCAACTGCTAGATCATGGTTTTATAACCTCGATGCAAAACAAACTTCCACTTGGAGTGACGTTGTAAAAGTATTTTTAACCCAATATGGAGATAACATTGAGCTCACAACTACCTTGCGCGATCTTGAATTGCTTAAGAAAGGGGAAAAGAAAGGCTTCATTGACTTCTTTTCTAGGTGGCGATCAAAGGTTGCTCTTATTTCATAAAGACCTCCGGATCATGAACTTGTCCCAAAGTTCATAGACAATATGTCTACACCATACAAGTGTCATTTACAATACCTTGGTTTAGACACATTTCGAAAGTCTATACCATGGGAACATCAATTGAAAGGGACTTGATAAATGAAACCATGAATCATATAGATGGACTAGATTTTTAGAGAGGATTTCACCTACGCTGGAAACGGACAAATCTCGAAGACGCAATCTCAAGAAGTTTTCAACAATTCAAGATGTAGCACCCTAGGTCTTGTTTTGTTTCTTTCCTTTTAAGATAGACTAGTAGATTCATGCTGTCGAATCTACTTATTTTGTACTTTCATTAATTAATGAATAAAAAATTTATAATTTAAAGTACGTCTATCTTGTTCTCTTTTCAATATCTTTATTATTATTAGCTTAAATTAAATGAAACATATACATACAAACATGCAATATCAAAAACGCATACATATTCAACACTTTAAGAATCTTGATGAGCTTTGGCTTACAAGATGTATTGAATGAAAAGAGGCCCATCTTTGGCCCATAAATAAAGGATATGATGATTTCACCAACACAGGAGGCAACTTGAAACTAAAAAAATATAATCCCATGTTCTTAACCTTAGAGAAAATCCATCTTTTTGGCATCCCTATTGAGCCTCGTCAATTGAGCCTAAGTTATTCAGCCTACATTATTCCATACCTTGGGATGGGAATGGTGCAAACAAATACAAATAGGAAATTGGGGGACCAAAATATAAGAGGGGGACACAAAGTTAGTCTAAACCCAAAGACCCAATGCAAAAGAAAGAAAAATCGTTCTAAACCCAAAACAAAACTTGTAAAAAAAAAGAAGAGAAAGAAAATAAAGAGGACAAGGAAAAGGCACCTAATGTAGGAGTTGTCACACAAAGTATAAAGGTTTTAATTTGAGAAGCACCAAAAGTAAGGGATTTTGGGAGTATACTTGAGCTTGTCCATTCTTCATAACCCCAAGCCTAGCCATGTTACAACCTTGGAAAGGCCCTCCTTGAGGTAGACCATAACCATGTACCAGGATCATCATTCCATGAAAATATGGCCAATCTTAGGCCTTTGCACATATGGACCTACTATTGAGTAGTCATGCCCATATATAAAATTCATGAAGTGTTGAGTTATGATTACAAAATAATATAAAAAAATCAAATAATTTAGATGATTTGATAGCCATTGGCTTGAGACACCATTTTAGTAAAGCAATCGAATCAAATTAAATTTGATGTTTTCCATATCTTTTGCCAAAGAAAAAAGAAATGACTATCACTTAAAAAAAAACAATCATCTTGTTTTCTTTTAATAATAGGGATATTTATTACCAAGGTAATTCAAGTTCTGCATACATTGCCTAGAAAGAAAAAGAGTTAATACAATAAATTGATATATCGGCAACCTCGACGTCAACTTTAGATGTCTTTTACAACTCTTGAGAATTGGTCTTTTCACTTGTCATGAGCAACCAAAATGCCCGCCTACGTGGGCTATCTCCATCTTCTCAAAGCGAGGAACATTGATTAAACATGATCACTACATGAAAAAATGATCTTTATCGCTATCACACTGACGAGGGGAAAAAATAGGTCGTTATCTAATCTTCCCTAGGTCAAACTAAATTTATAAACACTTAACAAACCTAAATACGAGTATAGAGGCAAGTCAAGGGTCGAACCCAAAGGAACGGTAATGTTCAAGCACTTTCAATTATGCGCCTAAGCTAGGTCGAAGACGAAGGTAAGAGAGAATACTAATAACTAACAAAACAAGTAACCAAGGAAATAAAACACTAGGAACGAGGATCAACAAGTAATCATGTCAATTGCAACAACTTGGGAAGAGCATGCCAATCAAAGGTTGTGAGGACTAATGATAAGAGCAATCAATAGGAATCAAAGAGCTATCTCCTAATTGTTAAGCTAGGGTTCACTATGAATAACAAACTAAGAGAATCACAATCAAAACCAATCGATAATTGCAATTCCTAAATCAATTGTTCATGTCATTAGCAATTACAATGCTATCTAGCATAATTCTCAAGGCCTAATTGAATTACACACATGCAAACCTTCACTAATCACTTTAATCTCAACAATTAATCAACACAATTCCCAAATTAATCACAATTAATCGATCATACAAGTTTCACCCAATTCCTAGCCAAACAACTATTCAAGAATCATCATCTATCAACTAACAACTATGGAAATCAAGAATCAACAAAATATCAAGAACAATTACACTAATCAAGCATCAAACATCAAAATTAAACCAAACAAACATGAAATTAAACAAAGCAATAAGGTGAGATAGAGTTAAGAATGCTCATTGATAATAGAGAAGATCTTGAGCACAATTGTCACCCTTGTATGTTCAATCTCTCAATCACCATTGAAATCCTTCACTTTCTCTCTCTAAAACTACTCCTAATCTAGCCTAATCTAGAGAGAGAAGCTCTCAACCTAAGAGAGAAAAATATTCTAAGACTAAGAAAATATGGTCAAAAAGTTGGTTTCAAAAAGGAATTACAATTCTATTTATAAGCAAAGAAGAAACCGGCAAATCCCGCGCCCTCTCTTGATGAACCCGCGGCCGCGGAGAAATTGGTATGGAACCCTCCGCGGGCTATCTGGGCAACACCCGCGCCCGCGGCCAAAGATGTCGCGCCCGCGGCTAATCCCCTGCTCCCAGAGCTCAATAAGGGGGTTGCGGTCTCTCTGAGACGGAGCGCCCTCTCCAAGTTTCCCGCGCCCGCGGGGCAAGCGCGGGAAGTTCCTGCCAAAATCTGGCCATTTGTGCTTCTTGAGCCCGCGCCCGCGGCCTCACTGACCCGCGCCCGCGGCCTGCTGGCAATACCTTGGAGACCTCTCTGAGGCCTCTCTACGCCCTCTCTAGCCAAATGCTTCTTCCTTGCTTGGTCATTAAGGTCCCAACTTGATTCCTTTGCAAAGGTGATTCTCCAAGTACCTACACAAGCAAACAAAGAAAGGAAATAAAAGAGAAAAAGAGCCAAATAAAAGGAAAATACAAGAAAAACACGAGAACCATAAAGAAAAGAGGAGAAAGAGAAACTAAAGGAAAAAGAACCAAAAATATGAGAAGAAAGCATGAAAAAGGGAAAGAAATAACCCTAAAAGACTACCCTATGAGTGCCATAAATGACACTCATCAAATTTCCCCAAGCTAGACTTTTGCTCGTCTCGAGAAAACAAAGGCTTAAAAGGAAAAAGAAGGGCTTATTCGAAGCAAAAAGAAAAAGAAGGGCGAGAATTTACACTAAGACTCACTGTCGTAGGAATCACGGTTGTTTTTAGCTACAACAAGCCATTTAAACCCCTAGATCGCCCTAGAGGACGAGTGATGCTCTCGTAAAGGTTTCCTAAGAGATTAAACCATAACTCTCATAATAATACAAACAAGGCAAAGCATAAAGAAGGAAATCAAAAGAAAAGAAGAGTAAACACATGTTCATGAAAGGACTTTTTAAAATGTACAAGCACAAATGAATGCAAATCTTTCTAAATAAGTAAGGGAGTGCACGCTCCAAGATACCTAAGGTTGATTGAAACATAAATATGCTAAGCATAGGAACTAGTTATCACACTCCACTTTCATCCCAAACGGTCTTACCACGTTCCCCCTACTAATCTCATATCTCCCCTAAGTGAGCTTCTCATAGATTCCACGAAGGAACCGGAAAAAGATCAAATTTTTTGCTTACTCGACATCTTGACCTCACATCCCCTTTCCTTAGGCTATAACCCATGATTCCCTCCACCGATGAATGACTCAACCCCTAGGTCAAAAGGTCTTCCCAAAGGTTGTAACGTAAGGCAAAAAGGGTTAAGGTAGGCTAAATTTAAAATTTGGTGGTTAACCTAAATTGTGAAGCAAAGATTGCGCATTTCTTTACACCATAACCAAGTAATCACCAAACAAAAATACCAACACCCCCAAGCTTATTCAAAGCTAAGATCACAAACATATACACAAAAAGCGTGAGAACGCCTCCCCCCAAGCATAAATGGAGCATTGTCCTCAATGCTAAAAAAGGAAGAATACTCACATAAAAATATTTTTGCATTTTTCACTTTTTTTTTAATAATTCTTTATTAGTGCTTTGTCCTCGCCTCTTTTAACTTTGAACGGCTTTTTAAACTTTGCACTTGCTTTGTCGTTGCTTTTTTTTTTACTTTGGACGGCTTTTTACTATACATATGCCAATATTCACAATGTATATACAACACAAACTTGCTCATAAACTTGAACCAAGTTCCAAACTTATAGACCACAATCTTCAACAACAATGACCATTGCTTCACAATAACTAGTAATGAAAATGAAAATGAAACAAAAGGCTCAAGATCTTAAGACGTGGCTTGAAAAGAAGGGAAAAAGGCTCAAAGGGTTAGCAAGTAGGCAAATGTAAACCCAAAAACCAAAGAAAATGAAAACTATCCTAGAAAAGAAAAAGTACCACCCCGAAAAGATGCCTTTGTCCTCCCTAGATGGTTCGGTCTCGGTCTTAGGAATCATACGTTAAGATTCAAGATTAGGTTTGCGAAAGTCAAGGATCCACGCCACTCATGCAAGAAAATGTTGAAAGCTCGAAAAAGTATGAATCTCACATGGTTGTAGCAAAAACTCACTAAGGTTGTCAAATCGAAGATAGGGAGCAACTACCAACATGCCACAAACGAGTAGAATCCGGTTTCATGATCCTCCTAGTTCTAGACAACTACCTTAGCATGCTTTATCCTAGAATCAACTTAACGTATCTCAAAACGTGCACACCACTACCATTTAGGAAGAAAAGCATTCAAGTATACAAGTCCAAATGTTATTATGTCCAAAGCAAGAACAAAACAAAACACATTGCAAATTTGCCTTGTTAGAAACAAAAATATTTTTGGAGTTTTTCAAAATATGAGAACATGGAAAAGCATATACAAAGGTGCATGACATATATGAATCAACATTCCACCAAACATGATAGAATACCCTCCCCCAAGCTTGAATGAGACAACATGCTCAAACATAAAGCATAGAAACCATGGGAGGGGGGAACAAGGAGATCAATCCAACAAACCAACATATGTCCAACAAGTCATCATCCACTAGAGAAAGAGCAAGGAAGGATATTACCGGATATTAGGTGGGTGTAATTACCCGCAAATGACCCAATTTTAACCTTTCAAAGCTAACAACCTCTAATATTGATTCTTGCCTTCTATATGCTAGCAAATGTGGTGCCAATCTTCCTTGATTCTTAATCCAAATAGAAGCACCAAAGTATATTAAGTCATGTACCTAGAAAGAGGAACACAAACATTTCCATGAGAGAAAATCTATTCTAAAAAGAAAAGAAAATGAAAGCAATAAAACACGGGTTACTTCCCGAGAAAGGCTTGCTTAAGGTCCAAGCTTGACCGCTCTAGAAAATAATAATTCAACGCGCGCAAGAGCTTGTCAAATGCACTACTACACATTTCATAGGAAAGTAAGTATACACATGACAAAATAAAGTCATGCAACAAGATTAGTGCACACCTATGGAGTTGAGAAGAAGTATGCCAAGAAGAAGAAAGAGAGAAGGGAAAAACAAGAATATAAGAAAAAGGAAGAGAAATAAAAGAAAAAGAAGAAGGCATACTCTTCTCAACAAAATATTTTTGGTTGGAAAACCCACCATCGTCCTCAAAAATCATCAAATGAGGCACTTGGGGGACTAAAGGCTTTTCAAGAGGAGGGGATATGAGAAAAGAAGGTAATGACATGGGATAGGAGGGAATAAGATCAAGCTTTCTTGAAAATGAGGTGCAAGGTAAAGAAATAGGAATTGGTTGTTCACTTACACCACTATCTATTGAAACACAAACTCTCTCATCCAATGAACTCACATCCGAAGGGCTCTTCTCCAACTCGTCATTATTCAAATTTAGCTTATTCTCAATCACACCCTCCTCAAAAACTTCACACCCTAAATGAGCTCTAAAAAGCTTCAAATCATCATCAAGGTTCAAAGGAAGCTCATCAAAGGGTTGAGGGTCAAACTTGGTAGGTAGCTCAAAATAAACATGAGAAGTATAATCTCCCTCTAAAAAGGCCTCACCATTCTCAATGGTGGAAAATGTAGAAGAGAAAGGATCATCAAAGGTGAAAGAAGAAAGCAATGGTTTAAGATTTGAGATAGGAGTTGGAGACTCAACCTCACCAAACACTTCACTCTCATCTTCATATTCATCAAAAGTAGGCTCTACCTCCTCAACCTTATCATAAGGGACCTTTTCTTCATCAAAATCGTCTAAGCTCAAGGCCTCACCCTCAAAGCAACCATGGTTATTAATCAAAGGAGATGGGGTAGAAGAAGGTTGGTTTTTAAAATTAAGGAATGGAGGAATGAAATAACAATCAAGGGAGGTGGGTGGGAGAATTGACTCACCAATTGGTTTTTCAACACTCAAAACCTCTTGGTCCTCATCACCCTCAAACATCCAATCTCCCATGGAGACTACTTCATCCTCCTCGTCCTTACTCTCTTTCCTCACAACTTCTTCACGCTTCAAAAATTGCAATGTCCCATCCTTCATGACTTGAATTACCATTTCCTCAAAATTAAGAGAAGCCAACATTTTTAGTTTCTCTTGAACTCCATCTAAAGGCTCAATGGAACGAAATTCAAATTTGGAAGGAGGTTCAAAATGCAAACTCTCTTTAGGAACATCCATCTCTACACCCTTTTCCTCACTCATGGGCTCTCTAACATCCTCCTCACATACTTTGGAGCTCTCAAAACAATCATCATCATCGTCTTCCATACCTACCAATGTGGTAGAAACTTCATTCACATTCAATATTGATGACAATTGACTCTCCATCTCCTCATTCTTCCTAAAAACACCCTCATTACTCTCTTCCAACTTTTTCAACATTTCCATTTGGTTTCTCACAATCTCCAAATATCTCATCTCATTTGGTTCCAAATTAGAATTCATCTCCAATTTTCTCAAAGAACCACCAATTTGATTATAAGAAGACTCAAAGGTAGGATCTAAAGATTAGAAAGATGAAGAGCATTGAGGAGCATCATGAGGGAAAGAATTATGTGCAAGGATCAACATTAGAGATATGAGTGGCATCATCAAATTGGGGAATGGGGGCACAAGTAAGCATGCAAAGTTCATCATTCATGGAACATGGACCATAACAATCATCAATGGAAGCATTTGAATAACCATAACCACGATCACAACTATCTCTAGCAAACCATACATAAAAGTCTGAAGCATCATCTATTGACAATGCCCGAAATCCACCATTAAACATGATTTCAACAATGTCTCTAGTTTGCTTATTCAAATTATGATAACAAATCTCGCAAGCCTCCCAAATATGACAACCATGGTAACTAATGAAGTTCTCTAGTCTATTAAAGTACACCCAAAATGGTTCATCCTCTAATTGAGGAAATGAGGTATTTTCCATTTTATACAAAACAAACAAAAAAAATCAAATAAAAGAAAAAAGTATACACAAAGACCTAGACTCAAGAAATCAAAAACACTCAAACATTGACACCGTTCCCCGGCAACGGCGCCATTTTGATGAGGGAAAAACTAGGTCGTTATCTAATCTTCCCTCGGTCAAACTAAATTTATAAACACTTAACAAACCTAAATACGAGTATAGAGGCAAGTCAAGGGTCGAACCCAAAGGAACGGTAATGTTCAAGCACTTTCAATTATGCGCCTAAGCTAGGTCGAAGACGAAAGTAAGAGAGAATACTAACAACTAACAAAACAAGTAACCAAGGAAATAAAACACTAGGAACGGGGATCAACAAGTTATCATGTCAATTGCAACAACTTGGGAAGAGCATGCCAATCAAAGGTTGTGAGGACTAATGATAAGAGCAATCAATAGGAATCAAAGAGCTATCACCTAATTGTTAAGCTAGGGTTCACTATGAATAACAAACTAAGAGAATCACAATCAAAACCAATCGATAATTGCAATTCCTAAATCAATTGTTCATGTCATTAGCAATTACAATGCTATTTAGCATAATTCTCAAGGCCTAATTGAATTACACACATGCAAACCTTCACTAATCACTTTAATCTCAATAATTAATCAACACAATTCCCAAATTAATCACAATTAATCGATCATACAAGTTTCACCCAATTCCTAGCCAAACAACTATTCAAGAATCATCATCTATCAACTAACAACTATGGAAATCAAGAATCAACAAAATATCAAGAACAATTACACTAATCAAGCATCAAACATCAAAATTAAACCAAACAAACATGAAATTAAACAAAGCAATAAGGTGAGATAAATTTAAGAATGCTCATTGATAATAGAGAAGATCTTAAACACAATTGTCACCCTTGTATCTTCAATCTCTCAATCACCATTGAAATCCTTCATTTTTTCTCTCTAAAACTACTCCTAATCTAGCCTAATCTAGAGAGAGAAGCTCTCAACCTAAGAGAGAAAACTATTCTAAGACTAAGAAAATATGGTCAAAAAGTTGGTTTCAAAAAGGAATTACAATTCTATTTATAAGCAAAGAAGAAACCGGCAAATCCCGCGCCCTCCCCCGATGAACCCGCGGCCGCGGAGAAATGGGTATGGAACCCTCCGCGGGCTATATGGGCAACACCCGCGCCCGCGGCCAATCCCCTGCTCCCAAAGCTCAATCAGGGGGTCGCGGTCTCTCTGAGACAGAGCGCCCTCTCCAAGTTTCCCACGCCCGCGGGGCAAGCGCGGGAAGTTCCTGCCAAAATCTGGCCATTTGTGCTTCTTGAGCCCGCGCCCGCGGCCTCACTGACCCGCGCCCGCGGCCTGCTGGAAATACCTTGGAGACCTCTCCGAGGCCTCTCCAAGGCCTCTCTAAGCCCTCTCTAGCCAAATGCTTCTTCCTTGCTTGGTCATTAAGGTCCCAACTTGATTCCTTTGCAAAGGTGATTCTCCAAGTACCTACACAAGCAAACAAAGAAAGGAAATAAAAGAGAAAAAGAACCAAATAAAAGGAAAATACGAGAAAAACACGAGAAAAACACGAGAACCATAAAGAAAAGAGGAGAAAGAGAAACTAAAGAAAAAAGGACCAAAAATAAGAGAAGAAAGCATGAAAAAGGGAAAGAAATAACCCTAAAAGACTACCTTATGAGTGCCATAAATGACACTCATCACACACGTGTACCTCACTACCAAGTCATTACAATGATTCAAATATTAAGTCAATAATCCTTATTTTTCGAAAACATGTCTAATTCTCTTTCTTTATTCTTCTATGAGAAAGTTGGATTCTCCTTCCTTTTTATACAAATCCGTCTTTTTTGTTCATTTCTTTTTTAGAGGGTAAGTCGAGATGATCCCTCCCATTGGCAACTAAATAGTTGAAAAATAGTATAATTTTTTCGCTCTTTGCCTCAAACTGGGGGCTAAAAAAACCTGGACATTCTCACTTCTCTCTATTTATAGATTTCAACATGCTATTTATGCTGCGAACCAATGTCATGAAAAGTTTGTTACGAACCATATTAATAACTTTAAATGACAAAGGGAAGAATACCACTTCCTATTATTTGACCAAGATAATTAATTATGTTACTTGATCATACAATTCATGATAAACATATGCAATATTCCACAAATTAAAAATATAAATTTTGGGGCTTCAAATAAACATGAGAAATATCCCCTAGCATGTGTATACATGAATTGCAAAAGTCACCTAAGGTTACACTTGGGGGCTACAAAAATATAGGTCTCACCTCAACTTACGTTTTGAAATAAGAACATATTTTGGAAAGTGATTATAATGATTTTATAAATTATTCTAACACTCCATCAAACCTAAGTTTGATAAATATTCATTTTAAAACTACGGTGCTTATTTAATTGAAAGAACTTCACTTTCAATTAGCAAAATATAATAATGATGACAAACACTAACAGGAAAAAAACATAAACAAAATTAGATATACGAAAGTTTGCTCACATTTTCATACCCTTGTTGAAATAAGTTGCAAATTACAACTTACCTTCATCAATATTGGACAAAAAAAATCACACTCAATTACGAGCTAGACTTTTCTTTCCATTTTGGGTCCAGTTTGAAAATAATATGATTATGTATTTTGCTTACTAGAAAAAGTTGATTTTCAAAACATTGGACCCTTTTCAAATTTTGAATTCTAATTTGAAATAATATGTTTCTAACAAAAATTAGTATTCAAAATTTCCTTTCTGAATTTTTGTTTCATTTTCTCAAATAAATAAATGTTCAGATTATCAATAACCGTTTGGATAATACATGTATATACATTACTATTTCCAAAAGGAATGAACTAAGATTCGACTTCTTCTTGACTCAAACTTGTTCTCATTGGCTTAGGGATGGTAAACAAACCACCTGCAAGACCAAAATCAAAGATTAATAAGAACAAAGAAAATATTTTATGTTCAAAATCAACTTTGAGAATAAAATTAGCGCAATGATCTTTACAAACGTAAGACATTAGGTAAGAACACTATACCTTAAACACAATTGTTTTTGGTTTGTAAACAAGCAAAGAACTAACTTGCTTTCTTGAACATGACTTTAACTAAAATGCAAAATCCATGTCATTGTCCTAAATATCTCAAAACAAAAATATGATATATGCATAGGTCCATCTCAATATCATGATTATGTGAATGGCCTAAAAAATAGCAAGTCATTAGAACTACCCCAAATTGGGGGCTCCAAGACTTGTGAAATAGCAAGAATGCGCATAACCCGACACATGGGGGCTCCAATATCCACGAAAAAAAATCACGAAAAAAATGAAATATTTATGTCATTCGAGCTACTTTTGAGAATCACCTAAATTATAAATGGTTTACGTAGATCTCTAGCCTTACAATTTTAAAATGTATCACAATGATTTAATAATCATGTTGTTCCTTTGAAAACTAAGTTTGCAACTGAATTTGGCCTTTAATAGGTTAAATACTCAAGCTATTTTCAAGTTCAACTTCAAAAACTAATCTTAGTGCATAATTGTTGTTTCAATACTTCAAATTTACTCTAGAGATTAGAGAGTATGACTAGTATAAAGCAAAAGAAACAAAATCATGATGCATAAAACATACTAGCTCATACGAAATTTTAGTACTCAATCATTCATCATGAAAATATTATCGATACACTTTATTAACATAAGACAAACAATATCATGAGTTAGAATGTAAACAAAGACTCCTAAATTCTAAATTAAGGAGTCTTCGTTTTAAATTATTCCTCCATTGTTGCACACATTGGAATTTCGTAAGGAGGATAACATTTACTTTCTTGAGCTTAAAAACAGTAACAAAATTTGAACTCAAAAGAAAGAACTCGAAAGTAGCAAGAATAGAGGAAAAATTTGAACAACATTTCATTTTCCCTCGTACTTATTCTAATGAATGACCAATATTACTTGGCTTAGCAGATTTCCTTGTTAAAACTATGAAAGGTAAAAAAAACGATTTAAACACAATAGTATAATCGTTTCTAAGATCCTAGTTGTTATCATAATAAGATGAAACACAGGATTTCTAGACCCATTTCAAGAAACATGAAAGGGTCTAATTATTAAAAAAAACAAGTCATCGAAGTCACCCAACATTGGGGATTACAATATTCGAAAAACATAAAATGGGGGCTACAATATTTGAAAACATAAATGGGGGGCTCAAAATCCCGAAGTATAGCCAAACTACTCTAGTTCGATGGTGTCTTCAAGAATTTCCTAAACTAACTAGTTTTGTGCAACTCTTGAAATCACAGTTTTATAAGTGAATAATAATAACCATCGATTATTTTATCATTAATAAAACCAATTTTGCAACTTACGCATGAAAAAAAAGTAAACATTTTTCGCATGAACAATTTCATGCTATTATCAAAGTTCAAAATTTCATTTATAATTTTAATGCATAATTGTTGTTCTGAACACTTCAATTTACATTAAATTAACAAGTATAGTCTATGTGAGCAAAAAAATGAGAAATAAAATTCAAGCACAAATTCAAAATTAAAAAACGCATATATGCTTGTACATGCTCATACAGGATCAATACTTTACCACTTCACATGAAATTTGTTGCAATATATTGTTTAAACATGTCACAACAACAAACAAACAAATTCATGAAAACAAGTCGAATTGAAAATCCCAACTTTAAGTTAGGATTCTTCATTCGTTTTCTCCATTTTATTGACCAAGATCAAAGTCTGGTAAAATAAAAGGAGCAAGATTTATTTTCCTTAGTATTAAACGAAAACCATAAAATGAAAAGAGATCAAAATTGGAGAAAGAGTACAAGAAGAAAGTGAGCTGCAGATGGCACTACTCCAATTCTTTTACTAATTCAAATGTTGCACGCAATGCATCAAGTTGCGCATGGCATCCCAGTGCAACCTAGTTTCTTGCGCGTGCCTACTAAGTTGTGCGCAGATACTGGTCACTTAAATGACCGGTATTCAGATTTTGATCCGTTTGATCCATTTTTAACGATTTTTTGTCTGTCATTAGACGTAATGGCGCTCAAGTTATCAAAATCTTTTTAATTGCTTTGCATCAAGTAGTTTCTTTTCTTCTTTAATAGATTTCTGCATCATCCTGCATGCACACCGTGCTTTGTGCCATCCCTAAGCATACATTTTAGACGTTTTTCGTACGAGTGTCTTAAGACGTTCCGTAGTGGTGCTTTACGTAAAAGCTCCCATAGACAGGTTTGTCATTTTACTGTATAGACTTTATAAATGTCCGGTCTTTTCTTCTTTCTTCACGTCCACATCAAAAAGGGAGGCGTTATCATACAGCGTAAAAATGTATGGCGTAGGTGTTCTGTAAAATTTCACCTCTTCCCAACTTAACGTGATCTACCTCTCGTAACTAAAAGGTAGAATTTCTTTACTTTACTTTAGGCGTTAGCTATCGAGTCGAAAGGCAAGCCGAACCATTCGAGAACAGACACTTCTTGATTGGAAGCAAATACGGTAGTTAGTGAGCTTACTGGCTTACTAGACAGTTAGGGTGTCGTCCACCCCCTGTATATAGAAAGAAAATACGGCAGTTAGTGAGCTTACTAACTTGCCGAACAGTTAGGGTGTCGTCCACCCCCTGTATAAAGAGCGACGTGCGATGTCGCATCTATGTAGGCACGTGCCCCAGTCCTGAGATACATGTGCTCATCTTGTGGACAAAACTGTTGAGAGAGTTGCCGATTTTCTTCCCTGTCACTGGATTTGGATATATGCCTTCAGTCCTAAGACATGTATATTTATCTTGTGGACACCGATATTGCATTTTGACAAGCGAATTGTCGAGAACTTTATTCAGGCTGCAAAAACCGAAACACACTTTTATCATCTTTACATTTTGTTAAAATCAGGCTAGAAAATCAATGAAATATCGAGGGACTTTAGACCAACGATGACATGATTGAGAGGATATCATCCCCTGTACTCCTTTTCGAACCGGTTTCTTCTCATGACGTGACATCACCCAGGACACCTTTACTTGTGAAAATGTTCTGTATTTGAAAAGGATCAATCTAGATTCTTTAGCGCACTAAGAATAGAAAATACTTTTTCTTTCCTTAATAGCTACTTGTCTCAAACACTTAGTGAATGAAGGATCGTTTCGACGTCCTTAAATATTTCTGAAAGATTCTCTATTCTTAGGAAGCTTCGCTGAATGAGTCTCGAATTTATTTCCTTTACTACTTTGATCATCATCTATTCTAGACTCGATCAAAGTGGGGGCTAACTGTAGACACCTACTTTTTGCCTCGTTTCCCAAAATGAAGTGCGATGATGTTACAAAAATCTGTTCTTCATGCTAGATCAAAGTTAAAGTGTTTATGGACTACAAAATGCATTATAAAGTAAGTTAAAACTCATATCTGAGACCCATTAGAGCCTTGTCTGATTACTAATTAGGCCTAAAATGTGCTCATACATGTTTAAACTTGATTAATAACAGACCCGAATGTGGCAAATGCAATGATTCGATCTAATGGATCTTACATTGTTGAAAATCGAGCCAAACAGACAAACCAGCCATAATATTTCTGTTCATGGCCTAAACATGGATAGCCCTTTCAAAGATATTTCCAACGGTATATAATAAGCCCAATTCCGAGCTAAAACGAAGAAATTATGATCAAAACACTAAATCGGGCCCTAAAACCGACACCCTTTCACTCCAACGCCCATATCTTTTGATCCATAATAGATTTTAACCTAATTTCAACGGCATTGGAAAGTAGACATTCAGAACTTTCCAATTATATCTCACAATCCTAAATCCGACTTTGAAATCAAAAGTTATGGAAGTTTTAAAAACGCGTATTCGTGTAAGGCAAACCGCATCCCAACGCAACTCAGTAAGTTTCGAGCGCCTGGCGCGCGTGACTCATTGAGATGCGCGCAGCACCCAACGCGACTCAGAGAGTTGCGCGCACTACCTGATGGCGCGGCTCTAATACCCTAAACCTAGATCCCTACGCCTATAAATAGGGGTCTTCATTCAACCTAAAGGAGGATGAAAAATCAGAATTCTAACCCTAGCATTCTCAAAACCCTAATCTCTCAACTTCTCTTACTATCACACTACTTTTTGCTTTTCTTACCAACTAATCTTCAACCATAATCTATACATTGAAGCTCTTGGAGATACGAAGAAGAAAGAAAGTCCATAAATGTATTAAACGGAGATTTAACATAAAAGAAGAACGGTTAGTTTCCTAAGCACTTATATAAATCATTTTTCTTTTATTGTTTAAATAACTTTAATTGATTAATTAGTGTTGTTTTATCACTTTAAAAAAATTTAATTAATTAATTCACATAGTACTCTTTTATTATTCAAGACTAGAATTTGATAATTAATTGTTGTTTTATCACTTAAGACAAGGCGAATATTGTTTATTTCTTGTTCTTTTAACGAATTTGAATTAAGTAAAGAATAACGATTTTGCAATGTAATTCTTATGTGATCAATGCGTGTAAATAAAATCAACTAACTTAGACTTTAGGTATCACGCCGCATATATTGTTTGGTAATGAAATTGTGAAAAAGGAAGAGCTAATAGAGGTCGTACTAGGGCTAAGATAGTGATTCCCCTCTAAAGGGAACGTTATCTTAGTACCCTTGCTCCCGAACTCATTTCTGGTGTATGTAGACCAATTTAGGCATGGGTAAACTTATGATTCGTGCTAATTATTTCTTGAACTCTACTTGGGAGAAAGGCATGAACAAGGTTTATGAGTTTTCTTAAAACTCATTGGCGACTCCTACTTGTTTCTTACAAAAAAGCGTGATGAGAGTATCATTTCTAATTCAAGGTTTCCCAAATAGTCAGGAATTCAAATCCTAATATACCCTAACAAGTGTAAATTCCTAGGCTTTTAAAGGGCCATGGACATCTAAGGAGAAAGATCCCCTACGATGGGAACACCCTACTTACACATACCAACTTTTAAAGATGGATGTAGAGAGGAAAACTCTCATTGATGAAACGGAGAAAATAATGGAGCGGGTTTCACCCTCTAGTTGGGTCTTAATGAAAGCTTGATCATATCAGCAAAACAATGTTCACGAGATGGCTTAATCAAGGGTTGCCATCGGGCAATCCAAAGGTTATTGATGTTCGAAGTAACAATTTTGTTATTTCAGCTCATTCCTGATTTACGAAATATAATATTGAACAAAATAAGAGATATGATTTTATAACATGGTACAAGTTGGTGGTGACAAAGTCTAGTAAATTCTTCGATCTTCGAGATTTATGGGGAGAAAGAGTAGCGTTTCCCAAAAACTCTAAAGTTGCATCATTACGAATCTACTCATATCCTCTTAATCAGGATGCTCCATTCATTAGTATACATTACAAAGCTTGGGATTATGGAATGGTACTTGATTTCCATGAATTCCCTACTCTTAATGACTCGTTCTTTCCAAGACTTACAAAATTCCAACAGTCTGCATTCAATAAGGTTTGGAAATATTGTGACTACAAAAAAAGAAGACTTTCAGCTAGGAGCAAGGGTGCATTGTGCTAATATCGAAGTTAAAGAAGGAAAAGTTAGTCCACCGCATCACTTGATAATGTTTGGGAGAGTGAGGTATTGTCAAGATCCCATACTAATTCGTTAGAAAACTGTTAAAAATCCTACTAAAGCAAGAGCGAAGGGATTTTTCTACATTTCACAATATCTCAACGATTTTATAAAAAGAAAAAATAATCCTCCTACTATATTTCATGTTGGTAATACAATGATTGTGAACCAAATGAGATGAGAGAATATTTAGTAGATGACATAACAATACTTAATCTATCTACAAATATTTAGAAGATGTTGAAAGTGGGAAGTTTCTGTCATTTGAAGGCCATGAGTATCTGTTTGAAGCTTTTATGACATGGGATGAATCATATGCAGCCAAATGTGTCATAGACCTTGGCATAGAAGAAGAGAATCCTATGTATGTCCATTATGAAGACAACAAAGATAGTGAGGATAGCATACAAGAGATGATGATGAACGAAATAATGGATGCTTGAGCCCACACCAGCAATAATTCAAGGAACCTTCACTGTAGCCAGTTTTTACTAATTGTTTCTATTTTATCTTCGTAAAAAGCAATGGTGTAGGATTGCTTTCTGAGTCAGGATAAGAATCCTATGTAGCTTTGTTTCCCTATATAAAGGGACTTAGGCCAAGAAGTGAAGGCAGAGTTGGAAGAGTTAGATAGAACATTTCTTTATAAGCATTAGAGAGTCCTCTAGAGAAAAAATACTCACCTTAAGAGACAGATTGGTTGTCCATCTCTCTTAAAGTAGAGAAAACTCTAGTTCAACTTATGTCTATTTAAGCATTCAGTTTGTTGTAATATACGAGTGTTGTAATCTTTTTAAGTTAAATAAAAGTTTATTTCAAGAAGGAAACGTTATCCCCTTTAACCTTATATATCAAATGTGTTATCTTTCTATTTAAGATCCATCAAACACATTAAGAATTATTTAATTAATTAGAGATTACGGCCTAAGGTAGGAAACGAAATAGATCTGTGATGTGCTTGATTTAAGGAAGACAGGGTTGGGGTTAGCTACCTTGGTAAAGCCGAAAGCTCAGAACGCCAAAGGTTCCAGTGTCGACTAAGTTCAGGCATTGGTCAAAACTCTCTAGTTAAATAATTCTTATTGCGAAGCATGATGAGCTATTAAACAAAAAGTTAATTTATTTAGATATATTAGTAGTAGAGTTGTGATAATTAGTATCGTTAAAAGTCATTAATTGAAAAACAAGTGATTATTACTCTTAATTATAAAATGTTATTACTAAGTATTTTCTTTAGTAGTACTAATAATATCATCAATGGTATAATATAAAGTGTCAGTAATATTATTGATAGTTTCAGTACACTAGTGGAAAAATTGTCATTTATAACAGGCTATTTGTAACGGGCAAAGGTATGCCCGTTACATTAAATATATCCGTAACGGACAAAATAGGAGTCCATTACAAATATATAATATTCGTAACGGGCAAGATACTGCCCGTTACAAATATATAATATTCGTAATGGGCAAAATTAGTGCCCGTTATGAATACTATATTATTCGTAACATGCATATTGTGCCCGTCACAAATAAGTTAGTCCAATTGTTGGGAGAGAAGCCCATTAGTTATTTTTATTAGGGTTTTACTCTCCAGCTGTCGACCATGCCCTCACCCCTCCTCTCTATCATTTCCACTCTCTCTTTGTTTCATTTCCTCACTCAATCTCATCTCGACGGTATTTCTACTTCTCACTCTTCAGGATTTATCTTCACTGAAAAAATTGGGCATTTCTACTTCTCTCTCATTTTTTGTTGAATTCGGACGATGAAGAACGCTAATCTCAAGAACAACGATTCCGGAGAAAGAGGTGGCTTCATTCCCAATGACAAAATGAACAACAACAACAACAACAACAACAACAACAACAGTAAGATTAAGATGAAGAAATATATGCAGAGATTGGGAGGCACTGGTCTTTCACTTGAAGCATTTGCCGATGCTAAATCCAGAAAAAATTCCTATAATCCTGCTTTGTTAAGTATGTTCCTCTTTCACTCTTCTCTAAATTGCAATCTTTTCATGAATTTCTTGTGATTTTGGAATATAGGTATTGTTCTAATGCTTGATTTTTGGGCGAATTTAGAGTATTTTGACCTTTGTTGATTTCATGGTGCTAATTGTTTTCATGGCGCTAATCTTTTCTCATTTTTCTATTTTAATTCCTCAATTTTCGTTGATTTCTATTTAAATGAGTTCAAATCTTGATGTATTTTATCTTCTGGAAGACGGATTTTGTGTGCGGAAACATGTTGGATGTTGTTCTTTTATTTTGTGTGTGGATTTTCTCATTCTTAATTTGTAGATCTATAGTTGTTCTTTTGAATTTTGGGGAATTAAGCATGTTTGGTGTTATGATTGTGTCATACATTTCATTTTATACTCAATTTTGTTATTATCTTTTTTATTCGAATTTTTCGTCCTCTCAAACCCATCTTGAATTATTTGATCTGAATTTTGATGGGTTATAATCAGTTTTGTCTTTTGAAATGGAGTGTGATGGGATGAATAATTGAACGTAGAAATTAGGTGCATTTTTTTGGTTTTTTTAGTATAACAATTTTCTTGAGTAAATTTGAAGTAGAAAAACCCCTTTTGATTTTGGGTTTTAATCAATCTTGGAGTATGAAAAGGCAAAAAAGAGTAATTTTAGATAAATTGCTAGAAATAAGGAAGTGGGTGAATTTATTTTTATATATTACATAATTTGGAGTAGAAAAATTCCCATATTTCATGTAATCTGGATAAATGCTGGTTTGTGTGTCACTGCCATGGATTAGGAGTAGAGATAGATTATGGGTATTGTGATTACGTGTGTTGGATTTGAATTTCATATGTCAACTTGTTTATATTATTGGATATGGGAGTATTTATGTCATTGAGATAAAGCATATTCTTTTGTACCAATATATGCTGAGCAACATTGGTCCCAAAAAGTGTTACAACATATTCTAGTACTAGCCAAACTAATAAATGGGGTAGAACTCAGAATAATGTTGAATGTATGATACAATCAATTGTTTGTTTGTGGCACTATCTTGATTTACAATGATTTAGTTTCAGGGGCTAATTGAAGAATTGAAGATATATATGTTGCTATATGATAGAGCAGGCTACGCGGATAGTGATCCAAACCCTGAAAGGTCACTCAAGAGTGAAGCATTAGATATTGTGCAACTTGCCGATCAGTTAGAGTTCGGACCCAAGTTCTATGTGATTGGGGTGTCAATGGGATCATATCCTACAATATATAGGTTGCATTAGATATTGAATTTTACAATATGTAGGTTGTAGTTAAGCCGAAGAGACACGTGTTCATAACCGCAAAACTTCATGAATTTTTTAATATACTGATTTGACTGGTTTCCCTGTATTTATCTCTACACCACTTGTACCTAGATGAGTGAAATTCTTTCTAATGATCTGATAGGCTGGATATCGTAATGGTTTACCGGCTGGAAAAATGTTGCTGCACAAGAGGGTTTTAATCAGGGTTTCAAGGATTCTGTGATGATTGGTAACAAGTGGGGCATTGTTAGGGGTGTTACCAGGTAAAGAGCATCTAGGTAACTATGAGTTTTATGGTACCTTTCTATTTTTGGTGATGGTTTTTATGAGTCATTTGGTCCCTTGAATTTCTTCAAACCTATCTTTCCTTTTTATTTATCCACTTGAATTGTCATATTCCATATTATCTATCACAAGAATGTTCTTCAGTTCAAGAAACCATTAATGCCAATCCAATGACTAACAACTCGTTACAATGTGCGCATAACCTGAAAAGACAATGTTAAGCAATAAAGTATTTTTTTTCTAGTAATTTGAATTCTTTTCAGTTCCTTTCTTTATTCTGCAACCTTTTTGTAGTGCCTTAGCTCATATCCCGAATGAGCTGAAGCTGAAACTTGTTCTGTGATATGCTAGAAAGTGAATCTGGCTACTCTCTCTCTCTTTTTTTTTATTTTTTATTTTTATTTTTTTAAATCTAGCTACACTAGCTAGCAATATCTGAACACAAGCCGCTTTTTTTCAAAGAGCTCAAGAAACTTTGGCAGACCTCAACAGCTCCTTCAAAAGCAAGGGTTCTGTTTTCAGAATTAAACACTTTGTTGATAGATGATGAGCCTTACAAAGGCCTTTTGAATCAGGTAAATTACTATCTCTTTAACTTGCAGCAAATTTGATAAATTAATCTTATGATCATGCTAAAATGAAAGCGAAAATATTGTCCTTGCATCCAAACACTGGCATATATCCTAGGAAGTATGATGCAGGAAATCTGACTGATGATTTTCTTGTACTCTACATTTCTGCATAGTTCTCCATGATTTTCTTACATGTTCAATTTAATTGATTTGATTCTATTACATACTTGAGATTTTGTCAAAGCTTGCAAGAAAAGAGATTTCTTGATTATCAGTGGAATATATCTTATTAAGTAAGGTATAAAACACAGATTTAAATGATGTGAGTTGAAAATCTCACTTAGACCTTCTGGGAACTCAACAATAATTGCATGCAAATCATGTTTAGCTGTGGCTATTTCATTGTAAAATCATACGGAGTATATAGGTATGGCATGCACTGTTCCAGAACCATGGCTCCATAGTATATTAGTATAAGTCCAAATTAAAATGGCAAGCCTGATACTTTACTAGTTAATAAGACTTAAAAGCTTTATACGAGGACACAACAATCTTGGATTCCTTAGTGTCACAGTCTGGGTGTTTTGGCACCGGATCATGCAGCGAGCTCTTGCCTTCAACACCCGGACCGTGACACTTAGCGTCTTATCCTAACAAAAAAAGTGTAATGTTTAGTTTTGACGATTCATGTCAAGCTTGGTTCTTAATTGGCAGGTCAGGGGGACATGGAAGGAGATACTCCATAACTAGGAAATACCAAAGCTTCTTTTAAGGAGCTAGCATTAATGGTATGTAGTTGACCGGGTTTCACTTCTTTTAAACGATTGAAAGCAGGTTGTTATGATGTATTCATCAGGACAAATTCTTGAATATTTGTACTGTATTGAAAATAATTGTTATACCTTAATATTCTCGATATAGTGGTTGTAATTGAAAATGGGATTTTGCTATACCTTGATTATAATGATAGAATTTGGCTGATTTTCTTACAGCTGGGTCAAGAATTTTTTTTAATTTTCTAGGAGATAATTACGAAGTACAGTATGTTAAAGTGATTTAAAGATGATGAAACTTTTGGATTTTTTCAAGGGACATGAAAATTTGGGCATTGATCGATGCTAAAGTGATTTGGTTGTTGCTAGCCTGCTGCTCTTAATTAGTTGTTGCTGCGCTTATAATTAGCTGTTGTTCTTAGCTGTCGTTTTGCTGCTGCTCTTTATTGCTGCGCTCTTGGTTGCTACTGATGCTTTTGGGTGCTGCTGCAGTGTTGCTGGTGGTGACGTGGTGTTCCCTGTTTATTATTATTATTTTTTAATTATTAACATTTTTAATCATACAATGTGATGGGTTTATGAGTGTATGTGTATAATGTTGTATTTAGAGTATGTGTTATATTTGAATTTAGGTTTTTGGAATTTAAACCAATACCGTTACAAATAACGGGGTTATTCGTAACGAGCACTTGTTTTTCCCGTTACAAATAACTGCTTATTCGTAACGGACACTTGTTTTGCCCGTTACAAATAACTGCTTATTCGTAATGGACATTGCCCGTTACGAATAACATTGTCTATCCGTAACGGCCGTAAACGTAACGCCTGTTGCCCGTTACGGATAACAATTTTTCCACTAGTGGTAATACTATAAGGAGTCCTAGTAAAATTGTATAAAGTTGTTTAAAGGGGGGGGGGGGGGTGACCACTTGTTATCTAACCTCCCTTTGAAAGCCCTAGATTTCAAGGATGCACAAAGAATCTTTGCGTTTGCATTTCTTACCAACTAATAAAGATAATTTCCTATATTGAGGCTTAGCTTCCACAAATTGGGCTACTTAACAATTATGACAACTTAGGCGGGTGAAGGAAAGACAGTATTGGGATCCAAGCAACAATTGACTTCTTTAAGGTGTTTTGGTCCTTTTAACATTTAACCAAAATGGAAACTCTTTCATTCTTTAAACATTACTATATAAAAGGCTAGCAAACAAAATCAACCTTAGCAGAAAGAGGTTGCAAATTTTCGTTAGTTTTTACTTTTGTGATAACGTAGAAAAACATCAAATGTATATAGGTGTTGTTTGGTTTACATACAAAATCATGGAAATTGAAAGTTCCTAAGAATTGCAAAATGAGTAAGTTGTTTGGTTGAATAAAATTTAGTGAAATAGAGGAAGTAGAACTTCCCAAGAATTTCCAATTCCCATAAAATATAGGAATTTACTTACCTAGCCACCCCTAGGTAAGTTGAAATTCCTATGAGAATTTAGTTCCCTCATTACCAACCAAACAGCTTTAAAAAATTCACATAATTTTTTTATTATGGAATTTAATTCCCATATATTAGATGTTCATGGGAATTTTTACTTTCTAAGTTAACCAAACAACCCCATAGTTAACATCTATTCCGATGTGAACTTGTAAAACATGCTTAGAAGAGTTGATGTCTTGACTTTAGCTCAATAAATCATTAGTAATAACTTCTCGTTTAGAGAATGACTTTCTACTCTGCTAGTCTACTCTCTCCGTCTCTTTATTTTTGCTCCATTGTTATTTTTTGGGTCAAACTTGAAAACTTTGACTATAAATTATGGTCAATTTATAAAAGATAATATAGTCATAAGTGGTCTTGTTAGATTCGTCTTATTGCATATTTTATTATTATCACGTTTTTATAATTTTTACATGTATGGAAATAAAGATATTATTAATTTAAGATGTTTTTCAAGACCGTTCAAATAATGTAAAAAATTAGAGACAAAGGGGTAGTATGTCCGGTTTTTTTTAGAGCCATGATGGTAAAATCAGTGTGAGATCGATATATATCTTCACTTGTCACAATAGGCTTGGATCAACACCAATCGGATTCAACAAGGATCGCAGCACATTGTGATGTTTAAATCCTTAATTGGTATACACTAGACCCTAGTGTAGGTAGGGATACCTACACCCCCCTCTAAATGATGTGTTTATCATGTTACCCACATCCCATAACCCACTAACCTACTGTAACTACCCACCATTCTCTCTAAAACCTTCTTCTTCATTTCTCTAGACTTTCTCTCTCATCAAAACCAGAAAATATGAACCAAAATTGCTTCAAAATACTACGAAATTGCTTCAAAATACTACGAAATTGCTTCAAAATATTGCTAAATTCCTTCAAATGTCTACATTTGCGAAGAAATTCAACAATCGCAACAACATTCACAGAAAGAGTAAGTAATTTTACTAAAAAAATTTGTATGAACCTATTTTTTCTACTACGTATTTCATTTTGAAATTACATGTTCAGAAACATAATCTAACTTGATTAGAACTATTTTATGCAAAAATCATTAAAATCTACTATGTTTTGTGTTTTTTTTTTTTACAGAACCGAAAAATATATTTCGAATTAGAGAGATAAAGAGAATGAGGATTCAGAGAAGAATCCTGTTCGTTGAACATAACAAGGCATAGTCTGAAGAAACGTAAGTATTATTTCAAAAACCTATTTAAACAAGAGTAGAAAAAATTTTTAAAAAAAAAAAACAACGAACAAAAGTCTCAAGTTGTAGATCTAGAACTTTTAAAAGATATTAAAAAGTCTTATCGTATAGATGTTAACATTTCTACGATTCCGAGTTAATATACGAACATATATAGAATTATAAATGTTCATTTGTATATTTGAATTTATTTGAGTTTATATTTGACTTTATATGCCTAAATAAATAATGTTCATTTTTATGATATGTTATGCACATTTATGAAATGCATAAATAATCATTCATTTGAGTTGAGAAACTGACTTATTTATTCTATCAAATCTTTTGACCATTTATGAAATTCATAATGTTCATTTACATATAAAGTAATGTTCATTTTAAAATATATGTTAATATTGGTTCATTTCAGTTTACATATATATTTATATGCCTAAATAACGAATGTTCATTTCTTTTATACATTATCCTCATGTATAATATTGATAATGTTCATTTGTATGCATTAAAACTAATATCTTACAACTAATCTAGCTATATTGTAGTGATGTCCAAAGTTACACATTTGATATAAATTTGCACATGGAATTGAAGAATACGTAGTTGTTTTGGAGAAGATAAAATGGCTTACCAACGCTGATTATACAAACTGCGGAGTATACATTATGAAGCATATAGAAACATTCACTACTAAACTTAATGAGAGTTAGATTTGTGATTTGAAACCAAATAGTGTAAAAATGATAAATGTTCAATAATGTAAGATATATTGTTCATTTATAAAGTAGTGTATATAATAATTAACATTTGTTAATTCATTTTGTTCAACAGGTGAACCAAATTAGGAAGCAAGGATGCGGAACTGATGTTATTTGAAGAAAAACACTAAATATAGGTTAAATAGAAGATAAGCAAGGAAGTTTGCAAATGAATAGTACATGTTATATGTTCATTTATGAAAGTGTATATGTTCATTAATGAATGTGTATATGATCATATCTTATACTTCCTCCGTTTCTTTTTACTTGCAACACAGCCTTGTGGCACGTGTTTTGAGGTCGGGTTTATGTAATGTAAACGGATAAATTATTCATTATAATTTTTACAAATGATACTTAACCCTATTCTAATCTTCGTGTAAAAATTATATTGATAAAATAGCTCGTTTACCCTCACTAATCATCTCCTAAAATTGTGTGCCTAAAAGGTGTGTTGCAAGTAAAAGAAAACGGAGGAAGTATATAGTTTTATAGATGATTTTTTTTGGAGGAAAATAGACTTATAGATTTTATTTGTTAAAAAAATTATTGGAATTGATATTTCATTTTAATCTTTATTTGTATGAAAAAAAATATATAATTTTTAGGTTTTATGAATTGGTTGTTGGTTCTTTACTTTTGTTCATTTTCAAATTGATAAATAATCATTTACATATGTTGAATTTTTAAAAAAAACAATATACTAAAAAAGGTATTATATAGAAACAAATTCTTATGTCTTTAACACTTGAAGAACTTTGAACAAGAGCACCTTGATCATTTATTGGAACCGTGGGAGGAATAACTTAAACATTTGTCGATTGAACATTTCTGGAATGGGGTTTAAACATTTCTGGATTGAAGTTTGAACAATCCTGAGTTGAAGTTGGAACAATGCCAAGAACTACGGGTGGAACAAAATATCTAGTTTGAGATTTTGTAGACGCATTAGTACTCTTGGATTAACTTGAGCATCATTTTTAACACCAGCACCACCTTTATTTATAGGAACATTACATTGAGCTTGAGCAGCAGAAACACCAGCAGCACTTTTATTTATAGGAATATTTAAATCCTTCGACTGCAAAACAAATTAAATGATCATATTAAAATATATAAATGTTCAATTACAAACACTTAAATAAACAGATAAGAAAAACAAAACTTTAGCAAGATATGAAATATCAGCTTTTTTTCCCACTGCACAAAGTTTTAATATACAATTATAAATGAACATAACAAGTTTCAAAAAATGATCATATTAAATCCTTTAAACACTAAATCCTTCGCCTTCAAATAAAAGTTAAATGATCATATTAAAATATATAAATGTTCAATTTCAAACACTTAAATAAACAGATAAGATCAAAACCTTAGCAAGATATGAAATATCAGTTTTTTTTTCTCATTGCACAAAGTTTTAATATACAATTATAAATGAACATAACATGTTTCAAAAATGAACAATAATTAACAAATACAATGTTCAATAGCAAAATTGCACATGATCAATGTGGAAAATTTTGACACATAATATTATCAAGAAAAAATGGTAAAAACAAATAATCATATATGACATAAAAAAATTAAGAAGTACAAATGATAACACATAATTGATTAATTTTAAATATAAAAATGATCCAAAAATAAATAAATAAATAAAAGCATACAAACAAAATCACGCAATTTTCAAACATAGAGCAATGAAATAAATTGAAGCAGCGAAATATTCATAACAAAGTATGAACAATCCAAAAACGTTCATCATAATCATAATCAAATTTTGAAAATTGAAGCAACGAAAAGAATAATAATACATAAATTAAGTTGAAATAAACAGAACATTATAACACAACAAAACAATGTATTGATGATAAAAATTACAAAATTATGATTGTAATTACTCACATTGTTGATGAACAAACGAATCAATCAATCGAACTCTAGAAGACGGAAACCCACTTTCGTAATCACGATCGAAATTAGCAGATGAAGAATCAGCCATTGATGATCAACAACAATTATCAAAATCGTAGGAAAAATAAACGGCAAAATTAGTATAAAATCAAATGAAGAAGATGAATTAACTAGAGAGAATGTAGGTAGAAAAATGGAAATTGATCAATTGAGGAGAGAGAAAATATTGGATTTAAAATCATTTATATACATAGCTTGAATAATAAGAAACAAGGAATTAAAAAATTAAATAAAAAAAAGGAAAGAATTGAAGCATGAATTAGCTTGTGAGTACTCCCCGCAAGCTACAAAACGGCGTAGCATCAGGGGGTGTAGGTAGACCATCCTACACTAGGATGAAATGGATTCATACTATCCTCCGGGATTTTTCAAAGCGATTTACAAATTTTAACTAGTGTTTAGCTCGGGTGTTAATTTGAGTATTTTTATCATTATTATTATTAAAGAGGTTAAAAGAATTTTTTTTTAATGTCGAAAATTATAATATTACGATAACAATAATAAATAGTTTTGAATAATTTTGTTTTTTATTTATAATATGTATTTATATATTTATGTGCGTAGACAAAACAACATTAGCTTATACCTTGGATGGTAATAAGTTGGTCTTCATTCAATGAGGCCTTGTGTTCAAGCCTTATTAGATAAATTTTAGATGACATTGACATTTTTAGGAACGCTTTTTAATATATAATAATAAAATAATAAAGTATAGTTAGATTATAGGGTTATCTTGATAATTTTTGGGCCTATTCTACATTAGAAATTGGGCTCTTATAAAAATAACTTTTTAAATAAGAAATTTTCTCAATATATATATATACTACCTCTAATTTAATTTAGTTTTTAATTTTTACAACGTTTTTCAACAAACTATTTTAACGATTAATATCTCTAATTCTAGACATTGAAAATTATAAAAAAAAAAAAGAGTAGATATTAATAAAATATTTGAGATGATTCAAACAAGATCTCACTTGATTATAATTGATCATAGCTATAAATTACAAAAGTTAGTCAAATCATAATTTATGACTTGTGTAAAAGTCAAACGATGTCAATTAAATAAAACGAAGGAAGTATCATATTACAACAATTTTAAACAAAACTCATTCAAATTTTTTTTAAGGAAAACACAATTGTAAATAATATCCCAATTCAATCTCAATTACTAAAATTTCAAACTGTTCAAAAAAAGTTATTCTCCGTTGAAAGCTATTCAAGATTTGAGAAAATCCTCTTTCATATCCGGTGTAATCAATAAAAGGCAAAACGTTTAATTTGGAAAATTGAAATTTTATGGGTAAAACAATAAATTAAATTAGAAAATACTAAGGAAAATAGAAGATTACAAAAACAAAGGAAAATAGAAGATTACAAAAACAAAGGAAAATAGAAGATTACAAAAACAAAGGAATTTGGGAGCAGTTTATGAAATTGATTTGCCGTGAATGAAGGAGGATGATGGTTGTTAGTTTCATTAGGCTTGAGAATAAAAGAGTCCTACAACTTTTTAACTTACACAAAGTCTTATATGTGGCTGGCCATACGATGTGGCCATCCATTATGAGGATTACTTCGTTAGTGTTATAGAGGTTACTCGTTATTTACACATGCCCTTAGCCGGGCCCTGCTCAATATTAGTCCTTGATCAGACACAATTTAGGAGTGTCCTTTGGCCTTGCAGATTCTGCAACTTAGACTAAAAGCTAATCTGCTTATTTGGTCTCGAGTGGGCGCTACAAAGGACTAAAGGAGAATGGATTTAGCTACAATTATAGCTGACTCAACCGATTGGGTACAAATACTATTATATGGGGGTACCATTGATATTTTCCTTTATAGACATTAAGTGAAATCTAGATCACCAACCAATTTTGCTACTGCAGACTGACAGTTAACAAAGTGCATCGACAGAAGTATAGAAGATCCAAGAAGCTCAAGGTTAGCACTTATTCTATCATAGAGAAGATTGAAGGGGTTCAACAGGTTTGTTTCATTATTTGATCTAAGCCAACGGATTTCGCTCGGATAGGAATGATGCCTCTAATTGATGGAAGACTGTTTTCATTTATTGCACATATAAAATTACATTCTCTGATAAGCCATATACAAAAAGCACCTATTCCCACTCATACGACATCAAGGGCAAAAAAAGGGGTACCAGTTAAACACAACAGAATTTGAAAACATCAGAAATTGCTTTTGAAACCTATCAGAGTTAGCTTTAGAAAAATTAATTCACTTGCCTTCCCTGGAATTTCTTCTGCCGCCTCAACTCTGCTAGCAGAATATCCTGTGATTGCACAGCTGTTAAAAATCTAACAGACATAATTGATAACCTCCATCAACAACAAGCGGAACCCAACAGTGTATATTGTACATATTAATCATGATACTCATTTTTTAAAGCTATAATTAAAGTAATTAACAACAGAAGTACATTTGCACTGATAAAGTGAAAATCAGGGGGTTTTACAAATTATTCGTTCATGATTAAGAACTTCAGTTTAGCAATTACTTGAATTGTTTTAGGAAGAATCCATAGGGTCAGCATTAGTTACAAAGTGTACCAAATACTTTCAGTAAAGTGAAGGTTCACAGACGATAAATCAAATAATGCACAGCTTAATAAAAAAAATTGGGTATGAAAAAAGCCAAACAGAGCGTCTAACTCTAATTGGGTATGCTTAATAAATCAAATAAAAGTATACCCAGCCGAAATATTTTTAGTACTCGTAACCTCTAATTACAAAGATATGGGACACATATGCTGTTCATGATCAGCTGTGAAGTAGTGCCAGAAATTAAGTCCCAGAAAAACAATTAAACCCAACGGCAGTAAGACTTAAAAGTGAAGCCATTTAATCTATTTATTTCACAAAATGATAATTGGATACTCTTGTTCTGAAACCATAATGCTTACATACGTTCATCAAAATTTAATAGGCCTTATGTAAGAATTACACAAGAACCCATGAAAAGTTAATATATCAAGGTAAAAGATTCAGAGGATTCACTTGCAGAAAATATGGATCAAATCACTATTTCTACCTTAACGTTTTGAAAATTGAGGAGCTTTGCGAGCCTTCTTGAGACCAGGTTTCTTCCTCTCCACTACCCTGGAATCTCTAGTCAATAGGCCTTCTTGCTTGAGAGGAGCTCTATGACTAGCACTGACCTTCAGCAATGCCCTGGCAACACCAAGGGATATGGCCTGTGCTTGACCGGAAAGCCCACCACCATGAGCTTTGACAAAGACATCATAGTTTGTTTCGTAACCCAAAGTAGCCAACGGCGTTTTCACATATTGGAGCCAAAGTGGGTTTCCTTGAAGATATTCCTACAGAGATTAGAAACAAATATTAATCACTGCTCTACCTTAGCAAACTATTTTCCAAACAAGAATAGAACATAATTTACACAATACAATGAAAGGGTATTTGCAAAATGGGACAAATTATACTGATATCACTCATTCTTTTATACTCTATCACTGTATCCAACTGCAGAGGCAAATGTCAATGATTTTGTTTGGACTGAAGGAAATGGAGGGAAAGGAAGGGAAGGGAAGGGAAGGGAAATAGAGGGATGGAGTATCTTTCATTTGGAGAGCAAAAGTGGGAGGAAGGGAATTGGAGGGGAGAGAAATGAAGGGATTAAATTGTAAGAAATTGATCTCTCCAACAATTTTGGAAGGAAAACACAACATTCTTTCATCCCCTCCCTTTCCCTCCCTCCCCTCCCTCCCCTTCTTTTCCTTCTCCTTTCTTTATCCAAACACAGTGTAAGTGATAGGCCCCATTTCTTTTTTACTTGACAGATGCCCTGTAAGTATTCAGCACAAATAACTTATTAGCAGGTTCAAATAGGAAGAACAGATAGTGACACTGACTATATTCCTGGGGAAGACATCTACTTTCAGTTGTACTATGTTCCTCATTTTCAGCACTTCTATTTGTGGTAATTACAAATAAAATAGTCTTACAATGGAAGCTTTGTTCTAGACTTGCTTTTATAAATGTCTTTAATGCACTAATAGGCATCATGAGCAATTTGTCCCTAAAGTAACCACTTCTGAATTTTAAACAGAATGTGAGACATGGAGAAATTGTTGAAATTACAAATTAGTCAAAAAAACCTATGGGTTCTGATTAAATTGAGAGCAGTATTGTACTAAATATCAACGAGTAATATATTGGCAAATGCTCAATTGGGGACAAGCTGACAAGCCCGATAAATGAATCAAAGGAGTCGGGCAATTGAGCTAATTTTAGAGCATTTTTAATAGATTTGGCCTCAGTTTCATTCCCACCCCTTGTGTGTCCTTCCAAGCAAGTATTTTGAAGAATGACAATGAACCAGTGAAAGGGAAGGTGCAGTTGCACTATAAGTGTTGGCATCACAATCCAGTTAGTGCATAGTGGTAGCTTGAGGAGGTAGGCAAGAGAGTTAGAAGATGGAGAGGGGAAAGGTAAACAGGTTGTTATAAATGAAAAAGAGAGAAATTATGAGACTATTCATTGGGAATTAACATAAGCTGTTTTTTTAAGCTATGGGAGAGGATTAACCCTCTCAAAAGATTGCTATTCTATCGTATTCTGTAATCAAATTTATCAACCACAATCTTTATTTATTCTCTTAGTTTTTTTCATCAAAAATTGAAGTTCATAGCAGAAAGGTTCAGGTAACAACATCATTGAGGTTGAAACTTCATTTAAAGCTACTTAGGATGGAGTAAGCTAGAGGCAACTAATATGATCTACACAGGCTCAATCAAGGATGCTCTTCTGAAAGGCTCATCTCTATGTAAAATAAAGGACAATCTGAAGGAGCTATAGTGTCAATACATGATCACGTTACTCCAAATACGAAGCTCATGAACACACCAATCATTTAGGCTATACATGCGGGAAAATTACAGCAACATTGCAAAACAGGATCCTTGCCCAAGAACAAATTCCGAGTGATTTGAAAGTTATAGCAGCAGAATCAACAGTCACACAGAAGAATCAGGATTGAGGGTAATCAAGTGACGATATAATTCTATTTAATTTGGGGAGAGTAAAGGATTTACACGACTTTAGAGTTTCACAAGCAGCCGCACACTTTACCCTGATATACTTGACCATAATTATGACTTCAAAATTAATAAGAGGTTAATTACTCTGCACATCTCTCATTTACTATGCATAAACCTGGAAAGTCCATACTGAAAATCTGTTCGTTTCTTGGGTTAGATTTGTGCTGATTCACATTGCTTTCAGCTCATAGAATAGATGGTTCCAAGTCTATCGCACATAGCCACATAGTAATGCCTCAACAGACATAATATAATTCCATTTATAGAGATTACTTGTTTTTCTGTAATTAAAGAAACATGATTATACAAAAGACCCAAAAACTATAAACAACTTCAAACATTTCTTTTCCAATCCATTTTCATACCATAACATATCGTAAATTTGTTTCAAGATGGCATAAGATCCTCAAAATATTTACGAAACTATAGTAAGAAACTTTCTTCAAATAAAAACCAAAAAATCTAGCAGACTATGTGATGGCTTCTGTAGCTAAAAGGTTGTGCTCTTTAACAAATCCTCTATGCACATAATAAACTCCAACTCTTATTCGTTTTTCACAAGGTCATTTAAGAATTTGAATTTTCGACTTTACCCGCAAATACAATAAAGTATTCATGTCCATGCATCAATTGCTAAGGCACAATTGCTTCAAAGCCTACAACATATTGGGTATATATGCATCCACTGCACAAGTAACTACACTTGTTGCCTTGTCAGTGTTGTCACCCTCACCCTCACATCATAACCATATTATTAATAACATTGTTGTCACCCTCACATCATTAATTATATTGATACTAACTTGTTGTCAGCTTGTCATCTACCTGCTAGCATAAATCGAGTACCATACCTTGCTTTTCATTCCATCATTGTGTTATGCTTCTTTGGTGATAAGAAAGCTTATATAAGAACTGTAATTTGTAGCATTTTTCTTCTACTAATAAGACATAAAGCTTTTGTAGTTCTAAACAAAAATAAAATGAAAATCATTAACCCTAAATCTAATCAGAGATTTGCTAATTAGAACAACTACTTTTCGGCCTGTGCATTGTAGGGGCTGTTTAACATTGTTTTATGGGCAAATGAATAGATTAAGAAGAATTAGAAGAGGTGAACAATGAAATACGCACTTAAGAAAAATTTAGTCAAAAGGGATATGAAAATACATTGCATATGTATATTAAATGATAAAGTTATATTTTTTTTTTTGTTTTTGAAAAAAATTGTTTGAATAGAAGAAGAGAAAATGCGACATGTGACATGTGACATAAGTGATTGTGATTTAAGAGGTATAGATAGCATAATCTTAGCTAGGCTTCGACTCACCGCAATTCTCTTTATTTAACTTTTGTAATAATCATACCCCTCTTTTATCTCAATCTAATGTATAGCCATTTCAATTCCACAAACAAAATCGTCTTCCATCAACAACCAACACATCAAATGGTAGCACTCCCTGGTATGCACATGTCAATTACAAATTTACGAACCTGATAGGGGATTGGACTACTCAAACGTAGAACTGTCAAAAGCTAATCCGACCCGAATTCGATTATTAACCGACCCATCTGAACTCGAAAAAATGATGACTCTGACCCGACTTAAAACCAACCCTAGACCTGAGTTGACCCGAGTATGTGAGACCTGAACCCGAGCATGAACTGACCTGGAGATGACCCGACCCGAATGTAACCCATAAATTATTGACCTGAATCGAACCCGACTTGAACCGAAATTGACCCAAACCCGTTTTAACCCGACCTGAATTCAACCCGACTCATTCCTATCCCGACACGAATTTAACCACTTGTTACAAATCCGACCCAAAATCAACCCGACTTGTTATTGACCTGACCCAAATTCAACCCGGCTTGTTATTGACCCAACCTGAATTTTATCTAACCTATTACTAACCCGACCCAAAAATTCAACCCGATGTGTTACTAACCTGACTCGAAATCAACACAACTTGTTATTGACCCGACCTAAATTCAACCCAAATTGTTCCTGACTTGATTTCAAATCACCTTAAATTCAATTTAAACCACCTAATTATTGTTGATCAAAACATTTTGTATATGGAGATCAAGTCGGTCCAAGCAGCAAAATAAAGGAGCAACATCCCCAAATTTAAGAATTTAATATAGTACTCTGTATATATTTTTTGTATAGTCAAAGTAGATAATTATCTTCCTAAATTGTAGACTATAGTTCCCTATTATGTTGCCATATATATTATAGTCAAAAGAAATAATTAGCTTGATAAAAATGATAATTATCTATTTATATTTAGTTGAATTCGAATATGACCCGACTTGGAAATGACCCGACGTGTAACCCGCAAATTATGGACTTGAACATAACCCGACTAGAATCCGAGAATGAACCGACTTAATTGGAAATGACCCAACGTGATGACAACCCGCAAAATATTGACTTGAACCAAACCCAACTTGAACCCGAGAATTACAGGACCTGATGACAACCCGCAAAATATTGACTTGAACCAAACCCGACTTGAAACCGAGAATGACAGGGACCTGATGATAACCCGCAAAATAGACTTGAACCGAACTTGACTTGAATCCGAGAATGACCCGACTTGAAAATTAATTATAACCCGCAAATTATTGACTTGAACCGAACCTGACTTAAACTCGAGAATGACCCGACTTGATTCTAACCCATAAATTATTTACTTGAACCGAACCCGACTCAAACTCAAAAATTACCCAAACGCATTTTAACCCGTGAAAACCCGAATTAAACCCGACCTATTGTTCACCCGACCCAAATGTATCCCGACCGGTTGTTAACCCGATCTAAACCTGACCCCAATACTGATAAGATGTATGACCCGACGTGACCCGACTCAAGCAAGACCCGACCCGAACCTGAACCCGACCCGCATAGGTTACGGCATTAACCCGAATTAACCCGACCCACTCTTACTCGACCTGTTTACCCAAATTGACAGCTCTACTCAAACGTGGTCATTTGGTTAAGTTCACCGTGGACATTGCAAATTTAACTAAAAACAGAATTGTAAATAACACTATAACAGTTTGGTCAAATGTGTTGACGACTACTATATCGAGTAAAACCACCCACACGAAGTTCCTTGTACTTAATGGGGTTATATATTCCTTTGATTTAGCATCTTTAATGATTGTATCTAGGGACTTGTTTGCAATTTTCAACAGTGTCAAGGGCTAGCTTGACCCTTGGATCTAAAATATAGAATTAGATTGCCCAAGCTAATCTTTTTGAGAAAAATTGCCAAAAGACAGAAAAATAATATATTAATGAAATTTCTTTCCATAAGCTCATTTAAATAGCAAGTAGCTACCCATTGGGGCACAAACTAGCTATAAAGGGACTACTTAAAATCTTACATCCCATGACAACCTACTTTAACAATTAGCTTAGCATTAAAGATGCTCTAAAGTATTTTTATCATGCAAACAACTTCAAAGTCTTCCAATTCCCAAACACTCCAACTTCGTACTTCTAATTTATACTATTATGAACCAAAACAACACAAAGTTATACTAATATGAATGCACATACCACAATTACACCCTCAATCTAGTTATTCGATTAAGACAACTAGGCGCAAAGTTACAACGTTCCGAAGGAAATAAGGGCTAATTGGAGAGTTTTATGAGGGTAAAGATTGCAGCAATCAGCATAAACCTTAAAAACTAGAAATTAATTGCACAAACCAAACATAGATAGTAAAATTATCATAATTTTAAAGCAAAAACTTGCAACATACCTTAGCATCACGGTAATTAATAATGAACTTTCCAGTTCCTTCTTGAAGAACAACCCTAGCAATGGCGCACTTTCGTCTTCCCGTACCAATAACAGTCTGCGCAGCAAACCCGCCTGGAAGACGCGACTTCACGAATTTCTCAAGGTCGGCAGTTTCCGCCGCTTCCACCGGCGCAGTGGCGGCTGTTGCGGTAATAACGAGGGGTTTGACGGTCGAAGGGCGGGTCAATGAGAGGGGTTTTGCGCGCGCAATTGGTAAGGTTTGGGATTTAGGAGTGAGGTTAGAAGTGAATGAGAGTGAAGCGAAAGATGAAGTGAGAAATGATACTGAGGTCGCCATTGATGAGTAATGGTTGTAATGGAGAAAGCTTGAGGTGTTCAACAATGGAGGAGAGAGAGAATTCCTCTAGTTAGGAGGGTGGATAACGTTTGAAGCAATTTCTAAAAGGATTTGGGTGTTCACTGTTGTATGGATGAAGTACATCTACATTATCTGCGAATTTCCCAATTTACCGTGAGCTCTTTTACTGTTTTTTATTACGGTTTTTTCACCATATACCCCTGAGTTTGTTGTTTATTCACCATATACCCATGAAAATTTTCAAATTCACCATATACCTTTAAGTTATTACCAAAATTTACAATATACCCCTAATGAAAATAAGATGAATGAAATTTGGTTAATTATACATCGAAGTCACCTTAGATCTCTCCCCTCATTCCCAAAATCACTCTTCTTTTTCCAGCCCCTAAAACCACTCCAAATCTCCATAACCATATTTATATGATTGATTTTGAGGATAAGAAAAGGAAATTTAGGATAGTTTTGTTGGTGGGAAAAAAGAATGTGGGTAATTTCGAAGGTAGGGGAATGTATTTAGGATGGTTTCGGTTCATTATTAGCTCTAATGATTGACAAAATTAAAAATCATTAGTCATCAAGGGTATGTTTTATTTTTGTAAAAACTCGGGGGTATTTGATGAATTTACAAAAGTTCAGGGGTATATGGTGAATAAACAAAAAATTCGGGGGCATATGGTGAAAAAGCCGTTTTTATTACCTTTTCTCATAATACTCCATCCTTTTTTTTAATACTTACTTCATATTTCCATGTGTGGAATTTTTAGGAAAATTGGAGAAACACAAAAAGTAATAAAATGGGGAGGTAGTGTCTATCCACAATTACTTAATTCCAGGTCAATTCAGTTCAGTTCAGGTTAGCTCCAATCAGTTTAGGTCAGTTCAGCTCCAATCAGTTCAGTTCAATTCAGCTCCAATCAGTTCAGTTCATTTCATCTCCTAATATCCCTCTCTTATAAAATATTCATTTCAACTCAATTCAGTTTACTTCGGCTTAGTTCAGCTCCAATCAGTTCAGTTTATTTCAGCTCCAATCAGTTCAGTTTATTTCAATTCAGTTCAGTAAATGTGAGCAGTCTCGTAGTGGGGTTGATAATAGAATAATAAAAAATTAAAAAGAAAAAGCAGTAGAGAGAATCAAGAAAAGAGAATATGAAATTATTAAAATATAATTTATGTTGGATCCACTAATTGAGAAAAATGAATTAATTATTGTAATGTTATGAAATATTTGTGGATATCCATTATCTTCCCTTATATCATTCCAAAACAATCTAGATCTAGGGTTTATATTTATCTAAACATATTTGTGGATGTCCATCTTGTATCACTCTAGAACTTTCTACAGTTTAGGGTTTATTATTCTCCAAGCAAACTCTATCAATTGTACTGTATATATATATATATATTTATATCTCTCTCATATAAAATATAAGTAGAATACACATTTCAATTCTCTCTCAATCTATATATTTCTCCTTATTTTACAAAACTTTATTAGCACCGAAGCTCTAATCAATATGTAAATTTCATTGTTGATTTCTTAGGTTAATAATTAATTCGTTGTATACTGGATGTGCTAAATTATACTCATTATTATCTTGTTGTGTCGCATCTTGGGAAGAAATTAGAAGGAGATTAATCTTGATCATGGGTTTTGAACTTTTAATAATGAAATCACACGTTTCAAGAATGTCATATTATTAACAATCCTCATTAATTAATTTGGGACTAGTACAAGAAGTCTCACGGTATTAATAATTTGGAATGTTAATGGTAGTGCCGCTTTATTTAATTACAAAAAACTATTATTTTTCGATTGCATTGGTTTGTTTATCTTAAATCATCTTTCTCGTCTATCCATAATATAATAGATTAGCCTTAATCAAGGGCTATATTTTATTTTCTTTTCATTGATGTTTTCATGAGTTACAGGCTAGTAGATGACGTCGACAACATGAAGTTGATCATAAGGCTGGTTTTTATAGTGGGAAAGGTTTGATATCAGGAAAGTTCATTCTCAACTATCCTTAATTTTAAACCTTTACATAATATGTTTATATTGTTTCCCAAATTTTCGTATTTTTATTATTCTGGAGTTCGAGCAATTTGGGGATAGTTGGATTTGACGCAGAAAATAACTAATTAGTAATTTTGTTTTGACTACAAGTTTTGTTTAGTTTGAATCTAAAAGGGTATTTAGAATTATTATTGGTGTTAGTTTTATGAACGTATGGTTTTCATGAACTTGTAGTACATATATTTGCTAGATTTTTGGTATTACTTTTCCTATCCGTAAATGAGTTCGGTTATTTCTCTATGCTTGATAGCAAATATGAATAGTTTGATTTAGCAATTATCTACCCATATAATTTGTTTGTGAAATGCTATGTCTAATGCCTTGAATGTTTGTAAATTGTATGAACTAAGCCTTAGGCATATGTGAAACTATTTATAATTTATGTATTGAATTATGTTGTACATATGCATGATTTTATATTTCAAGTATGATATGGACCATGTGGTTTTCCACTAACATGAACGTGTTAATGTTGATTGCTTATGTGCTTGTTTCAATTTTCTAATTAAGCTTTATTAGGCAATATATTGATATAATTGATCCGACAGTATAGTTGATTCAATTGATTAAGATATGTTTTTATTAAAGCGTGAAGTAATAGGTTCTCATATTGTTTTTACCTTCTCATTCTAAAAGGTGTAGATAAATTGACTAATTAAATTTATATTATTATGAATTATTGGAAAGAGGCATATATTGAACCTGGAGTAATACTTGTACATATGGACCTGGAATTCCATTATGACAATTTATTTATGCCCTTAAAATATCTAATTGTTTTGAAAGTATCTTAACTTCACCATATACCACTAAGTTTAAGCTTAATTCACCGTATACCACCAAAAACTTTCTAATACACCAAATACCACTCAATTATTGTACATTATCATGAAATGCCTTTTTGGCTAACTGGCGTTAGTGAGCCGTTTGGGGGTAATTTACCATTTCACCATGTACCATTTTATGTAAAAGTTTTTTCACCATATACCATATTTTAAAAGTTATTTCACCATTTACCCATGTTTTGGAAACGATAATATTTTCAAAAAACTAGCTGTTGAACACTAATAACGGCTAGTTTGTTTATTATATAAATGGAGTGTTTGAGGGATTCACGTAGTACTTCACACATCCAAAAGCATTTCTAAAAGATGTCCACACACTCAAGATCATCATCTTCCTCTTTCGATTTTTCGTATGTAAAAGTGCTCTTTTACTAAAATATAGCTAAGAATTCTAATGCATATTACTTTTAGCAATGACACTTTGTTTAAAATAATCATTTTAACGCTACTAATACAATAACAAAAAACATAAGTACTCCTATTTTAATTTCTGTGTCTACTATCTTTTGTTGTCTTGCTACTCTTCTTTTGAGGTCCTTCAATTCTTGCTTCAACAAGCTCTCACCTCTATACAATTGCGTGTCTATCCCTCCCCTGTTTTGATTGTCGTAACCCGATGCGACATTTTACTCCACCTAACCCTTGCACCATCTGAATGTCTCACATACATCACACTTATAGTACAACCGTTGTGGATTTCTTGCCGAATCTGAGCTCCTTATTGCAAACTTCCTACCACAACAACAAGCTTTGTTAAGCACTTTTACATACGAAAAATCGAAAGAGGAAGATGATGATCTCGAGTGTGTGGACATCTTTTAGAAATGCTTTTGGAAGTGTGAAGTACTACGTGAATCCCTCAATCACTCCATTTATATAACAAACAAACTAGCCGTTATTAGTGTTCAACGGCTAGTTTTTTGAAAATATTATCGTTTCCAAAAAATGGGTAAATGGTGAAATAACTTTTAAAACATGGTATATGGTGAAAAAACTTTTACATAAAATAGTACATGGTGAAATGGTAAATTACCCCAAACATCTCACTAACGTCAGTTAACCAAAAAGGCATTTCATGTTAATGTACAATAATTGAGTGGTATTTGGTGTATTAGAAAGTTTTCGGTGGTATACGGTGAATTAAGCTTAAACTCATTGGTATATGGTGAAATTTCCGTTAACTAAATTATTATTATCCTTATAAGTTGATAAAATTATGAAGTATACTATATACATTATATTGATTGATGTGTGATTAAATTCAATTATAGTATTATGTACCTACTTGAAATTAGATTATTGGAATAAATGTAAATTGAACGATGTGCGGACCCGAAATTCCTTATATTTATAAAGAGTATTCACACACATAGACTTAAAGTTGCTAGCTTGAACATATAAAGGGCTCAAAACCCTTAAGAATAATACAAAAAAATGTGCATGATCTACAAAGCTAAAGCATGTTGCTTAGATATCCAGTACATACTAACGTGATTCAATAGCACAATGTCATGAAATAATATTATACAAAAGATATTGAATAGTATTCAAGTTATTGAACTTTGGGTGAGAATTTGAATGTTTAAAAAGGTAACAAGCATGTTTGCATGAAATTATTCTTGATTATAAAGTTTATAAAAATTGCAAACATGATTATATATATCATCTATATCACCTAGAAATAATGTTATGAGTTCAAGTAATTAAACATGACATTGTGAGCAACTTGCATTGCTTGGAAAATATATTTATTATGCCCATACTTATAAGAAATTAATATAATTGGGCAGGAGTTACGAGTAAGAACAAGTTTGTAAGAATATCTTTATTATGTTTGATACATGTATTGCTAAAAGAATTTATGCCTTGTGGATAAGATTTAAATGTTGTTGGATTCATTTCATGTCCCACGTGCAAGGATTAGGGGGAAACTGTAATAATTGTTCCATTATTTTATCCTTGCACATAAATAATAAAATATATTGATGGTCAGTTTGGAACATACATTAACTCAAATATTAACTATTTACTTAATAGAAGTGCCCACATGCATGTTATTTAAATATTTTAAATGATACCATCTTGAAGATGGATATAAATGATTGATCTATCATATATTAATTATAAATGCTCCAATTAAATTATTGCCCTAGAAGGACAACATCGGTTACTAGTGAACCTAAAGCACGCCTGAGGCGTTGTAGTCCAATAGAGTTAAAATATAAGAACTTTCGGAAAAGGAATAGAGCATCTATTGACAATGAAAAATTTGAGGAAATGATAAATCTCATTACAATTCTAGAATAAAATCACTTTTATTAAGATTCATATGCTTCATGATTATGTAAAAGACTCCAGAAGAGTATGAAATGTCCAACAAGATTAACATGTATCAAGATTATAATCAAAACTCCAGCAGAGTATATATATGTAATTATTAGATTAAATATTTATTAGTTGATTGTCTTGCCAATTGTATAAAGAAACACATGTTGGTGTTCTAATATCACATCACATTCATGGCCATGCATATAGTAATTTAATAAAGTGATCACTAGTGTTGAAAACTGACTAGAGTTCAAATATAGAGAAGTGATTTGAAGTGTAGGGAATATTTCAAGCATTACCCCAGACTTGAACCCTACTGTGATCATACACTTAAGCATGGTGGCGTCTAAAGGGAAAAAAGCTAGAGAAAAAGAATTGCCAACAAGTTTTAGGAACTTGTAAACCGTTCACAAGGTGAAGGTTACACCCCTTAACAATCCAGGAGATCGTTAACTCCAATAGGTCTAGAACCATGACTGGAAGTTCGGGGATGAAGGTACAAATCCAACCTAAAAGAGATTGAACCTGCCCTAATAATAGGCCTCTACTTTATTCTTCTCGTATTCATGTGCGCTTTTTGACTAACATGAAATTAATAGGTTAACCCTAAACCTGTTTAATCTATGTTGGTTGAATTAAATGCACAAATAAATCTATTATTGGCGATGACTTGAATTATAATCATATTAACCCTAAATAAGATTATTAATTATCTTATTAAGCGTGATTACAAGTACAAATTCCCTTTAAACATGCATAAAAGGTGTGATCAAGCAACAACAATAATAATATAATCAAGAAACATAATAACAACAACAATAATAATAATCAAAATAATAATCATGTTAAAAATAAAGCATAATAATAGCAAGATCATAGGCATGATACTAACAAGATTAATAACAAACCCTAGCATGTCACTAAGCAATAAATATCAAAGATTTAGCCCTTAACATGATACTAACATGATATTAGGAAATACATAGGAAGCATCATAGAAATCATAATTGATATAAGCAAATCACCCTAAATATCATACTAAGGAAAGCATCCTAACATGATACTAGGAATCAAAATAACAACCTAAACATGATTTCTACATCATAACATCAATTAAACAATTAAAGCACTTACTTGGATGCCTCGTACCTCTTTCTAATAACAAAATACACGCGTTAGTAACTTCAAGGAAAATATAAAAACAAAGAATTAAATAAAATAATTAAAAGAAAGAATTAAGAAAGTTTAGACTAGATTTGGGACCAAACCCTCAGAAATCAAACCTTTCACGTCTAGGGTGAAGGCAACTTCGAATAATGCTAGGTGTGTCTAAATCTTGTGAATGCGGAATTTTGTTTGTGAAAAGGTTGGTTTAGAAAAGAGAGAGTATCAAGAATTTCTTGATGAGAGTTGGTGATTCAAAACGGAGGTTTTAGGAGGCTATTTATTACGAAAATAAGCCGGAATATGATAAAGAAGAATCAGAGTTTCGAGAAGAATAAAACACGACGATGTCGCCACACAAGCCTCTGTCGCCAAACGATAGAGCCTATCGCCGAGCGACAGACGTGTCGCCATAGCGACAGGCCTGTAGTGCGTCGCTACAGACAATGTTTTCACACGTTTTCATATTTTGATAAAATTTAAGCGTACGAGGGATAAAACTGTAATTTCCTTTAAAACACTTCTTTTATTATAAATAAAACTCTTAAAACTCAATTATCAATGTTAAATCATATTAAGATTCAAAAGAACCTTCTAGAAGATTCTAGAAGACCATAATCAATCTTAATTACATTAGGAATGATAAATCATAATAGGCCCTCCTCTAGATCATTGGGCCGCATATAAAGATCAAACTGGGCCCAGTTTAGTAATTTGGCCATAACTTCCTCATTATTAATTGGAATTGGGCTTATAATATATCGTTGGAAAGCTCTTTTTGAACCCAATCCAATTACACTATTATTGGACCCTTGATATGGACCAAACTAAACTGGATAGTCTATTTTCATAAACTAGATTTTCAAAAACAGAGAGAAAGAAGAGAATTAAAACTAACCGCAATACTAGACTTTTCATACTGTCACTTCATTCGATTATGATTCGACGTGAAAGATATTCATCACTGGGTTTGGTTTTGGGGAGACATAAATGGGTGTCTACAGAAGCCCTCACTTTGACTGAGTTTGGAGAAAAGCAAGTTTCGAAAACAAAAGTCAAAGTAGCGATAGGGACGGAGAATGATTCAGAATGTTCTGCGATCCTAAATCACTCTTGTAATGCCGATACCTGCAAACTAGCGTTTGTTTAAATAGATAAGAGAGTTAAGAAACGCGTATCTTGCACCGTCGAGCACACGTCTCTAGTGGTAACCGATTTGTTGCATTTTGCTATTGTGACAACCTTCCATAAGCTAGGGAACGCCGTCTTGCTGTTTTGATGTTCACTCATCTCTGAACAATGCAGCTTTGAATGATATGCCCACACGTCTTTGAACAAAGAGCTTTGATGATTTACCCACGCGTCTTTGAGCAAAGAGCTTCGAATGATATGTCCACACGTCTCTGAACAAAGAGCTTCGAATGATATGTCCACGCGTCTCTGAACAAAGAGCTTCGAATGATATGCCCACGCGTCTCTGAGCAAAGGGCTTCTTTTTGTTTGATGATCTTCCTCAAGCTAGGGGATACCGCCTGAAGACTGCTACGCCTGTAACTGCCTCCGATTCTGCTGTGATAGTCTTCTGCAAGCTAGAGAACCCTATCGAAGATTGCTTCGCCTGAAACGATCTTCTAGCACTTTGTGACCATCTTCCGCAAGCCTGGGAACTCGATCGAAAATTGTTTCGCCTGAAGCCATCCTCATTTGTTGCGATAACACTCTGAAGAGTATCACCGAAGACCAACGCCTGTCGATCCTTTAAAGTTCGCTTGAACTTTGCTTTTGCTATGCCTGTGCGTCGGCGCTTTCGCTGCTTGTGAACCAGTATGTCGGTGCTTCTGTTGTTTGTGAACAAGTATGTCGGTGTCTTTGTTGTTTATGAACCATTATATCGGTGCCTTTGCGGTGAGCCAATGTTTAGGCGCTTTAAACTAAGTGAGACGATAATTTATCAGGTCGATCACTTAATGCGATAGTAACCGAGCCGATTACTAAATCATGTCAAATTTCTTAGAAGGGGCTAACTGGCGCACCAAGGAACCCAAAATTTCTGTATGAGGTCGATCGAAATAACCGCTCTGAGAGGCTTAGCATTCTGTCGCCGCTGCAACGCCACTAGCGCCGTGATTTTTTCCTGTCGCTCGGCGCTGCACTCTGTCGCTTGGCGCTACACTTTGTCGCTCGGAAAAAGAGTTGTCGTGCGACGCTGCTGTCGAGATTCTCGCATAAATCCCTTTTCTTCCTCATTTTGCTGCTACTGCTTTCATTCATTCAAGTTCGCGGCGAAAAACTTCGAATCACTCGTTCTTGCGCGTTTCTCAACCAAATCCGCTCAAATTTGTTGCAAATCAAAGCTTTGTTCATCTAGTTTGCTGATCTATGTAAGTTTTTTTCCAAACTCACTTGAATTTTGATGAATTTTGTTCATGTTTTTTCATGAATTTCTTGAAAATTCGAAACTTATATTGCTCAATTTGCTTTGTTTATCAAATTTTATGCCATAAAATTGCTTGAAAAATGCCATATATGCTTGAATTGTAATTGTGCTATGTTTTAGTACTACATACTCATTTTTTTGCGAACATAGTATCATGCGGCTAGGCGAACCTTAGATACTATAGAACCTTAATTTTTGTCAATTTTGCACAATGTAGTATGGCTAGACAACGAGGTTCCGGTTCCGAGAACACGATGGGAGCACAAGCCTGTTCAGGAGGACGCCGATCCGTCCGCCTCCCTCGGTCCCTTCCTTGAGTGGGATGAGCGGACGTTGTTCTTTGCCCCCGAGCACCACATTTTTGAGAGGGTGCGTCGCGGGATCGTTAGTGGTAGGACGCACAACCATGGCTTGGGTAATGACACCCTGGGCAAGCTGTATAACAAGTATTTCAGAGGCGATGAGGGGATGCGACTTCTTTGGGAGTCTTATGGGCTGACTTCCCTATTCCGGGCTACGCACGCCATGTACTCGTTTGACGTGGGCCATCACGTGGTTCGAGCTTTGGTGGAGTTATTTGGGATACCACCAACACTTTTCACTTTCCTTGGGGTGAGACGACTATCACCCCAACCGACTTCAGTCTCATCTCGGGATTGGAGTTTCGCTCGACCACTCTGCCGTCCGACAGGTCCATCAGCGTTTTCTCTCCTGTGGTCGACGAGCTGTTGGGTCCGATTGCTGTTCGCGCCCGTGCTGAGGTGGAGCCATCACGATTCTGCTCCAGGTGCATTCGTCGGTAGACTCTGCCGATGTCTTTTGAGGACGATGCGACCACCGGAGAGCAGCGGGTGCGCATCCTTGCACTTATTTTGCTGTCAGGGACATTTTCCCCTGACAACGGTAGTCGGGTGCTGCTTTACTACATTTCGGCTCTCCGCGATCTTCAGCTGATCGGGACCTACGATTGGGGCCAACTTGGCCTATGTTGACTTTCTGCGAGGATTGCGAAACTCCTGTCGACATCGGTCTCTCTAGCTTCTAGAGAGTCGTGGAGGTATACTTTATCTCTTAAAAGTTAGATCTAAACTCTTATTAGAATTTGCTGATTTTCTCTTTATCTTTGTAGATCTGGTTCTACGAGTACTTTCCTTCGCTTGCGCCGGCGAGACCATCTCCACGCGAGCTCCCTATTGGCGCCTGTTGGGGAGGTCGCTTCAGTAACCATGCGACTACTGCCCGTGTCCAAGAGCTGATCCTCTCGGTATGTTCTGTTTGCATAGTTGACATATTTTTGTATCGCTTTGAGCTTCATCTTATAGACATTCTTTGCATGAGCCTGATGTGCTATACCGGCCATGGGGCGATCTGGTTATTCCTGCGCTGGTTGCGCTATACACTGCTGAGCGTCGCTACTTTCAAGGGACGTATGAGGCGGCGGTTGTAGGAAATATTTCAAGCATTACCCCTAGCTTGAACCCCACTGTGATCATACACTAAAGTACGGTGGCGTCCAAAGGGAAAGAAGATAGAGCAAAAGAGTAGCCAACAAGTTTTAGGAACTTGTAAACCGTTCACGAGGTGAAGGTTCCACCCCTTAACGATCCAAGAGATCATTAACTCCAATAGCTCTTGAACCATGACTGGTAGTTTAGGGATGAAGGTACAAATCTAATCTAAAAGAGATTGAACCTGCCCTAATAATAGGCCTCTACTTTATTCTGATCGTATTCATGTGCGCTTTCTGACTAACATACAATCAATAGGATTAACCCTAAACCTCTTTATCTATGTTGGTTGAATATTAATGCACAAATAAATCTATTATTACCGTTCACTTGAGTTATAATCAAATTATACCTAAACAAGATTATTAATTATCTTATTAAGCGTGATTACAAGTACAAATTCCCTTTAAACATGCATAAAGGTGTGATCAAGCAATAAAAATAAATATCAAGCAACATAATAATAATCAATTAATCATCATCAAAATAATAATAATAATAATAATAATAATAATAATAATAATAATAATAATAATAATAATAATATTAATAATCATGTTCATTTTCATGTTAAAAATAAAGAATAATAATAGCAAGATCCTAGGCATGATACTAACAAGATTAAAAGAAAACCCTAGCATGTCACTAAACAATAAAGATCAAAGCTTTAACCCTAACACGATACTATTAGGAAAGACAATAAAAGGCATCATAGAAATCATAATTAACATTATATTCTTTACCCTAAACATGATACTAGGAATTTATTGTTGTCATTCAAAACATCAAGCATCCTAACATTATACTAGGAATCATAATAACAACCTAGACATAATTTCTATATCATAATAACAATGCAAACAATTAAAGCACTTACTTGGATGCCTCATATCTGTTTCTAACAACAAAATACACGTGTAAGTAACTTCAAGGAAAATAATAAACAACAAAGAATTAAATTAAAAAATTGAAAGAGAGATTTGGGACCAAACCCTCAGAAATTAAAACCTTTCATTTCTAGGGCGAAGGCAACTTCGAACAATGCTAGGTATGTTTAGTGCTAATGTATGAGGAATTTTGTTTGTAAAAGGGTTGGCTTAGAAAGAGAGAGAGAATCAATAATTTCTTCATGAGAGTTGGTTAAAGAGAAAGGGGAGATATGACCTCTATTTATAGAGAAAAAAGAGGGTCGAAGAATAAGAAGAGAATCCGAATTCGAATCGAAATAGAACTCGATGGACAACAGTTTTTGCGGATTTTGTTTTTTATCATATCTTTTGATTCAGAATTCCAAATAAGGCATATAATATATCGTTGGAAAGATCTTGAAGTCTTATTTCTAACCCAATTAGAATCAGAGTAAAATTTTATGTAGATAAAAATATATGGCCGAAATAGTAGGACGGTATTAGTTTTGGATAGAGTTTCATATCTCATTCATATCTTTTTTGTTATAGCTCAGAATTAATATTATAATATATCATTGGAAACATATTTTCAAGATCTATCCAACCATATAAAATTTGGATAAAGATTATGAGGCACGAGAATAAAATCTGACTGTCTTTTAACATCCTTAAATTCGAATAGAATTAGGATTTAAGAAAAAGAAAGTTTTTAAAAAAGGAAAGTTTTTATTTAACTCAAATTCTTTAATATTATCTTTTCAAAAAGGATAATTAAGATCTTTTAAAAACTTATAGAAGCTTCTAATTAATCCTAATTAGTTTAGGAATAGGATTAAACCTTTGGACCCTCCACATGATCATTGGGTTGTAGGTAAAATCTGGTTTGGGCCTAGTTTAGTATTTTGGCCATAAGTTCCTCATTATTCATCGGAATTGGGCTTATAATATATCGTTGGAAAGGTATTTTAAAACCCCATCCAACTACACCATTATTGGACCCTTATAATGGACCAAAATTAACTGTAATTCACGTTTTTCATAAATAAGGTAAGAAAAGAAATATTTTCAAAAACAGAAAGAAAAGATATTTTAATAAAAACATCCTCATCACTAGACTTTTCACACTTTTGCTTTGTTCGATAATCAAATGACATGAAAGGTATTCATCACCAGGTTTGGTTTTGGACAAACACATTTGGGTGTTTTCAGAAGCCCCCACTTTGACTGAGTTTGGAGAAACGCAAGTTTCGAAAACAAAAGTCAAAGTATCGATAGGGACGGAGAATGATTCAAAATGTTTTGCGATCCTAAATCATTCTTGTAATGCCAATACCTACAAACTATCGTTAGTTAAACAGATAAAAGATTTAAGAAACGCGTATCTTGCACCGTCGAGCACACGTCTCTGAAGGTAACCGATTTGCTATTGTATTCTTGTTGTGATGACTTTCCACAATCTAGGGAACTCCATCTTGCTGTTTGTTTAACGATCTTCCGCAATCTAGGGAACGCTGTCAATCAATGTTTCTACATCTCGAGCCTCTTCTTGAATCATAGTGACAACCTTTCCAATCATAGCAAAAGTTGTCGAAGACCGCCTCATCACGAACCGTCCTTCTCAAATCTCGGTGAAAACCTCCACAATCTTAGCGAATGCTGTCGAAGGCCGCCCATCTCGTGCCATCTTCTCAAATCTTGGTGACAACCTCCACAATCTTATCGAATGCCGTCGAACACCGCCTAGCTCGTGCTATCTTCTCAAATCTTGGTGACAACCTCCACAATCTTAGCGAATGCTGTCTAAAATAACCTCTCTTGAAGTCATCCTTAGTTTTTGCGATAATATTCCGAAGAAAACTACCGAAGACCAACGCTTGTCGATCCTTAAAGCTCGCTTGAACTTTGCTTTAGCCGGTGCGTCGGCGCTTCTGCTGCTTGTAAACCAGTATGTCGGTGTTGTGAACCATTACGTCGGTGCTTCTGAACCTGTATGTCGGTGCCTTTGTGATGCTAATGTTTAGGCGCTTTAAGCTAAGTGAGATGATCTTTCGTCAGGCCGATCACTTATTTGCGGTTGTAATCAAATTGACTACTCAATCATGTCAAATGGCTTATAGGGGCTAACTGGCGTACCAAGGAACCTGAAATTGCTGTTCTGAGAGGCTTCAAGCTCTGTCGCTGCTAAAATATCTCTGGCGCCGCGATTTTGCTCTGTCGCCAGACGCTGGGATCTAGCGCTAGGCGCTGAAATCTATTGCCAGACGCTGGATGTTTTCGTCTAGCGCTGGAGTCGGGTCTTCCCTATTCTGCCTTTTCTGCCGCTGTTGCTCAGTTTTGCTTCGAACTTTGAGCTTGGTTGTTTCCTTTCAACCAAATCTGCTCAAGTATTTTGTAAATTAAAGCTCTTCATCTCTAATTTACCGATCAATGTAACTCCTCTTATCTTGGAGGAATCTCCCGTGTCATATTTGCGGTTTTTTAAAAAAATTCAGGAATGTCCCCGCTTGCTAGGATGCACCTGCATTTATATCTTTGACTATAGGAATTTGCTTAAATTTCTTTAGGGTTGACCTAAGGTTTAGTATTGCTTGACTCATTGACTTGACATGACTTAAGGTAGAAACTTGACTCGCTGTGATTGACTCAAGGTTGACTCGACTCAAAGTGTTTGACACATGTTTTAGACTCAAATCAAGGTGATATGACAGGACATGACTCAATGTGTATATGACTCGTGTGTGCATTGTAATGTGATTGTGCGAGTCGAAAATGCAAAAAAGAAAAAAATTTCCGTCATTTTTGTGGAGGGTACCGACTTTCTCCTGAAAAAGAAAGACGCGAAAAAAGAATCAAAGTTTCGAATGCATGTTGAATGAGCTTAGTCAAATGTTGTTTGATACTATCTCTCAAGGTGCAAGAATTAAGCCATCCTAGGCTATCTCAATGGTTGACACAATGATGAAAGTATTTGGGTAACTTAGGCAAAGAGGCTAAGCACTTCATACTTCGTGATGCAATGACAATTATGATTGATGAGTGATGTTGATATGACAAGGCATGCTTCAACGTTGTGTTAAGATTCCATGACAAAGGGTTCCTAAGGGAAGGTATATTTGGTCATGTATCTGTGATGTGTGTGAAAGTGATTCTAAAGTTAGGCTGCAAGGGCTAAGTGTGTGAAAAGATATTATTTTTTAAAAGAGTCAAATGGTGGTGACTCTTAGGCTGGGTAAGCTAATGATGTAGGGATTAAGCCCCCAAGTCTAGCTATAAGTGAATAGGGATGAGCATAGGGGATCCCTTGATATGATCATGATGTGTAAATGTGAATGTGTATGCATTTTTATTACGGCCGCACCTTGATGTGAGGTTGCCTACGTATCCTTTAGGAATCAGGCCGAACGTAGCTCTAGCCGAACCTCACACAAGTGTGTGTATACCTCAAAAAGGTCTTTTTTAGGGTTGTAACGTGGTTAGGCTAAAGGTTATAGAAGAAGGGGATAAAGGCTCAAGGCCCTCGATAAGCCCCGAAGGTGTGCAACCTTGCTTTTGAATCTTTATATTTTTATGCTTGAGGCTTGCTTCTCTTTTTTTTTTTTTTTTTTTTTTTTTTTGCTTTAGCATTTATTTTTTTTTTATGAGTGTGGGCAATCCCAATCATGCGGTCTATCACTCACTTGGCATTCATGTTTCTCAGGCATGGTACCGAGCACTCGATAAGAGACGCAATCTGAGACGTGTTCATATCAAAGACATTGGAACACTTGCCCTTTTGAACACTTTTATTATTTTCTATTTCTTTTTTATTTATTTTGATATTTTGAAATCACTCAAGCTTTTTATGATATTGAAAACTGCATAAGTTGCACACTATCCCATCCCAAGGTTAGGTAGATGTAGGTTGAAGAAAGAAAGGTCTATCATTAGACGAGGCTCAAAGTGGTTTATCAAGAAGAGATTGTATATTTGAAGGGTGAAAGGTAATATGAGATGGCTACAAGGGGTGCCTCAAATCATTGGTATACCTTGTGGTTAGTTTGACATGGATTTTTTTTAATTTTTTTATTTATTTTTATTTTTTTAATGCGATGTAATGAAATGATCATATGGAAGAAAATAAATGCTCATTTTATTAAAAGGAAAAAAGAAAGAATCTAAAAAATTAATCTAAGGGAAAAGAAAGGTGTCTATGCTAGACTTATTGGGGAAAGGAAAAAATGAAAAAGAAATAGAAAAAAAAGGTCATGAAATCTTGTCGTTGAAGCTCGCCTCTGTCTTGTGTCGTTTTCTTCATCATTACCCAGTCTTCTCGTTAGCTAGAGGCATTGGGATCTTATTTGCTTCTATGAGATCTTGAATGAGATTTTGAAACCTGTAGCATTCATCAGTAGTATGACCGCGTCCTCGACGGTACTTGCAATAAGAGTTGGGATTCCATCTCGAAGATCGATTTTCTGGTGTTGGATCCTCGGTAGGGCCAATAGGTTTGATTAACCCTCGATCATAGAGACGATCGAAAGCAGCATCGTAGGTCATTCCAATAGGTGTGAACTCTCTCTACTGGGTTTCCTTTTAGATCCATGATTATCCATGGCTAAGACACCATTATGGTCAAAGGTACTAACATTATAACTAGAGTGGGCGTTTTCGGAAGAAGAAGGATTGTCGTTCTTCTTTCCTTTCCAGCCACCGTGGTTACTATTGTTAGTAGCTTTTTGCTTTGCGAGTTCATCTTCAATTTCAATTCCGATGTCATAAACGGCTTTGAAAGTATTCAAATTATGTTGATACTTTAAATGCTTTGAATACTTCTCTTGGAGATTCTTAATATATATCCTCACAGATTCTTTTTCAAAGGGCACCTCAATCATCTTAGTGGAAGTTTCCCTCCACTTATTGAAGAGAGAAGTAAAGCCTTCATTCTCTTTTTGTCTTAGCATTTCAAGTTGTTTATAATCGGTTTCGACTTGAATGTTACACTTGTATCTATCAATGAAAGCGTTCACTATTGACTCCCAAGTAGAGGTTCTCTCTTTGTCAAGGGAGAAGAACCATTGTTGGCAAACAATTTCAAGAGATAGTGAAAATATAGAGGGAAACACTTTCTTATCAATACCCTTAATACTCATTATTGTTTCAAAAGCTCTTAGATGAAAAGAAGAGTTGTCAGTTGCCTTGAATTTTGGGATGTCGTTGGCATTGAACTTCTGCGGAAGAAGCTCCTTGTCCACCGAGACCCCTTGTGAACTAATGCCTTGAAATTTGTAGTCACTAGATAGCTTTCTCAAGCTTTTTTGCATGAGCTCCATTTGTTGTTGCTTCATAGGGTCATTGATTTTGAGAGCTAAAGCCTTCAACGCCTCAGTCACGTCAGTTAATTGACTCCTTAGTTCATTAAATTCCTCTTGAGTTGCCATTTCTTTTTAGCTTTCCTCTTTTGACGAATCGGTTTATCAAAAAGTAAGACTTGAATAAAGAGGTTGTCCTTGATTAATCGCCCTTCTCTCCTCGACCAAGTACTGTGGAAAAGGAAAATTAGGGATATTCCTTGTTAATTATTTGACTCTAACTCTATTCAACATGCAATGGATGGAAGAAGGTAGGAATAATGAAGGTTGTGATATGGAGAAAGCATGTAGAGAATTGAAAGATGATGTAGATGGAGAGATCGATATAAAAAAATAGGAATAGAATGTACCCCCAACTTAAATGACGGAAAACGACTCATGCATGAACCTAATACATGGTCATGGTGACATATACAAAGTGTGTACTAAGACTAGTGAGTGTAGTGATATGTTAAGACTCGTGTCATGACCATGTGGCTAGACTCAACAAAGACTAAGTTAAGACTTCACGTATATGCATTAAACTAGACAGGTTGTGGTGTTTTAGTCATAACTTTTGATCTGTGACTCTGATTGGGATGAAACCAACGCCAAATTAAAGATACAACTCGGAACTACAGATCCATAGATTATACGACTCGTAGTTCTTTCTAGAACTCCAGCTATGACCAAAACAAGTTGACGTTTGTGCAGTATACGGGAATAAAAATCCGGGTTGACTTAAAGGAACTATGACTCGATTTTAAATTTATTTTTTAGCTCAAATTAATTAATTAATTAAAAAAATTCCTTTAGTCATTAATTAGTTTATTTAGGCTTAATCACAAGTGAAACAAAAGGTTAGGAAAAACACATAGAGTATGCACAAGCAAAGAATGCACAAGTAGTCAAGTAGTCACAATATGATGCAATGAGTTTGCAACCAAACCATGGCTCTAGTTCTCTAAAGTTCGGGATATGGGTTGGTCAAAGAGGTTCCATGGTTAATTGTCCGGATGCACCGCGCGGAAGCCTAACCGTGAAGGGTTGGCGCGAGTGGATGGGACACCGCGAATTAAGAACAACTCGCTTCCACGGTTTGGTGAATTCAACATTCTCGGATGTACCCTTTGTTGCTCAGAGCGTTCAATCAGGTAGATGGAGCATGAATTCCCAGGGGGTTATGTCCATATGTAGAACACATATGGGTTTCAGAAAAATGAGAAAAACTGAGTCATATTTCTTAAATTTCCTACGTGTATAAATCCTATGTTTTTAACTCATTACGGATGGTCTTTCCAATGAGATCTTTTTTATGCAAATGACAATAATGTTAATCAAAATTATGCACATGAAATACTTAGAACTTTTTGAGTTTCATCCACTCATTCTAAATCATTGCCAAAATAAATTTTAGGATTTAAAATAGAAATCCTCCCCAGTGGATTCGCCAAAAACTGTAGGGAATATTTCAAGAATTACCCCTAGATTGAACCCCAATGTGATCATACACTAAAGTACGGTGGCGTCCAAAGGGAAAGAAGACAGAGAAAAAGAGTCGCCAACAAGTTTTAGGAACTTTTAAACCGTTCACGAGGTGAAGGTTACACCCCTTAACGATCCAAGAGATCGTTAACTCCAATAGGTCTTGAACCATGACTGGTAGTTTGGGGAAAAAGGTACAAATCCAATCTAAATGAGATTGAACCTGCCCTAATAATAGGCCTCTACTTTATTCTGATCGTATTCATGTGCGCTTTCTGACTAACATGCAATCAATAGGATTAACCCTAATCTTGTTTATCTATGTTGGTTGAATATTAATGCACAAATAAATCTATTATTGCCGATTACTTGAATTATAATCAAATTATACCTAAACAAGATTATTAATTATCTTATTAAGCGTGATTACAAGTACAAATTCCCTTTAAACATGCATAAAAGGTGTGATCAAGAAATAAAAATAAATATCAAGCAACATAATAATAATAAATTAATCATCATCAACATAATAATAATAATAATAATAATAATAATAATAATAATAATAACAAAAATATTCATAATCATGTTCATGTTCATGATACTAACAAGATTAATAACAAACCCTAGCATGTCACTAAACAATAAAGATCAAAGCTTTAACCCTAACATGATACTATTAGGAAAGACAATAAAAGGCATCATAGAAATCATAATTGAAATTATATTCTTTACCCTAAACATGATACTAGGAATTTATTATTGTCATTCAAAACATCAAGCATCCTTACATGATACTAGGAATCATAATAACAACCTAGACATAATTTCTGTATCATAATAACAATGCAAACAATTAAAGCACGTACTTGGATGCCTCGTATCTCTTTCTAATAACAAAATACACGCGTTAGTAACTTCAAGGAAAATAATAAACAACAAAGAATTAAATTAAAAAATTGAAATAGAGATTTGGGACCAAACCCTCAGAAATTAAAACCTTTCACGTCTAGGGCAAAGGCAACTTCGAACAATGCTAGGTATGTCCAGTGGTAATGTATGAGAAATTTTGTTTGTAAAAGGGTTGGCTTAGATAGAGAGAGAGAATTAAGAATTTCTTGATGAGAGTTGGTTAAAGAGAAAGGGGAGATATGACCTCTATTTATAAAGAAAAAAGAGGGTCGAAAAATAAGTAGAGAATCCGATTTCGAATCGAAATAGAACTCGATGGACAATAGTTTTTGCGGATTTTGTTTTTATCATATCTTTTGATTCAGAATTTTAAATAAGGCATATAATATGTAGTTAGAAACTTGAAGTCTACTTTCCAACCCAATTAGAATCAGAGTAAAATCTTTTGTAGATAAAAAGATATGGCCAAAATAGTAGGACGGTGTCAGTTTTGGATAGAGTTTCATATCTCATTCATATCTTTTTCGTTATAGCTCGGAATTAATATTATAATATATCATTGGAAAGATAATTTCAAGATCTATACACCATATAAAATTTGGATAAAGATTATGAGGCACGAATCTAAAATCTGACTGTCTTTGAACATCTTTAAATTCGAAAAGAATTAGGATTTAAGAAAAAGAAAGTTTTAAAAAAGGAAAGTTTTTATTTAACTCAAATTTTTTAATATTATCTTTTCAAAAAGGATAATTAAGATAATTTAAAAACTTATAGAAGCTTCTAATTAATCCTAATTAGTTTAGGAATATAATTAAACCTTTGGACCCTCCACATGATCATTGGGTCGTAGATAAAATCTGGTTTGGGCCTAGTTTAGTATTTTGGCCATAACTTCCTCATTATTCATCGGAATTGGGCTTATAATATATCGTTGGAAAGGTCTTTTAAAACCCCATCCAAATATACCATTATTGGACCCTTATCATGGACCAAACTAAACTTTAATGTACGTTTTTCATAAATAAGGTAAGAAAATAAATATTTTCAAAAACTGAAAGAAGAGATATTGTAATAAAAACATTCTCATCACTAGACTTTTCACACTTTTTCTTTGTTCGATAATCAAATGACATGAAAGGTATTCATCACCAGGTTTGATTTTGGGGAGACACATTTGGGTGTCTACAGCGATGTACTTAGGAGAGAGAGTTGTTATTCATCACTACTCAGAGATTTTCGTCGTCCCTGCTCCTCCGCCACGCCACATGTTTCATGACGCGATGCTCCTCAACTTATCGAAGAGGTTTCTTTCTGGTACCCCTTGGCGATCTCATGCTAGCTCGGGGCGATGCTACGGGGAGGATCTTCTGCCGTTGTTAGCTCCGGCCCCTGATTTGTCTGAGTAGGCGGCGGTATGATTTGTATCTTTTATTTTTTTGCTAAGTAGCCCCCAAGTCGTATTTTATTCACTTTGGTTTGCTTTTTTCCAGACCGAGCCTACTGAGTTCGTTCCCCCTCGTATGTCCATCCACTATCAGGGGACATACAAGCCTATTGAGGAGATGTGTTTGGGTGTGGTGAGTCCCACTCACCGCGGAAAAAACCCGAGCCAAGGATCACGCTCGCAATAAATAATATCACTAATGTATAAATAAACACAATAGGGCAAATAGGAAATTTAGCTTTGTCGCGTGCTTCGCTCCACAAATTGGGCTCTTACTTGAGAAGCTTAGCCTCAAAAATACGAGAGCCTCCGACGGAGATCCACTCGCAAAAACAACTACCAACTTTTAGGTCCGTTACCTCGAGGTTAGCAAGGTCCGACCAAAACCCGAGTATTATATGAGTTTAAGAGTTTTTGCTAATGCAATGCTCTATTGAACTCCTACTCAAGTAAGCAATTCTCAAGCCATGCTTTGGCTATTTATAAGGAAGGATAACATGTGAATTCCACTCATCTTTCAATGTGGGAGTTTTTCATAAAAAGATCCCACATGGAAAGATTGATGAATTCAACCCTTAGTTAAATAAACCAAGGAACAAGTAAAAAGTGTCACATGGTTAGGTGATGACCACTTTCTCACTTGGTCCCCAAGGCGTTTCACATGCATTGTGAACTAACCATGTGTCACCCAACCTTGAGCCCCAAGTTCGGTTCGGTTGGGCCATTTTCTTTTGACCCGTGTCCATTACCCGTTACCTGGGTCCACGGCCCCTTCCCACACGTGCCTCCACCATGGTGCGCTGCCAACGTGGCACACTACTACGTGGCGTGTTGCCAACGCGGCACACTGCCACGTGGTGCTGCCACGTGGGCTGCCGCATGGCGCGCTGCCACGTGGCACACTCCTATTTGGCGCACTCTTCTAGGCTTTCGCATGGCTAGGATTTTACTTGTTACTTGAAGCATTTTCCCGTCTCGCCAAATTCTTAATTTTGGCTCGACATTTGAGATTCTCCGACGCTCTGTTTTGATGCTCCAAGCTCGAATTTCCAACGTATAAATATTTAATACTCTGGCGACTCATTAATTTCTTCCGAATTAATTCGTCGAGTCGGTTTGTTAATTGCTTGGGTTTGACCCAAAGGGTTCATTCAAGATTAAGTTGTAATGTTAATTATGCATTACTAATACTGATTGGAAGCGGCCTTCACCTAGGCATTCCGATCACTTGACCTTACTAAATATATTAGCTTTCTAATAATTTTGAACCCACTATCAGAATAATACACTTCTTCGAAGGACACCATTCCTTTCAGTCTCCCACTTGTCCTTCCGAACAAGTGAGCTTTTAGAGTATAGCCCCTTTCCTATGTCTCTTCATGAACTATAGGGTAAGATTATTCGTCATCCTTATCATGTCCAGAAGTGTTTCTCGAAATTCGAGTTTCACTATCAATAAGCAGATGATTTCTAAAATCCATCTGAGCACGGCCATGCATTTTTACAGTCTCGCTCTTCGAGAGGCCTTGTAAACAACAAGACATGTTCCCTATTATTAGTAGGGGGACATTCCCAGTATTATAATGTAGCTTCCCTTACTAAGAGGACCTAGCCGCCTGAGTGATGCTGTTATAATCCCCTGTTACGGTAGATGTTTGACAATCATCAAAGCGGACTATTACTCAAAAAAGAAATCTCACAATACTCATGGTCAAGGAAAAAGGTTCCTATAGCAATAATGAGAAGTATACTTATGACAATTTTTAATCTCTTAACGTATTCTCGTAGGTGACAGGCTAAAGTCGTATCACCCAATCAAAAGTAATTCCTAAATCCTCTAACTAATGTAGATAGGGAAGTAGGGTCGAATCCACAGGGAAAAAATGGTCTTTCTATTCCTAATTAATTATAGCAATCTAAATTATAAAGTAACAATTTAATAATATGGATATAAAGCTAAACTACAGAGATTAAGAGTAAAGGGAAAACAATGAATAAATGCATAGGGCATAGGTTCACCAATAAATAAGATTCTAGGGTAAAACATAATAATCAATCATCAATGCATAATTAATCAGATCATAAAGGGATTTCGCTACGTATTACAATCACAAAATTAATCTACCGGTGTTAAATCTCATCTCTCGAATCTCGACTTAACCATTTATAAATTAACCTGCCTATTGAAACTAGACCTAAACATCAATTCTCATCTCTCGAATCTCGAATCAATATTGTCAAAATCATGCATAAAAGATTAGTCCTAACCTAGTTATAGAGCATTAAATCAATCAATAGGAAATTAATCTAGCATTGATAATTGACAACAATAAATTACCCCTTCATATTATTTATGGATCCCCACAAACCCTAGAAAGGAAACTACTCACACATAATTGAATCTAAACTAATCAAAGCAATAAAACAAGACATGATCCAAGGAATAAATAAATAAATGAAATTAAGAGAAAAGAAATCGTTACCAAAGTAATCTGGATTTAAGAGTAGAGTTAAGAATAAAGTTGTAGAGAGAGAGAAACTAATCTCAAAGCTAAGTAGAGAGAGAGAAAATCTAAGAGAAAAATTAAGAAAGAGTAAAAAAGGATCCTTAACTTGCCTAACGGAAAAGTATTTATATTAAGCAAGAATCCTAAACTAAAACAAACTTAAACGATGATTAAGCTTCCTAATAATGACACGTGCCCGATCGGGCGAGGCACCTCCCGATCGGGCCCGCCTTTTTACTTCCAGGTACGTCTCTCGCGCCCGGTCGGGCGCGAGTTCGGGCACCAGCTTCACTTCCCCCGCCCGGCCAGGCACGCCTTCGGGGGGGACCTCTAATGGCCAGGCGACACTCTTGGGCCATTCTCTGGACTTCAATTGGGCTCAAATTCTTTGGGCTAATCTGGATTTCCTCTTCGGGTCTTGAATACTTGATCCAAATGCCTCGATATCACATATACCGAGCCCTTAATCACCGGTTCGATGGCTCTAATCGGCCTTGGGCTATGAAGGATGGTCGTGCATCTCCAATGCTCGTAGATACTCCATAATATCTCGAGAAAATGCTCCAAAAGTGCAAATCCCTAAAAAAGTCAACCAAATCTATGAAAACACTAGAACACACCAATTAGTAATAAAAATGGCTCTAAAGAGCCAAAAACACTACTAATTATGACCAAGGGACGAGGGTAAAATACTATATAAAATGGACATATCAATAGGTCGATCCAGTATGGTTCTAAACCAATACCTGTGCAAATGATTCATGACAATCATGTCCTTGTAGCACATGAAACGGTGCTATGAATCAAACTACACACTAATCTCAAGTGGTCATTAATCGTCCATCGTTAAATGACCTCGATTAGGGATAATTTTCGATTATAATATTCAATGTTCACTTAATTGGTGTTTCCTTACCAACTGGTCTTGATACCATATTTTGAATATTCCAAGAATCGAATGGACTCATTATTTAATTCTAAACCACAATTAAATATTAAATCGAGTGATAAAAAAATTGCATGAAATTTTAAATTACTCCAAAACCTGAATGGTTCATCTTATGATAAATGGTTTTTTCCGAATGTTTTAAGAGTATCACTCTTTATAAAACATGTATAGAAACCACACCCATATCTAATATGCTTGATTTCTTTCATGCAATTGTGAATGTTGTCGTTCACTTATTGCATAGGTTTAGTTATAACTACTTTGCTAATCTTAGCATCTTCATTATTGATCACTTTCATAATAAGATGATAAAATTTGAGAGTGTCATGGATTATATGTGATTTAGGATTTAATGTCCAAGTGATGGCTCCCACTCATTTTCATTATTGAGACCTTTAACTTGACAACCTACAATCATTAATGTTTAGCAACGAACTTTCCATAGAACATCTTCTTTATTATCGCCATTAAGGTAACAATATTCTCAACATATATTTTAGTAGAATTCCTGATGATGCTTTGCTTAGGCTTCACTCTAAACGGCTCACAATGATTTGGGATACCCTAATCACTTGTGATCATGGAAATTTTGCATTACACATAGATGCACGTCCATGTTACCATTCTCAAGCCACAACTTATTGTTAGCTCGTCTTATAAATGGCTTCCTTGTTAAGGAACTAATCCTTATTAAGGTTTGTGCTTGCAACATCAATTCTCAAATTGTATTTGTTTCCATGCGTCAAGAACTCATCCTCTAACTTATCCATATGTTTTGGATGTTCTTGACTATAATCTAATACTTAGATTCAAGTTCATTGGTACTATATACGTACTTCACATGCTCTAAGCAAGTAAGTTGTGTGACGATTCCACATCATAGCTTTACATGATGGATTTAATTGTAGAATGATTCTAAATCTTTATCCCATCAATTTGACATTTTATCTCATTCAGTTTCACTGAGTCTTTGCTAAATTGTTCGCTATGTGAAATGGTTGAAAGTCTCTTACTAGAGTCTTTCTTGTTTGACTTAGTATTTAGCCTAGCTTATACTTAGTTCAAACATTTACTTAGTTTTATACATATGGATCGAAAGCCTTTCAAAGTCCATGTTTAATATGGTAAATTCCTTTACTCGGTTAAAAATTTAATTAAGTCTATACCATAGAAATTAATTCCCAATATGTATACTAAGTATCGCTTTTAGCTTGGTCCATTGTCAAAATACTTTAAATATAAACATTTAGCATTTGATAGTTGTTTCACAATAGAGTTCATAAACTTTTCGTTGGACCTTTATATAATTTACTTTTGCTCCCACTAAAATTCTTATTCATAAGAATTTCTATGTTTCTCCATAAGTCAATCCTCTTATTAACTTCATGAGAAAACCTGTTCCAATTCCTATATGCAATGCTTCCATTAATCCCATGACGGATTCCTTGAGCTTGCTTTTAAATTTAGCATTTATTTAGATTTTCAAAACCCTTAGACTATTTTCATAGTCACTTCCAAAATCCTATTTTAGGAAGGCGGTTTTGGTATCTATTTTTGCCATTTTTCATATGAGCAATTTTGCTAAAACAATCACGAAAAGACTTTAGCATTCCAATTGGTGAATAGGTTTTAATTAAAATCAACTCCGTGAATTTAATTGTATCCTTTTCAACCAATCTAGCTATGTATGCATATACATTTCCACATTTTTTAGTTTTCTCATTGAAAACTCATTTGCAATCGATGGGTCTTTCACCCTTTATGCAAATTAATCAAGCCTCAAACATGATTTTCAAACATGGAGTTTATCTCGGATTTTTATAGCCTCTAACCATTTGTCGTAGCTATCTTACAAGGCATTATTCCTTTACTATCTTATAGTTAATAGTATTCTTTTAAGTCTTAGGTTTATTTCTAAATTAATAGAAAATTTATAGAATTCAACCCAAGCCTTTGGTGAATTCTATACCTATACGGGGTTATTGCATCAAACACTGAGTTTCAAGGCGCTTCCAAAGCCCTTTGATTTTCTTGATCTTAATCCAACTTTTCAAAAGTATTGTGAGTAATGAATTCTCTTTTAAGGCACTTGTAAAGTCCTTTAGAGTATTCTTGATCAAGTATTCTCACAAAGCCCTTTTAAGGTCTTCCGAGATTCTCAGTTCTAGTTTGTTGCTAAGCTCGATTGTCACCGAGTTCAATTTTCTCCCACTTTTCGTTTTGGAAATGTATTTTTTTTCCAGAAAGACACCACTTAGAGCAACAAACACTATGTTCTCAATTAGGTTGTGGAGGTAATGCCGTGGTCTCACTTGAATGCTTACAAAGAGATATGTATATTGTCTTTGGGTAAAAGTTCGTTGTAAAACAAACAGTTAGCTCCCACTTGAGCTATCTTAGCCTTAAATGAGCCATTAAGCTCCCACTCAACCACCTAGATCTTACTAAGCCTGTGAGCTCTTGCTGAGTCACTTAGCTCCCACTGAGCCAGTGAACTCCCACTGTGGCTAAGAGTTTTAGACATATATTTGAAAGGACATTTAGAAGATAATTCTATCCATAACTGAATATGGCGTCCTTTCTTAGCTTTGACATTTTGTTTAGTGTAACATTAGTCCTTCGAGCAAATCTTAAGAACTTTCTAGGAAGGGATGTGATCCATCATTGTTCGAGTCATTTTAAATGGCATCGAGGTCTCCGTGAAGACACACTATGTTCTTTGTGGAGTTATTTATGAAAATTTCAATTTCATAACTTTGTGATGGTCACGCTTGGCTTAAGCAAATATCGCTCGATTTAATCTTGACGTTTTAATATCTTGCCAAGTCGATTCTGTACTTCATTGAACTCTTGAACTATTCAAGGTCAAGTTTGTTCACGTTTGATAAATATAGCCATATTGTTTCAAATTCTTTGTGAAACGTTGATGTAAATGAATCCTCTTTAGCTTTTGGAGTCAATTGTCTATACCAAGAACAATAGCTCTTTACTTTGTCGGTTTCAACAAGTAAGACTTGCTTATCTTAGAACGATTCTGAATAGATCAACTATCAAGAGCCTATCTAATAGATCCTTGAGTACGTTCTTGTCGATGTGACATTGCTAAAGATGTTCGGAACGCAAATCATGCCCATGACTTTGATCTTTTGCCAGTTTATCATGTTAAGAAAATGTTTGTCTATAATCAAGCATTCTTGACTCATGGTTTAGACAACAATGCCATTCAAATAAATTTGCATCTATTTCTCATTGCTTTAAATGTGAGTCTTTCCGTGTGTAAACAGATCAATTGCTGATTATGGAACACAATAACCATTTGTTTGTTCCAGCCTTAGCTTAAAGGTCTTTAAACAAGCATACGACCTTACAATTGATGTAGCACCACTTGCTTCATTCTAAGCTTGTAAGTCAATAACTTAACTTATCTTCAATAGTTTGAGGTCACTTTCAAAGTGGAACACTCAAGTAGTATCCGATACTTTGTGAAGATAATGAGTTGCTAAGTTAACTTCAATAACATGAATTCTTTAGTAAAATGGAATCTCATTCCTTTTCTTTGTTCCTCGTTTCCTATATTTCTTATCATACTTTATCTCATAATCTTTAAGAACCACTTCTTTAAGAGTCTTTAACTTTTATACTTTTTTAGGCATAATGAAGCATCTAATGCGCCGTAAAACAAAGTTCCATCTTTTCCTTTAATTTACGCTCGAATTACTACATCAATGAGTCCTAATCATCTATGTATTAAGTGAAAAGATATGTTGGTTGTCAATATTGACAATTTGAGTTTGCAACTCAATACTTCATCTTTTATCAAAACTACCTAGTATTTTGAATATATGATGTCCAACCGTCCTTAAAAGTCATTTATGAGAAGTGTATTTTAGAAATGCTTTACTTTTCTTTGAGAACCATTCTCAAATATTTCCTTTACCAATCATGGAAAACAATGCAGTTTGATTTGAAATTCTACAAATATAAGTGAAAAGTATAACCATTTATCAAGTAAATAACATAATAAGTTTGAAAATTAAAAGGTATTCATGCAAATTTTCAATCTTATTAAACATCTTATCAACGTATTAAAATTGTCCCCATTTGGCGAGAATAAGTCGATTCCAAGATCCAAGGAAACAAAGAGTGGCTAAGCATGCTTTGGCTTGTCTTAGAACTCAATCTCCAAGGTAAGCAACGCTTTGCTAATGGCTCCAACCCACTCTTGGTTGAATAAATCATTGCATCTAATGCTCTCTCAACAATTTATTCACTTTGCCACGACATGTTAGGACTCCATCACTCATATCGTTGAGTACAACCAAAACCAACTTGCATACCCGGCATGTTTTATGAGTCTAGGGAGTGGTACTGACGCCTCGCTTTGGCGTAGCCCATCACTACTCTCAATAGGTCAATAAGTGTTGTTTTGGAATGACAATTTTACTCAAAATTTAGGGACCTAGGGTTTTTATGTTGTTTGATTTAAGTGAACTTAATTAATCATCACAACATTTGAAATCCTTAAACATGCATCTAACATATAATTCATCTATAAATAATCATGAATATGTAAAGCAAAAGCATTTTGATGCATATTGGCAACTAGCATGACCCCTTGAATTCATCAAGTCTTCAAAAGGTCTTCTTTTTCAACTTCATGGTTATGTCTTCTAAGAACTTCCATCTTCAAGACTTGACCATAATTATGCAATACTAGTAACTACGATTGGGATTAATCTAAATATTAAGGTACAAAAATACTCAACGGTACGCAGAAAATGTTTAGATTTACAAAAATACATCACGGCACGCAATCCATATTTTCTATCCTAATCGAGTCCCACTAGTTTCCATTTTTATAAACCTATGAGAGAATATTCATTCCATTCATCCATTCACTATATGTGAATGACCCATTCATTTTGCAACAATAAACAAGTAATAATGCATTAAACACGCGCGCGCACTAGTAACTAATCTAGGTAGTTAATCCAATTAACACGCCTAATTAAAACTAGTCAAAGTTGTTTTAACCGATTATGTAAATAAGCGCAATTAATATTTGAAACTCCCACTAAATTTCGCATCCAGCTCAATTAATCCAATTAATTAAGCCGCTAAAACCCAATTATTTGCCAAAATAAAAATTTTCAAATGCCGCTCTTGAAAAACCTAGGCCTAGCCTCCAAAATTTATTAAAATAATTATAACCAAATTAGATTAATAAAATAATTATAACCAAATTAGATTAATAAAATAATTAAAACGGCAAAATAAGCAAAACTTTACGTAGTCCAAAATATCCAAGTGTCTAGCACTAAGATTTGGAGTGCTCACAACTCGCACGATCTCATTGTACCCCATTGCTTCACAAGCAATGTCTACGTATACTATCCTTATTTGCGTACCATGTAAAGCATACATATGCTAGCTATGCGCACCATCGTAATCCTTGCATCATAGCACACACACGTACCCTTGCCGCACTAAGTAACACAAAACACACACATTGCTCGTGCACACTGCCGCACTATAGCCGCACCACAGCCACACCATAGCAGCTATGTGCCGCGCTACACACACACACACGCACGCACGCACACAACTATGTGCTGTCGCTGTGCACGCACACACGCACGCACGCACATAGCCATGTGCTGCTGCTGTTGGGTGCACTAGCCACGCCCATGGCTGCCCGCACACACGAGCACCCCTCTTGGCAGTCACATGCGGGCAGCTACACAGCCCGGCTAGCCAAAGGGGGGTTTTACCTCGTTTTGCATGCCATAGCCTCGGGATTTTGATCCCAATTTTGTGTGACATATTATTAATTCTAAATTGATTTTTAGAACTAATTCAATGAGCAAAAATTGAAAATTTAAACAAGTCTAACTTAAATAAAATTTATCAAGGTGCACTCAACCAAAATAATTCCCAAGAACCATTCTTTAATTAAATTGGTTTAACTTGGTGCAACAAAAAATGAATAAGGCAATTTCTCATTATTAATTTAATCAATTTAAATTAATCTTGAGATTTTGACAAAGTAAGAGGGAGCTGGAAAAATATGAACTTTAATGTTCAAATGAAAAAATTCAATTACTAACATTTGTGAATCCTTGAAAAATTATATCTAACAATATGAAGATAAACAAATTTCTATCACAAAGTTTGAAACTTTATGTTTCCAATCAACCAAAAATGATTAAAACAACAAAGTTCAACATAAAATTCATGGAACTTAGTAGCCTTTAAAGTTTCAATCACTTAACACAATTAAAGATTGAATCTTTAGCACTTTAGAAGCCTCAAAACAAAAATTTCACACTTAATGCAATTAATTTGCAATTATGTGAAAAATAAAACCAAGCTTTCAAACACAAATTACCACCAAGTAATCATGCCTAAAGAGGTTTAAAATTGCATATAAAATATGTATTGAACAAATTACATAACCACCATAAATATGAAATTAATTTTCAAGGTTATAAAGACTTAAAATTTTCGTAAAAGCGAAAAAACCCCTCAAAAATGCATTTTTGGTCGTTTTTTGGCTAAAAACCGAGTCTTGAAGGGAACATTTCCAGAACACCTTTTCCACCCAAAATTCACTATTTTTGGGTCGAAATCTGGGTTCGGGAGCTGAATTCAGCTCTAATACGAAGTTAAAATGGATAATACGAGCTACTAATCTAATTAGCAACTTAAAACCAGAAAAATTAATCCATAAAAATACCTTGAAAAAATATGATAATTAAAAATAAACGAGCGGGGCTTTGATACCGATGTTGGGGTTTGGTGAGTCCCACTCACCGCGGAAAAAACCCGAGCTAAGGATCACGCTCGCAATAAATAATATCACTAATGCATAAATAAACACAAAAAGGAAAAATAGGAATGAAATTTACCTTTGTCGCGTGCTTCGCCCCACAAATTGGGCTCTTACTTGAGAAGCGTAGCCCCGAAAATACGAGAGCCTCCGACGGAGATCCACCCGCAAAAACAATCACCAACTTTTAGGCCCGTTACCTCGAGGTTAGCGAGGTCCGACCAAAACCCAGGTATTATATTTGTTTAAGAGTTTTTGCTAATGCAATGCGCTATTGAACTCCTACTCAAGCAAGTAATTCTCAAGCCATGCTTTGGCTATAAACAAGGAAGGATAGCTTGCGAATTCCACGCATCTTTCAATGTGGGACTTTTTCTCAAAAATATCCCACATGGAAAGATTGATGAATTCAACCCTTAGTTAAATAAACCAAGGAATAAGTAAAAAGTGTCACATGGTTAGGTGAGAACCACTTTTTCACTTGGTCTCCAAGGCATTTCACATGCATTGTGAACTAACCATGTGTCACCCAACCTTGAGCCCCAAGTTCGGTTTGGTTGGGCCATTTTCTTTTCGCCCGTGTCCATGACCCATCACCCGGGTCCACGGCCGCTTGTCACACGTGCCGCCACCGTGGCGCGTTGCCACCAGGCGCACTGCCAACGGGGCACACTGCCACATGGCAGCTGGAGGAAGTACAAATGGAGGGATGTGAGACAAATGTAAATGTCTCACAACCATTAAAATAACATTAAAGTAAAAGGAAGAGAGAGAAAGGAGGAGAGAGATAGGAAGAGTGAAAAAGGTGGTGTGGGCCCCATTAAAACTTTTACTAAAACTTTTAAAAACGGTTTCACGTGCAAAAACGACAAAAAAAAATTGGGACCACAACTACTGAGAGTATATTTTGTACCACTGAGGATTTTTATAAGTACCACTAAAATCGCATTGAGTATCATTGGGAGTGTATTTTGTAGCACTAAGCTGTAATGGTATTATTTGACATTCTAATTAGACAGTTGTAGACACCCATTTGTGTCTCCCCAAAACCAGACCCAGTGATGAGTACCTTTCGCGTCGAATCATAATCGAACAATTGCTCAGGATACCCTTTTTTAGCTTCTAGAGTCTATTTCTTAGTTCAAGATCCCTCTTACTAACTGGAATCAAAGAATTAGTAGATCTGTTCCGCCCAAAATAAGAATGGGCTAGGGTTATGAACTTATAATCTAGAATCTGATGATCGAGTCGATTCCATGATTATAAGTTCATTCCATACCGGACCAGAATAGGGTTATATACATGCTATTTCGAGAAAAAGTATTTCTTGTTTTTCATTCCCATTTCCATAAGAATGAATACTATGATTCACGTTTCAAACAGGCATGAATAGAGCATCTATCGGATAACTTCCGTCTTGAAAGTTATGTGGTGCTTTTATATGATATCCGCGATTTCTCCTGGATCCGAAAGAGAGTACTTGGTTTCTTCCAATAACTAAAAAGTGTATCATGCCTGAATCTAACCGAGGTTCGCGGTGGTGGAGGAACTGGATCGGAAAAAAGAAGGATTCTAGTTGTAAGATATCTAATGAAACCGTCGCTGGAATTGAGATCTCATTGAAAGAGAAAGATATCAAATATCTGGAGTTTCCCTTTGTATATTACATGGATGATCCGATCCGCAAAAGCGAAAGTGTGGAAAGTTTAGTGTTGCGGACAGTTTTAATTTCTTTTCTCTTCTCTCTGTTTTGAAAACTTATTTTAAGAAAACATCCAATCCATTTTGGTTGGTCCATGATATGGGTCCATTAATAGTGTAGTTGGATGGGGCTTGACAAGACATTTCCGACGATATATTATAAGCCCAATTCCGATGAATATTGAGGAAGTTATGGCCAATTTACTGAACTGGGTCCGGTTTGAGCCTTATATGCGGCCCAATGATCTAGGGGAGGGCCTAATATAGATTTATCATTCCTAATGCAATTAGGATTGGTTTTAGTCTTCTAGATTTTTCTAGAAGGTTCTTTTCATTCCTAATTCAATTAGCATTGATAAATTGACTTTTGTTGACTTTTTAGAGTTTTAATTAAAATCAAAGAGTATTTTTGAGGGAAATACGATTATATCCTCTTGTACGGCAATTTTTATCTGATTTTAAGAAAGCGCGTGTGTAGACACCCATTTGTGTCTCCCCAAAACCAAACCCGGTGATGAGTGCCTTTCACGTCGAATCATGATCGAATGAAACGAAAGTGTGGAAAGGTTTAGTGTTGCGGAAAGTTTTAATTCTTTTCTCTTCTCTTTGTTTTTGAAAACTTTATTTTAAGAAAATAGCCAATCCAGTTTGGTTGGTCCATGATATGGGTCCAATAATAGTGTTGTTGGATGGGGCTTGCAAAGACCTTTCCAGCGATATATTATAAGCCCAATTTCGATGAATATTGAGGAAGTTATGGCCAATTTACTAAACTGGGCCCGATTTGAGCTTTAAGTACGGCCCAATGATCTAGGGGAGGGCCTAATATGATTTATCATTCCTAATGCAATTAGGAATGGTTTTGGTCTTCTAGAACATTCTAGAAGGTTTTATCATTCTTAATTTAATTAGGACTCTTCAGAGTTTTAATTAGATCAAATAGTATTTTTGACTGAAATTATATTATTTTATCTTCCAGTACGGGAAATTTATCAGATTTTTCGAAAACGCGTTGAAATCCAATTTGGCGTCCAACCCCAGGCCTTGGCGCCTGGAATCAGGATTGGCGCCAGACGCCAGCCATTGGCGCCTGGCGCTATCCACTTTTCCTGGCGCCAATGAGCTAGAGCTGGCGCCAAGGTGGTTTTGTGGTCTTCAGACTCTGTTTTGATAAATTATCTTTTTTGGATGATTTTCTCTATAAATATCGTATCAAAAACTCCGTTTTGATTCCCCAATTCTCTTTATTCTTAAGTTTTCACCAACTATCTTCACCAATAATCAACTCTCTTCATTCACAAAAATTATTCATCAATTACCATTCATTAATTCTCTTCATTCATCATCTACATCATTCATTCATCAATTTTCAATAACATTAATTCTTTAGCATTTTTTCTTACTTTGCTTTTTAATACAAAATTCCGCATTCACAAGGTCTAGATACACCTAGCCATATTCGAAGTTGCCTTCGCCCTAGACGTGAAAGGTTTTAATTTCTGAGGGTTTGGTCCCAAATCTCTATTTCAATTATTTAATTGCTTTGATTTATTATTTTTCATGAAGTTACTAACGTATGTATTTTGTAATTAGAAAGAGGTACGAGACATCCAAGTAAGTACTTTAGTGGCTTAATTGATTTATGATGTAGATATCATGTTTGTATTGTTATTATGATATTCCTAGTATCATGTCTAGGGTATTTTTAATATTAAATATGATTGCTATGATTATTATTAATTATGATTGATATTATTATTATTCATGATGTTGATTATTTATTATGTTGCTTGATATGCATATTATTTTATTTGTTATTGCTTGATCACCTTTTATTGCATGTTAAAGAGAATTTGTACTTGTAATCACGCTTAATAAGATAATTAATAATCTTGTTAGGGTTAATTTTGATTATAATTCAAGTGATCGCCAATAATAGTTTATTTTTGCATTAATATTCAACCAACATAGATGAAACAGGTTTAGGGTTAATCTTATTGCTTGTATGTTAGTCAGAAAGCGCACATGAATACGAGCAGAATAAAGTAGAGGCCTATTATTAGTCAGAAAGCGCACATGGATCGTTAAAGGGTGTAACCTTCACCTCGTGAACGGTTTACAAGTTCCTTATAAACTTGTTGGCGACTCTTTTGCTCTATCTTCTTCCCTTTTGGACGCCACCGTACTTTAGTGTATGATCACAGTGGGGTTCAAGCTAGTGGGATTTTAAAGGCTTGAAACTATTCCCTACAGTTTTGGCGACTCCACTGGGGAGGATTTCTATTTTAATTCCTGAATTTGTTTCGGCAATGATTTAGAATGAGCGGATGAGACTCGAAAAGTTCTAAGTATTTCATGTGCGTAATTTTGATTAACATTATTGTCATATGCATAAAAAGGTTCTCATTGGAAAGACCATCCGTAATGAGTAAAAAACATAGGATTTTTACACGTAGGAAATTTGAGAAATGTCTTTCACAACTAGGACTGAAATAACACCGCGCGAAACTGGATAATTTTATTGAGCACAGAAAGCTGCTGAGGCATGTGGGAAGTTGCGTCAGGGGCCAGAGCTTGGCGCCAAACTTTTAGCCGTAGCGCCAGACGCCAGTATTGGCGCCAGGCGCTACAGTTAAAAGTTGGCGCCAGTCTATGTTTGCTGGCGCCAATTTCCCCCAATACCGAGCCAGAAATATACGTTCTAATTTCGACCGGTTTTTCGTATTGTTTGCTCGATCCTACTTCGTGATTGAATTTTTTCTCACTTTTCTGAAACCCATATGTGTTCTACATATGGACATAACCCTCTGGGAATTCATGCTCTATCTACCCGATTGAACGCTCCTGGCAACAAAGGGTACATCTGAGAGGTTGAATTCACCAAACCATGGAAGTGAGTTTTTTCTAAAAACTCGCGGTAATCTATCCACACGCGTTAACCCTTCACGGTTAGGCTTCTACGTGGTGCATCTGGACAATTAACCATGGACCCTATTTGACTAAACCATATCCCGAACTTTAGTGAACTAGAGCCATGGTTAGGTTGCGAACTAATTGCATCATATCGTGCCTACTTGACTAATTGTGCATTATTTGTTGTGCATATATATTCTATGCTCCTCCTAACTGTTTTTTGATTTGTGTTGAGATTATAATTAATGACTTAAAGAACTTTGCCTAATTAATTAATTAATTAATTCGAGTCATTAAAGTTTTTACTTCTTTTAATCGGAATTGACCTACTACGACTTTAGGCATACCCCTGTTGACTAATAATATCGAAAACTGTCCCAGACCGAGGCTCCAATATTGGTGCCAAAATCTGGGTTGTAGCGCCACTGTATGGTGTGTAGCGCCAGACATTTACTAAAAAGTCTGGCGCCAACCACCATATTGTGACGCCAGTCCTGTCGCTTGGCCGACAGTTCGGATTATATGTCGAGTCATCACCTAATGTCTAATTAATCAGTTTCCTGTTTAATTCGGTTAATTTTGCTGGCAATAATGCTTAATTGAATTAATATTCGAGTTTAGGCACTAAGTCCCATGGTCTTACACAAGAGTCCAAGCATGTCACTTAAACTCAATACACACACCAAAACACATGTCTTGACCATGATTAAAAGAGTCTTGTGTGCGCGCGTCATTTTTCGTCATTTTTTTAGGGGGGTAAGTCGGATATTAATCCTCCAATAAATAATAGTACTTAAGTTCCCTAAACACATGTACATTATTGCTCCCTAAAAATATGCATACTTTTTGCATACCCTTTTTTTACATACCCTCTTTTTAAAAATAAAAACCATAAAGTCAAATTGATTCGAGTCAAGTAATTAAAACGCAAACTGGCTTAATTTACAGCGCATGGTCAAGAAAGGAAGGACGATTAATCAAAGATAACCTCTTCGTACAAGTCCAACTTTTCGACAAACCTATAGCTCGCAAGAGGAAAACAAGGGTTATAATGGCAACTCAGGAAGAAGTTGACGATCTCAAGAACCAACTGGCTACTGTAACTGAGACACTAAAGCTTCTCGCACTTAAGATCGAGGATCCCGCGAAGCAACAACAAATGGAACTCATGCAAGAAAGCCTAAGCAAGTTGTCCAGCGACTACAAGTTTCAAGAACTCACATCCCAAGGGGTCTCGGTGGATAAAGATCTTCTTCCGCAGAAGTTCAGTGCCAACGACATCCCAAAGTTTAGGGCAATCGACAACCCCTACTTCCATCTAAGGGAATTTGAGATATTCTCAAGGTCGAAGAAGAGGAGAAGTGTCACCTCAACTTTGATCCTTAATCGAACACCAATGTTAATGCCATTATGAAGAAGCAAGGGAATTACCCTAGAATGACCCTCAGACTCAAAAAGAAAATAGCTGAACGTTGGGGCCATCTTGGTGCACCTAAGAAGGATACCTTTGGCTTGGGATTCAAGCCAACAAAAGAAGATATGAAACAGGCTCTCTTGAAATGAAGGATTGCAATAATGCTCGATCCATGAAGACGAAAATGGCCATGGATCCATATCCTTTCATTCTCAACGGCCAATACATCAAAGAAGGGGAAAACTTCCCATGATATGAATTCCCTGAGCCTTTCGTAGACAATGGGAAGCGTGAGCTAGGTTTCGAGATGTTCCTTGACTGTGATTTCGTTGACGAAGGCGATGATTTCTTCACAATTGAGAAACCAGCTAGTCCAAGCTCTGATGATATGAACATTAATCTTCTTATTGGACTAGAAAAGAATGAACCTAAGCCTGTCTGCAATGATGATTCTAAGCTCATTCAAGCTGTCATATCAAGCAAAGATTTTGACCTCTCTGAGTTAATCGTCCTGGCTGATGATGTTTCAAAAGGGATGGCGCAAGACGATGAAGATCACTACGCCAAGTGGAGAGAAGTTGGACGTGACCGCTGGCGAAGGTCCTATGTTTGCTGAATCTAAATCGTCTGGGTTTGAGTTCGAGTCTGAGTCTGTAGACGGGTCTTTAGGATCTAAGGCCGACCCCCTTTCTGCCATAGAGATGTAGTTCCCCTTAATGATGAGTCTCTTGTTCAGTCTCCTCTATCTATCCCAAATAATTCCGGCGAGGTCGTAGCTGACCTTTCCCTCCTTGATGTAATGACCAATGAATTCAAAAAAATGAGTACATGTGCTTACGACGCGTGCCATTCCCCTAACCCTGATCAATTTTGCTTTGCTAATGATAAAAATGACAAAAAAATAATAAAAGCAATGGAAGAACACGAAAATAAAACAACAATCATCGAAGATACAGAAGCAATTATTATTTCCAATGATACGACTATCAAAGAAGTAAAAATTAGATTAATACTAAGTCAAGACGGACGCAATTAGCTAACTAACGTGCTTAGTGAATTTGTTGATGTATTTGCTTGGTCATACCAAGATATGCCAGGAATTGACAGGGATATAGCTCAGCATACGATACCACTCATTCCAGGTATGAAGTCTGTTAAACAAAAGCTGCGCCGTATGAAACCAGATGTGGCTCTCAAAATCAAGGAAGAAATCAGAAAGAAATTGGCTGCAGGTTTCATCAAAGTATCCAAGTACCCAGAATGGATAGCTAATGTGGTTCCAGTTTCGAAGAAGGATGGAAGGGTCATAATGTGTGTTAATTACAGGGATCTCAACAAGGCAAGCCGGAAAGATGGGTTCCCTCTACCTCACATTGACATTCTGGTCGATAACACAGCAAACCATGCACTCCTATTATTTATTGACGGCTACGCTAGACATAATCAAGTATTAATGGCCGAGGAAGACATAGAGAAAACCACATTCATCACACAATGGGGTACATATTGCTATACGGTAATGCCATTCGGGTTGAAAAACGTGGGTGCCACCTACCAAAGAGCAGCCACATCATTATTACATGATATGATGCATAAAGAGGTGGAGGTGTATGTTGACGATATGATCATCAAATCTAAAGATCGGCCAGGCCACATCATTGCACTTCGCAAATTCTTTGAAAGACGCCGCAAATATAGTATGAGGTTGAATCCAACAAAATGTGCATTCGGAGTTACATCTGGCAAGTTACTTGGCTATGTGATCAGTTCTCGAGGAATTAAATTGATCCCATAAAAGTCAAAACAATCATGGCCATGCCACCACCCAAGATTGAGAAGGAAATACGAGGTTTTATAGGAAGATTGCAATACACAAGTAGGTTCATATCTAAGCTAATTGCAATCTGTGAACCTATATTCAAGAAGCTCAAGAAGAACGTTCCAGTTACATGAGATGATGATTGTCAAAACGTTTTCTATAAGATCAAGGAATACTTGGCAAACCCACCCATTCTAGCACCAGCAATGCCTGACTTTCCTCTTTGACTCTACCTTACTGTCACAAGAGAAACAATGGGGGCAATGCTAGCACAGGAAATCGAAAGTAAGGAAAATGCAATCTACTACTTGAGTAAAAAGCTTTAGGGTTATGAAACCAGGTACACACCACTTAAGAGGTCGTTTCTTGCATTCGTGTGGGCTGCACAGAAATTAAGACATTACATGCTCACTCATACAATGCATGTTGTATCCAAGATGGTCCCTCTCAAGTATTTGTTCAAAAAAGCAACACTCAATGGTAGATTATCAAAGTGGATAGTTAACCTTGCTCAGTTTGACTTAAAATTCGTACCACAAAAGGCTATTAAAGGTTCTGCGGTTTTTGACTTCCTAGCGGATTTCCCTCTAGAAGCAGTTGAAAAAGAAGTAGAAGAGTTTGAATTCCCTGATGAAGATCTACTCATGACCGAAGATGATAGCTGGACGCTCTATTTCGATGGAGCTTCAAACCAAAAGGGTTGTGGTATGGGAGTCTTGCTCGTATAACCCAACGAAGAACACATTCCGATTTCCATGAAGCTCGACTTTGATGTCACCAACAATGCTGCAGAATATGAAGCATGCATCTCGGAATTGGAAACAGCTGTGGCCCTTGGAATTTAGAAACTCAGAATCTACGGCGACTCGTCACTAATCATCAACCAGATTGCCAAAAGGTGGAAGGTGAGACGTGAAAGTCTCGCTACGTATCAAGCTCATTTGGAAACTCTCACAGAGCAACTAGATGAAGTGGAATATACGTACTTGCCTAGAGAAGAAAAACAGTTTGCCAACGCGCTGCCTAAACTTGCATCAATGGCGCAAATTCCAACAGATACAATCAAAATGCCATTGACCATAGAAAGAAGATATGAGCCGCCTTATGTTCACGCACTTGATTATGAACAAGAAGCACAAGAAGAAGATGAAGAGCCATGGTATACAGCTATCCGTAATTACATGACGAAGAGAAAATACCCTCCTAATACTAATAAAAGGGCACGCCGTGCTTTGAGGCTCCTGGCCTCACAGTATGTGCTCATCAGAGGAGAAATCCACAAGAGGACCGCTCAAGGGAGAAATCTCTTATGCATAGCGAAGAGTGAAGCGCCCAAAACCATGGAAAACCTCCATGCCGGAATATGTGGAACGCATATGAATGCTAAAAATGTTAGTCCAAAAGATTCAACGACAAGGTTATTATTGGACTGCCATGGAGAGAGACTGTCACGAATACGTCAAAAAATGTATGAAGTGTCAAGTCTACGCAAATTTACAGCACGTTCCACCTTTGCTTCTCTATACATATACTTCTCCATGGCCTTTCTCTACTTGGGGTATCGACATCATTGGAAAGATAACGCCACCAGGACAAGGGGGACATGAGTTCATCCTTGTAGCAATCGACTACTTCACCAAATGGGTCGAAGCTGCCTCATATGCTAAGCTAACACCAAAACATGTAGCTAAATTCACTGAGAAAAATATCATATGCCGCTATGGGGTACCTCATGAGATGATCAGTGATAATAGAATTCATTTCCAAGCCGAGTGCGCAAAACTATTAAAGAAATATCATATCAAGCATCACAGATCATCACCCTACAGGCCACAAACAAATAGTGCGGTTGAATCGGCCAACAAGAATGTGAAAACTATCATCGAAAATATGACGAAAAATTACAAAGATTGGCCAAGTAAGCTACATTTTTCCCTTTGGGGTTATCGAACCTATATTCATACATCATCGGGGGCTACCCCTTTCTCTTTGGTCTATGGAGAAGAATTTGTACAACCAATAGAGCTCGAAATCCCTTCTCTCCGAATCGTGTTGGAAAGCCAACTAGATAAAGTCGATTGGATTAGAGCAAGATATGATGAACTAGTCTTACTTGACGAATAACGCTAGGCAGCTTTGCATCATGTCCAAACCTACCAACAGTGTATGGCAAGACATTTCAATAAAAAATTCAAGACTAGGAACATCAAGGACCTGCAACGTTTTTACCTGCAAAAGTACTAGAGAGCCCTTCTTGATGGCTTTCTGGTCAACTTTTGCTTCGTCAAGGCCATGCAAATTTTCTCCAAGGCAAGTAGGCATAGGAGATCTTCCAAATTCAACATGTTCAAGGACAAACGCTAAACAGGCATGTCCTATCCTACCGTTTGCAAATAGAAGCTTGCTAAACATGCAAAAAATATAAGCCCTTCTACGGTATACATGATAAGACTTAGAGACAGGATGATTGAAATACAAATTTGCAAGCTTTTCTAGATCTACTTCATTACCACACACAATTTTATTTAAATCAGGATCTGTCAGATTCCTGGTAGGAAAACCAAAGATGGCACTGAATTTCTCCGGCAGGGGACAGATTTCATCATAATCAAATTTGAAATAATGAGTTTCTAGACTCCAATAATCTAAAGCCGCCCTAAGAAAATCATGTTCAATTGCTACTTGCATTAAGGCTAATAAGCCTCTGAAATGAAACAATTTCAGCTCTCTTTTGTCCGCATTAGTCAAAGAATAATACCAGTCACGCAATGTATTGTCAAAGTTCTGAGACATTATTATTAAAATATGAAATTCTAATTTTATGTTTTGTAATTATGCATATCACGAACAAACTGTACCTATTTTATATCAAAAATGCTCAGAAACATTCAAAATCTATCTTTCTATGCGCACAAACTACACCACTACCGAATATGTGCACCGTGACACGGGAAATCCCACCGTGTCACGGGAATTTGTGCCGCGACACGGCATGTTTTGTCGTGACACGGTATATACTGTCGTGTCGCGGTGGCCACGCAATTTCATATTTTTATCCTTTTCCTATTTTTATCCGAATTTTTATTCACCGTTTATCTTCTAATCTTGTTTTTCGAGAGTTTCATTCCTAATAAAATTCTCTATTTATTTTATTTTTTATTTTTTTATTTTATCTTTATTTTAATTTTAAATTTATTTTTTTTTTATTTTAGGGAAGTTGTAAAACTTGTCCCATTTTCATTTTTATTTCTTTTTCTTTTTAGGAAATTGCAAAATTTGTCCCATTTTTATTTTTATTTTGGGGAAGTTGTAACACTTGTCCCGTTTTCATTTTTATTTCTTTATCTTTTTGGGGAAATTGCAAAATTTGTCCCATTTTTCATTTCCTTTTTCTTTTAGGGAAGGTCGGTACCCTCACTTACGATTTTTTCGCGTAATTAATAAATACACAATCACACAGAATGAGTCTCAAGCACACACTAATACACACATTAATAAATGCATAAACTTTGAATAAAATATACAATGTGAGTCATGATGCATAAACAGTGTCAAGTATCATCAATCAAAGTATATAATAAAAAACCTCGGTTAAAAATCCAAGAAGACTTAAGATGAGGGTCATCTCGAGCCTGCGAATACGGGAACGGCGGACTAAAGAGTCCCTCCATCATCCAGGTACGAGGAGTAGTATCCCTACTAGTCCCTATAGCTCCAATAGAAGACAAACTCAAAGCAGGACCTATCTAGCTGGGAAACGACGTAGGATGACTCCAAGAGGTAGGAAGCGTCGGTGGAGGCATCAGCCTAGACAATGGAACTGAAAATAAGCCCTGCACCGGTGGAGGCAGCGCCCTAGAAAATGGAACTGAGTATAAATCCTGGTCCACGGGAGTAAAGAATGGCCTGAACTCAGGAAGGGAAGATGAAGGCCGCTGCCACTAACCCTGAAAGTGCTGGAATGTAGGGCTGAGCAAAACTACCCGAAAAACCATAAACCCGAAAAACTGATTTGTAACCGTTCCGAAAATTAGGGTACCCAATCCGATAACCATAACGGTTTGGGTACCCGTTCCGATAATTTGTAATCGGGTATGGTTATGGTTATCATTTTAAAATTAACGGTTACCCGATCCGATCCGATAAGCATTTTTTTTTTTTACTTTCTTTCCCTACTTAAATCTATTAATATAAATCTAAACTTTTACTTTACTTCATAATCACATTGTAATATCAATGATTAGTTATATTATTCATAATTTGGTCAAGATCGATCATATGGTATTGTTTTTAGTTAGTTGTAAATTATCTCATAATAACTATATAATTAAGTTGAATTATCATTATTGGATATCTTATTAGGTACCCGATAACCGATCTAAAAATCCAGGTACCCGAACTTATCGGTTCCGATTATGGGTATCACTTTTAGTGATTTTGGTTATCGGGTACCCGAACTGTTAGTATTAACGGTACGGGTACCCGTCACATGCTCACCCCTATTGGAATGGGTGAGAAGATTGAGGCTGCTGCCACTAAGTCTCCTGAAACGGCTGAGAAGGCTAAGGCTGTCGCTAAGACTGTGAATGCCGACCAACCTCAAGAGATCGTCTGCGGTGACTAGGCTCCCCCTTGTCTTAGTCTCTATGCCTCAAGCGCGAGCGAGATCTCTGTCACTCCTGAAAGACACAAAATAAAAGATGTCAATAGTGCAAGATAGAACAAATGGTAAATATGGGAAAACAGGTGAATATACCTCGAGAACATCGCCAGAACCGCCCCGACAACTCGCACCACGTCGAAACTTGATGATGTAGTACTTTAAAGCGTCAACCAGCCTCATAAATCCCATCATGTCCGAGTGCATAAGCTGAGAACAAAGAAAAATCAGTAACAAGCGGTATTAAAAAGGATGAATAACGTGTCAAAAAGCTTACCGGATCAAACACATCAGGCAGAGACTCATGTGCCTGTCTAAAACTCTTTGACACATCAACAATATAATCCTCAGTAATACTGATCGGCTCCAGGTAACGGACAGATTGAGGCGGGACCACAACCTTCCCCCTATGACGAACAATCTTTTTAAAATACGATAAAAAAATCAGGTTATTTGATGGTTTAAACAGAGACTAGCGACAAAAGTCTCAAAGGAAATCATACCTCGGGAAGACAAGGCGGTGGAGCCAAAGAAGGAAGCAAGTCCTGTGAATAATTGCCCTCCATACGCACAAGCTCCTGCTAAGGAAATGTGTAGCGCTTCCCCTGTTCATCAACGTCCCAAGCAAAGTGAGTCCATCATCGAATCCGGTGGAGGCAAAGGCACCACAAAGCGGTCAATGCTGTGCTGACGAACAAAGCACTCCCCAAGATACCAAACAATGCGTGCAGTACAAACAAAAACAGTACGACACGCCGAAATCTCCAAGGCCTCTAGAAGATCAGTCATCTCATCCTAAGGGCGATACTGGATCTCAACAGCAACCTGAAAACCATAAAAAGTTGTAATGAATGCCGGAAAATAGCATCAAGGTAGAGAATAACATCCTGAAAAATCAATTCTTACACTAACAGAAGAAGTGCCTCGGCGCAGCAGCCCGCGTAGCGCAGATACGAACTCTACTCGTTACTCAACTCGGTCACGCCAGTTGGCTCCAACAGGGAAATCATGGACCGCTCCGCGACGCTGTCGAGGGGCCCATCCAGGAAAGTACTCATAGAACCACAATTGTAATGAAAAATAATCTCTAAGCACATGAGTTAAGCAGGTCAAAACAAAACAAGAAGAAGAAAGATCTTCACCTCTACGACTCTCCAAATACCGTAGACAGCAATAGGGGCCTGGTCATTCAGCTGCCTACAGCAATGACGCAGCGACAAGAGCAGATCAGCATATCCAATGCTAGCCCAACTATAGGATCCTATCTCGCCTATCCTGACCGGAGAAGGACAATAGAAAACGAGCGCACGTGAAATCCTATCATGAGAAAAAGTCCCTGAAATGAGAATCAAGATAAAGATCCGCACTCGCTGCTCAGGTTTTGTCTCAGCCATGTAAAATCCATGGGCAAGAACAGAAGCCAACTCTGATCTTCCGGTCTTAGGACCACCCCAAGGCACCAGCTGAGTCCTGATATGCCGAACGACCGAGCTTAACAAATCTGCTACCTCAGCCGCCCCCCAAGTGAGGTCAGGAATCTGCCGTACGACCTGCTCGGTGAAGCGTAAGCCGCTGATCATGCTAAAGTCCAGAGGGATTATTGTCATCTCCCCCCAAGCAAAGTTAAAAGTGTTGGTAGTATCCCAAAAATACTCCAACAACGCACGAACAACTGTCGAACCACAACCCTGGGGGCTTCGAAATCCTACGACCGCTGAATAGAAATCTCCTAAGCCAGCAGACTCCCACAAGGCGTTGGTGATAGGATCCCTCGTGATAATCTTGTATAGCCGGGGAATCCCACAAGTCCTTCTTCGATCAGGATCCTATCTCGCCGATCCTGACCGGAGAAGGACGATAGAAAATGAGCGCACGTGAAATCATATCATGAGAAAGTGTCCCTGAAATGAGAATCAAGATAAAGATCCGCACTCGCTGCTCAGGTTTCGTCTCAGCCATGTAAAATCCATGGGCAAGAACAGAAGACAACGCTGGTCGCCCGCTCCTAGGACCACCCCAAGGCACCAGCTGAGTCCTGATATGCTTAACGACCGGGCCTAACTATAGGGAATATTTCAAGCGTTAATCCCCTAACTTGAACCCCACTGTGATCATACACTAAAGTACGGTGGCGTCCAAAGGGAAAGAATATAGAGCAAAAGTGTCGCTAACAAGTTTTTTTAGGAACTTGTAAACTGTTCACGAGGTGATGGTTACACCCCTTAACGATCCAAGAGATCGTCAACTCCATAAGGTCTTGAACCAAATAGGGTTCGGGGATGAAGGTATAAATCCAACCTAAAAGAGATTGAACCTGCCCTAATAATAGGCCTCTACTTTATTCTGATCGTATTCATGTGCGCTTTCTGACTAACATACAATCAATAGGTTTACCCTAAACCTGTTTATCTATGTTTGTTGAATTTAATCCACAAAAAAATCTATTATTGGCGATCACTTGAATTATAATCAAATTAACCCTAAAGAAGATTATTAAATATCTTATTAAGCATGATTACAAGTACAAATTCCCTTTAAACATGCATAAAAGGTGTGATCAAGCAATAACAATAAATATCAAGCAACAAAATAATCATAATTATAATTATAATCATAACAATCATAATTAAAAATAATCATGTTAAAGCATAATAATAGCAAGATCCTAGGCATGATACTAACAAGATTAATAACAAACCCTAGCATGTCACTAAGCATATAAAATCAAAGCTTAAACCCAAACATGATAATCACATGAATAAATATTAGGAAGAACATAGGAAGTATCATAACAATCATATTTAATATTAAAGTAAACCTAGACATGATACTAGGAATATCATAATAACAACCTAAACATGATTTCTACATAATAATATCAATAAAAACATTAAAGTACTTACTTTGATGCCTCGTATCTCTTTCTAATAACAAAATACACACGTTAGTAACTTCAAGGAAAATAATAAACAAAACAATTAAATTAAATAATAATTGAAAGAGAGATTAGGGACTAAAACCCTCAGAAATTAAAACCTTTCACGTCTAGGGCGAAGGCAACTTCGAATATGGCTAGGTGTTTCTAAATCTAATGAATGCATAATTTTTATATTTGTGAGAAGGCTAGTTTAGAAAAGAGAGAGAGAGAGAGAGAGAGAGAGAAGTCAAGAGAATCTTGATGAGAGTTGGTGAAAACTGATGAAAATTGATGATTGTTGATGATTGAAAACGAAGTTTTAGGAGACTATTTATAAAGAAAATAAGCCAAAAAGATAAAATATCAAAACAAAGTTCTGACGCAAATAAAATTTGATTAGCGCCAACGCCGTCCATTGGGAACAGACGCTGACCTTAGCGCCAGGCACCAAGCGTAGCGCCAGGCGCTACAGCTGGCGTTTGGCGCTGACTCAGAAATTCACGCGTTTTCTCAAAATCAGATAGAAATTGTCGTACAGGAGGATAAAATCGTATTTTCCCTCAAAAATGTTCTTTGATTCTAATTAAAACTCTGAAAAGTCAACAAAAGTTAATTTATCAATGCTAATTGAATTAGGAATGAAAAGAACCTTCTAGAAGAATCTAGAAGACTAAAACCATTCCTAATTGCATTAGGAATGATAAATCCATATTAGGCCCTGCTCTAGATCATTGGGCCGCATATAAGGCTCAAACCGGGCCCAGTTCAGTAAATTAGCCATAACTTCCTCATTATTCATCGGAATTGGGCTTATAATATATCGTTGGAAAGGTCTTTTCAAGCCCAATCCAACTACAATACTATTGGACCAATTTCATGGAACAAACAAACTGGATTGACTGTTTTCTTAAAATGGTTTTCAAAAACAGAGAGAAGAGAAAAGAAATTGAAACTTTCCGCAACACTAAACTTTCCACACTTTCACTTCATTCGAATATGATTCTACGTGAAAGGTATTCATCACTGGGTTTGGTTTTGGGGAGACACAAATGGGTGTCTATAGAAGCCCCCACTTTGACTGAGTTTGGAGAAACGCAAGTTTCGAAAACAAAAGTCAAAGTATCGATAGGGACGGAGAATGATTCAGAACGTTCTGCGATTCTAAATCACTCTTGTAACGCCAATAGCTGCAAACTAGCGTTACTTAAACAGATAAAAGAGTTAAGAAACTCGTATCTTGCACCATCGAGCACACGTCTCTCAAAGTAACCAATTTGCTGCCGTATTACTGTTATTTTGATGACCTCCTGCCAAGAGAATGTCATCTCGCTTGAAAACTGCTACGCTTGTAAAAGCTTTGAATATTGAAGATTGCTTCGCTTGAAACGATCCTCTTCCGCTTTCATAATATTCCACGTCAAGGGGAATACTATCGAAGATTTCTTCTCTTGAAACAATCCTCAGTTGTTTGTGACAACTCTCCACAATCTAGGGAACACCATCTTGCTGTTTCGATGTTCACTCGTCTTTGAACAAAGAGCTTATTTTTTTGGATATGTTCACGCGCCTCTGAACAAAAGGCTTCTTTTAATTTTTTTAATATGTCCACGCGTCTCTGAACAATAGAGCTTCTTTATTTTTTGGATATGAACTTCTGAATGATGTGTCCACGCGTCTCTGAACAAAGAGCTTGATAATAGGATGCCCACGCGTCTCTGAGCAAAAGAGCTTGAAAGAAATGTCCACGCGTCTCTGAACAAAAGAGCTTTGATGAAAATGTCCGCGTGTCTCTAAACAAAAGAGTATTGATGAAAATGTCCACGCGTCTCTGAACAAAGAGCTTTTGATTGATATGCACACGCGTCTATGGAGCAAAAGAGCTTTGAAAATAGGATGCCCACGCGTCTCTGAGCAAAAGAGCTTGATGATATGTCCACGCGTCTCTGAACAAAAGAGCTTGAAAGGATTGTCCACGCGTCTCTAAACAATAGAGCCTAAATAATATGTCCACGCGTCTCTGAACAATAGAGCTTTGATACTTGAGCGTTTGTTGCGATAATATTCTAAAGAAAAATTTTCGAAGACCAACGCTTGTCGATCTCTAAAGCTCGCTTGAAATTTGCTTCTACTATGCCAGTACGTCGGCGGTTTGTTGCTTGTGAACCATTATGTCTGTGATAAGCCAACGCTTAGGCGTTTTAAGTTAAGTGAGACGATCTCTCGTCAGGTCGATCACTTATTGCGACTGTAATCAAACCGACTACTTAATCATGTCAAATTGGTTATAGGGGCTAACTAGCGTACCAAGGAACCCGAAATTGCTGTATAAGGTCGAAATCACCTTTCTGAGAGGCTTCGAGCTCTGTCGCTGCAGAAATACCTCTGGCGCAAAGAATTGAATTTTTCGCCAGACACTGGGATCTAGAGCCAGGCGCTAAAAAACTGTTTCTAGACACTAGATGTTTTCGTCTGGCGCTTGTAGACACCTAAAAATGTCTCCCCAAATCCAAACCCGATGATGAACAACCTTTCACCACCATTATTGGTCGGGTTGAGTATTTAATCTTCGAGTGCTTAAATTCAAAATTTCATTTCATTAACCAACCCAACTTCTAGCCCATTTCCCCAAACCATAACTTATTTTCCTCTTTTCGTGTCTTTAAACCCAAAATAATTCATTTCGTGTCCTTTAAAATCATTCATTTCGTGTCCTTTTGGTAAAAACGTTTAATCCAGTTTATTTTGGTCCATAATCTGGGTTCAATGAATAAATAGTTGGATGGGGCTTTAAAAGAGCTTTCCAACGATATATTATAAGCCCAAATCCGAGTTATAATGAATACGTTATGGCCAAAATAATAAACTGAGCCCAAACCGAACCTAAGCCCACCTTACCTACGACTCAATGATCATGTGGAGGGTCCAAATTATTTAATCTAATTCCTAAATCATCTACAGCCCACGTCCGGAGATAAGCGGACCATCTACTGCCCACGTTCGGGGACAAGCGAACTATTTACAGCCCACGTTTGGGGACAAGCGAACCAACTACAGCCCACGTCCGGGGACAAGCGGACCATCTACAGCCCACGTTCAAGGACAATCGAACCACCATCATTTCATGACGCAAGGTTCTCGATACACAGAGACTTGCAATCTCATCATCTGTCGACTTTCCTCAAGCGTGGAAAGTATTATCCGGTGGATTTCTTCAAGCATAGAAAACCGCCAAATTCCTTTGTCGGCTTTCCTCAAGCATGGAAGGCATTATCGGTGGATTTCTTCAAGCATAGAAAAACGCCAAAAATCATATGTCGACTTTCCTCAAGCATGGAAAGTGTCATCCGATAGGTTTCTTCAGGCTTAGAAAGCTACCAAACTCATCTGTCGGCTTTCCTAAAGCATGGAAAGCATTTCAACAAACGTCATCCGGTGGATTCCTTCAAGCATAGAAAAATACCAAACTCATTTGTCACCGATACACTGGTGTCAGAAAAGCATTATATCCCTTTACTCTTTCTCTGTAGAACTAACATTTTTCTGCAGGTATCGGCATATACAGAGTGATTTAGGATCGCAGAACGTCTTAAATCATTCTCCGTCCATATTGACTACTTTGACTATTGTTTTTGAAACTGTCGTTTCTACAAACTTAGTCAAAGTGGGGGATTCTGTAGACACCTAAAAATATCTCCCCAAATCTAAACCCGATGATGAACAACCTTTCACCGCCATTATTGGTCGGGTTAAGTATTTAATCTTGGAGTGCCTAAATCCATATTTCTATTTCATAAAACAACCCAACTTCTAGTCCATTTACCCAAACCATAACTTATTTTCCTCTTTTCGTGTCTTTAAACCCAAAATAACTCATTTCGTGTCCTTTAAAATCATTCATTTCGTGTCCTTTTTATAAAAACGTTTATCCACTTTATTTTGGTCCATAATCTGGGTTCAATGATTGAATAGTTGGATGGGGCTTTAAAATAGATTTCCAACGATATATTATAAGCCCAAATTCGAGTTATAACGAATAAGTTCTGGCCAAAATATTAAACTGAGCCCAAACCGAACCTAAGCCCACCTTACCTACGACACAATGATCATGTGGAGGGTCCAAATTATTTAATACAATTCCTAAACCAATTAGGATTAATTAGAAGATTCTATAAGTTTCTAGAAGATCTTGATTATCCTTTTTGAAAAGATAAGATTAAATAGTTTGAAATTGAATAAAACTCCTTTTTTGAAAGTCCTAATTTTATTCGAATTGAAAGACATTCAAAGATAGTTAGATATTATTTTCGTGCCACATATTTTTTATCCAAATTTTATATGGTTGGATAGCCCTTGAAATTATCTTTCCAATAATATATTATAATATCAATTCCGAGCTATAACGGAAAAGATATGAATAAAATGTCAAACTCAATCCAAAACTGACACCGTCTCACTTTTTCGTCCATATCTTTTATTCTACAAAATACTTTAATATGACTCTAATTGAGTTAGAAAGTAGACTTTAAGAGATTTCCAAAGATATCTTATCATCTTATTCCGATTTTTGGATCAAAAGATATGATAAAAACAAAAACCGCAAAAACTGTTGTCTTTCGAGTTTTATTCCAATTTAATTCGGATCTTATCTTGTTTTTTTCGACCCTTCTTTTTTTCTCTATAAATAGAGGTCATATCACCCCTTTTCCAATGATCAACAAGCTTGATCATAATATCATTCTCTTCTCTCTCTCTCTTACTCCAAGCCTTAAACCTATATCCCTATTCTTTCATTCCTTTCCCTAAGCACTCTAAGGAGTTCATACAATACCCAAAGTTCTATACTTAAACCAAGGTGTGAAAGGAATAATTGATTGAGGGTTTGGACCAAATCAACTCTACTATTTATTTAGTTTAATTTCCATTTACTTTATATTTTTATTGAAGTTACTAACAGTTTATTCATGATGTAGCAATTTAGAGGAACGCGCGGAATGTGAGTAATTAATTAATTTAATTACTCTTATTTTATTTTAATATATCTAGTATCATGATTAGGTTATTTTATATTTAATTTGACTAACGCTATTATTGTTGAATTGCTTCCAATATTAATGTTTGTTCTATTATATTTATTGATCACCATATTGCATGTTTAAAGGGATTATGTAATTGAAAATCACGCCTAATAAGATAATTTGGACAACCTGTTTCGGATCTTTTTTAATCTTGTTGTTTAATCAAGTGATCACAATATTTTAGAATTATATGTTGCATTAATATTCAACCAATTTAGCTTAATAACAATTTGGAGCAAATTGAATATTTTGTTTGTATGCCTTTGAGATCACAGGAATCACTTTTTCACTATAAGAATCGAGTAGAGGCCAATACGGGCGAATGTGACTCCATGACTCACTTCGTACCATCATCCCCAATCCTCCTTTCGTGGTTCCGAACCATATGGAGTTAGTAATCTCATGGATTATGAATGGGGTGTAACCTTCATGTGTCAATCGTTGTTTCCTATCGTTGTCCCTTTATCATGGTTGCCTTTTATGATCCGTGAACGGTTTACAAGTTCCTTAAAAACTTGTTAGTGGCTCCCTACTTTCCTTGTCCCTAATCGTATTATGTCAATTCCAATTTCTTATGAGTGCCAAGCATATTTACACATGCTTTTAACTAGGCGCACTTCGAGCGACGCCTACAGCGCTGGAGTAGGGTCTTCCCTTTTTTGCTGCACCTGTATTTATTTTTGACTATAGAACTTTGCCAATTTCTTTAATTATTTTAGGGTTGACCTAAGGCTTAATGTCGCTTGACTCATTGACTTGACACGACTCAAGTTATAAACTTAACTCGCTGTGATTGATTCAAGGTTGACTCGACACAAAGTGTTTGACACACGTGTTAGACTCAAATCAAGGTGATATGGCACGACATGACTTAATGTGTACATGACTCGTGTGTGCATTGTAATGTGATCTGCGACTCGAAAATGCAAAAAAGCAAAAATTTTCCGTCATTTTTGTGGAGGGTACCGACTTTCTCCCGAAAAAGAAAGACGCAAAAAAAAAAAAAAAAAAAAAGAATTGAAGTGAAGTTTTTGAAGGTTCACGTTGAATGAGCTTAGTCAAATGTTGTTTGATACTATCTCTCAAGGTGCAAGGATTAATTCATCCTAGGCTATCTCAATGGTTGACTCAATGATGAAAGTATTTGGGTAACTTAGGCACGGAGGCTAAGCACTTCATACTTCGTGATGCAATGATGATTATGAGTGATGTTGATATGACAAGGCATGCTTTAAAGTTGTGTTAAGATTTCATGACAAAGGGTTCCTAAGGGAAAGTATATTTGTTCATGTATCTATGCGATGTATGAAAGTGATACTAAAGTTTGGCCGCAAGGACTAAGTGTGTGGGAAGATATTATTTTTTTTAAAAGAGTCAAATGGTGGTGACTCTTAGGCTAGGTAAGCTAATGAAGCCCCCAAGTCTAGCTCTAAGTAGATAAGGATGAGTATAGGAGATCCCTTGATATGATCATGGTGTGTGAATGTGAATATGAATGCATTTTATTACGGCCGCACGTCAATGTGAGGTTGCCTACGTATCCGTTAGGAATCAGGCGGAACGTAGCTTTAGCCAAACATCGCACAAGTATGTGTATACCTCAAAAAGGTCTTTTAAGGGTTGTAACGTGGTTAGGCTAAACGCTGAAGAAGAAGGGGATAAAGGCTCAAGACCCTCGATAAGCCCCCAAGGTGTGCAACCTTTCTTTTGAATCTTTGTATTTTTATTCTTGAGTTTCTACTCTTTTTTTTTTGCTTTATTTTTTTTGTTTTAGCATTTATTTTATTTTTATAAGTGTGGGAAATCCCGATCATGCGGTCTATCACTCACTTGGTATTCATGTTTCTCAGGCACGGTACCGAGCACTCGATAAGAGACGCAATCTGAGACGTGTTCTTATCGAAGATACTTTCGTATCAAAGACATTGGAACACTTACCCTTTTGTACACTTTATTTATTTATTCGTTATTTTTTATTTATTTTGATCTTTTGAAATCACTCAAGCCTTTTATGATATTGAAAACTGCATAAGTTGCACACTATCCCATCCCAAGGTTAGGTAGATATGGGTTGAACAATGAAAGGTCTATCGTTAGACGAGGCTCAAAGTGGTTTATGAAGAAAGGATTGCAAATTTGAAGGGTGAAAGGTGATATGATGTGGCTACAAGTGGTGCCTCAAATCATTGGTATATCCTGTGCTTAGTTTGACATGGATATTTTTTTTTTTATTTTCTTTTTTTTATGCAATGTAATGAAATGATCATATGCAAGAAAACAAATGCTCATTTTATTAAAAAGGGGAAAAGAAAGAATCTACAAAATTAATCTAAGAGAAAAGAAAGGTGCTTATGCAAGACTTATTGGGGAAAGGGTAAATAAAGAAAAAGAAAAAAAAATGTCATGAAATCTCGTCGTTGAAGCTCTCTTCTTGACTTGTGTTGTTTGTTCTATCATCACTCGCTCTTCTTGCTAACTGGAGGTATGGGAAGCTTGTTATTATCAATCAATTGTTGGATAGCCTCCTTTAGCTTCCAACAGCTCTCAGTAGCATGACCCCTACCTTGATGGTACTTGCAGCACACATTTGGATTCCAACTAGGCAATCTCTTCTCAAGCGGGGGATCTTGAAGAGGTCCAATAGGAGTAATGAGTCCCTTGGCATTGAGTCGATCGAAAACGTCATCGTACCTAATTCCAATAGGGGTAAAATCCTTTTTTTGTTGCTTTCTAAATCCTCGATTATCCATGGCTAAGATCTCATTAAGGTAGAAAGTACCACACTGTAACTAGAGTAGGTGTTTTCGGAAGAAGAAGGATAGTCGTTCTTCTTCCCTTTACAGCCACTGTTACTATCGTTACTAATCTTGGCCTTCTTGTCGCGCGGAGGAACATGAAGGATATTTGAATTAATGAAGTCTTGAACACGATCCTTGAGGGCGAGACACTTTTCGGTAGTGTGACCGCGACCTCTATGGTATCGACAATAGGAATTTAGATCCTAATTGGGAAAACGTTTTTCAAGTGGAGAGTCTTGACTGGGACCAATGGAGTGAATAAGACTTGATCGTGAAGACAATCAAAAGCTTCATTGTAAGTCATTCCTATTGGTGTGTATTCTTCAATGGTCTGTTTTGCCCATGGCTTAGGAGCATTGATTTCTTCATTAAACCCTTGGCGAGAATTTTGTTCGATGACCATCACCCGATTTTCTAGTCCTTCTACCACGTTCAAGAACATGGCAACGACATCTTGCAGTTTTCGAACGTCCTCTTTTAGACTTGACGAGTCTTCCCTGGTATTATCTAAGAAAAGACTTTCATCCTGCCCAATCATGGCCACTTCATCGAGAGAGGTTATATAAGCTGTCTCGATCATGGGCTCACCTACAGGTGTGATAAGGAGTGAAGGATCGAAGGATGTTTGATCTTCTTCGATGGATAGAGTCTCGGAAGTTTCATTGTTATCGATCAGATCTTGAATAGCTTCTTTGAGCTTCCAACACTCCTCAGTATCGTGACCCTTTCCTTGGTGATATTTGCAGTGCTTGTTAGGATCCCATTTGGGTGGCCTGGCTTCTAGAACTGGATCTTTGATAGGCCCTATGGGCATGACTAGTCCTTTGTGATGTAGCTTCTCGAAAGCTGTTTCATAACTTATACCAAGTGGAGTGAACACTCTTTTTGACCTTTGGATTCGCGATTTAGAGGTGTTGGTAGCACGTACCTCATTAATGGGAGAGGAAAAAGAAGGATGGTCGTTCTTCTTTCCTCTCGCACTATTGTCTTTCAAAAGGTCATCTTCAATGTCAATGCCTATGTTATACACAGCCTTGAAAGTATTCAAGTTGTGTTGGTACTTTAAGTGCCTTGAATACTTCCCTTGGAGATTCTTGATAAACATCTTCACAGATTCTTTTTCGATAGGAGCCTTGACCATATTAGCGGAAGTTTTCCTCCATTTGTTGAAGAAAGAAGTGAACCCTTCGTTTTCTTTTTGTTTTAACATCTCGAGTTGTCTGTGGTCTGTTTTCGTCTTGGATGTTGCACTTATATCTATCTATGAAAGCGTTTTCTATGGATCCCAGGTGGAGGTTTTTTCTTTCTCGAAAGAAAGAACCATTGCTGGCAAACGGTCTCAAGAGATAGTGAGAACAGATAGGTGAAAACCTTCTTATCGATACCCTTAATGTTCAATATAGTTTCAAAAGCTCTTAGATGAAAGTAAGGGTTATTTGTTGCCTTGAATTTTGGGATGTCAGTGGCATTGAACTTATGCGGAAGAAGTTCCTTGTCCCCTTGTGAACTAAGGCCCTGAAATTTATAGTCACTAGATAGCTTGCTCAAACTTTCTTGCATAAGGTTCATTTGTTGTTGCTTCACAGGGTCATCAATTTTGAGGGTTAAAGCCTTTAACACCTCGGTCACGTCATTCAATTTATTCCTAAGTTCGTTGATCTCTTCTTGACTTGCCATTATCTTTTTAGCCTTCCTCTTTTGACAAATTGGTTTGTCAAAAAGTGAGACTTGAATAAATAGGTTGTCTTTGATTAATCGCCCTTCTCTCCTCGACCAAGTACTGTGGAAAAGGAATTTGGGGATATTTAATGTTAATTATTTGACTCAAACTTTATTCAACATGCAATGGATGGAGGAATTGAAGAAAGATTGGAATAGAATTTGAAGAAAATGATGTATATGGAGGGATATGAAGAATTAGGAATAGAATGTACCCCCAACTCAAATGACGGAAATGACCGACTAATGCATGAACCTAAGACATGGTCATGGTGACATATACTCGAAGTGTATGCTAAGACTAGTGAGTGTAGGTGATACGTTAAGACTCGTGTCATGACTATGTGGCTAGACTATGTGACTAGACTCAATTAATGACTTACCAAGGTTTGATTGACAGTAAAATTTAACCGAATTAATTAGTAAACTGATTAATTAGACACAAGGTGATGACTCGAGCAATAAACCGAACTGTCGCCAAAACGACAGGACTAGCGTCGCACTGTGTATTGTAGCGCCAGACGACATAGCTGTCGCCAGGCACCACACTCCACAGAGTGGCGCTACAGTTCAGACTTTGGCGCCAATGCTTGAGCTTCAATCTGGAACTGTTTTCGGTGTTATTAATCAACAAGGGATGCCTAAAGTAATACTAGGTCAATTCTGGTTAAAATATTAGCTTTTATTTACTCAAATTAATTAATTAATTAATTATGCAAAGTTCTTTAGTCATTAATTTATTTAATCTTAGCATAAGTCAAACAAACGGTTAAGAAAAACACATACCATATGCACAACAAATAATGCACAATTAGTCAAGTAGGCACGATATGATGCACTGCGCGGAAGCCTAACCGTGAAGGGTTGGCGCGAGTGGATGGGACACCGCGAGTTTAGAAAAACTCCCTTCCATGGTTTGGTGAATTCAACATTCTCGGATGTACCCTTTTTTGCTTATAACGTTCAATCAGGTAGATGGAGCATGAATTCCCAGGGGGTTAAGTCCATATGTAGAACACATATGGGTTTCAGAAAAGTGAGAAAAACTCAATCAGGAAGAAGGATCGAGCAAACAATACGAAAAACTGGTCGAAATTAGAACGCATATTTCTGGCTCGGTATTGGAAGAATTTGGTGCCAGCAAACAGAGGTTGGCGCCAGGATTTATCTGTAGCGCCTGGCTATAGAGCTGTCGTCTGGAGCTACATTTAAATGTCTGGTGCCAGCTTCTGTTCGCTGACGCTAATTCCTACATGCCTCAACAACTTTCTGTGCTCGATAAAATTTTCCAGTTTCCCGCAGTGTTATTTCGCTCCTAGTTGTGAAAGAAATTTCTCAAATTTCCTACGTGTAAAATCCTATGTTTGAACTCATTACGGATGGTCTTTCCAATGAGATCATTTTTATGCATATGAAAATAATGTTAATCAAAATTACGCACATGAAATACTTAGAACGTTTCGAGTCTCATCTAATCATTCTAAATCATTGCCGAAACAAATTCAGGAATTAAAATAGAAATCCTCCCCAGTGGAGTCGCCAAAAAATGTAGGGAATATTTCAAACATTAATCCCCTAGGTTGAACCCCACTGTGATCATACACTAAAGTACGGTGGCGTCCAAAGGGAAAGAAGATAGAGAAAAAGAGTCGCCAACAAGTTTTTTTAGGAACTTGTGAACCGTTCACGAGGTGACGGTTACACCCCTTAATGATCTAAGAGATCGTTAACTCCATAAGGTCTTGAGCCAAATAGGGTTAAGAAATAAAGATACAAATCCAACCTAAAAGAGATTGAACCTGCCCTAATAATAGGCCTCTACTTTATTCTGATCGTATTCATGTGCGCTTTCTAACTAACATACAATCAATAGGTTTACCCTAAACCTGTTTATCTATGTTTGTTGAATTTAATCCACAAAAAAATCTATTATTGGCGATCACTTGAATTATAATCAAATTAACCCTAAACAAGATTATTAAATATCTTATTAAGCATGATTACAAGTACAAATTCCCTTTAAACATGCATAAAAGGTGTGATCAAGCAATAACAATAAATATCAAGCAACAAAATCATCATAATTATAATTATAATCATAACAATCATAATTAAAAATAATCATGTTAAACCATAATAATAGCAAGATCCTAGGCATGATACTAACAAGATTAATAACAAACCCTAGCATGTCACTAAGCATATAAAAATCAAAGCTTAACCCATAACATGATACTAACATGAATAAATATTAGGAAGAACATAGGAAGCATCATAACAATCATACTTATTAAATTTACCCTAGACATGATACTAGGAATATCCTAATAACAACCTAAACATGATTTCTACATCATAATATCAATAAAAACATTAAAGTACTTACTTTGATGCCTCATATCTCTTTCTAATAACAAAATACACACGTTAGTAACTTCAAGGAAAATAATAAACAAAACAATTAAATTAAATAATAATTGAAAGAGAGATTAGGGACCAAAACCCTCAGAAATTAAAACCTTTCACGTCTAGGGCGAAGGCAACTTCGAATATGGCTAGATGTTTCTAAATCTAATGAATGCGGAATTTTTATATTTGTGAGAAGGCTAGTTTAGAAAAGAGAGAGAGAGAGAAGTCAAGAGAATCTTGATGGGAGTTGGTGAAAACTGATGAAAATTGATGATTGTTGATGATTGAAAACGGAGTATTAGGAGACTATTTATAGAGGAAATCAGCCAAAAAGATAAAATATCAAAATAGATTTCTGACGCAAATAAATTTGATTAGCGCCAACGCCGACCATTGGCAACAGACGCTGACCTTAGCGCCAGGCGCCAAGGCTAGCGCCAGGCGCCAAGCGTAGCGCCAGGCGCCAAGCGTAGCGCCAGGCGCTACAGCTGGCGTTTGGCGCTGACTCAGAAATTCACGCATTTTCTCAAAATCAGATAGAAATTGCCGTACAGGAGGATAAAATCATGTTTTCTTCAAAATGTTCTTTGATTCTAGAAGACTAAAACCATTCCTAATTGCATTAGGAATGATAAATCCATATTAGGTCCTCCTCTAGATCATTGGGCCGCATAAAAGGCTCAAACCGGGCCTAGTTTAGTAAATTGGCCATAACTTCCTCATTATTCATCGGAATTGGGCTTATAATATATCGTTGGAAAGCTCTTTTCAAGCCTCATCCAACTACACTACTATTGGACCCATATCATGGACCAACCAAACTGGAATAGCTGTTTTCTTAAAATAGGTTTTCAAAAACAGAGAAAAGAGAAAAGAAATTAAAATTATCCGCAACACTAAACTTTCCACACTTTCACTTCATTCGATCATGATTCGACGTGAAAGGTATTCATCACTGGGTTTTGTTTTGGGGAGACACAAATGAGTGTCTACACTAACAAATCTGCTACCTCAGCCGCCCCCCTGAGGTCAGGAATCTGCCGTACGGCCCGCTCGGTGAAGCGTAAGCCGCTGATCATGCTAAAGTCTAGAGGGGTTACTGTCATCTCCCCCCAAGCAAAGTTAAAAGTGTTGGTAGTATCCCAAAAATACTCCAACAACACACGAACAACTGTCGAACAACAACTGCGGGGGCTTCAAAATCCTACGACTGATGAATTGAAATCTCCTAAGCCAGCAGACTCCCACAAGGCGTTAGTGATAGGATCCCTCGTGATAATCTTGTATAGCCGAGGAATCAAATCTCCAGCTCCTGATCCATGATGGCGAAGCGTGCCATCGACTACACTGGTAAGTGGACGGTGAGAAATGTGGTTCTCACGACAGAAAACCAACTCGTCTGGTGTCCACGGAGGTGGAATCTACCTACCCCCACCCGTAAAAGGATGAGGCTCAGTCTCTAAGACATTGTCGTTCATGCCCTCGGGAAATGTGGGATTGTCCTCTCAAAAAGCCTGAGGCCGGCCACGAGTAGAAAGATCGCAATCCTGTTGTCTAGGCATGCTATTACATTCAAACAAAAATAAAAAATCTAAATACTTAGCATCATTTCCTAAGTTATTTAATTATTTATTCAAAAGCTTCTAAACGGTTATATCAATTTGCATTTTCTATTATAGGCAAAATTTTCACCTCAAGGCTAAAAATTAGCAAAATAATGGAATTATTTCTAGTACTTAGTTTCTCTGTGACGAACTAATACTACAATTCTCCTAATTGCATGATACTATGTTCTCAATGACAATATAGTACATACACAAAATAGAGCATGCTTTGAAATTGCACAAAAAACAATAGATTGGCACATCATGGCATATTTTACAAGATTTACAACCACTATATCACCGTTTCAAGTGAAAAAAAAATAACATGAACAAAAAGAACACCATTTCACACAAGTAGTACCAAAAAATGGTGATTTGCTCAATTTTTCACCAAATCACACAAACTTGGTCTCAAATTGCTCACAAACAAACATACATTCATATACAAGTTAATTTATAGAAAGAATTTTGATATAGAATTTCAAAATAAAAAAACCCCCAATTTGATTTTTTAGGGTTTCAAGCAAATATGGAATTTACAACATGATTTGAGACATAAGACAAGGAAACTTACATGGATCCTCATAGAGATTAAAATTTGAGGAAGTTATCAAGAGATTTGTGAAAATTTGATGAAGATTAGAGCTCCAAAAGCCCGAAAAAACGCAGAACCTGAGCAGTGCAACCATCGCAACCACCGCGGCACGATTGTTCAAGACCGTAGCACGATATACCTGCCCGTGTCGCGGTGAACTTTTGACGGCAGCGACGACTCTCTGACAACAGCAGCGGAAAAAAAAACGGCGAAGCAAATGGTCGTGAAGCGAGAACAGACGCCGTGACACGGTGGAGTTCTTCGCGCGCCGCTGCTAAACTCCGTGGCACAGTATTGGCGAAATTAAAAATAAAAAAAGGGAGAAGAGAGAGAGCAGAAGAAGAATGAGAAAATGAAAATGGCAAAGAAGAATGAGAAAGCAGGCATGAAGCCGTTAGGGCTCTGTTCCCCGTGCCACGATGGTCGTTACCTTGTAACGGTACTTCTCACGTGGCGCGGCTATTTTATCGAGGCATATTGACTGGTTCAGCAAAGACCAATCCACGCGTCACGGAATTTTATACCGCCTGACGGTAGTGGCCACTGTGTCGTGACAAAACGCCACGTGACGCGGTGCCTGGATGCCTCTCCTGCAGGCTCCTGAAGATTCATGGCGAATATTCCAAGCATCTTTGACTAAGTTGATTGATTTTCCGCAGCTCTTGGACAGTTATTTTGCACTGGAATTACACAAAAAATTCTAATTGGTATCAAAATTACCAATTTACCCCTAACAAGCATCAGAGTCACTTTTTCGACATTTTAAATACATTATCGGTGGAATTTTCTTCAAGTATAGAAAACCACCAAGTCGACTTCCCTAAAGCATGGAAAGCATTATCGGTGGATTTTTCTTCAAGTATAGAATACCGCCAAGTCGACTTTCCTCAAGCATGGAAATTATTATCGGTGGATTTCTTCAAGTATAGAAAAACCGCCAAATTATTTTGTCGGCTTTCCTCAAGCATGTAAAGTATTATTCGGTGGATTTCTTAAAGCATAGAAAAACGCCAAAATCATATGTCGACTTTCCTCAGGCATGGAAAGTATCATCCGGTAGGTTTCCTAAGGCTTAGAAAGCTACCAAACTCATCAATCGACTTTCCTCAGGCGTGAAAAGTGTTTCAGCGAAACGTCATTCGGTGGATTTCTTCAAGCATAAGAAGCTACAAAACCCATTTGCCACCGATACACTGGTGTCACATAAGCATTCTATCCCTTTACTCTTTTATCTGTAGAACTAACATTTTTCTTCAGGTATCGGCTTATACAAATTAATTTAGGATCGCAGAACGTCTTAAATCATTTTCCGTCCCTATTGACTACTTTGACTATCATTTACGGAACAGACGTTTCTACAAACTTAGTCAAAGTGGGAGCTTCTCTAGACACCTAAAAATGTCTCCCCGAAACCAAACCCGATGATGAACAATCTTTCACCACCCACTACAACAAATTGACCTTTGTGCCACGAGTAAAAACGTGGCACAAGTTTAAAATTCACGTGGCTATGTAGTTTAGCCATGGGAATTTTGAAATTTACTCTTGTGGCACAAGAGGCCGTGGCTAGGAATTTTCCACGGGAAAACGAATGTTGTGGCAAATTTAAAGTTTTATGCCACGAGTAATTCACGTGGCAAATAAAATCATTGCCACAAATATTAATGTGGCTAATAATTTATTTGCCATAAATTCTATTATGGATAATAAGTATCATTGCCACAAATATTACTGTGACTAAATAGCTTGTTTGCCAAAAATACTACCTTGGCTAATAAGCTCTAATTCAAAAAATTTTACGTGGCTACAAACACTAGTAGAATATAGCAATTAGGCACCGGTTGTTCATTTGTTCACCCAAATTGATCAATTGACATAGTGCATATATACACATAAAACTTAGATACTTTCATTAATAGCTTGTAAATATACACTGTTCATCCAAAAAAAAATGAAAAAAAATGCTTAAGAGTACAATACAATTAAAGCAGTAATAATCAACAAGGTAGAAGCAGAAGCAATAGCAATGTTCCAATAGTAGTTACTGCAGCAGCAGCGCCCAAATATAGCAGCAGCGCCCAAATACAGCAACAGTAGTGGCAAACCTTGGAGCATCTTACTTTCTCTGACCACCCTAAGCCACTTCTACTTCTGTTATGAATGCATACCTCTTCAAATATTTTGGCATAAAGTGATAGAGCAACAGGAGCATTAAAGATTCCAGCACATCCACAAGAACATTCTTTCTTCCACCTCTCATGAGGACCATTTTTTTTGTGACCATACATCAAAACCATTGCCTACTAAATATGGACTAGCATGAGTGCATGATAATAAAAATGGGCCTAAATACAATGACAGGCTGCTATATACTTTTTTTTTTCAAATAAAGCATACAGGACTAGTTAGAATCACTTCAAGTTGGGCATTCACTGGGTACCTTATTAATGTGACTATAAATGGTTATAAATGTAAATGGCTTAATTTGTTGCCTAAGTATTGGGAACCAAAAACAACTATTATGTAGAAACCTTAGTTAATTTTGAACCTGAAGTCAACAAGCATCTCATATTCTCATGCATATGTAGAGCTCCCACATTTATACAAATAGATTTTCAAATCTAACAGATGCGATTCTAAGATGATTTACTAGCTTCTGAAACAGCTTTTAAGGAACAAGCTTGTAGCAGCAGCAAGCTAAGAGATAGCATACAGAAGTATTCAAACTTGGGTCAGTTATACAGAAACATGCAAGACGCTTACCAAGATATGCAGAAACCTCTTGTCTATCAGATACCATATTCTCTAGTAAAATAGCTGACCTAAATCTGTAATTAGTATAACTAATAAGGATTATAATGTTGCTTCCTTTATGTTGAACTCAAAACTCCTAACAAGGACTTAAGGAGTTGAAAGAATCAATAATTCAGAAGTTCTCACTTCTCAGACGGTAGCAACATGGACACACCAGTTGAATAGTTGATGAAACTTTTTTTGACGTAGACAAACCAATTAAAAAAAGAAAAAAAAGGAATTTCACCTTATAAATAGAATTGCAAGTTCAATAACGCGAAACTAAATTGAAATCAATTTTAAAACAAAAATCATGCATAAGGAAACACAATGTTAGCAAATTTATAAAAATAAACAAAATTCAAAAGCTGTTTCACCTATTTACTCAGAAAAGTATAGAATTTCGGGGGAAATAGCCAAACAGGATTCATTAAAATTAACTGCTGAACAATTTGCATCAATTTAACCCGAGAAATCAAAGCATTTAACATGAATAATTGGACTAAAAAGCCCTAAAAATCGTAAAGCTAAATAAACTAGAAACCTTAACCTCGAATTTGATTCAAATTTTTTTTTGCTTGAATTATGGCATGAAACCACTGAAATTGGTTTGAAATTCAGTCTGGAATTTTTTATTTTTCTCGAATTAAGGCGCTATATTTTCGATCTTGAGGAAATTTCATTCCCATTCTACCTTATTAATCGCAAAAATTAAATCCAAGACTTGCAGATGATGGTCGAGGACGATGTGTCAGGAAGGAAATCAGGCATGGATGTAAGGAAGTCGTGGAGGTGACGAGGTAGATGGAGTCATGGAGAGCTTGAAAAACTTTGATATGAGAGAGATGAAGCACAAGGTTTTTATTTTCTTTTTACGAGAAATATATTACAGTGATTTTGAGAGGAGAAAGATGAAGCATATGCATAACTGCATAAGTGGGTATTACCGATTTACTGTATAGTTTTTTTTTTTTTTTTTTTTTTTTTTTTTTTTTTTTATTACAAAAATTTACTGTATGGTTAATACAGCACTACTGGGGTATTGGGGTAAGAATGAAAAAACGTTACCATTGAGTTTTTTGGGCACCGATTTCATTTAACGAATTATTTATGTCTAATCCGATTTTTATTTATTAACCAAATTTTATGGGTTTTTTTTTCGGACTACGCATCCACTAAAAATTAGTGTCTTTCTATAAACGTGTTTTTGCTTTTTTTTATAATTCCATAGCAACGAAATCGAGTTCAGTAACTATAAACAATAGTTCACTAAATGCGTTTAGGTGAATCCTAAATTGATGAGAATAAAAATAAGGATAAAACCCTAAATTGTAAAATTGAAATTGGATGATGTGAAAAAGAATGTAAAACTAATGCATTCCTTTGGTGTCTTTTGAGTTTTTTCAACTAATGATTAATGATATACACTTGTATTCGTTGTTTGGGGAAAAAAACCAAACATAAAAAAGTCACATAAGTGTATTATGCTGCTTATCACGGGAAAATTATTATTTGTGACACGTACTAGTGTAAAGTTTGCAACGGGGAAAAACTATTCGTGACACATAAGTAAAGTTTGCCATGGGAAAAGGGTTGCTCGTGGCACAAATGTAAAGTTTGCCACGAGAAAAGCGCTATCTGTGGCACAAGTGAGATATTTGCCACGGGAAAATAAATGCTCGTGGCATAAATTAATCTTCTTATTTAGGTTTTGTATTATAGTTCATTTTTCCCGTGGCTAGATGAAATTATGCCACGAATTTGGAATTCCCGTGGCATAATTCGTGGCACAAGTGATGATTTGTTGTAGTGACCATTATTGGTCGGGTTCAGTATTAATCCCGAGAGTGCTTAAAAATAATTAAATTCAGTTTTTGATAGTCCATGGATTAGTCTTGATGTTTAGTCAAAGCATAATTTATTTTTAATTTTGGCCCAAACCTTTTTATTTTATTTATTATTTTGGCCCAATAAATAATAAATCAGAAATGGCCCAAAATTATCAATCGGCACTTAAAAAGGCTGAATGAAATTAATTAGGGCAAAAAAATATTTAGACGGGAAAATGGACGAAGAGTCTGCCGTGTCACAGGGCTCGCTACCGCGCCACGATGTGATTTCCCGTGACACAGTGCCAGTGATGTGATACGGGGTAGCTCCGTGTCCTTTATGTGTAAACCCTTCGTGTGTTTTATCTCTCGTAACCTAATTATTTCCCGCGTCACACAATATTCCCCCGTGTCACGGGATTTTCTGACGTGTCGCGGCATTCCTTGCTGTGTCGCGACATTCTTTGTCGTGTCGCGACATTATTTTTTAGGGTTTTTTTCTTTTTAGGGTTCCGTGTGTTCCCTCTACTCATTTTCCCTATAAATACCCCCTCATTTCTGATGTATGGGGCATTAATTAACTCTCTTTTTCTCTCTTCTATGCTCTAGCCTAAACACTAGCCTAGCCTTATTCTTTCAAAATTCCCTCTTTAAGCACTCCAAGGAGTCCATACTTTACTCGATATTCTATCCTTAAACCAAGGCGTGAAAGGTAAAACTGTTTGAGGGTTTGGCCCCAAATCAACTCAATTTAATTTAATTTTATTTAGTTATTGTTTTATTAATTTTCCTTGAAGTTACTAACTCGCTTATTATTTTATAGTAAGAATTACATTCCTTTTATTTCTATTATTTCTCTAACAATTTTATATTATTGGATTTATTGTTAAATTGCTTCCAATATCAATGTTTATTCTATTATTTATTATGATCACTGTATTGCATGTTAAAGGGAATATGTAATTCAAAATCACACCTAATAAGATAATTTGGACAACTGGTTTAGGTTCCTTTTTAATCTTGTTATTTAATCAAGTGATCACAAATATTTCAGAATTATTTGTTGCATTAATATTAAACCAATTTAGTATAATAATAGATTGGAGCGAATTGAATCTTTGTTTTCATGCCTTTGAGATTGCAGGAATTACTTTTCACTATAAGAATCTAGTAGAGGCCAATACGGGCGAATGTGACTCCATGACTCACTTGGAGTTATGTCTTCGTCGTGTGCAATCACTAGATATATAAATGGATCAAATTATGGAGATAATTAAGTTCGTACATTTGGGTCGTCGTTTTGCCATAGCTAGAGGTACTAACGATCTTTAGACTAGTAAAATAGCCAAAAGCCAAATTGGACGGATCCTATAAGGTCACACAAAGGGGCTAGATCGAGCATTAGAGGACGAGGCCCATCATGGGCCTAATCACTCTAGGTGGTTGGCCATATGGAGTGGATAAGAGAGTTTTGGGATTCGTGCCCTAGTCTAATTATAATGAGATTATAAATATACTAGGTGCCTAGGTTTGCAAGTATGCAATTAACTGATCAGTGTGATCAAACCCTAATTAGCAAACACGAAACCCAACCCCTCTCAAAGTCCTCCCTCTCACACGGCTCTCTCCTTCTCCTCGGCGTCAGTGGTGTCTCGTGGTGGTGGTGGTTCATTCGGAGGTCGGTTATCCGTAAAGGTGGTGATCGCGGTTTTCCTCAACACTCGACCAATCTAGTATTGGTGGACGGCTCGTTAGAATCTCGTGGACTAAGTAGAGGAGCAACGCTTGGGGCTCTATTCTCTCCCTGATTTGCCTGTCAAATAGGTTTGTGGAATTCACGCGTCAAAGGTATGATTATGTGTCTTGTGTGTTATGCATGTGATTCTTGGGGTGCTTAATTGAATATGATTCATATTATTTCCGCTTTGTAGTACCTATAAACTCCTACAGTGGTATCAGGTAGGCTCTTGCATGAACGCGCTTGATCATAACAATACAATTATTTGATGTCCATGTTAATTTTACAATCAATTAAGAGGGAGAAATTTAATTTAATTTAATTATGGTTCAATTATTATTTTAATGTGTTTAAACTTTTAGAATCAATTAGATGTTATTTAATTATGCTCAAATAGCCATGAAGAGGACCGAATTTTATCCATAAAGTGCTTGAAATTTTCGAAACCCCTAACCCTAATTATCGAATAATTTCAAAAATCCTAGCCCTAAAATATGATTTTTGTGCTTGATTTTGATTTAATTCTATTTATTTTAATTCATAATTTTAATCAGATTGATTTATGCATAAAAGTGTTTTGTGTATGATCATCGATTTAATTTTAAAAGTTAGAATAAAATTGGGATTAATTTTATGATGAACCCTAATTTTAAGATTGAATATTGATTTAATTTAAATTTTTTGACTGATTTAATTTAATTTTAATAAAAGTTATTTTAATTAAATTAAAACACACACAAAAAAAATATTCAGAGGCGGCAGCCACGGTGGCTGTCGCCGCTGCTGGTCGAACAGGGAGGGGAAGGGGAGGGCAGGAGGTCAGAGGTCAGAGGGTGGTTGTGGGCAGTAGCGTGCAAGCGTTGCACGACTGCTGCCACGGCTGCCAGAGCTGCTGCACCCTGCTGCCTTGCGGCAATGCCTGCTGTTATGGCAGCCAGCTACCGTGGCTAGCTTCGGCTAGCCAACCACAGTGGCCGGCGTTGGTGGCTAACGGTTTTTCAAAAAAAAAAAATTACTATTTAATTTTAAAAATATTTCAAGATAAATATGATTTATTTTGGATAAGATAAAATATTTTGAAAATATGATATTTTATTTTAAAAGATAAAATCGGTTTTCTTTGGATAAAATCTTTTATTTTAGGTTAAAATCTTTTATTTTAGGATAAAATCAAATATTCAAAAGTTGTTATATTTGATATTATCCATATTTAAAGTTGTTAAATTGGCAATTATCCTAATTAAAGTGGTTAATTTTGGATAAGATTGATTAGGATATTCTGAGCATATTCCAAACGAATAATAATTGATTTAAATAATGTGATTATCCCATAATTAGATTAGGATATAATTGATTTTAAAATTATTTGGTTGGCCAGTAATTAGGATAGAATCTCCTAAATTTGTTAGGATAATCATGGAAGATTAAATATGATTTTTCTTTCTATATTAAAATACGATTTGATTCTATCTGATGACTAAATTAAATATATGATATTTTATAAACAGTCATGAATAATATATGATATTATCTAATTATGATTAAAATATAAGATATTTTAGGAAATGCGTTGACTTTATTATGAGCATTCGATATTGTAGTTTAGATAAGCGTGTTGAGTGATTTATTATATGACACTTTTATATAATATATGATATTATGTTTCTGTATATAGATTAGTGTGGCCCATAGATTTTTAAATACGATCTGCGCATTGTGATATATTTTTGTAATCTAAATACGGTCTGCGTACCGTTGAGTATTTTTGTAACTTTTATTTAAAGTAAATAGAATAGTTATTCAAATAGTGTTAGTTCAAAGAAGCCCATGAAATGAAGGACCAAAGGAGCAAGGTGGATGGAGATCCATGATGATTCAAGTGGGAGCATTTTCATTTTTAGTTTTCTTAGGACTAAGGGGTCATACTATGTCATGCTTTATTTTATTGCATTAGTAGATTATGCATGTTAGATTTTATTTATGTTGATTGATGATGCGCTAGAGTTCAATAAATAATCACAACATAATGAATCTAGGTCCCAATAATATTGAGATTGCTTTTCCAATTAAAAACCCAATGAAAACTTCGATTTTTATGATGGGTCATGCCAAAGCTGGGTATCATATTATATCCTTGGGAAGTTGGAGTAAATCAAATTTTACAATTTTAATTGGTTATGCTCAACAAGGTTACCGAAAGAGTTTAGAACCTTGAAGCAAAGGGAAATAATTAAACATGTGATGATTAATTATTCAACCAAGAATTACAAGAGTTGTAATCAGTAAAGAGTTTACTCACCTTGAAAATATATAGTTTATGGTAGGGCCAAAGTTCAGTCAATTATTGCACGAATAAAGGGTCTTGGAATCCCTTAAACAATTGGGATCATATAATTATTGAATAAAGTTTTTTGAAAGTTACCTAATGAACGCGTTTATGGTACTTTAATTTTAATTAAACATAATTATTAAACTTTTCCTTATTTTGACATAGATGGGTAGTCGTAATCACAATGACAACAACGTTTATAATCTTCGACCATTCCTTGAGAAGGATAGGTTGACAGGGGATAACGTTTCCAACTTGGAAAGAATGCTAAGGCTTGTTCTGAAATCTGAAGGTAGAGAGGATGTCATTGGCACCCCATTGTCAGGACCTCTGCTAGAAAATCCAACAGCGGCAAAGATCAAGAAGCACAAGGAAGCTCATGACAAAGCTATACCTATTACTTGCTTAATGATTGCTACCATGGAGCCTAGTCTTCAAAAGCGTTTTGAGGACCAGGATGCCTACTCAATCATGCAAGAACTCAAAGCTTTGTTTAAGAAACAAGCTAGAGTTGAAAGGTATGAGCTCAATTATGAGATTTTGGATTGTTAGATGGAGAAGGGTGCCACAGTTCATGATCATGTTTTCAAAATAATTGGCCTAATTCAAAGTATGGAGAAACTGGGGCACCCATATAGTGATGATTTGGCAACAGACATCATTCTCCATTCACTACCAGAAAGTTTCAACCAGTTTATCATTAATATAAACATGACTGCCACTGAAAAGACTATGAATCAGTTGCATGCAATGCTGGTTAGTGCTAAGAAACAAATTCCTAGGGAACCTAAGAAGGAAATTCTTATGACTCAAAAGGGAAAGAGGTTCAAGAAGAAGGGGCAAAAGGATAGTGCCAAGAGCAAGGGCAAGCGAGTTGCCAAGGCTCTTGAAAAGCCTAAGACGACTCCAAATCCCAAGGCTGCAAGTGAAAGTGAATGCTTTTACTACAAGAAGAAGGGGCATTGGAAGCGAAATTGCCAGAAATACCTCGACTTCCTCAAGAAGAATGGAACATCAACCTCAGGTATTATTTTATAAAAATTTTAACTTTCGCTTAGGTATGTGATACCAAGTTGCAGTGCTTAACATTGTGATGTTGCGCAGGAACTGTAAACAAGTGAAACTAGCAAGGAAATAGAGCTTGAAGGTGCACTAGAAGTGTTTGATTGGCCAGAGATAGCTTCATAGTTTTAAATTTTGATTAGTTTATCATGATTTTAGAACAATTTCTAGTTTTGATTAGACAATATTTCGGTTTTCTTGTTTTGAATACTGAATTTGGTTTACTTGGCTTGGAGAAGTGTTGACCCATGACCAAGGTAATAAATTGTTTTCATTTTGCTATATATGAGTTAATTTTTTTTTTATGACATTGATATAAGTGGATCACAAAAGTAAATTTATATGATTCAAAATACACTTACTTATGACAAAGTAAGGTAAGGTCACATTAACCATTTTCACATCAAAAGTTATGGATGAATTCTTATTCTTATATCATTATGAATCACTTGAGAATTAGAAGTCATGCTTGATAAGTTAGGATGACCAAGTTGCCTTTTAGTAGAAAGGGTAAAAGAAGCTAAAAGGACCTTATAGAACTTATACATATGATGTATATGGACCAATAAGTTCAAGATTAGAAAAGAGATTTAAATACTTTATTGCTTTTACTAACGATTTAAGTAAATATATCGATAATTACTTAATGAAGTAAAGTTTGGAATCATTGAAATGTTCGAAATTCCAAAATGAAATGTAAAATCAGTTTTAGATAAACAATTTAACACCACAATAAGATTGTTGTGATAAATATTTAACTCAAAAGGAATGAACATCTAAAGGGATTTATGGAATTAATTCACAATCCGGAAACATTACAATTAAAGTGTATGTTTATGAAGAAGGAATCTAACTTTGCTTGCCATTTTTCGATCCAAGATTTAATGATTTATAAATATCATTTTGAGAATATATATTACAACAACAATTGCGAATATACTAAATAGGAAACTTAACCAAAGGAGTAGAAAAGATGTCATAAGAATAATGATTTTGAAATGTTCCAAAAGTTATCTTTTCTAAACAGGATTAAGGGTTATGAAATTAATGTGAAATGTTTACAAAGATGACATAATGCACCTTAAATAAGAAAAATAGTTATTTATGGGTTTTTTCATGGAAACTAAGAGGTATTATTCCTACAATCGCATAGAAACAAAGTGTTTGTTGCTCGCGATAGTGTCTTTATAGAAAGAATGTCTGCCTACAAAGCCAAGTGGGGGTAAAGTTAGATCTCAATGAGATTCAAGACGAGAAACAAATGGATGTGGATAACACTACATCAGAGACGAAGGCGCATGAAATCAGCTAATTTGATAAACCATGTGTCGAAGCAAGCTAATTCAACTAGCGAGGCTTTTATCGTCCTACTTGAATGAAAGGCTTCAAAGAGTTAAAGAGAATAATTCTATTGTTTCTCATACCTATCTTAGGTTACTTGGGATCAAAACAAACTGTTTGTTGAAATTCTGTGAAAAGGTGGATTCTAAAATTTTCTTTTTAGAACGGTTCAAATCCATGCCCTAGAAGCAAGCTTTGGATAAGTGCCAACTCAGGAAATGGCTTAAAGCCATGAAATCCAGTATGGACTCCATGTTTGTAATGATGTGTTAGTCCATAATAGTCTTACAAATAGGGCCAAACCTATTAGTTGGGTAAGCCTATTTAAATTATTCTAGTTATGGATATCAAAATCACCTTCATGAAATGTTCTTGATGGTGAACATGTATATTATACAACCTAAGAGTTTGAAATCCAGAAATCCTAGAAAGTCTTGCAAACTTCTGAAATTCATTTATGGATTGAAGTAAGCATTAAGGAGTTGGAACATTCGTTTTGATTAGGCAATCAAACAGTTTGATATCCTTAGTAGAACGAAAAGAGAATCTTATAGAGACAAGAAGTTTAGTGGGAGTAATTGGTCTTCTTAGTCTAGTATGTAGTTAACATACAATTCATATGAATGATATCTCAATGCTTGAATAAGTTAAGCAGTGGTTAGAAAGATTGTTTCTATATGAGAGACTTAGGAGATGTTGAGTACATATTAGGAATCAAAATCCACAAAGTGAATCTTAAAGAATGATTGGACCTAATCAAGAGACTTATGTTGATGAGGTTCTTGACAAGTTTAAGATGAAAGATTCTAAGATAGGATGTCTTCCTATATCTCATGGAACTACGCTTAGTAAAACTCAATGCCTTCAAAAACTAATAGAGTTGAGTTGTAAAAGTAGTGTACCTTATGCTTCTACAAAAGGATCCATTACATGTGCCATGAAATGTACAAAGAAAGTTGTAACATATGACTTGTGACAAGTTTCAAGCAAATTCAGAATAAGCATACGGAGAATTACCAAGAACAGATCCTTGAGTACTTGAGAAGCACTAAAAGGAATTCTTCTAGCTATTGTGTTAAAAGGTAATTTAAGCAAGGTGTCAAAAGGTTACACGAATGCAAGTTTTCCAAACAGGAAAGATGATTCTAGATGGTGATCTAAATGCATATTTGTGTACGGATGGAGAAGGACAGTGAGCTTGAAGAGTTCAAAACAGAGCACTGTTGCATACTCAATGTCAGAATATGTGTATTAAGCTATAGTAAGATAGTTAGAGAGGAAGTTTAGATTAGAATGTCATGTGACTAACAGGTTACCTTTGCCCAAGAACAAAGGAGCTAGAGTCACATCACAAATCCAAACTTATAGATATGAGATATCACCTCGGTTATGAGATCATTGACCAGCGGAAGGTCATGTTCCGCAAAGTTTTATTATGAGTGAGAAATCATTAAACCCCTTCCATGGAGTAGGGTATGAGAGTCAAATTAAAGTCTTAGGATTGAAGCAAGTTATGTAATTTAAGTTGTATATGTTTTGAGAAAACATATTGCATGAGAAATGCATCAATTTGTAGAATTATTTTTAAAATAGAAATTATTATTTCTCTTATTTAATTATGGTTTTGTAAATTAAATAAAATGTCCAAAATAATTATGAATTGATGGGCTCATCAGGTTAATGACCTGGTGAATTGAAACCCCACGGGTGAACAAATTTCATATATTATTTAAGTTCCTAGTTTGAGATCATTAAAGTGGACATAAATGATTTCAATAAATGGACTAGCATGTAATATTGATTGGATAACGCAGTTTCATAGGCTATAGTGGCATAGTGATGCTCGGTCAATCTCTTGGATATGCATGGATGATGCATGATCGAACTAATGACCTACTTTGAAGTTCAAGTATAGAGCTTCCGTATATATTAGTGGATTCCTTTGACATGAGTGGAACATTGATTTCATTCGATGGATGTTATGACTGTGGTAAACTCAAATGTCTAGCCGTAACTGGAGATTATAAAGGGTGTTTCCTAGTTATTTCAGAAGAAGAGTGGGAGGCTTGTTACCACAAGATTGGATAGAGCCTACCTATTAAATTAGGAAATGTGTCATGGCCACTTGAAGAGGGAAAATTCAGAAAATAAGTGGCCGAGTTCAAATGCATTACACAGTAATCATTTGGTTTTGTAATTCTAACTCAGTTTTCAAGAAACGATTTGTATGATCTCAAAATGTGATGCAATCATATTATCAAATCGACACATATATTGACTTAAGGAATTTGAATATTGCACCCTTGTCTTTTGACAAGTGGGAGATTGAAGGAGTTATGTCTTCGTCGTGTGCAATTACTAGATATATAAATGGATCAAATTATGGAGATAATTAAGTTCGTACATTTGGGTCCTCGTTTTGCCATAGCTAAAGGTACTAACGATCTTTGGACTAGTAAAATAGCCCAAAGCCCAATTGGACGGATCCTATAAGGTTACACAAAGGGGCTAGATCGAGCATTAGAGGACAAGGCCCATCATTTCCCTCATCACTCTAGGTGGCCGGCCATATGGAGCTGATAAGAGAGTTTTGGGCTTCGTGCCCTAGTCTAATTATAATGAGACTATAAATAGACTAGGTTCCTAGGTTTGCAAGTATGCAATTAACTGATCAGTGTGATCAAACCCTAATTATCAAACATAAAACTAACCCCTCTCAAAGTCCTCCCTCTCACACAACTTTCTCCTCCTCCACGGCGCCGGTGGTGTCTCATGGTGGTGGTGGTTCGTGCGGTGGTCGGTTGTCCGTAAAGGTGATGATCGCGGTTTTCCTCAATCACTCGACCAATCTAGTATTGGTGGACGACTCGTTCGAATCTCGTGGACTAAGTAGAGGAGAAACGCTTTGGGCTCTATTCTCTCCCTGATTTGCCTGTCAAATAGCTTCGTGGAATTCATGCATCAAAGGTATGATTATTTGGCTTGTGTGTTATGCATGTGATTCTTGGGAATAGGTGCTTAATTGAATATGATTCATATTATTTCCGCTGCGTAGTACCTATAAACTCCTAAAGTACCATCAACCCCGATCCTCCTTTCGTGGTTTCGAACCATATGGAGTTAGTAATCTCATGGATTATGAATGGGGTGTAACCTTCACGGGTTAATCGTTTTTGCCTATCGTTGTCCCTTAATCCTGGTTTCCTTTTATGATCCGTGAACGGTTTACAAGTTCTTTAAAAACTTGTTGGCGACTCCCTACTTTCCTTGTCCCTAATCATTGTCCCTAATCGTATATGTCAATTCCCACTTCCTAAGAGTGCCAAACATATTCACCACATGCTTTTAACGTAGGCGCACTTCAAACGGCGCCTACAATCTCATATACTTTTTCTTTCATGATCTCTATCATACTTTTACTATAATAATTTATTCACCCACTCACAATATTATATTACTCTCCTAAACTTTGTGCAATTCAAGGTGATGCAAATAAAAAAACAAAGGGAGTATTTACCACATGGGTATATAAAAAACCATTAACCACTTTAAGGTATTACAAAAGAAACTGGTCACAATTGGGCCTAATTTTGTAGTCGAGAAGCAGTGTTTCAATATGTGCAACGTGTGAGTTAAAATTGATCAATTTTTTTTCTTTTCAAGGTGAAATATATATGCATTAGTGCACCAAACCATGCTCAAGACCAAATACCTCTAATGCACGTGGCCCTCATCAACTCAAATTAGATCTATTAGAGAATTAACAAGTTTTGTTTTTGGAAATAGAATGCTCATGGGAGTCTTAGAGTAGTACAAGGCACATAAAGATACCCTAAGGTTATATTCCGAATGCGTAGGTATCCTTTTAGCTCCGCTAGGTTGATAAGTCTAAGGGCTCCGCTTGCACGTTCGAAGGTCCGGCCTGCAAAACAAGGAAGGTTAGCTGCCCCGGGGGGTATGAATTGGGAAAGTCCCTCTGATGCTTAAGTCAGCGAATGTACTTTCTAGAGAGAGAAAGTAAAGAGAGGAGTACTTAGAGAGAAAGTAGAGAGAGAAGGAGAGAGAATTAGGAAAAAGTTACCATCATTAATGATTGGAGTGCTATTTATAGTTGTACTTTTAGGTGACAGAAGTTGTACTTAATTGGACATATTAAGGGTAAATCTGTACTTTTCAATGATTAATGATGGGCTCGATCATGTAAGGGTATTTTTGTAATTTAAAGTTACTGGGCTTTGTACAATGAACTTGGCCCAAACATTTAGCCCCATGCGTTATATGGGAATGAGATCGCATGAAGTTCGGATGTCAGGCGGAATGAGTATAATTGAGGTTGTCATATGAGCCAGAATGACTTTTTAGGCGTACTCGAGGGCTAAGACGAGCCCCAAGTGTACCTGAGGGATAAAAAGATCCATGAGCGACTTGCAAGGGTGAAGACCAAGTACTTTAGTAGACATGACTGAGCGGTTTTGAGAATTGAAGCTTGATGATGGATGACGACTTATAGACAGCTTAGAGCTTTTCTCCCTTTAGAATATTTTTTTCAGGTTATGCCTCATGTACATTGCTGAAGGCATGACTTGTCTTGATTTTCGGCTAAGCTTTGTATTAAGAGTTAATTGATGATAATTGAATGCTAATTAAGCTTAATGCTTTAAAAAGTGATATTCTAGGCTCAAATATCACCTAGGCCCATTTGAGCTAGGGTTTTGAGGAGTTTTACTCTCCTTGTCTTTGAATATGAGAATTCCCACCTCACTTCATTGTCTTTCATTTTTTCATTTGCCTTAAAGAAATTCTCACAATTTTCTCCATTACTTTCCCAACTTTCTTGAGTGATTGAGTGTTCAAGTCACATAGGTCGGATTCATGCAAGTTCTTCAAGTTCATCAAGAGGTATGTGAAATATGTCATTCTTTGATTCATTTTTCATAGAACCAAAAGTTTGATATTTTGTTTTTGTACTTGAATTCTTGAATTTCTGGTTTGAATTTCGGCTATGTATGAGTTTGAATTGGATTTTGTACTTAGGAGTATCTTAAATTTCTGAAGCTTGTTGTTTGCCTAGCCAAGGGATTTTTCATTATTGTTATTTGTTTGAGTTATGGGTAGGCATTTTTTTGAAATTAGAATTTTTAATGTGAGCATAGCTAAGCCGAAATCTGGGTTGAGAACTGAAGAGAAACATATGTCATGCAGATAGGGGGTAGGCTGAGGGGTGATGACATGTTTCGACAGTGAGAGGTGAGACGAAGCGGAAGTAAAAAGAGACTGAGAGTTAGTTATTTCTTGGTATTTGTGTAGTACCCCGCATTTTTATACGTATTATATTAAAAATAAGTATTTTATGATGTATTTAAATAGTTTGAAATGTTTTATTTATGGCATTTTAATTATTTATTTTACATAAGTTTTGAAATATTTTATAAAAGGAAAATTTATTAAATTATTTATTTTATTAAAGTTAAGGTTTAATATAGGAAATTTTTATTTTATTAAAGTTTTATTAGGAAAGGGATTAGTGATGAGTCAAATTTATATAGGATTTATAGGTAGGTTTATGCTACTTTTATAGTTGTTTTTTTAGGTCTTTTGGTCTCTTTTTAGGTTGCAAATGCATAAATTGTTTGTTTTGTGCTCTATTACGCTCCGTTTATGTTTTTCTTAATGTTTAAGGTGATTTCATAGTCATTTGGACGCTTTCGTAGTGTTTGGAGTTAATTCGAATTATAATTGGATGAAAGTCGATGAATTAAGTTTATTAATCAAAGATCTCATGTTTGTGGATGTTGACTGTGAGGTCTTTATGCATGATAAATGAAAATAGCATCCACAATGATCGTTATGCACTTTTCGGAATTGAATTTGAGTTAGAATTGAAGTTAAACGATGTTTTACAAAGTGGCAAAACAGACTTTTGGTCACTCTTTTGATCATATCTTGAGTTTTACAGATCGGATTGAAGCGATTCAAATTTTGTTAGAAACTAGACTTGAAACGATTCCCAACGATAGGTCACACATCCCTATACACGTTTTAAAACGTGAGATATAGCCCTTGAAATATGACCTTGCGAGGACAAGCTGCGGGTGCAGCTCGGCACTCCTAGCCACGAGTGATCTTCTGCATGGCCCGATGGATATCTAGTGGCCGCTGGTTTGGCCGTCCACAGCTGCAGCTAGTGATGGGCCTTGTCTTGCCACCTTCACAAGCTTCATCGAATACCATTCCACTTATCGCCTCAGTCGATCAACCATAATACGACTTATGTGATTGCTATTTTTCTGATATTATTTAATTTATTTATCTTTAGATTAATTTTAGGATAATATAAATACTTCAAGGGATTATTATTTTTCCCTATGCCTTTTTATATACTTTAATTATTTTACGTTCGTTTTAGTTTTCTCTCTAGCCCTAGTTTTTCATAGACAACTCCATGGATTCCTCAATGGATTTGTCCTTGAATTTGTTACATTAATTTATAGAGGTAATTTTATTCCTTTACTTTTAATTATGATTTTTTTTAATTAGATTTAGTTTTAATTATATATTTTATGCTTGAGTAGTATTTTTTTTTAGGGTTTGGGAATCCATGTTTATATAATGAATATTGATTGGTATTTTTAATATTTTGATGATTGATATCTCTAATTGATAGTGTTTTATTTTTACTCCTGCAACTTGATCAATTGTTTTATTAATTATTGTTAATAAGAGTTTGAATGGAAAGATATTACTTTTAAACGCTTACCTACAATTAGCAATCCTGATTATGTTAGCGACAAAACTACATGAATTGAGAGCGTTAAGACCCGAGCGTAGGCTTATCAATTGCTCTAGATAATTGATTGATTGATTTATTATTGATATTTTATAGATTTAGAAATATAAACATGGTGAACCATAACCCTAGATCTTTTTATTAATTTCTTTATTCTTATTTTTAATTTATACTACTTTTCTATCCCAATATCATGACATAGTTTAGTTTCACCAAATTCTTAAAGGTTAGATTAAATAGTCATCTCTCTGTGGATTCGATCCTACTTACCCTACTACATTGTTAGTTGGTTTTGTTAGGAATTTATCTTTGACAGGTGTACGACAACCTATCAAATTTTTGCGCCGTTGTCGGGGAGACGACTTTATTTTATTTAGCTTCTTATGTGGTGGGACTAATCTGTATAGATATTTTTTTTTCTTTTTTTTCTCTACTAAATATTGTGTTTTCAGGTTTCTCTTTCTCATTTGTGGATTTATTTTAATGGCTATTTTTTACTTTCCATAATTTGAGAATGAGGTGTTTTAATTTGGAGATGTTATTATAGGCTTGGTGACTTTGTTGGTCCTGATCATGGAATTGAAGAATGGGATATGTGGTTAGTGATTTATGAGGGTCTTAATGAAGAAACTAGGTTTATTTTCGAGTTTATATTATGTAGTGGAGGATCTTTTGATTGGGATTTCATTGAGTGGTTAGCTAGAGATATATAAGTGGGAAATTGCATTATATGCTAAACCAACTCTACTCCCTCCGTGTTTTTTTAAGTGCTACACTTACAAAATCCGGCTGTGTTTTAATAAGTGTTACACCTTCTTTTTTGGTAAAAAAACTACATTAAAATATTATATCTCTCTTCTCTCATAGTCCCCACCCAAACCCACTAATATTTTATATATATATATATATATATATATATATATATATCTCCTCTCACACTCATTACTTTTCAATAAACTATTAACCCCACTATCTTTATTTTTCAATTTTTTAATACTCCAACTACCCTACTTACCTCTTATTTTATTTTAAGTCAATTAAATTGCCTAAAACTATGTGCCGGTCAAACTGTAACACTTCAAAAAACATAGAGGGAGTAGAAAATTTCTCTTCCTTCACTAATTTGACTAATACTCCATCCCCTTGCTATTGTCCCCATTGCAATTCATATGATCATGATGCCTCTTCTTGTTCTTACAATAACTCTTTCATGCACGTTCTGAATCCCTCTCCCAAGTATGAAGTGCATTCTATTGTAAAATCTAGTGTCTTACCATACATTTATGATGATGATGAAGGGTGGATTAAGAATGAAATTTTTCAAGAGAGAGTTTATGAATTAATAAATGTTCAGGATGAGAACAAGATGGTTATGTGTGATATTTTTGAGGATGATGAGCCATTATTTGATGAATGTGGTTGAGGAACCATTAGTTATAAAACTTTAAGCTAAAAACTCTTGGGTTGACAAGTTTTTAAAAGAAGTATTTCCATTGCATGACAGTGGCATATTGGACCTTGATGTTCATTCTAAATGATTTATATTGGCCAAAGAACAAGTAAAGAGAAGTTGTAATTTCTTCCTCTTTTCTTCTTATTTTGATTTTTCCTCCTCTTATTTTTCTTCTCATTTCTCATTTTATTCTTTTAATCCCCTGTTTGTGAAGATTTGTGTACTTGCAGTCAAGCCATATGTGGTACTCAATGATATGTTTGCAGGGGCGTATGATAAGTTACTCAAGGCATTGGATTCTTCTGATTGACGATTTGAGTAGGGTCGTGGACCTTAAAAACCAGCAATAATTGGGAGGCAACCCAATTTTTTTTGGTTTTTTTTCCTATTTTTATTTTATTTTTTAAGTATTTAACTAACAAAACTAAAGTGTGTTCTAGTGATGACGTATTTTGCTAGGTACAAATATAGCTAAGTTTCTTGGTCACATCGTCTACTGTATTACAACAACCAATTGTGGTGGAGGTGTCTATACCTTTTGATGCTGCCTTCGCTTACCCACCCCTTTGTGAGTTGTACCTCTCCCTTATTTATGATTTAGTTCCTCTTTATTCACATTGAGGACAACGTGATGTTTAGCTTGGGGGAGGATGATTGTCATCATCACTTTGTGCATGTTAGTTGTGTTTAGTTTAGTTCTTTTGCTTTGTAGGTGTTGTATGGTTGTACCATTCATTAGGAGTGGGAGTTTACATACAACGAAAAACAATGTATTTCTTTCTAGTTTTTTTTAGTTGTTTTGATAGTGCATACTTGTGTCTATTTTTCATATTTTTGACTTTGAACCATGTGCGGATTTGGTTTGACTCTCTTGAGCTTCTTTTTATCTTAGTTATAATTCTAAAATTCAGTTGGTCTATGCTATAAATTTCTAACCGTTTGACATTGTGTGAATCAATTGAATGGTTTGTGGAAGATTGGTTGTCCCATATCAAGTATAGCTAGCCAATTCTCTTGCTAGGTCACCTTACTTTATGATTGTGTGATTGATGCAATTTGTTATTTCAATGACTTTGGCTTGAGATTTATTAGGAATTTGATTATGATTCACGCATACATCATGTTTCGGGGTTTTCTGATGTCCTGCGGGAGAGTTACAATTCCGAGACTGGAACTGGACGCCTGTACCTGCAAAATAACGGAGACTCCTGGTGGTGGGAGCTCCGCCTCCAACGGTCAAGTTAGTACTTGATTTAGGAGTAATTAATGCGGAAATTAAAGTGAGTGGGTCTCTCTAGGTGAGAGTGTTTAATGTGAGTTTTTAGCGTAATCAGCCTGTAACTCTGTGTGTAATCAATGTGTTTTTCCTGTAAACCCCCTTAATGAGGATTAAGGGAGGTATTTATAACCTTGGGAAACGTGCCAATCCTAGGTTTAGGTTAACCTAGGGCTGATTGGGCTTCCCTCGGAAGTTGGGCCTGGGTGGCCGGTTTCTCCATTAGGCATGGAGTATGCCACGTGTCATGACATAACAGGTCCAAGATGGAATAAGCGTGTGCCACGTGGCAAGCCCTGACAGTTCTAACTGGGGGACACTTGGCAGGACCTGATTGGCCCACGTGGCGCATTCCGATTGGTAGGAGCAAAATCCCCTAATCATTTTCCCCTCACAGGTGGCACGTGACTGGTCACGTGTTACCTGTGACAGGTGCCGCACTGTAACAGGCGACGGCCTGCTACAGGTGTCAGTCGGCGAAAGGCCGAGAGATTTTCCCGCCCAAATTTTGAATTCTGAAAGTGACCCTTCGCCTTCTCACTTCGCCTATATAAGGGAGAGTTGTCTTGAGTCATTTTCACACTTGAGAATTTTGTGAGAGAACATTCGGACCCCTGAACTTGCTCTGACATTTTGGACCTTTTCTGCCTACCGCCTGTTCTGACAAGCCGACTGCACAGGATTTTCAGCACTTCATCAATCGTCACTCGTTCAGGTAACTGTCGGTTCTCTTACTCTTAATTTTCTTTTTATTTTTTGAAATGGCACCATGGAAGCACACGACACGACCTAGGTTAGTGATCAGCCGGTCACCGGGGACGGCTGAATCTAGGACTAGGAGTGCCGCCTGCCCTTTTCCGGGCCCATCTTTGCCCTTTATACAAAGTCCGACTATATTTGTGTCTATGCAGAGCAGGATGGCCAGAACAAAAAAGACTGCTAGGATCTCAAATTCAGACGGCTCCTCCCACAGGGTGCCGATTAGTGAAACATCTGACCAGGCGCCAGATGTGGAAGTGAAACAAGGCGGCCTGAAAGCCGGCAATTCTGAGGGAGGAGTCATAGTGACCTTTTCCCATTTTACAGTTAACAATTCTGCTCCTTTTCAAGGAGAGGAGGCGGGCCCCTCCGGGAGAGGGGAGGAGTCGTCCTCTTCGGACTCGTCAGAGGACGATTCCGAGTCAAGCTCTTCTGGCCATGCTTCTCTGGACTCAGAAGAGAAAAACAGTCGCCTGCAAGAGGCGAGGCTTTCTCACGCAGTTGAGAAGGGGGACAATTGGGCGGAGCCATCCGCCTCTTACCGAGAGCAAAATACCCCCTACTACTGCACGGTACCTCGGGGCCGGATCACAGTCATGCAAGAGAAAGTGGAGAGCTTTATCGCAAACCACACAATGGGCCCTGACTTTTTAGTGTTTGTGCCGGATCCAGAAGACACAGTCGTCTGGCCGGCTGGTACCAGTTATGATAGCGCCTGCTTTGGCTACTACGAGGCGGCCATCAAGGCTGGGCTGCGCCTCCCATTACATCCGGCTGTTCAGCGGATCTTGGATGGGTATGAGTTGGGGTTATGGCAGTTAGCCCCAAACTCCTGGGTCAACGTACTCGGCTATGTGGCCGGGTGCGAACTGCACGGGGTGGAGCCGAGCTTCGAGGCTTTCGCCCATATGAACTATCTCAGCCGGACCCCTAAGGCAGGCGGTACCGGCTGGTATCAATTGACAAGCCACAGGGGCTACCTCATGACGAGAGGTAAAGCAAACAAGTGGAAGGACTGGCGGAGCACCTTCCTCATCATTGAGAGTTCAGACACTGAGCTGAACAAGCGCTTCAATAGGTGGAACAGGAATCCGCCCCTTCTTGCAGGCGGCCGTAGCATGCCGCCTGTTCCCCCCAAGGCTAAGAAAGAGATCCTTTATAAAGGACTCTTTAAAGTAGAGTCGAGGGTCGACTCTACTTCAGGGGTACGAGAGCAAGTACCCCTGCACTGCGTCCCGAGCTTCAAATGGCTCTACGACGAGTAATTTTTGGCCGCCTGTGGCCTCAGCAGTCGGTGCTTAAGAGGTAGTCGGCCTGTCGAATACTCTGTTGTTCCATACATTTCTTGTTATGACTTTTATTAACTTTGCTGTTTGTTTTTGCAGCTGACGCCATGAGCAAAATTACCGCCTCCAAGAATGCGGCGACCATGTTGCGGGCCTCCATCATGCAACAAGCTTCAACCGACTCCCCAAGAAGGGGGCACCCTTGGTGAGCTCCGAACCTTTCACCCTCTTTTTGGAGTTGTGTTTATGCATATACTGACTTTTTTCTTCTTTTTTAGACGGGTGCTCCAAGAGCTTCATCTTCCCAACAGCCGGACCCCAAGGCCCGGAGGACGACTGTTGCGAGCTCTCCTGGTTCTGCCAGGAAACAGGTGGCGGCTGAGAAACAGTCGGCCACTTCTTCTAAAACTCCAACTGGGCCGCCTAGAAGTATGAAGTTGTCCTTGTAAATTTTAGACTTGCTCCCTTTTTTACTAGGTCTAATCCGTTTGTTTATGCTTGATGCAGCCGGCCCTCAGGAGCCTGACTTGGTAGAGATGGCCAAGTCTATGATCAGGGTCGTTCCTCCAGCTGAAAGGGAGGCGGTCAGGGGTGTCGGCACCCTTGACTTAGACGGGATTGCAGGGGTCCTTGCTGAGGTATACTTAGCATATTTTTGAGTATTTGAATTCCAGGACGCCTGTTTTCTTTTTTTTTGGAAACTGACGCCTGTTCCTTTGTACTTAGGCCCTGCTCCGAGTGAACGGCCTTCGCAAGCCGCTTGACCGGAAGAACAAAGAGGTAAAGGCTGCAAAAGCTATGGCCGCCTCTGACTGTGATAAGGCAATGTTTCAAATTGCCCAAAATGAAGTTCTGACCATTGATATTCTTTATTATCAGGTGCAGGCTACCGCCGCTGTTCGGGCTCAGTTAGAGGCGGCCCAGAAGAGGAATGGCGAGCTGGAGGCGACCATCACCAATCTCAAGGCCGAGCTGAAACCTCTTCGCCTAAAGATGTACTCATACGAAGCCTTGGAGAAATCCTTGGCCAACGTAAAGGAACGACTGGTGACCCAGGAGAGGAGTCTTACTCAGGAGCTCTCGGAAAAGGCCGAGCAAGAGAAGAAAGAGCTGGTCCGGGAGATGATGGAAGACTCCGCTCAAATCCAGCGCATGACTTGGGGCCGCCTCCTCCCCAATGCCGACTTTGCCTCATGGGAAAAAACGTACCGCCAGTGTTCTGATACATATAATCAAGAGATCCTGGCGGCTGCTGAGGAAGAGGCGTTGGAGGAAGCGTTGGAGGAGGAGGAGCCGGTAGTGGCGCTTGTGCCGCTTGGGGGTAATGTATCAAAGAAGGATGCAGCTGAAGCCGAGTCCAGCTCTGAAGATAGAGTAAAAAACTCAATGGAGAGTAGCCGACTGTAAAGGTACAGACGGCATGCCCCTCTGAAGATAGAGTAAAAATACTCAATGGAGAGTAGCCGACTGTAGAGGTACAGACGGCATGCCCCTCTTAAGATAGAGTAAAATACTCAATGGAGAGTAGCCGGCTGTAAAGGTACAGACGGCATGCCCCTCTAAAGTAAGAATTTAAACATGGAGAGTAGCCGACTATTTGTTAGTAGGCGTGCCCCTCTTAGTACAAAATTGAATAGTAAGTATGCAAACTTTTATTAAGTAGCTCTTGACTATTTATATCATGCAAAAGAAATATTTCTTAAGATTATCTACATTCCAAATTCGAGGCAACGGTTGTCCGTCTGGTGTTTCCAGACGGTAGGTACCGTCCCTGACCTCTTTACAGATTCGGTAGGGTCCTTCCCAGTTGGGAATTAGTTTGCCAGACTCATTAGCCCTACCAACTGCTTCCATTTTTCTAAGTACAAAGTCCCCCACTTTGAGTGGACGCCTGTGTAATTTTTTGTTGTATGATCTAGTCATTCTCAGGCGGTAAATTTCATGGCGCAAGATAGCATTGCCCCTCCTTTCAGGAAGTGAGTCTAATGCCAGGCGCATGGCTTCCCAGTTTGCCTCTTCGTCATATAGCATTACTCGAAGAGTCGGCTCGTAGTGTTCTATTGGAAGAACAGCTTCCGCACCATAAGTTAGGAGGAATGGAGTTTCTCCATTCGCCCCTTTTTCAGTCGTCCTAATGGCCCAGAGAACATGTGGTAATTCATCCGCCCATAGGCCGCCTGCTCGTTCAATCTTTTTCTTGAGACCGTCTGAGATGATTTTATTAAAGGCTTCTAACTGGTCGTTTGCTTGTGGACGGCCGACAGATGCAAAGTAGTGTGCAATTCCTTGGTCACCCAACCAGCTTTTGAGAACAGGCGTCTCAAATTGGGGACCATTATCAAAAACCATAGACATGGGAACCCCGAACCGAGTGATGACATTTTTCCAAATGAATGAAATTACATCCTTCGTCTTGATTCCCTTTACAGCCTCCGCCTCTACCCATTTAGTGAAGTAGTCGACGGCATTAAGTATGTACCTCCTTCCGCCTGTAGCAGGCGTATATGGACCCAGAATGTCCATGCCCCACTTAGCAAACGGTAGTGGGCTATGAATGGTAGTGATGTCAGTAGCCGGACGATGAATTAGTTTGCCAAACCTTTGGCACTTGTCACATTTTTTCACCATCTCCACTGCATCTGTTTCCAAAGTAGGCCAAAAGTAGCCCTGCCGCCTTGCCCTTTGAGCAAGCGTCCTACCGCCTATATGGGAAGCACAGTAACCAGAGTGAAGATCGTCTAGTATCTCTCGTCCCTTTTCTGGAGTAACACACTTTAAGAAGGGTTGAAGGTACCCCTTTTTGTGAAGTTCTCCCTTTATTATTTCAAAACAGGTTGCTCGTTTTTTCAGTGTTGCCGCCTGTTGATGATCATCCGGCAGGGTACCGTTTGTCAGATATGCCCTGATTGAATCCATCCAGGTTGAGCTTCTATCTAGGATTCCAATAGTGTCTTCCTCGATGCTTCTCTTCTCCATTACTTCCCAAAAAACAGTTCGAGGAGTATCAGAGGAGGCGGATGATGCTAATTTTGACAGTGCATCCGCCTGGTTGTTTTCTGATCTCGGCACTTGGATCAGATGGAAATCCTCAAGGGAGCCGACTGCTTGTCGGACCGCCTGTAAATACTTGATCATGGCCGGATGGGTTGCTTTGTATTCGCCATTGTACTGACTCACTATCAATTGTGAATCGAAACAGGCGTCTATTTTTCTTGCCCCTGCCGCCTTGCACATGCGGATCCCGGCTAGTAAAGCTTCATATTCTGCCTCATTGTTTGAGGCCTGAAAATTGAAGCGTAAAGCATACTCGTACCTGTCGCCCTCTGGCGACTGACATATGACGCCTGCTCCACAACCATTTGAAGTAGAGCTTCCGTCCACATATACCTTCCAGACTTGGTCTGGAACTTGAGAGTCAGGAGGACGAGTCATCTCAACAATAAAGTCAGCAAAGGCTTGCCCCTTCACTGCTTTTCTAGGCTCGAAAGTAACTTCGGGGCTCTGTATTTCTATGGCCCATTTGATCATTCGGCCTGACGACTCCATGATGGTCAGTGGCCGCTTGATAGGTTGGTCTGTATACACGACGACTGCATGTGCCAAAAAGTAGGGCTTCAATTTTTTAACAGCCATGAAGAGTGCAAGACCAAATTTCTCCACTAGGGGATACCTCAACTCGGCATTTTTCAGTACCTGACTGACAAAGTAGACCGGGAGCTGACAGCCGTCTCTTTCAGCAAGGAGAACAGCGCTTAACGCATGATCAGAGACGGCCAGGTACATGTAGAGTACTTCTTTGGGCAAGGGGCTGACCAGCCTCGGCAAGGAATGCAAGTGAACTTTCAATTTCTAGAAGGCGGCCTCAGCATCCGACCCCCATTCAAACCTTGCCTTTTTCTTAATTGCTTGGAAAAAGTATAGGCATTTGTCGCCTGATCGGCTTAGAAATCTTCCCAAGGCCGCCAGACAACCTGTTAACTTCTGAACCTCTCGGATGGTACGAGGCGACTGCATGTCAATGACCGCCTGCACCTTCTCAGGGTTCGCCTCTATTCCTCTCTGATTGATAAGGAATCCGAGAAATTTCCCAGACTCAACCCCAAATACACATTTCTTGGGATTGAGCATGACATGGTGCCGCCTGAGTGTGGCGAAAGTTTCTCGGAGGTCCGACAGATGATCTTTCTAAAGTTTAGTCTTGACAATCATATCATCAATGTATGCCTCGACATTTCTCCCAATCTGATCAAAGAACACAGTGTTTATCATTCGCTGGAAGGTAGCCGGAGCATTCTTAAGACCAAACGGCATGACCGTGTAACAGTATAACCCCTGATCAGTGACGAAGGCCGTCTTCTCCTGATCTTTCTTCCATAAAGGAATTTGATGGAAACCAGAGTAGGCGTCCATAAAGCTCATCAAAGCATGGCCGGCTGTTGAGTCGACCAGATTATCAATTTTAGGCAGAGGGTAACTATCTTTGGGGCACGCCTTGTTTAAGTCTGTGTAGTCTACACACATTTGCCAGGTGCCATTCGGCTTTTTAACAAGCACCACATTTGCAACCCAGTCTGGGAAGTAACATTGCCGAATGAACCCTGCATCAAGTAATTTTTTCACTTCGGCGGCTGCCGCCTGACTTCTTTCTTTGCCATGGTTCCGTTTCTTCTGCCGTACCGGCTTCTTTTTTGGATCCACGGCCAGTTTATGTACCGCCAGATCAGGATTAATGCCTGACATTTCATGGACTTCGAATGCAAAGATGTCCTTGTATTCTTTCAATAGTTTTTGAAAGTCGTGACCAAGGTCTCTCAGAGCAGTCGTCCCAACTTTGACTGTTCGATCAGGACATGAGTCGTCTAAGATCAGGTCCGTATGCTCACCAGCCGCCTGAGGGCGGAACTCATCCGACCGCTCCTCTGCCAATGATTGCTATTTTCTTTCTTTTCTTGCGGCCCCTGTTTGGGATGCCTTTCTCTTCTTGCCGCCTGCTTCTTGAACAGGCGCACTCTTCTTGACATTGTCAAGGTCTGGTTTTTTCACCACTTGACCCAGTGGCTATAACAGTGGGCTTGACATCCGAGAGATAGCACTCTCGGGCCATCCTCTGATCTCCCCTTAGGGAGCCGACTGTTCCATTACCCCTCTCAAACTTGAGCAACATAAGAGATGGGATTATAACAGCCTTGGAATTATTCAGGGTTGGTCGTCCCAGAATCATGTTGTAGGCCGAGAGTTCTTCTACTACCAGGAAACGGACTACCATGTGTCGTCCTTCCCCTTTTTCGCCCAGACGGATGGGTAAATCCACTCGTCCCACTGGGTGGACGACTCCTCCTCCAAACCCTACTAAAGGGTGGGAAGCCGGATGCATGCAATCAGTCTGATATTTTAGTTTCGACAGACATTTGCTACTGATGAGATCTGAGGAGCTTCCGGTATCTATGAGGATTCGGCCAACTCTCTGGTTGGCCACTTTACATTCAATAACGATAGGGTCGTCATGCGGCCCTCTTACCCCTCCTAGATCTTCTTCAGTGATGACAATCTCAGGAAATGAATATTTGGACGGCCGTTCTTGGTGAACGGAATTTACATCTAACCGCCTGATATTGTCTTTGTTGCCCCTAATAGTGGGGCCGCCTCCTGAGAAGCCGCCTGCAATGGTGTAGACGACTGCATCATCTGTATCGGAGCTGTCGGCCTGTTGATTCTTTTTGGCCGACTGCTTTTTTGAGGAAGTGTTCCCCGTAGATTTCTTTACATAAGTCTCAAGATCACCTTGCTCAGCCAGGCGGTCCAGATACCGCATGAGACTGATGCAGTCATTGGTGTGATGACCAACATCATCATGATAAGCACAGAATTTATCTTGGTTCCGGTTGTTTGCAGAACCCTTCATGGGGATCGGCTTCTCAATTGAGATCCGTCCCTTGATTTCTTTTAGGATAAACTGGTTATCCTTGTTAAACGCATACTTTGGGGAGTATGGTTTGAATTCTTTTTTCTTTTTCTGGGCCGGCTGTTTAGAGGAATCAGCCGCCCAGACCTCTTTCCTTTTCTCGTCTTTGTTGGACGACTGTTTCTGTCGTCCTTCTCTTTTGTCGAACCTTTTCCCGTCCGACTGTTTTACCGTACAAAGATCAGTCGCCTGTATATAGGCTTCCGCTTCAATCAAGGCCTCTTGAAGAGTCGCCACCCTCTTTCGGACCAAGTCAAATTTGAAGGTCGACCCGTCCTTGAGACCTCTGAAAAAGTCAGTATAGGCTACCTCATCCGGTAACCCTTGAATCTGTATTCTCATCAGGTTAAAAACGCCTGATGTAAGAACGAAGCCCCTCCTTCTCGCCCTGCTGAATTGTTCCTAAATCAAGGGTCGTCTTCTTTGCAGGGATGTTCATGGCGAAGTTGGAGGTGAATAAGTAAGCAAGCGTCCTAAAGCTATTTACACAACCAGTCGGCAGGTTGCCGAACCATTGTTGTGCGATTCCTTTGAGAGTCGCTGGGAAACACTTGCACCAGGTGGGATCATCCAACCCTTGAAGGTACATCAGGTTGTTGAAGGCCATAAGATGGTCTTCTGGGTTAGTAGTGCCGTCATAGGCGCCTACTAATACATTTTTCACTTTGGCCGGCTGAGCGGCTTCAGTAATTTCCTTGGAGAAGGCCGACGGCTGTTCACCAAGTCTAAGCAACCGTAGCTGCCAGTCCATAGGTTGGACGTTTTTTGCTGCAGGTCCACCAAACGGAGGTGGCTGCAAAAAATACTGTTGTTGCGGCACAAATGGTAAGTTTGGTACCGCCTGGTCGCTATGAAAGCCGGACTAACGGGAGGTGCCGCCTGACTGACTCTCATGATACGACTGAGTATGCCTCATCGAGGCATTTCGCAGACTGTCTTGGAAGTTTGAAGTAGAGGCCGACTCTGACAATCGGTCACTCTTCTTCTGCTCTAGCAGTAGCCGAGCGTCTGTGAATGTTTGCTTCGACCCGTCCGCCTGAATATGACGAACAGGTTTCCTATTTCCTGTAGGAAAACGGAATTTTGTGAAATCAAGGGCAGGTGGCTCCCGCTTCCTAGATTTAGGATGAGGAGTCGCCTCTCGCCCTTGAACTGGCTTCCTCTTCAGTGAAGTGGAGGGTTTCTTAGCCGACTGCTCCTTGACTGGAGCAGGCGGCTTCTTGTTGATCAACTCTTGAATCTCTCCCTTGAAGTCCCTCATGAAGGTCATGAGTTCGTTCCTTGTGATGGGAGCAGACCCATCAGTCGGCTGTTTCCGAACAGGCGGTGCGCCTGCTGGCTCGCTTCCTATATGAAGATGTTCCCGTTCTTTCCTTTCGGTATGACGGGTACGTCGGGCCCTTAGGGTCCCGTCTGAAGCTGTGTGAGCTTCAACTTCAAATTCATCCTCAGTATCGTGGTCCGACTGAACTTGAGGGTCGTCTAGGGGACGCCTCTCTTCAGGAGTCGGTACAGACTTGGATGCCATCTCAGAAGTACTCTCCCCACAGACGGCGCCAAATGTTTCGGGGTTTTTTGATGTCCTGCGGGAGAGTTACAATTCCGAGACTGGAACCGGACGCTTGTACCTGCAAAACAATGGAGACTCCTGGTGGTGGGAGCTCCGCCTCCAACGGTCAAGTTAGTACTTGATTAAGGAGTAATTAATGCGGAAATTAAAGTGAGTGGGTCTCTCTAGGTGAGAGTGTTTAATGTGAGTTTTTAGCGTAATCAGCCTGTAACTCTGTGTGTAATCAATGTGTTTTTCCTGTAAACCCCCTTAATGAGGATTAAGGGAGGTATTTATAACCTTGGGAAACGTGCCAATCCTTGGTTTAGGTTAACCTAGGGCTGATTGGGCTTCCCTCGGAAGTTGGGCCTGGGTGGCCGGTTTCTCCATTAGGCATGGAGTATGCCACGTGTCATGACATAACAGGTCCAAGGTGGACGAATAAGTGTGTGCCACGTGGCAAGCCCTGACAGTTCCAACTGGGGGACACTTGGCAGGACCTGATTGGCCCACGTGGCGCATTCCGATTGGTAGGAGCAAAATCACCTAATCACATCATATGATAAAGGTCATGTTCTTTAGGTAGCCTTCAGATGATACTTGCCCATTCATTGATAAATAGCTACACTACAAGCCTCTTTAGCCCCATTGGTTACTATTCCCAAGTCTAGCTAGCTTGGGGAGCTTATTGATGTGGTTTTGTTTGTGTGTCAAGCTTCAATTTATGCAAAACATGGTGAAATAAAGATTGAAAAAAAAAAGTTTTATTTATAGTTGAGAAGTGTTACTTGAAGACGTGAAGAAAAAAAAAAGCTTGTTTATGTGTACTTATTCATGACGATGTATAATTGATTTCAATCTACGTTCGATATAATGTTTTGAAGAAAATTGGTGGTGTCAATTGGAGAATGAAGTTTAGTTCATTATTTGGTCGTGTTTATGTTATTGCTCCCCAAGTTGGCTTTTTCGCTCACATTTTCCTAAATATTATCCTACCTTTTTACCTTAGCCCCATTACAAGCTTATAAAGTCCTTTTGATCAGCATGTCTGTTTTGTGATTGAGTGAACGTTATCTCTTTCTATCGTCAAATTACCCTTTGTTGCATCAAATAATGATATTCTACAAGGTGATGCGACAAAGACTAGCTTGATTGGGAAATTGTTTTTGGCCTAGTTTGGTTTCAATTGTGGATCATGATGTTAAGTGGTTCTATTTGTATCTGAGCTAAATTTTGGTCTTAATAACATCGGTTTGATTGTTTACTCGAGAGTTAGTTCGGTCTTATTCTGGTTCCTTGGACGTCTTATTTGTCTTGTTTCTCCATCTTGAGTCTAGTGTTGCTTAGGGACAAGTACCGGTTTAGCTTGGGGGAATTTGATGAGTCATATTTATATAGGATTTATAGGCAGGTTTATGCTACTTTTATAGTTGTTTTTTTAGGTCTTTTGGTCTCTTTTTAGGTTGCAAATGCATAAGTTGTTTGTTTTGTGCTCTATTACGCTCATTTTGTATTTTTCTTAATGTTTCAGGTGATTTCATAGTCATTTGGACACTTTTGTAGTGTTTGGAGTTAATTCAGATGATATTTGGATGAAATTCGATGAATTAAGTTTATTAATCGAAGATCTTCATGTTTGTGGATGTTGACTATGAGGATTTTATGCGTGAGAAATGAAAATAGCATCCACAATGATCGTTATGCACTTTTCGGAATTGAATTTGAGTTAGAAACAAAGTTAAACGATATTTTACAAAGTGGAAAAACATGAGTTCTACAAATCGGATTGAAGGGATTCAAATTGTGTTGGAAACTAGACTTGAAAATATTTCCAACGATAGGTCACAAATCCCAATACGCTTCCTAAAACGTGAGATATAGCCCATGAAAGACAACCCTGAGAACCAACGGATGAGCTGCGGGCGCAGCTCGGCACTCCCAGCCACAAGCGAGCATTTGCTTGGCCCGATGGATATTCAGCGGCCGCTGGTTTGGCCGTCCATAGCAGCAGCTCGTGATGGGCCTTGTCTTCCCACCTTCACAAGCTTCATCAAATACCATTCCACTTATCGCCTTAGTCGACCAATCATAATACGACTTATGTGATTGCTATTTTTCTGATTTTATTTTATTTATTTATCTTTAGATTAAATTTAAGATAATATAAATACTTCAAGTGATTATTATTTTTCCGTATGCCTTTTTATATACTTCTATTATTTTACGTTCGTTTTAGTTTACTTTCTAGCCCTAGTTTTTCATAGACAACTCCATGGATTTCTCAATGGATTTGTCCTTGAATTTGTTACATTAATTTATAGAGGTAATTTTATTTCTTTACTTTTAACTATGCTTTTTTTTTATTAGATTTAGTTTTAATTATTTATTTTATGCTAGAGTTTTTTATTTCTAGGGTTTGGGAATCCATATTTATATAATGAATCCTGATTGGTATTTTTAATATTTTGATGATTGATATCTCTAATTGATAGTGTTTTATTGTTAATCTTGCAACCTAATCAATTGTTTGATTAATTATTGTTCATAAGAGTTTGAATTCAAATATCTTACTTTGAAAGGCTTACCTACAATTAGCAATCCTGATTATGTTGGCGACCGAACTACATATCTTGAATTGAGAGCGTTAAGACCCGTCTGTAGGCTTAGCAATTACTCTAGATAATTGATTGATTGATTTATTATTGATATTTGATAGATTTAGAACTATAAACATGCTGAACCATAACCCTAGATATTTTTATTAATTGCCTTATTTTTATTTTTAATTTTGACTACTTTTCTATCCCAATTTCATAACATAGTTTAGTTTCACCAAATTCTTAAAGGTTAGATTAAATAGTCCTCTCTCTGTGGATTCGACCCTACATACCCTACTACGTTGTTAGTTGGTTTTGTTAGGAATTTATCTTTGATAGGTGTATGACAACCTATCTATTAGGAAAGATTAGAAAAGGGATGTCTAGGTAAGAAGGGTTTCTAGAGAAAGGGGTGTAAATATTCAACACTTGGACAAATTAAACTTTGCCGAAAACTCAAGGTAAACTTTCTTTATCTTCCCCTTTATTTTTCTCCTTTTTCTTTCTTTCTTTTTCCCCTTCCCCTTGTTTTAGGTTCACCACCACCGCCCACCACCACCACCGTTTGGCCGCCAGCCACCAGTAACACCAGCCGGCAGCGGCGGCTGCCACCAGCGGATGGCAACAGCAGAAAAAGGTGGTCGGCCTGCTGTCCGGCTGCTCCTTCCATTCGAAAAAAAAAATTTATCTTTCTTCTTAAGTTATGTTTAAACCTTAGATCTAATTATTAAATATGATTTTTGTGATTAATAGTATGATGTTTGATTATAAGTAGGATGTAATTTAATTTTTCAATTTTAATTCTGATTAAAAAGCCCCAATTTTGAAACCCTAGATTCATAAATTATTAATTATTGAAGGATTACGATTTAGGGTGGTTTACACCTTTGATTTATGTGTTTTAAAGTCTAATTACAATAAGTTTTCACAAATTTATAATACTGGAATTTTTGGTAGTGTATTAAAAATCAAGTTTCTTTAAGGAATTTTGATTAGCCATTAATTGGGATTAAAGTATGAGGTTTTAAATAAAATTTCAGCTTATTTTAATTAAATTATGAGTGGTTTAATAAGAGAATATATTGCTGAAAATTTGTGTAGAGAGGAACTTAATACTCTTTTATAATTTAAATTGTAAGAGACTTTCAAGTGAGTGATTTCTATTAGTAGTAGCATTCTAGATGTGGTTAATTGATTATAAGTAGTATCATGCTAGATTATGAATGGAAATTGTGATTTCGTTAATATTGCTGATTGAATTATGAAGCATGATTTATTTGTGATGGATTAATGGTTGAAAAATAATAGTTTAGCATGTTGAGTATGAATCACACTATTATTTATGGCATAATAGGAAGCATGTATAATTAAATTAAATGTTTAACTTGGATTGGAATATTAAAGAGGTATTTATTTATTGTTAATATAATTTTAATTGATTCTATAAGCATGGGAAAAGAGCCATGTAAGTATCTATGTACATGAGGAACAAATTGTATGTTGGTGCCTTAGTGCACTTAAGGTGTTTTTAACACCGAGGGATGGGATTTTGGCGTATTAAGCGGTTAAGGTGTCCTTGACACTGAGGTAGATTTAAAAAGAGTTCAACATTAAATATTATGTGGTCACTAATTATTGAAGAATTAAATTAGAGTGTTTAATTGTTTGAATAATGATGATGTTTGGTGTTATTATGATATGAGAGTCATCACCAAGTTTAATAAATTGTAAATAACATAATGTGAAAGAGATTACGGACCAATACTCTTGGAACGTATATACCTTGAGTATGAACATATGGGGGTGTTATGGGGTTTTATATTTAACCACAACTTCTACTCGGGGTATAGGACGCTGTATTTTCCTTTTATTATTATGCATAGGAATTCCGCCACTTATGAGTGGTTCTTTTATACTTGCATGGTTAACTCTTGTGTTAGTACCATTTTATTAGGGCAGGTTAGGGGGAACCCGTTCGATGCGTAACCAAAACTAAACAAATGATTTAGTTACTTAATTGAAAAGTTTTGTTGTATGTTGTGTGCTTTAAAACAGATGCAACAAGGTAAGTTGCATGTTGATAGGTAAAAGCATGTTAGTGTGTTTGAATGCGCTTATGTACTCACCTTTGCTGATTGTGTGTTTATGTGTTTGTTGCCCTTGTCTTTATCTTTACCCTATGATGACCCATTTTTAATGGAGAGTAGTGGAAACAAGTAGAGAGAAGCTTTTCAGGTGATGAAGCATATTCATGATGGGCATGAGTGAAGAGCGAATCATGCTAGTTTCCATAAGTTTATGATGGGCATGAGTGATGAAGCATATTCGTGATGGGCATAAGCATATTATGATAATTCTATTGAGAGACTAACGTAAAAGTTTTTAAATTGAATTGGTTTTTGTTAAGGGCCTTCAATAGTTCCAAGTTGTAAGTTTGACTTTATTCACTTTGATTTGACTTTACTTTCTTGAGTTGACTTTTAAGTTGAGTCATTTTTAATATTTTAAAGGAGAGTCTTCTGTTGTGTGTCTTTGATAGTTTCCTTAGCCGTTTTCACGGTGGCGGTAATATCTCAGATTTTCCTATATAAAGTTTTAAACAGGGCAAAACAAGTATTTTAAAAGAAATGAATTTCTAGGGTGTTACAAAGTGATATCTAGGAGTTTTGGTTGAGATTTTATTACCACTAAAGCCAAAAAACGTGTTTTAATTTTAAATTTAGCCAATTACTTATTTATTGGTGAAATTTTTTTTAAGAGAGTTATTTTTTTTTAATTTGAGAAGATCAAAGAATTTATTTGATTAAATTAAAACCCAAAATTTTTTTAAAAGGGGGGTTCGAAATTGTTTTTAGGGGGAGGGCCGAAATTTTTTTGCCTTCTTCCCTATTTAATTTTGAAAATTTAAATTAAGAAGCGTCAAAAAAATATTTTCAGTTTGTTCATTTTGCAAGAAAGCAAGAATTAAGGTAAGTACTTTGTTTTAAAAGCTTTTAAAGCATGTTGGTGAGAATGGGTAGGAAAGAAATTGGGCATATAAGTTAGAAATAATCATGTTCTTGTATGCATTAATAATTAGGTTGTGAATGTTTAATCATGTGAATAAATTGCTTGAGAGTATGTGATTATGTTATTATAAGGAAAATTGTTTGATTGAACATTGAACCTAATTCATGCAGGAATTGTATTATTTTGTTTTCTTTAGGAAAGGGAATTCTTTTCTAAGTCTTTTCTTTGCAGGATATCGATTCTTCCTAGAAGATACACCGAATTAGGTACTCTCACTAAGAAAAACAATGAATATCCCTACGATTATGTAGAAAAGATTCACTATTTTTGTTCTTACATGAGCAATGTCCTAAGGGACATGGTTTATAATAATCCTGACCGTATTTCAGCTCTGATTGTTCATTGCCTACCAGAGGAGCCTCCTTATTATGCAGTCAAAGCAAAATTTTCTGATTTTTACCTGTGGACATCCCAAACTACCACAAATATAGAGATTATTATGGAAAATGGTACCCAGACCACATATTTTTAACTTCTTATCGTGTAATGGTCGAGAAAGCTCATTGTCAACATTTGCACCTTCCATACCCTGACTATTATTTTGACGATCTAGTGGGGAGTAATCCCCCTTCTCCTAGTCATCGGTCAGGGAGTTCTTCTTCTTCTTCTCTTCTTCTTCTTCTTCTTCTCAGGGTAGCCAAGCGAAAAATGGAGAGCAAGGGGAGGGAGATAGTTCCCTCATGGAGATTCCTAACCCAAATCCACCACCAACTCTAATTATAATAAATATTTCCTCTAATGAGGAGGAAGAGGGAAAATTCGTGCAAGTAGAACCTAAACCAGAGTAAATTGAGCCCATGGAGGAGACAAATGATCCTGAGTTCGATCCTAGTAGCTACAAGCAGCCCGCGGACAAGAGAGACAACATTTGAAAGGATTATATTTTTATAATTTTTCCTTCATAGGGATTCTTAGTTTTAATTTTAATTTATCATTTCTTATAGTTTTAAAAGTGATAAGTGATTAGGGGATTTTGCTCCCACCAATCGGAATGCGCCACGTGGGCCAATCAGGTCCTGCCAAGTGTCCCCCAGTTAGAACTGTCAGGACCTGCCACGTGGCACGCGCTTATTCGTCCACCTTGGACCTATTATGTCATGACACGTGGCATACTCCATGCCTAATGGAGAAACCGGCCACCCAGGCCCAACTTCCGAGGGAAGCCCAATCAGCCCTAGGTTAACCTAAACCTAGGATTGGCACGTTTTCCAAGGTTATAAATACCTCCCTTAATCCTCATTAAGGGGGGATTACAGGGATTACAGAGATAACAGGCTGATCACGCTAACAAAGCAGATTACCTACATTAAACACTCTCACCTAGAGAGACCCAATCACTTTAATTTCCGCATTAATTACTCCTTAATCAAGTACTAACTTGACCGTTGGAGGCGGAGCTCCCACCACCAGGAGTCTCCGTTGTTTTGCAGGTACAGGCGTCCGGTTCCAGTCTCGGAATTGTAACTCTCCCGCAGGACATCAGAAAACCCCGAAACATTTGGCGCCGTCTGTGGGGAAAGTACTTCTGAGATGGCATCCAAGTCTGTACCGACTCCTGAAGAGAGGCGTCCCCTAGACGACCCTCAAGTTCAGTCGGACCACGATACTGAGAGTGAATTTGAAGTTGAAGCTCACACAGCTTCAGACGGGACCCTAAGGGCCCGACGTACCCGTCATACCAAAAGGAGGGAACGGGAACATCTTCAAACTGGAAGCGAGCCAGCAGGCGCACCGCCTGTTCGGCAGCAGCCGACTGATGGGTCTGCTCCCATCACAAGGAACGAACTCATGACCTTCATGAGGGACTTCAAGGGAGAAATTCAAGAGTTGATCAAAAAGAAGCCGCCTGCTCTGGACAAGGAGCAGTCGGCTAAGAAACCTTCCACTTCACTGAAGAGGAAGCCAGTTCAAGGGCGAGAGGCGACTCCTCATCCTAAATCTAGGAAGCGGGAGCCACCTGCCCTTGATTTCACAAAATACCGTTTTCCTACTCCAGGAAATAGGAAACATGTTCGTCATATTCAGGCGGATGGGTCGAGGAAATCATACACAGACGCTCGGCTACTGCTAGAGCAGAAGAAGAGTGACCGATTGTCAGAGTCGGCCTCTCCTTCAAACTTCCAAGACAGTCTGCGAAATACCTCAATGAGGCATACTCAGTCGTATCATGAGAGTCAGTCAGGCGGCACCTCCCGTCAGTCCGGCTTTCATAGCGACCAAGCGGTACCAAACTTACCGTTTGTGCCGCAACAACAGTATTTTTTACAGCCACCTCCGTTTGGTGGACCTGCAGCAAAAAATGTCCAACCTATGGACTGGCAGCTACGGTTTCTTAGACTTGGTGAACAGCCGTCGGCTTTCTCCAAGGAAATTACTGAAGCCGCTCAGCCGGCCAAAGTGAAAAATGTATTAGTAGGCGTCTATGACGGCACTACTAACCCAGAAGATCATCTTATGGCCTTCACCAACCTGATGTACCTTCAAGGGTTGGATGATCCCACTTGGTGCAAGTGTTTCCCAGCGACTCTCAAAGGAATCGCACAACAATGGTTCGGCAACCTGCCGACTGGTTGTGTAAATAGCTTCAGGACGCTTGCTTACTTATTCACCTCCAACTTCGCCATGAACATCCCTACAAAGAAGACGACCCTTGATTTAGGAACAATTCAGCAGGGCGAGAAGGAGGGGCTTCGTTCTTACATCAGGCGTTTTAACCGGATGAGGTAGCCTATACTGACTTTTTCAGAAGTCTCAAAGACGGGTCGACCTTCAAATTTGATTTGGTCCAAAAGAGGGTGGCGTCTCTTCAAGAGGCCTTGATTGAAGCGGAAGCCTATATACAGGCGACTGATCTTTGTACGGTAAAACAGTCGGACGGGAAAAGGTCCGACAAAAGAGAAGGACGACAGAAACAGTCGTCAAACAAAGATGAGAAGAGAAAAGAGGTCTGGGCGGCTGATTCCTCTAAACAGCCGGCCCAGAAAAAGAAAAAAGAATTCAAACCATACTCCCCAAAGTATGCGTTTAACAAGGATAACCAGTTTATCCTAAAAGAAATCAAGGGACGGATCTCAATTGAGAAGCCGGTCCCCATGAAGGGTTCTGCAAACAACCGGAACCAAGATAAATTATGTGCTTATCATGATGATGTTGGTCATCACACCAATGACTGCATCAGTCTCATGCGGTATCTGGACCGCCTGGCTGAGCAAGGTGATCTTGAGACTTATGTAAAGAAATCTACGGGGAACACTTCCTCAAAAAAGCAGTCGGCCAAAAAGAATCAACAGGCCGACAGCTCCGATACAGATGATGCAGTCGTCTACACCATTGCAGGCGGCTTCTCAGGAGGCGGCCCCACTATTAGGGGCAACAAAGACAATATCAGGCGGTTAGATGTAAATTCCGTTCACCAAGAACGGCCGTCCAAATATTCATTTCCTGAGATTGTCATTACTGAAGAAGATCTAGGAGGGGTAAGAGGGCCGCATGACGACCCTATCGTTATTGAATGTAAAGTGGCCAACCAGAGAGTTGGCCGAATCCTCATAGATACCGGAAGCTCCTCAGATCTCATCAGTAGCAAATGTCTGTCGAAACTAAAATATCAGACTGATTGCATACATCCGGCATCCCACCCTTTAGTAGGGTTTGGAGGAGGAGTCGTCCACCCAGTGGGACGAGTGGATTTACCCATCCGCCTGGGCGAAAAAGGGGAAGGACAACACATGGTAGTCCGGTTCCTGGTAGTAGAAGAACTCTCGGCTTACAACATGATTCTGGGACGACCAACCCTAAATAATTCCAAAGCTGTTATAATCCCATCTCTTATGTTGCTCAAGTTTGAGAGGGATAATGGAACAGTCGGGTCCCTAAGGGGAGATCAGAGGATGGCCCGAGAGTGCTATCTCTCGGATGTCAAGCCCACTGTTAAAGCCACTAGATCGAGTGGTGGAAAAATAGACCTTGACAATGTCAAGGAGAGTGCGCCTGTTCAAAAAGCAGGCGGCAAGAAGAGAAAGGCATCCCAGACAGGGGCCGCAAGAAAAGACAGAAAATAGCAATCATTGGCAAAGGAGCGGTCGGATGAATTCCGCCCTCAGCCAGCTGGTGAGCATACGGACCTGATCTTAGACGACTCGCGTCCTGACCGAACAGTCAAAGTTGGGACGACTGCTCTGAGAGTCCTGGGTGACAACTTTCACAAACTATTGAAAGAATACAAGGACATCTTTGCATTCAAAGTCCATGAAATGCCAGGCATTAGTCCTGATCTGGCGGTACATAAACTGGCCGTGGATCCGAAAAAGAAGCCGGTACGGCAGAAGAAGCGGAACCATGGCGAAGAAAGAAGTCAGGCGGCAGCCGCCGAAGTTAAAAAATTACTTGATGCAGGGTTCATTCGGCAATGTTACTTCCCAGACTGGGTTGCAAATGTGGTGCTTGTTAAAAAGCCGAATGGCACCTGGCGAATGTGTGTAGACTACACAGACTTAAACAAGGCGTGCCCCAAAGACAGTTACCCTCTGCCTAAAATTGATAATCTGGTCGACTCAACAGCCGGCCATGCTTTGATGAGCTTTATGGACGCCTACTCTGGTTTCCATCAAATTCCTTTATGGAAGAAAGATCAGGAGAAGACGGCCTTCGTCACTGATCAGGGGTTATACTGTTACACGGTCATGCCGTTTGGTCTTAAGAATGCTCCGGCTACCTTCCAGCGAATGATAAACACTGTGTTCTTTGATCAGATTGGGAGAAATGTCGAGGCATACATTGATGATATGATTGTCAAGACTAAACTTCAGAAAGATCATCTGTCGGACCTCCGAGAAACTTTCGCCACACTCAGGCGGCACCATGTCATGCTCAATCCCAAGAAATGTGTATTTGGGGTTGAGTCTGGGAAATTTCTCGGATTCCTTATCAATCAGAGAGGAATAGAGGCGAACCCTGAGAAGGTGCAGGCGGTCATTGACATGCAGTCGCCTCGTACCATCCGAGAGGTTCAGAAGTTAACAGGTTGTCTGGCGGCCTTGGGAAGATTTCTAAGCCGATCAGGCGACAAATGCCTATACTTTTTCCAGGAAATTAAGAAAAAGGCAAGGTTTGAATGGGGGCCGGATGCTGAGGCCGCCTTCTAGAAATTGAAAGTTCACTTGCATTCCTTGCCGAGGGTGGTCAGCCCTTTGCCCAAAGAAGTACTCTACATGTACCTGGCCGTCTCTGATCATGCGTTAAGCGTTGTTCTCCTTGCTGAAAGAGACGGCTGTCAGCTCCCGGTCTACTTTGTCAGTCACGTACTGAAAAATGCCGAGTTGAGGTATCCCTTAGTGGAGAAATTTGGTCTTGCACTCTTCATGGCTGTTAAAAAATTGAAGCCCTACTTTTTGGCACATGCAGTCGTCGTGTATACAGACCAACCTATCAAGCGGCCACTGACCATCATGGAGTCGTCAGGCCGAATGATCAAATGGGCCATAGAAATTCAGAGCCTCGAAGTTACTTTCGAGCCTAGAAAAGCAGTGAAGGGGCAAGCCTTTGCTGACTTTATTGTTGAGATGAATCGTCCCCCTGACTCTCAAGTTCCAGACCAAGTCTGGAAGGTATATGTGGACGGAAGCTCTACTTCAAATGGCTGTGGAGCAGGCGTCATATGTCAGTCGCCGGAGGGCGACAGGTACGAGTATGCTCTACGCTTCAGTTTTCAGGCCTCAAACAATGAGGCAGAATATGAAGCTTTACTAGCCGGAATCCGCATGTGCAAGGCGGCAGGGGCAAGAAAAATAGACGCCTGTTCCGGTTCACAATTGATAGTGAGTCAGTACAATGGCGAATACAAAGCAACCCATCCAGCCATGATCAAGTATTTACAGGCGGTCCGACAAGCAGTCGACTCCCTTGAGGATTTCCATCTGATCCAAGTGCCGAGATCAGAAAAACAACCAGGCGGATGCACTGTCAAAATTAGCATCATCTGCCTCCTCTGATACTCCTCGAACTGTTTTTTGGGAAGTAATGGAGAAGAGAAGCATCGAGGAAGACCCTATTGGAATCCTAGACAGAAGCTCAACCTGGATGGATCCAATCAGGGCATATCTGGCAAATGGTACCCTGCCGGATGATCATCAACAGGCGGCAGCACTGAAAAAACGAGCAACCAGTTTTGAAATAATAAAGGGAGAACTTCACAAAAGGGGGTACCTTCAACCCTTCTTAAAGTGTGTTACTCCAGAAAAGGGACGAGAAATACTAGACGATCTTCACTCTGGTTACTGTGCTTCTCTTATAGGCGGTAGGACGCTTGCTCAACGAGCAAGGCGGCAGGGCTACTTTTGGCCTACTTTAGAAGCAGATGCGATGGAGATGGTAAAAAATGTGACAAGTGCCAAAGTTTTGGCAAACTAATTCACCGTCCGGCTACTGACCTCACTACCATTCATAGCCCACTACCGTTTGCTAAGTGGGGCATGGACATTCTGGGTCCATATACGCCTGCTACAGGCGGAAGGAGGTACATACTTGTTGCCGTCGACTACTTCACTAAATGGGTAGAGGCGGAGGCTGTAAAGGGAATCAAGACGAAGGATGTAATTTCATTCATTTGGAAAAATTTCATCACTCGGTTCGGGGTTCCCATGTCTATGGTTTTTGATAATGGTCCCCAATTTGAGACGCCTGTTCTCAAAAGCTGGTTGGGTGACCAAGGAATTGCACACTACTTTGCATCTGTCGGCCGTCCACAAGCAAACGGCCAGGTAGAAGCCTTTAATAAAATCATCTCAGACGGTCTCAAGAAAAAGATTGAACGAGCAGGCGGCCTATGGGCGGATGAATTACCACATGTTCTCTGGGCCATTAGGACGACTGAAAAAGGGGCGACTGGAGAAACTCCATTCCTCCTAACTTATGGTGCGGAAGTTGTTCTTCCAATAGAACACTACGAGCCGACTCTTCGAGTAATGCTATATGAAGAAGAGGCAAACTGGGAAGCCATGCGCCTGGAATTAGACTCACTTCCTGAAAGGAGGGGCAATGCTGTCTTGCGCCATGAAATTTACCGCCTGAGAATGACTAGATCATACAACAAAAAAGTACACATGCGTCCACTCAAAGTGGGGGACTTTGTACTTAGAAAAATGGAAGCAGTTGGTAGGGCTAATGAGTCTGGCAAACTAACTCCCAACTGGGAAGGACCCTACCGAATCTGTGAAGAGGTCAGGGACGGTACCTACCGGCTGGAAACACCAGACGAACAACCGTTGCCTCGAACTTGGAATGTAGATAATCTTAAGAAATATTTCTTTTGAATGATGTAAATAATCAAGGGCTACTTAATAAAAGTTTGCACTTAATAAATTTTGTACTAAGAGGGGCACGCCTACTAACAAATAGTCGGCTACTCTCCATGTTTAAATTCTTACTTAAGAGGGGCATGCCGTCTGTACCTTTACAGTCGGCTACTCTCCATTGAGTATTTTACTCACTTAAGAGGGGCATGCCGTCTGTACCTTTACAGTCGGCTACTCTCCATTGAGTATTTTACTCTCTTCAGAGGGGCATGCCGTCTGTACCTTTACAGTCGGCTACTCTCCATTGAGTACTTTATCTTCAGAGGGGCATGCCGCTTGTACCTTTACAGTTGGCTACTCTCCATTGAGTTTTACTCTATTTTCAGAGGGGCATGCCGCCTGTACCTTTACAGTCGGCTACTCTCCATTGAATATTTTACTCTTTCAGAGGGGCATGTCGCCTGTACTTTTACAGTCGGTTACTCTCCATCGAGTATTTTACTCTATCTTCAGAGGGGCATGCCGCCTGTACCTTTACAGTCGGCTACTCTCCATCGAGTATTTTACTCACCATAAGGGCATGCCGTCTGGACATATAGTCGGCTACTCTCCATACAAGAGGGCCGACTGGTTCCAAACACACAGCCACCCCCCCTTATACTTAGCTAAAAAAGATTAGGGTCTGGCCGACCCTGTGCCTAACAGGCGGCTACCCTCCTTTTACTTAGCACCTACGTTCACCAAGAACTAACCAAGGCCACAGGCCAAATGATCAGACCAGGCGTCAAGCCAACTGATCAAATCTTCAAAACTAATACGACCTGTCCCAACATCATAGCAGGCGTCCGGCGGCATCCCTCCGGATAAAATTCGTCGCAGAGAGTAGCTCCCTTTTGGGTGGAACATTGCTCTATAAACTAATTACACGGCACCTATACGACTGCCCCCAAGGGCAACCACGTAGCCGTTTTTGAGACAAGGATAACTGTATCACTAACCAAACCAGTGGTAGCAGTTGACATCTGAGTCAGATGACCGCCTGTATTACTTGGGATAAATGTAGGGGGTACCTCTTGAGTTAATAGCCAACAAACATTGGCGAATCAAGGGGTCTAGCCGGCCTCCGCCGCCTGGTGCCTCTACTTCTCAAGCAAGAGTGACGGCGACTGAGTAACACCAACGTTAACTCATAGTCACTCCCTCAAACTTGGTATGGAACCTAAAAGGTTTGAGTAGACCGCCTGTTTTTTGGAAAACAGGGGCACTCAAACCCCTATTCCTACTAGGTAACCTCTTGAGTTAATAGCCAACAAACATTGGCGAATCAAAAGGTTCAGACGGCCTCCGCCGCTTGGTACCTTTACTACTCAAGCAGGAGTGGCGGCGACTGAGTTACTCCAAAGTTAACTCATAGTCACTCTCTCAAACTTAGTATGGAGCCTAAAAGGTATGAGTCGTCCGCCTTTTTTAGCAAACAGGGGCTCTCAACCACTACTCCTGCTAGGTTAACAACTTATGAGTTAAAAGCCAACAAGCATTGGCGAATAAAGGGGAACAACCGGTACCCACCGCTTGATACCTCTACTACTCAGTTACTTGGCAACTAGGCAACAATCATGTTTACTTGGTCAGACCACTTTCCTACTTGGTTAATTTTACAAATGACAGGACCGCCTGCCTAAAGGGGATCCAGTTTAAAATGGTTCGAATACCGATTGGATAAATGGCCGACTGATCGTCTATCCTGGAAACAGACAACCAGTCGTCCAGGGGCATAGGCGGCGTGACTAACTATCCGTACCTGTCTGCAACTATCGGCCATGTAAAACAGTCGGTATAGTGTACAATTGGATATCAGAATATTCAATACTTGAACAAATTTGAAGCAAAACAAAAAATTCATTTAAAAGAAGCCGGTCATTAAAGACCGGCAAAATATTCAGAGCCCCGGCCCCCTGGCCGGGTAAATACAAAACAAACGGCACGCAGGCCGTGGAAAGAATACATAAAGCTTAAGAAGGGGGCAGATCTTCAATATTAGTAGCTGCCGCCTGGTTAGCACTCTTCTTGCTGGACTCGCCTTCAGCTGCATCCTTCTTTGATGCATTACCCCCAAGCGGCACAAGCGCCCTTACCGGCTCCTCCTCCTCCAACGTTTCCTCCAACGCCTCTTCCTCAGCAGCCGCCAGGATCTCCTGATTATATGTGTTAGAACACCGGCGGTACGTTTTTTCCCATGAGGCAAAGTCGGCATTGGGGAAGAGGCGGCCCCAAGTCATGCGCTGGATTTGAGCAGAGTCTTCCATCATCTCCCGGACCAGCTCTTTCTTCTCTTGCTCGGCCTTTTCCGAGAGATCCTGAGTAAGACTCTTCTCCTGGGTCACCAGGCGTTCCTTTACGTTGGCCAAGGATTTCTCCAAGGCTTCGTATGAGGACATCTTGTGGCGAAGAGGTCTCAACTCGGCCTTGAGGTTGTTGATGGTCGCCTCTAGCTCGCCATTCCTCTTCTGGGCCGCCTCTAACTGAGCCCGGATAGCGGCGGTAGCCTGCGCCTGATAATAAAGAATATCAAAGGTCAGAACTTCATTTTGGGCAATTTGAAACATTGCCTTATCACAGTTAGAGGCGGCCATAGCTTTTGCAGCCTTTACCTCTTTGTTCTTCCGGTCAAGCGGCTTGCGAAGGTCGTTCACTCGGAGCAGGGCCTAAGTAAAAAGGGGAACAGGCGTCAGTTTCCAAACAAAAAGAAAACAGGCGTCCTGGAATTCAAATACTCAAAAATATGCTAAGTATACCTCAGCAAGGACCCCTGCAATCCCGTCTAGGTCAAGGGTGCCGACACCCTTGACCGCCTCCCTTTCAGTTGGAGGAATGGCCTTGATCATAGACTTGGCCACCTCTACCAAGTCAGGCTCCTGAGGGCCGGCTGCATCAAGCATAAACAAACGGATTAGACCTAGTAAAAAAGGGAGCAAGTCTAAAATTTACTAGGACAACTTCATACTTCTAGGCGGCCCAGCTGGAGTTTTAGAAGAAGTGGCCGGCTGTTTCTCAGCCGCCGCATGTTTCCTGGCAGAACCAGGAGAGCTCGCAACAGTCGTCCTCCGGGCCTTGGGGTCCGGCTGTTGGGAAGAAGAAGCTCTTGGAGCGCCCGTCTAAAAAAGAAGAAAAAAGTCAGTATATGCATAAACACAACTCCAAAAAGAGGGTGAAAGGTTCGAAGCCCACCAAGGGTGCCCCCTTGTTGGGGGAGTCGGTTGAAGCTTGTTGCATGATGGAGGCCCGCAACATGGCCGCCGCAGTCTTGGAGGCGGTAATTTTGCTCATGGCGTCCGCTGCAAAAACAAACAGCAAAGTTAATAAAAGTTATAACAAAAATGCACGGAACAGCAGAGTATTCGACAGGCCGACTACCTCTTGAGGACCGACTGCTGAGGCCACAGGCGACCAAAAAGTACTCGTCATAGAGCCATTTGAAGCTCGGGACGCAGTGCAGGGGTACTTGCTCTCGTACCCCTGAAGTAGAGTTCACCTTCGACTCTACTTTAAAGAGTCCTTTATCCAGGATCTCTTTCTTAGCTTTGGGGGGAACAGGCGGCATGCTGCGGCCGCCTGCAAGAAGGGGCGGATTCCTGTTCCACCTGTTGAGGCGCTTGTTCAGCTCCGTGTCTGAACTCTCAATGATGAAGAAGGTGCACCGCCAGTCCTTCCATTTGTTTGCTTTACCTCTCGTCATGAGGTAGCCCCTGTGGCTCCTCAATTGATACCAGCCGGTACCGCCTTCCTTAGGGGTCCGGCTGAGGTAGTTCATGTGGGCGAAAGCCTCGAAGCTCGGCTCCACCCCGTGCAGTTCGCACTCGGCCACATAGCCGAGTACGCTGACCTAGGAGTTCGGGGCTAACTGCCATAACCCCAACTCATACCCATCCAAGATCCGCTGTACAGCCGGATGTAATGGGAAGCGCAGCCCAGCCTTGATGGCCGCCTCGTAGCAGCCAAAGCAGGCGCTATCATAACTGGTACCAGCCGGCCAGACGACTGTGTCTTCTGGATCCGACACAAACACTAAAAAGCCGGGGCCCATTGTGTGGTTTGCGATAAAGCTCTCCACTTTCTCTTGCATGGCTGTGATCCGGCCCCGAGGTACCGTGCAGTAGTAGGGGGTATTTTTCTCTCGGTAAGAGGCGGATGGCTCCGCCCAATTGTCCCCCTTCTCAACTGCGTGAGAAAGCCTCGCCTCTTGCAGGCGACTGTTTTTCTCTTATGTGTCCAGAGAAGCATGGCCAGAAGAGCTAGACTCGGAATCGTCCTCTGACGAGTCCGAAGAAGACGACTCCTCCCCTCTCCCGGAGGGGCCCGCCTCCTCTCCTTTAAAAGGAGCAGGAGAGAATGAAGAATTGTCAACTGAGAAATGGGAAGGGGTCACTTTGATTCCTCCCTCAGAACAGCCAGCTTTCAAGCCGCTTTGTTTCACTTCCACATCTGGCGCCTGGTTAGATGTTTCACTAATCGGCACCCTGCGGGAGGAGCCGTCTGAATTTGAGATCCTGGCAGTCTTTTTTGTTCTGGCCATCATGCTCTGCATAGACACAGATACAGTCGGACTTTGTATAAAGGGCAAAGATGGGTCCGGAAAAGGGCAGGCGACACTCCTAGTCCTAGATTCAGCCGTCCCCGGTGACCGACTGATCACTAACCTAGGTCGTGTCGTGTGCTTCCGTGGTGCCATTTCAATAAAGAATAAAATAAAGAGAAAATTAAGAGTAAGAGAACCGACGGTTACCTGAACGAGTGACGGTTGATGAAGTTCTGAAAATCCTTTGCAGTCGGCTTGTCAGAGTAGGCGGTAGGAAGAAAGAGTCCAAAATGTCAGAGCAAGTTCAGGGGTCCGAATGTTCTCTCACAAAGTTCTCAAGTGTGAATGACTGAAGTCAACACTCCCTTATATATAGGCGAAGTGGGAAGGCGAAGGGTCACTTCCAGAATTCAAAATTTGGGCGGGAGAATCTCTCGGCCTTTCGCCGAGTGACACCTGTAGCAGGCCGTCGCCTGTTACAGTGCGGCACCTGTCACAGGTAACACGTGACCAGTCACGTGCCACTTGTGAGGGGAAAATGATTAGGGGATTTTGCTCCCACCAATCGGAATGCGCCACGTGGGCCAACCAGGTCCTGCCAAGTGTCCCCCAGTTGGAACTGTCAGGACCTGCCACGTGGCACGCGCTTATTCGTCCACCTTGGACCTATTATGTCATGACACGTGGCATACTCCATGCCTAATGGAGAAACCGGCCACCCAGGCCCAACTTCCGAGGGAAGCCCAATCAGCCCTAGGTTAACCTAAACCTAGGATTGGCACGTTTTCCAAGGTTATAAATACCTCCCTTAATCCTCATTAAGGGGGGATTACAGGGATTACAGAGATAACAGGCTGATCACGCTAACAAAGCAGATTACCTACATTAAACACTCTCACCTAGAGAGACCCAATCACTTTAATTTCCGCATTAATTACTCCTTAATCAAGTACTAACTTGACCGTTGGAGGCGGAGCTCCCACCACCAGGAGTCTCCGTTGTTTTGCAGGTACAGGTGTCCGGTTCCAGTCTCGGAATTGTAACTCTCCCGCAGGACATCAGAAAACCCCGAAACAATAAGTGGCATGACCACAGTGAGTTAGTGAGCTTATGTAGTACATAAGCTCTTAGAACTCAATTTTTATTTTAGTAATTCTATTATATTTTAAATTAAGAAAAATCCTATTTATTTCTTTGTCAAATTATTTATATTATTTATAAATAATTCATTTCACTTCCCAAAATTTTTTCACTTAATATCACTATTTCAACAGCTAAACTTCAAGCAAAAGCATTCCAATAAATTATTTCTAAGCTATGAGAATTTATAGAAATTATTTTTATTTATCTATGTGATGCGTTATTAAATGTATGGCTGGTTAGCAATCAATAATTGATTGAAAAAGCTACAAATTTAGGGAATTTTAGCTTTTGTTATCCCAATTTGTTAGCTTCAATGAATGTTTTAAGGGTGTTAAGTGATATATGAATGTATGCCTGACAAGCGCACTTCAGGGCGCGCTTTAGAGCATATTGTAGGATGATTTTGGATGTATTTGGGGCCGTTTTGGCCGATTATTACCTTTTTATGCTTACGTCCCCCATATTACGTGCTTCACGGGTTTTCGGTTTGTTTTTGATGTGTTTTTAGGTAATATCAACCGAGTTTAATCAGATCCCGAGCCCTTGATGCGTAACCGAGCTAGCCTTGACTGAAGTCCGAGGAGTTAAGGAAGTTCAAGTGCCGTGCATTGATTACATAGCACAGGCAGCACGACCGTGTTACCATAGGCACACCCGTGCTGGCCTATAAGCAAGCAACCCCAGGCAAGGCAGCACGGCCGTGCAAGCCAATAGCACGACCGTGTCAGTATCCACGCACCCGCACGGCCGTGCAGGCCATTAGCACGGCCGTGCCAGATGTTGCCCGTGCCCGTGTCAGCTTCAGTATGAGCCCCGTGCTAGAGCATATTCAGAACGGCCGTGTCATTTTTAGCACGGCCGTGCCATATATAGCACGGCCGTGCCAAATTGAAGAAGAAATCCGGTTTACCTACTGACAAGCTAGCACGGCCGTGCCAAATATAGCACGGCCGTGCCAAATATAGCACGACCGTGCTGATCCAGGGTTGACTGCGCGCTTGATTTCTCCGAATTAGAAGACGTATATAAGGCCCGACTTTAAGGAGATTTAGAGACAGTTTTAGAGATAGTTTTTGAGAGCCTTTGTAGAGAGTTATTGGAGAACGTTCTTAGTATTAGAGATTCATTAGTTTTCTTAGAGATTATTCTAGCGATTTTAGTTTTCTTGGATTAATTTGAAGCAAGATTTGCGAAGATTCTTTGAATTATTCATTGACGACGGATATCAAAGTTCTGAACTTTTCCATTGATTCGCATCAATACAATTGGTATTATTCATTCTTGTTTATTAATCAAGCTTTATTATTCCTTAATCAGAATTCATGTTTATATCTATTATGCTTTTGGAATTCATTATTGCTTTGATTATGAATATGTGTGAGTAGTCTCCTAGCTAGGGTTTCGGGATAAAACCCGGCCTAGGTAACCTATGTAATTGAGGATTGATTTTGATAAACGGATTGTGATTAAATTGATTATATGCGATTGCATGTTAATTCATTATAATAGGAGTAGCTAACCTAGAATCTTGAATTTGATTGCATGATATCCTTGATTTGAACAAGAGATTGTGAATTGAGTATTTCATTGTTGAATGTGGTTTGATTATGTATCGAGTAATGTTAAGTGCATGAGAAATCCAAGGTTAATATTGCCCGTTGTCTTCCTACCTCATGATATTGATCAGACATATAGTCTTTGCATATCCCGTTTGTCTCTGTGATTCCTTGTTGCGTAGTTACCGATGGTTTGGTGAATTCCCGTCTTCCCTAGTGTCTTAGTTTATCTGGTTTATCCCATCTTATTAGTAGTATTTTAGAACACCATTTTCCATTGATTTCGAACTAGCTTAGGTTTAAGATTGATTTGCAATTACTCTCGTTCCTCGTGGACCGAACCTTTATTTGCCATTGTACTTGGTTATAGGGTGTTCGTATAAGTATTGTTTGATTGAGAGTTAGATTGTAGTGACCGATTTAACCCTCGTCAATGCCTTAAGAGCTATCCAAGACCATATCTAATATAGACCCTTGTTCTTAATTCAGGAGAAGTAAAATGGCAGGGGGAAGTAATACCAATAACTATGGGGGTGATCTGAGTGAAGTTGTTAGGCAATTAGCAGTTGTGGCCCAACAGTTGGCAAGGAGTTCAATCAACAATGGGGATGCTCAGGGAAAACTTTTTAAGAAGGTTGCCCAAAGCACACCACCAACCTATCAAGGAGAACTTGACCCTACCATACTACAAAATTGGTTAAGAGAGTTTGAGAAACTGTTTGGGGCAGTTGGATGTCTAGAGAATTCTAAGGTGGGCTGCACTACTTATTATTTAAAGGGTGAAGCTGATCTTTGGTGGCAACAAAATGAAGCTACTATTAGAGCATTACCTGGATTTAATTGGACTAAGTTCCAAGATAAAGTGAGAGATAAGTTTTACCCTAGCTTCTTACTAAAGCAAAAGGCTGAGGAGTTCTCAAACCTTAAGATGGAGGAGATGTCGGTTACTAAATACTATACAAAGTTTATTGAGTTATCTCGTTTTGCTAAAGAGTCTATTGCTATAGAGAAGGCAAAGGCTAGAAAGTTTGAGAGTGGTTTGACTATTGATTTGCAGCTGAAGTTGTGTGGACAAGTGTTTGAAACTTTGGACGAGGTGTATGGGAGAGCTGCACACTTGTATGCATTGGAGTTGAAGAAATAGAAGGAACTGGCTAAGGTGGAAGGGAACGAAAAGAGAAAAGAGGTAGGAAAAAGATAATCTTGCTTGGCCGCTGAAGAAGAAGATTTTTTGAATATTGAGGAATTGGACTTGGCATTCTTGCGGCAAAATTCTGGGAACCAACAGGGTAACTAGTATAATTTTAAGACGCAAAAATACCACCGTAACAACAATTTCAATAACAACAATACTTCCCTAGGTAATAATTTTCAAGGAGGACGTCACTTCAATGGAGGGGCCGGAAACAATAACCAAGGGAATAGCAAGAATGATAGATGTTATTTTTGCAAGAGGTGCAAGTTTAACCAACCTGGGAAGGATTGTGAGGGAAACCTAGTTACTTGTCGTGCTTGTATTAAGCTGGGGCATCGATAGTATGAGTGTTTCTCCAAAGGTTCTAATGGGAAAAAGCAGAATAATAATTCAGGAGGGGCCCAAAGGAAATTTCTGGGAAACAATAATAACTTTACTGCGAATAAGGGAGTGCAGTAGAATGGAGCAAAGAACAACAATAACAAAAGTGGGAATAATCAATAGAAAGGTGGAGCTACAAGGAAACTGAATGTGTTGAGTAGGCATGAGGCCGATCCACGAAAGATGTCAACACTGGTACTTTTTCTATTAACTCTATTCCTGTTAAAGTTTTGTTTTATTCTAGTGCAAATTTTTCTTTCATTTCAAAAAGAATTGTTTCGAAACGTAAAGGCTATTTGAAAACAATAGAAGTAGTAAACTTACCAACAACCATTTCGATGGGTAGGGTAGTGAATTGTACCAAAATATTTAGAGAAGTTCCTTTAGTGATCGAGGGGAAAGTGTTTCTGTCTGACATCATTGAGTTTGGGTTAAGTGATTTCAATGTCATCCTAGGAATGGATTGGTTGAGCATGTACAGCGCAGAAATCAGTTGTCGATCGTAGAAAGTGAAAATGAAAACAAGTGAGAATGAGTCAGTGACTTATTGAATGCCTGGTGAAACCAAATTCCCTAGGTTGATATCCGTTTAAAGTTGGCGAAGTACAGTAAAAAGGAGCATCTAGTGTACTTTTGCATAGTGAGAAACATGGATCATGAAGAGGCAACTAAACCAGAGGATATAGAAGTGGTGAATGATTTCCAGGATGTATTTCTCAATGAGATCCCTAGAATGCCACCTAAGAGAGCAATTTATTTCACTATAGACTTAGTCCTAGGGACATCACCAATATTTAAAGCACCGTTTTGAATGGCACCTGTAGAAATGAGTGAATTAAAGGAGCAACTGTAGGATTTATTGGATAAAGGATACATTAGACCAAGTGCGTCTCCTTGGGGAGCGCCGGTGTTATTTGTTAAGAAAAAATATGGGAGTATGAGGTTGTGTATTGACTATAAGGAATTAAATAAGGTGACAATAAAGAACAAGTATCCACTTCCAAGGATTGATGTTGTGTTTAACAAGGTAAAAGGTGCAACACTGTTTTCTAAGATTGATTTGAGGTCCGGATATAACCAGTTAAGGATTTTAGATGAGGACATTCCTAAAATTGCATTTAGGAAAAGATATGGACACTATGAGTTTACAGTAATACTATTTGGATTGACAAATGCATCAGCAATCTTTATGGATTTGATGAACAGGGTGTTTCATCAATTTATTGAATAGTTTGTGGTAGTGTTCATAGATGATATATTGGTGTATTCAAAGAGTAAAGAGGAACATGTAGAACAACTGAGGGTAATTCTACAAACACTAAGATAAAACAACCTTTATACAAAGTTCTCTAAGTGTGAATTTTGGTTGGATAAGGTAGAATTCTTAGGTCATTTTGTGTCTAAGGATGGCGTGGAAGTAGATCCATCCAAGATCCAAGCTGTGAAGGGTTGGCATATGCCCAAAAACAGTATCGGATGTTCGGAGTTTCTTAGGTCTAGCAGGATATTATAGGAGTTTTGTGAAGGACTTCTCAAAGATTGCTAAACCTATGACTACTCTGATGAAGAAGGACAAGATGTTCGATTGGGATGATAAGTGTGAAGAGGCATTCCAACTCTTGAAACAAAAATTAGTTGCAGCACCAGTGCTTACACTTCCAGACAATAGTGGTATCTAAGATGTGTATAGTGATGCATCAAAGAATGGTTTGGGGTGTGTGCTTACGCAAAATGGGAAGGTGATTGCATTTGCATCAAGGAAGTTAAAGACCCATGAAGTAAATTACCCAACCCATGATTTATAATTAGTTACAATCATATATATTTACACTAAAGATTTGGTGCCATTACTTGTATGGAGTGAAATGTAGAATTTACACAGACCATAAGAGCTTGAAGTACATTTTCACTCAAAAGGATTTGAATTCTCGCCAAAGGAGATAGTTAGAGTATACGACGAATTATGAGTTAAACATAGAGTATCATGAGGGGAAAACAAATGTAGTCGCGGATGCTTTAAGTCGTAAGACCAGTCATGGATTGAATACTTTAGTAGTGACTAATGAGTTATATAGAGAAATGAGGAAAATGAATTTAGAAGTTGTAGAATGGGGAGTGACAACAGACATTCTTGCAAATTTGACTATCTAACCAACGATATTCGATGAAATAAGGGAAAACCAGGTAGGAGATGTAAAATTAGATAAGATTAGTGAGAAAATAAAACAAGCCAAAGCTACAGATTTCAAAATTCATGAATATGGGAGTTTAAGGTACAAAGGTCGACGGTGTGTACCCTAAAAATGTGAGGAAGTAAAAAGAAAGTTAACGGAAAAGGGTCACAATACACCCTACTCAGTGCACCCAGGAGGGGATAAACTATACAAGGATTTGAAAAAGGTGTATTGGTGGCCTAGATTAAAGAATGAAGTTGCGGAGTTAATGAAGTTGCGGAGTTTGTGGCAAAGTGTTTGACTTGTCAAAAGGTGAAGATAGAGCACAAGAGACCCGAAGGAACTACGCAATCATTGGAAATTCTTGGATGGAAGTGGGATTGCATTTCAATGGATTTTGTGACTTGCCTTCCAAAATCAAAGAGTGGAAATGGCACCATTTGGTTAGTGGTGGACAGACTTACAAAATCTGCGGTGTTCATACTAATGAAGGAGACTTGGAAGCACTACTACATTTTTAATCTAATACAACGGTTCAAAATTAGCTAATACAACGGCCAATTTCATACCGTTGTATTAGACTAGGCTAATACAACGGATTATACTAAAACAGGTCTAATATAACGGTTTATACAAACCGTTGTATTAGATATACTAACCCGTTGTATTAGATGAGCTAATCCAACGGATTATTCTTCTAATTCAACGGATAGTGTTCCTAGAATTTTTTTTTTTTTTAATTTTTCAGATTGAGCTAATCCAACGGACAGTGGAGCTAATCCAACGGATCAACCCAAAATAAAAAAAATGCATAACACCTAATACAACGGATGGTTAAAAAAAATAAAAAAATAAACAAGGACCTAATCCAACGGTTTTGTCCAAAAATAAAATAAAATAAAACCGGGAAATGGTGAAATATTTTAGAGGCAAAAATAAAATTGAAACCCTTAAACTTCTCAGTTGCCCTCGCCATTGCACGCAAAGACTCTTCTCAGTCGCCCCCTCGCCATTGCTGCTCTGCTTCGTTCTCAGTCGCCATTGAAAATAATCTTCTCATAGGTAGGTCATTGTTGCTCGAATTTTTTTATAGCTTGAATTTTGAATGGTTTTTGATTTATGAACCCTATTTTTTTTGGGGGTTTATTTTCGTATACCTTGAACTAATTTTTTTCTTGTCTTTCAATGGTGGCCAAGAAAGAGGAGAGAGAATTTGGCTATTGCTGCTGCTAAGACTTTCATTGCTCAAACATACACCCTCTCGCAACCTTTCTTCTTATCTCTCTACTAATTCCTCCTCTGGTAAATTCCTTCTCTTTCTTTGATTTTTTGCAATTCTTTTAGCTAATTTTGTGATTTAATTTTGTTCAATAGAGAAAAGTTGCAATTTGGATTCTAAAATCTGTAATTTTTCTAGTTTTGTTTGGATAATTTTATGGTTGGTAATTTTTTGATGATTTGTTGAGCCGTTTTAAGCCAATTTTATCAAGATGAATTAGATGATTGTATCTGTATTTTTTTTTTTTTGGTATTATTGAATTATAATAGACGCTCAATTTTCAGTTAGAGTGATGGTATAAAGATAATTGTTGTATGGTGGTGAATAGTGCATATAACAATGACAATTTTCGTAATTGAAAAGGCTAGTTGATAGAGTAACATTGAAAATTATGAATTAGTACTTAGGGTGTAAATCATGGCTTGGGTTTGTGAGTCATAATTTTTTAATACTCTGACATTATTTTGTTATTAACAAAATATATTTTCTGTTAACTTGTGATAGCATGGAGAATTTCCTAGATGTTAGTGAAATTATATTAACTTTTGAGACTTTTGAGTTTGTCTTATTAACTTGTGATAACAAGACCATCAATAACACTTCAGACCATGATCCAAGAATGCTTGCAGCAGGTTTTCTGAGGTATGTGGCTAATTATAAGGTGTATTTCGCTAGAGTGTTTGGGAGAGTGGCTAGGGGTGTGCCAAGGCATGCTACAACCTAGAACTGTCCCCCTGCTGGTGTAGTGAAGATTAATACTGATGCTGCGATCTTAAATGAGAAATAAGTTGGCTTGGGATTGGTGGTTAGTGACTCGAATGGTGCTCTTATTGCTACTGCTGCAAGACGAAAATTGGGATCCAAGTGTTGCCAAGGTTGCTGCTCTTTGTTTGGGATGGAGCTTGCACAATGTCTTGGCTATACTAAAGTGTGTTTGGAGACTGATACACTGAGTGTGGGTCAGGAAATTGAGAGCAATCAACAGGGATACAACTATATTCATTTGTTTATTGATCGTGTTATTTGTATGTTTAAGGAAAAGGGAATATATTAAAACTTAATAAACCACAAAGAGTTTGAGAGATGCTGCCATAGCAACTCCATTAACCAAGCCAGAACATCGTTTAACCAAAGCCATAAAACAGATCCAAACCAAAATACATAGAAGCACAGGTACCATAAATTGAATTTAAAAAATTAAATAGATAACAATAATAGACACAACAACTATCAAGAAGCGCAGAACAAGTAAAGAAACTAAAAGAACACAGAAGAAAAAAAAAATGGCTAAAATTCAAGGTTTTCAAGAACAAGGGATTTTAATTCTATCAAAAAGCTTTTAATATTTCAAAGCAATAAGAACTATTCTACAAACTTTCTGCCTTTTGAGCTGTTTTAAACAGGCAAAAGATACACTTTCTTGTTAATTTGGACTGTGAAAGTGTAAGGGGGAAACTAACTCAAGACATTTGGATAGACGTGCTCTCAATTTGACTATGAAAGGAATGGGGAAAACTCACCACCTGATAATTAGATTAGAAATCTAACCTAGTTTCACCAGAAGGGATGGGAATACAACCAAGCAACCCAGTGGCTTCATATATCTAGTTCATGTATAATAGTAAATGACAAAAGGTAGAGAGATTGTAATTGTATTTTTTTTTTTTTTTTTTGAAAAAAAAAACATACACCGTACTTCATGAAATTTAAATGTTGGTTCGATATCCCTTTGAACATACACACATACAGAGTAAAAACTCAAGCCGAAGAAAGCATCAATATGATACTTTTCTTATTGATTGACATTACTTTGGCTTAGACATTGCTCATAATTATGCTGCAACCTTTGTTCTTTTTTATGTAAATTTGTTTGGGTGGGTGTATTTGGACAATTTGCTATAAACAGAACCCAACAGGCAATTCGCTTATGTAGCTTTATGCAATCCGAACTCTTTGGAGTCAGCACAATTACAAGAAGATGGTAATGTATGCAATGACCCTTACAGTGAAGTGATTCCACCTCCTAAACGCAAAAGTCGTTTGCATCTATATGGCTCGGGTGTGAAGAAGAGTGATTTGAAGAACAAAGATACAAAGTCAAATTACATACTCCCGGAGGAATTCCTGGTAGGCATAAAAGCACAATTAGTCCAAGAAATTGCACCTACCATCACCGCTGCAGTTTTGGATTCGATTCGCGAGGTGAACCCCGGGATTAATCTTGTGGTTCCTAGTACTCTGCAGCAATTGACTCCGCATGATGCATCTAGTGCACCAAATCGAAATACTGCCCAAAGTGGACAATCTTCAAAATCATTTAATCAGGTATAATCTGCACTTCTCTGCTCTAAACTTTAATTTCTAAACTTCCCCTGACTGCTTGCTTGACTGCTTGACTGACTGACTGACTGACTGCCTGACTGACTGCTTGCCTGCCTGACTGACTAACTAACTGACTGCCTGCCTGCCTGATTAACTAACTGACTGACTGACTGCTTGACTTGTCTGCCTGCCTGACTGCTTGCCTGCCTGACTGAAAGCTTGCCTGCCTGCCTGACTGACCGCTTGCCTGTCTGCCTGACTGCTTGTCTGCTTGCTTGCCTACCTGCCTGCCTGCCTACTATAGAAGGGGCTGGTGTAGTTATGCTGAGTTTTCCCATATAGAGCCTCACAACTTGCATCATTCCACTCCTTATCTCCCTCTAGCATTCCCCGAGCATAACAATCAAGTGTGCGATAATTAATGTCGTATGCTGATCACATTATGCTGGATCTTGTCTCCCATGTGAGACTGTCAGAGACTGGCTAGCCGACCCCTGCTGCAACAACTCTCACTCCTCCCTGCTCTGACTCTAATTCAATTGAAACAGAAAATCAAGGCTCACTCAAGGAATTAATTGCTAATAATTGACTGAACAGTGTAATTAATGTTTCTAGGGAGAATGTTGGTATTTATTGATAACTAATTTCAGATTACAAACGCATGACTTAAGGCCATGAATCTCTTAGTAGCTTTAGGCCACAACTCTCTCAATGTGTTTACAATTTTCTCAATGACCCCCCAACATGTGTGGTTTCCTATTAATACAAGTAGTTGCTTCTAAAGCTTACAAAACATCATAGCTAAATTACAACTAATTAACCAACAGCTTTACTAGGGAAGAGCTCAATATCCAATGGTCCTTTCTGTGCAAAGGTGTCCTTGAGCAAAAGTGTTTCTGACTTCTCCTTCTTTCTCCAAAAGTGACGGCTTAACAAGGCTGCCTAAGCCTTGTGTGTAATTGCTGTGTTCCTTCTTGTGCCCTCCTATTGTCCCCCACCTCGGTCTCTTCGCTCATACACTCGAAAGGCCTTGCCGGTATTAGAGTCTATAGCAGAGACATCTAAAATGCCTTAACTTCTATTTTAATCTCTTTAATGTATTAAATCCTGGAAGTGGGTTTCCATTTTGATAACTTGGATTTCTGAGGAATCTCATAAAACCTTTATCTTTGGATGATAGTCAGTCTCTCCCCTTTTATTTATCTTCCAATATTCAAGATGACTTCTTTATGTCACAAAGTAATCAATCTCTCTAAGTAATTCTTAGCCTGGGATGAAGCTTTGTTTTATCCCAAGGGGGCCGAGGCCCTTGTAAAAATACTATACTACATACAAGTATTGCTTAAATCTTTACAGCATTCTACATTAATATGTTCCTGGTATTTAACAACTTCGAGCTGTTTAAACATAGCATTAGCTCAAACTGTTGATATAGCCTTCTGATGTCTTTTGTTTGTTTGATTTCACTTACCATTGGATGTGGAAAACTGTTAAAATTATGATATCTTGCCAAGGATGTCTGATTTTTGTTCTCTTATTGTATATTTTGTACTTTGATGACTGATTTGTGTGTTGTTGTGCGTTATTTAATTTCCCCAATTGGTGTTGTTATTGTTGTTGGTATTGTGGCTTATGCATTACTTTTTTTACTTAGGTGGTTGATGACGATGAGCTACCCCGGGATGAATGAAGTAAGGACTAATGTTGATTTTATGTATCTATTGCAACTTCTAGAGAGCTTTCAAATTAAACGTTTGTTAATTAATTAGCTAGTGAACTTTCATTTATAATTAGTTAGTATTGACACTTCGTTTACTTTTGTAATGCAACGAATATATATTATATGTACTTCGTTTATTTTGTAATGCAACGAAGATATATTATATGTACTTTAATTTGTTTATTTGAATTATAAATATACTAATATAATTTATATTTATTATTATAGATTTAAAAAAAAAAATTTACCTAATACAACGGTTTTAAAAAACAAAAAGAAAAAAAAAGGGGTCTAATACAACGGTTTTTTTTTTTAAAAAAAGGGGGGGGGGGGGCTAATACAACGGTATTAAAAAAAAAGGGGGGGTGGCTAATACAACGGATGTAAAAAAAAAATAAAGACCTAATCCAACGGATTGGGCAAAAAATCCGTTGGTTTAGGTAGATACCTAATACAACGGATTCATCAATCCGTTGGATTAGGTCCAATTATTCCCAAAAAAACAAAAGGGAACCTAATCCAACGGATTGCTCAATCCGTTGGATTAGGTCTATTTTGTCGTTGTATTAGACCTAATCCAACCCTTGCAAATGTGACGGTTGGTAACCGTTGTATTAGGTCTAATACAACGGTTTTTGACACCTAATACAACAAAAAAAAGCCGTTGTATTAGCTCTTAAATGTAGTAGTGAAGATGGAGCAACTTAGGCCAACCACGGTGTCCTGCAGCCCAGCAGAAGCTGCTGCCACGCTGTTGCCCTTTTGGCAGTGGCTGCTGTTGGCAGCCAGCCACCGTGGCTAGCTTCGGCTGGCCAACCACGGTGGCCGGCATATGTGGCACGGTTTTTAAAAAAAAAATCTTTTTTTGAAAAATATTTCAAGATAATTACAAATTATTTTGGGATAAAATCGTTTTATTTTGGGATAAAATTAAATCTTTCAAAAGTTTTAAATTTGATATTATATATATTTAGTTTGTTAATTTTGGTGATTATCCATAATTAAAGTGGTTAATTTTGGATAAGATTGTTAAGAATATTCTGAGCATATTCCAAAAGAATAATAATTGATTTAAATAATGTGATTATCCCATAATTAGATTAAGATATAATTTTAAATTACTTGATTGGCTAGTAATTAGGATACAATCTTCTAAATGTGCTAGGATAATTATGGAAGATTAAATATGATTTATCTTTCTAGATTAAAATATGATTTGATTCTATCTCATGACTAAATTAAATAAATGATATTTTATAAACCGTCATGAATAATATATGATATTATCTAATTATGATAACAATATAAGATATTTTAGGAAATGCATTGACTTTATTATGAACATTCAATGTTGTAGTTTATACAAGTATGTTGAGTGATTTATTATATGGGACTTTTATAATATATGATATTATGTTGCTATATATAGACTAGTATGACCCATAAATTCTAAAATACGATATGCGCATCGTGATGTATTTTTGTAATCTAAATACGGTCTGTGAACCGTTAAGTATTTTTGTAACTTTTCTTTAAAGTAAATAGAATAGTTATTCAAATAGTGTTAGTTCAAAGAAGACCATGATGTGAAGGCCCAAAGGAGCAAGGTGAAAGGAATGGTGTCCTTCCAACAAGTGTATTATTCTGATAGCGGGTTCAGAATTATTAAAAAGCTAATACATTATGTAAGGTCAAGTGATCGGAATGCCTGGGTGGAGGCCGCTTCCGTTCATTAATATTAATATAATTAATATTACAGCTTAATCTTTACTGAACCCTTCGGGTCACACCCAAGCAAAATATACGAACCGACTCGACGAATTAATTCGGAAGAAATTAATTCGTCGCCCGAGTATTCAATATTTAGACGTCGGAAATTCGAGCTTGGAGCATCGAAACCGAGCGTCGGAGAATCTCAAATGTCGAGCCAAAATTTAGGATTTGGCGAGACGGGAAAATGCTTCAAGTAACAAGGAAAGCGTGCACAATAGGAGCGTGCCACGTGGCAGCACGCATGGCAGCCACGCTGTCAGCCGCCAAGTGGCAGCGTGCCACGTAGGCAGCATGCCACGTGGCAGCGCGCCATGGTGGCGTCACAAGTGGCAAGGGGCCGTGGACCCGGGGTGAAGGGTCATGGTCACGGGCCAAAATAAAATGGCCCAACCGAACCCAACTTCAGGCTCAAGGTTGGGTGACACATGGTTAGTTCACATTGCATGTGAAATGCCTTGGGGACCAAGTGAGAAAGTGGTCCACTCCTAACCATGTGACACTTGTTACTTGTTCCTTGGTTTATTTAACTAAGGGTTGAATTCACCAATCTTTCCATGTGGGATCTTTTTGTGAAAAGTCCCACATTAAAAGATGAGTGGAATTCACAAAGCATACTTCCTTATAAATAGTCATGTCATGGCTTACGAATTCTTAGCTTGAGTGGGAGTTAGAAAGAGCATTCCATATTTTGGGAAAAACTCTTAAACTCCATTAACACTTGGGTTTTGGTCGGACCTTGCTAACTCCAAGGTAGCGGACCTAAAAAGTCGTGTTCGTCCTTTGTGGGTGGATACCGTTGGAGGCACGACATTTGCGGTGCTCAAGGCTTTCAAGTAAGAGCCCGTTTTGAGAGGGCGAAGCTCGCTTCAAGGGTATGATTCGTTCTTCCTTTTCTTGTGCTTATTTATTTATGCTTTATGGTTTTATTAATTACGAGTGGTTCCTTGGGTCAGGGTTGTTTTCGCGGTGAGTCGGACTCACCAAACCCCAACAGCGGTATCGGAGCCCCGCGCGTTTATTTTTATAATCATGTTTTTCAAGGTTTATTTTGGCTTATTTTTCTGGTTTAAGTTGCTAATTAGATTAGTAGCTCGGTTTTATTAACTTTAATCCCGTTTTTAATGTCGAATTTGGCCCAATCTAGATTTTCGCCCAAAAATAGTGAATTTTGGGTGGAAAAGGTGTTCTGGAAAGGTTTTTTCTCCTTTGGGACGGTGATTTTAGCCAAATTCTGACCAGAAATGCCTTTTTTGAGGGATTTTTCGTTTTTGACGAAAAATTTTAAGTCTTTTCTAACCTTGAAATTAATGGCTTAATTTGTTGATTATGTGGTTGATTATTTGCATTATTTTCTGCTTTTTTAAGTCCCCTTAAAGCACACTTACTTGGTAGTATTTGATGCTTAAAGGTTGATTTATTTTCACATAATTGCAAACTAATTGCTTTTTAATGTGAAATTTTTTGTTTTGAGGCTTCCTAAGTGTTAAAGATTCAATCTTTATTTGTGATAAGTGATTTAAAATTTTAAAACCACTAAATTCCATGTTATTTTCTATTAAACTTTGTTGTTTCAATCATTTTGAGTTGATTGGAAACATAAAGTTTCAATTTTTGTGATAGAAATTTGGTTATCTTCATGTTGGAAAATATAATTTTCAAAGATTCACAAAATTTTGATGTTGGAATTTTCATTTGAACAATAAAGTTCATATTTTTCCAACTTCCCCTTACTTTGTCAAATTCTCAAGTTTAATTCAAATTGATTAAATTAAGAGTGAGAAATTGCCTCAATTTTGTTATTACACCAAGCTAAACCAATTTAATTAAGAATGGTTCTTGGAATTATTTTGGTTATTTGCACTTTGAAATTTTATTAAGTTAGACTTGTTTAAAATTTTATTTTTTTGCTGATTGAGTTAGTTCTAAAATTAATTTAGAATTAATTAATTATGTCTCGCGAAATAAGATCAAATCCCAAGGCCATGGAACGCAAAACGAGGCAAAGAACCACTCTTGGCTAGCCGGGCTGCATAGCAGCCCGCATGTGGCAGCACCAGCCATGGCTATGCTTGCGGCAGTGGCAGCAGCCCATGGCTGCTTGTCGCGAGCCGTGTGTGCGGAGTTTTTTGTGTGCATATGCTTGGTGCGAGGTGAATAGCCGTAGTATGCTTGGTTTGCATGAGCCGCGATTATTCGAGTTTCCTTGGCAAAACGCTTAAAGCGAAAGCCACTAGAAATGCGGTTGACTTAATATTGCTTATTTTGCCGTTTTATTTATTTTAATTAATTTTTTTTATTTTAATTAAAATTTTGGGAGGCTAGGCCTCGGTTTTGAGCGGCATTGGAAAAATTTTATTTTGACAAGTTTGGGTGCTACCGACTTAATTAATTGGATTAATTAAGGGAAATGTGGAATTTAGTGGGAGCTTCAATTAATTAATGACGTCAAATTACATAATCGGTTAAACAACTTTGACTAGTTTTAATTAGGTGTGTTAATCGGATTAACCACCTAGATTAGTTACTAGTGCGCCCGTTGTTTAAATGCATTTTACTTGTTTGATATTGTAAATTGCATGGGCCCTTCACAAATAGTGAATGGATGAATGGAATATATATTCTCTCTCACAGGTTTTATGAAATGGCAACTAGTGGGTCCCGATTAGGATAGAAAATACGGACTACGTGCCGTTATGTATTTTTGTAAATCTAAATACGATCTACGCATAGTTAAGTATTTTTGTACCTTAATATTTAGATTATTCCTAGTCGTAGACACTAGTATTTGCATAGTTTGGTTAAGTCTTGAAGACGGCGTATCTTGGAAGACAAAGCCTTGAATTGCAAATGAAGACCTTTTGAAGATTTGAAGAATTCAAGGGGTCATGCTAGTTGCCAATATGCATCTATGTATATTTTATGCTTATATACATGTGAATTATTCGTTAAATGCATGTTTAGGTTTTCTTTATGTTGCGATGATTAGTTAAGTTCACTTAAATCAACCAACATAGAAATCCTAGGTCCATAATAATATTGAGTCAAACTTGCCTTTCCAAAACAACACTTACCAACCGAACAAGGGTGATGGTAGGCTACGCCAAAGCGAGGTGCCATCACTTCTCCAAGGCTCATAAGGCACACCGGGTGTGCACGTTGGTTTTGGTTTAACTCATCGGTATGAGTGAGGAGTCCTCACATACCGTGGCAAAAGAGATACATCGTCAAAGATGCATTAGATGCGACGATTGTCTAACCAAGAGGGGCTTAGAGCCATTAGCAAGGGAATGCTTACCCTAGAAGATTGAGTGTTAAGACAAGCCAAAGCATGCTTAACCACTCTTTGTTTCTTCGGATCTTGGAATCGCCTTATTTTCACAAAATAGGGACAATTTTTATGCGTAAATAAGACGTTTAATAAGATTGAAGTTTGCATGAATTCTATTAAATTTCAAACTTATTATGTTCTTGATAAATGTTTATACTTTGCACTTATATTTATATTATTCTAAATCAAATAATATTGTTTCCATGATTGGTAAAGGAAATCCTTGAGAATAGTTCTCAAAGACAGGAAAAGCATTTCTAAAATACAATTCTCATAAATGACTTTTATAACTAAGTCCGAAAGGATGGTTAGACATCATGTATTCAAAATACTAGGTAGTTTTGATAAAACACGAGGTATTGAGTTGCAAACTCAAGATTGTCAATGTTTGACAACCAATGTATCTTTTCGCATCATACATAATTGAGTAGGACTCATTGATGTAGTAATTCGAGTAAGAATTAATGGAAAAGATGGAACTTTGTTTTACGGTGCACTAGGTGCTTGATTATGCCTAAAAAAGTATAAGAGTCAAGGTACTTAAAGAAATAATTCTTAAAGTAACATTATGAGATATTGTATGATAAAAAATATAGGAAAGAAGGAACAAAGAAAAGGAATTAGATTCCATTTCAACTCATGAGTTCATGTTATTGTAGTTAACTTAGCAATTCGTTATCTTCATAAGTATCGGATACTACTTGAGTGTTCCACTATGATAGTGACCTCAAACTATTGAAGTTAAGCTAAGTTATCGACTTACAAGCTTAGAATGAAGCAAGAAGAGCTACATCAGTTGTAAGGTCGTATGTTTTGTTTAAAGACCTTTTAAGCCAAAGGCTGGAACAAATAATGGTTATCATGTTCCATAATCAGCAATTGATCCGTTTACACATGGAAAGACTCACATTCAAAGTAATGAGCAATAGTTGCGAGATTTATTTGAATGGCATGGTTATCCAAGCGTTGAGTCAAGAATGCTTGATTATAAACAAACATTTCCCTAACATGATTAACTCACTAATTTGCGTTCCAAACATCTTTAGCAATGTCATATCGACAAGAACGTACTCAAGATTCTATTAGATAGGCTCTTGATAGTTGCTCGATTTGGAATCATTCTAAGACAAGCAAGTCTTAGTTGTTGAAACCAACAAAGCAGAGAACTATTGTTCTTGGTGTAGACAATTGACTCCGAAGGCTAAAGAGGAATCAATTACTTCAACGTTTCACAAAGAATTTGAAAGGATCTGGCTATATTCATCAAATGTGAAGAAACTTGACCTGAGTAGCTCAAGAGTCCAGTGAAATACATAATCGACTTGGCAAGATATCAAAACTTCTAGATTAAATCGAGCAATGTTTTCTTGAGCCAAGCGTGACCATCTCAAAGTTATGAATGGAAATTTTCATAAAGAACTCCACAAAGAACATAGTGTGTCCTCACGGAGACCTCGATGTCATTGGAAAATGACTCAAACGATGATGGTTCACAACCATACCTATAAAGTTCTTAAAGATTTGCAAAAATTACTAATGTTACACTAAACAACATGTCGAAGCTAAGAAAGGACACCATATTCAGTTATGGATAGAAATAACTTCTAAAAGTCTTTTCAAGTATATGTCTAAGGCTCTTAGTCTCACTGGGAGTTCACTAGCTCAGTGGGAGCTAAGTGGCTCAGTGGGAGCTAGGTGGCTCAGTGGGAGCTGAATGGCTCAATAAAGACTAAAGATAGCTCAAGTGGGAGCTAACTGTTTGTTTCACAACGAACTTTTACCCAAAGACAATATACATGTCTCTTTGTAAGCATTCAAGTGAGACTACAGGCATTACCTCCACATCCTAATTGAGAACATAATGTTTGTTGCTCTAAGTGGTGTCTTTCTGGAAAGTAACACGTTTCCAAAACGACAAGTGGGAGGAAAATGAACTCGATGACCATCAAGCTTAGCAACAAACTATAACTAAGAATCTCGGAAGACCTTAAAGGACTTCATGGGAATGCTTGATCAAGAATACTCAAAAGGACTTTACAAGTGCCTTAAACGAGAATTCATTACTCATAAAACATTAAAAATGTTGGAGTAAGATCAACATGATAAAAGGGCTTTGAAAGCGCCTTAAAACTCAGTGTTTGATGCAATTACCCCGTATAGGTATAGAATTCACCAAAGGATTGGATTGAATCCTATAAATTTTCTATTAAGTTAGAAATAAACCTAAGACTTACAAGCAAAGGAATAATGTCTTGTAAGATAGCTACGACAAATCCAAATTCCGAATGATGGTTAGAGGCCATGAAAATCCGAAATAGACTCCATGTTTGAAAATCATGTTCGAAACTTGATTAATTTGCATGAAGGATGAAAGATCCATCAATTGCAAATAAGTTTTCAAGGAGAAAACTAACAAATGTGGAAATGTATATGCATACATAGCTAGATTGGTTGAAAAGGATATAATTAATTTCAAGGAGTTGATTTTAATAAAAACCTATTAACCAATCGGAATGCTTAAGTCTTTTCGTGAATGATCTAGCAATATTGCACATATGAAATATGGCGAAATAGATACCAAAACCGCCTTCCCAAAATAGGATCTTGGAAGTGACTATGGAATAGTCTAAGGGTTTTAAAAATCTAAATAATGCTAGATTTGAAAGCAAGCACATGGAATCCGTCATGGGATTAAAGGAAGCATTACATGAAGGAATTGGAACGTGTTTTCTCATAAAGTTAATAAGAGGATTGACTTATGGAGAAACTTAGAAATTCTGATGAACAAGAAGTTTAGTGGGAGAAAAAGTAAAGGTCCAACGAGAAGTTTACGAACTCTATTGTGAAACAACTATCAAATTCTAAATGCTTAGATTTGAAAGTATTTTCGACAATGGACCAAGCTAAAGACAATACTTAGTACATGTTGGGAATTAAGTTCTATGGTATAGACTTAATTAAATGTTTAAATGAGTAAAGGAATTTACCATGTTAAACATGAAGGACTTTGAAATGCTTTCGACCCATATTTTTATGAAGCTAAGTAAATGTTTGAACTAAGTATAAGCTAGGATAAATACTAAGTCAACCAAGAAAGACTCTAGTAAGAGACTTTCAACCATATCACATAGCGAACATTTTGGCAAGATTCAGTGTAACTGAATGAGCTAAATGTCACATGGATGGAATAAAATTGAGAATCATTCTAGAATTAAATCTATCATGTAAAGCTATGATATGGAATCGTCAGACTACTTACTTGCTTAGAGCATGTGAAGTACGTTTATAATACCAGTCGACATTAATCTAAGTATTAGATCATTAGATTATAGTCAAGAACATCCATAGAACTTAAATAAGTAGTTGGATGAGTTCTTGACGCATGAAAACAAATACAACTTGAGTTTTGATGTTGCAAGCACAAACCTTAACAAGGATTAGATCCTTAGCAAGGAAGCCATTTATAAGAACGAGGCAAGAAGTGTCGTGGCTTGAGAATGGTAACATGGATATGCATCCATGTATAATGTGCGGAAATTTAAGATAAATTTCCATGATCGTAAGTGATTTGAGTATTCCAAATCATTGTGAGTCGTTTGGAGTGAAATCCATGCAAGGCATCATCGGAGAGTCTACTAAAACATATGTTGAGAATATTGTTGCCTTAAAGGCAATAATAAGATAGATGTTAAATGGAAAACTTCGTTGTTGAACATTGATGATTGTAGGTTGTCAAGTAGAAGGTCTCAAATCATGAAAATAAGTGGGAGCCATTGCTTGGACAATAAATCCTGAATCACATGTAATCCATTAACACTCTCAAAACTTTATTATCTTATTATGGAAATGGTGATTAATGAAGATGCTAAGGTTTGCAAAGTAATTATAACTAAACCTATGCAATAAGTGAACGACAACATTCATAATTGCATGAAAGAAATCAAGCATATCAAATATGAGTGTGATTTCTTTTAATGTTTTATGAAGAGTACTACTCTTAAAACATTTGGGAAAAACCATTTATCATAAGATGAAACATTGTGAAGTTTCATAGTGGAATAAAATATTTCTAAATATTCCACAAAACTATTTAATTGTAGTTTAGAATTAAATAATGAGTCCATTCGATTTTAATAAATATTCAAAATAGGGTATCAAGTCAATGGCTTGGATAAAGAAACACCTATTAAGTGAACATTGAATATTTTAATCGAAAATTATCCCTAATCAAGGTCATATATTTGTGGACGAGTAATGACCGTTAGTGATTAGTGTGTAGTATGATTTATAGCACCGTTTCTTGTGCTATGAGGATATAAATCATTTGCATAGGTATTGGTTTAGAACCATACTGGATCGACCTATGAGAATCCTTTAAGAGATTTAAAAATCGTCTTAAGTATTTTTCTCATTATTACTATCAGAACTCTTTTCCTTGACCATGAGTAGTGGGAGGTCTCTTGTTTGAGTACTAGTCCGCTTTGGTATCCGCCAAACGTCTGCCGTAACTGGGGATTATAACGACAGATATCAGGCGGCTAGGTCCTCTTAGTAAGAGAAGCTACAATACAAGACTGGAAATGTCCCCCTACTAACAATAGGGAACATTTCTTGTTATTTACAAGGCCTCTCGAAGAGCGAGACTGTGAAAATGCATGGCCATGCTCAGATGGATATTAGAAATCATCTGCTTATTGACAGTCAAACTCGGATTTTGAGAAACACTTCTGGACGTAACAGAGATGACGAGTAATCTTACTCTGTAGTTCATGAAGAGACATAGGAAATGGGCTATACACTAAATGCACACTTGTCCGGAAGGACAAGTGGGAGATTGAAAGCAATGGTGTCCTTCGAACAAGTGTATTATTCTGATAGCAGGTTTAGAATTATTAGAAAGCTAATACATTCAGTAAGGTCAAGTGATCGGAATGCCTGGGTGGAGGTCGCTTCCGATCAGTATTATTAATATAATTATATTAATATTACAGCTTAATCTTGACTGACCCCTTCGGGACACACCCAAGAAAAATATACGAACCGACTCGACAAATTAATTCGGAAGAAATTAATTCGTCACCCGAGTATCAAATATTTAGACGTCGGAAATTCGAGTTTGGAGCGTCGAAAACGAGCGTCGGAGAATCTCAAATGTCGAGCCAAAATTTAGGATTTGGCAAGACGGCAAAATGCTTCAAGTAACAAGGAAAGTGTGCCCAATAGAAGCGTGCCACGTGGCAGCACACATGGCAAAACGCCATGTGGCAGCAGACGTGGCAACACACATGGCAAAACGCCATGTGGCAGCACACGTGGCAGCACGCATGGCAGCCACGTTGGCATCCGCCACGTTGGCAGCCACCTAGTGGCAGCGCGCCACGTAGGCAGCATGCCACGTGGCAGCGCGCCATGGTTGCGGTGCGCCACGATGGCGTCACAAGTGGAAAGGGGCCGTGGACCCGGGGTGAAGGGTCATGGTCACGGGCCAAAATATAATGGCCCAACCGAACCCAACTTGGGGCTCAAGATTGGGTGACACATGGTTAGTTCACATTGTTTATGAAATGCCTTGAGGACCAAGTGAGAAAATGGTCCACTCCTAACCATGTGACACTTGTTACTTGTTCCTTGGTTTATTTAACTAAGGGTTGAATTCACCAATCTTTCCATGTGGGATCTTTTTGTGAAAAGTCCCACATTGAAAGATGAGTGGCATTCACAAAGCATACTTCCTTATAAATAGTCATGGCATGGCTTGAGAATTCTTAGCTTGAGTGGGAGTTAGAAAGAGCATTCCATATTTTGGGAAAAACTCTTAAACTCCATTAACACTTGGGTTTTGGTCGGACCTTGCTAACTCCAAGGTAGCGGACCTAAAAAGTCGTGTTCGTCCTTTGTGGGTGGATACCGTTGGAGGCACTGCATTTGCGGTGCTCAAGGCTTTCAAGTAAGAGCCCGTTTTGAGAGGGAGAAGCTCGCTTCAAGGGTATGATTTGTTCTTCCTTTTCTTGTGCTTATTTATTTATGCTTTATGGTTTTATTAATTACGAGTGGTTCCTTGGGTCGGGGTTATTTCTGCGGTGAGTCGTACTCACCAAACCCCAACACAAGGTGGATGGAGATCCATGATGATTCAAGTGGGAGCATTTTCATTTCTAGTTTTCTTAGGACTAAGGGGCCATACTATGTCATGCTTTATTTTATTTCATTATTAGATTATGCATGTTATATTTTATTTATGTTGATTGATGATGCGCTAGAGTTCACTAAATAATCACAACATAATAAATCTAGGTCCCAGTAATATTGAGATTGCTTTTCCAATTAAAAACCCAATGAAACCTTCGATTTTTATGATGGGTCATGCAAAAGCCGAGTGTCATATTATATCTTTGTAAGTTGGGGTTGCTAGGTTGTTGTACACCTGTCAAAAATAAATTCCTAACAAACCAACTAACAATATAGTAAGGTAAGTAGGGTCGAATCCACAAAGAGATGGCTATTTAATCTAGCTTTCAAGGTATGGAAAAAACTAAACTACGTCACGAAATTGGGATAAAAATATAGTCTAAATTAAAAGAGGGATAAAAAAATTAATAAAAAGACCTAGGGTTATCATTCACCATGTTTATAGTTCTAAATCTATCAAATATCAGTAACAATTCAATCAATCAATTATCTAGAGCAATTGCTAAGCCTACGGTCGGGTCTTAACACTCTTAATTCAACATATGTAGTTCGGTCGCTAACATTATCAGAATTGCTAATTGTAGGTAAGCCTCTAAAAGTATGATCTATTGATTCAAACTCTTATTAACAAGAATTAATCAAACAATTGATGAGGTTGCAAGATTAATAAGAAAACACTATCAATTAGAGAAAGCAATAATCAAAATATTAAAAATACCAATCATGATTCATAATATAAACATGGATTCCCAAACCCTAGAAATAAAACTACTCAAACATGAAAGAAATAATTAAAACTAGATCTAATAAAGAAAACATAATAAAAATAAAGAAATAAAATTACCTCGGAATTAAAGTAACAAATTCAACCAAATCCATGGAAGATTCCATGGATTTGTCCATGAAAAACTAGGGCTAGAGAGAAAACTAAAAAGGAAGTCAAAATAATAAAAGATATAAAAAGCATAAGGGAAAAATAATATCCCTTGGAGCATTTATATTATCCTAAAACTAACCTAAAGATAAATAAAGAAAATAAATAAGAAAATAAAAAATACATAAGCTGCATTACTATTGGACCATAGACGATGACCTGGCACAAAGATGATCGATGCAAGAGGGATGATTGAAGACGTGAAAGCGACAAAGCCTTGTGGCTGCTGTTCACTCGCCAAAACCTGCGGGCGCATGTCAGCATCGCGGCCTGGCAGTAGCGCTGGGAAGTTCGCGTGGGCGCGGGGTTTGGTCGCAGGGTAAATAGCACGAATTAAAACAGACATAAATTCTATTCTAGAAAGTTTCTTGGGGATTGTGACCTTTCATGGGAAATCCCTTCAAGTCTAGTTTTCAACGCAATTTGAATCACTTCAATCCAATCTAAAGAACTCAAGTTATGATCAAAATAGTGGACAAAGATCAGTTTTGCCACTTTGTAAAATATCGTTTTTCTTCGTTTCTAACTCAAATTTGATTCCGAAAGGTGCATAGCGACCCTTATGAAAGCTATATTCATTCCTCGTGCATATAAATCTAAAAATCAACATTCACGAACATGGTATCTTCGATTAATAAACTCGATTCATCGGCTTCCATCTAAATATCATCCGAATCAACTCCAAACACTTCGAAAGTGTCCAAATGACTATTGTAAGGAGGGTGATCCCACTGTAAGGGGTACTCTCCTTAAATGCCCTTGGCCACTTAAAAGCCTAGGACTTTACACTTGTTACTGTGTAGTAGGATTTGAATTCCTGACTGTTTGGGGGACCTTGAATTAGAATTGATTCTATCATCACGCTTTTTTATAAGAAACAAGTAGGAGTCGCCAATGAGTTTTAGGAAAAACTCATAAACCTCATTCATGCTTTTCTTCCATGCGGAGTTCATGGAATAATTAGCACAAATCATAAGTTTACCCATGCCCAAATTTGTCTATAAACCAGAAATGAGTTCGGGAGCGAGGGTACTAAGATAACGTTCCTTTTAGAGGGGAATCGTCATCCTAGCCTTAGTATGGCCTCTACTAGCTCTTCCTTTTTCACAATTTCATCACCAAACAATATATGAAACGCGATACCTAAAACTATGATAGTTGATTTCATTTACAAGCATTAATTCACGTGGGAATTACATTGCAAAAGTCGTTATTCTTATTTAATAAAATTCGTGAAAGAACAATAAACAAACAAGATTCGCCTTAATTCAATTCTAGTCTTTATTTATCGCAACAATTATTTAATTCAATTCTAGTCTTTATTTATCGCAAGATACTATGTGGAATTGATTAATTAATTATTTTAAAAGTGATCAAACAACACTAATTAATTAATTAAAGTCCTTTTAAACAAGAAAAATAAAGGTGATTTAACTAAGTGCTCGGGAATTTACCGCTTCTCTTTTCTAGATCTCCGTTTAGAACACTTAAGGACACCTTCTTGTTGGGGAACCTCCACTGTAGTAACAAAGTATCGAATGGGTGAGTGTTTAGGACAAGAGGGCTAGGTTGCACAAGTTCACAAATTATTTCGCCAGAGTTTTAGGTTAATTTCTATATGTTAAAGCCTCGTTTTAAGCTCGTATTTATAGAGAAGGATTTGGTTTAGGGTTTCGAGCAATCTGTCGCAGCAGGTGTCGTGCGCAACAGATGAAGTTGCGCTCGGCAACCTAGCGCAAGTTATAGAGTTGCGCTGGTATGTACAGCGCAAATATTGGTCTTACGCGCGGCTTTATGGTAAGATTTGATGTTATATTTTCCGTATAATTTCCGAATAATTACAAATCTTCTGCGGCGCAACGCTGAAAGTTGCAAGGGGTGTCGCGTGCAACTGAATAGTTGCGCGCAGCAACCCTGCGCGACTTTGTGAGATGCACGTGGCTTTTTTTGCGGCAACACTAAGTTTTAACCTAGACGCTCTTAAATCCGTCATTATTAGGGTTTAAGCACGGGCTTTAGCCTAATTATGATCGGTTTTAGTTAATTTGACCTTTGTTTTGGCTTTTTCTTTAATTTGGGTTAGTCTTTTGTGTTTTGTGGCTTAACCAGTTATCCATAAGTATTCTACAATTTGATACAACACGAAGATGGCTTTATTTATCGTCATTGCACTTTCGGTCGACACAGGAGGCCAAAAGTAGATGTCTACAGTTAGCCCCCACTTTGATCGAGTCTAGATTATATGATGATCAAAGTAATCAAGGAAATAAATGCGAGACTCATTCTACGAAGTTCTCTAAGGATAGAGAATTTTTCAGTAATGTTTAAGGATGTTGAAACAATCCTTGGTTCGCTAAGTGTTTAAAATAGGTAGCTATTAAGGCTAGAAAAAGTCCTTCCTAGTCTTAACGCGCTAAAGAATCTAGATTGATCCTTTGCAATTATAGAACGCTCTTACAAGTAAAAGTATTCTAGGTGATGTCAGGTCATGAGAAAAAATCGGTTTTAAAAGAATAAAAGGGGAGGATTTCCTCTCAATCGTGTCATCGTTGGTCTAAAGTCCCTCGATATTTCATTGAAACTTTAGCCTAACTTTAACAAAGTGAATGATGAAAAAGGGTTTTTCGGTATTCGAGCCGAAATGGTCCGGTATTCGAGTCGGCTCCGATATTTGAGACGGACGTCCACAAGATAGAAATACATGTCTCAGGACTGGAGATATATATTTAAATTCAGTGAGAGGGAAGAAAGTCAGCAACTCTCTCATTAGTTTTGTCCACAAGATGAGTACACGTGTCTCAGGACTAGGGGCACGTTACTACATTGGCGCGACATCGTCTTGTCGCTTCTTTATACAGGGGGTGAATTCGACACCCTAACTGTCTGGTAAGTTAGTAAGCGCACTAGCTACCGTATTTGCTTCCATTCAAGAAGTGCCTGTTCTTGAAGGTTCAGCGCGCCTGTCGACTCGTTGAGCTAACGCCTATGGTAATTCTGTACCTATTAGTTCTGAGAGGTAGATCTCGCAAAGCTTGGGATGAGTGAAATTTTACGCATCACCTACGCCATATAATTTTGCGCCGTACGATACGCCATTTCCATTTTTACGCTACATGAAAACGCCTTCCTTTTTGCTTCAGACGTGAAAAAATAAGAAAACCCGGACATTTGTAACGTCAGTACAGTAAAATGACAAACCTGTCTATGGTGCTTTGACGTAAAGCACCACCACGGAACGTCTTAAGGCACTCTTACAAAAAACGTTCAAAACATATGCTTGGGGAAGGCACAAAGCACAATGTGCATGCAAGAATGATGCAAAAAAACTAACAAAGAAGAAAACAAACTACAAAATGCAAAGCAATTTAAAAGATTTTGATAATTCGCGTGTCGTTACGTCTAATGAATAGCAAAAACCGTTGAAAAATGATCAAATGGATCAAAATCCGAATACCAGTCATTTTAGTGACCAGAATCCGCGCGCAACTCAGTAGGTCGCGCTGGCCAGGCGCGCGCATCTTTCTGAGTTGCGCTGGTCTGTCACGGGCAACTAATTTAATTTGCGCACGACATTTAAGTCAGCAAAAAGAGAATCGCTTAGCGCGATTTTTCATTTCGCTTTCTCTCTCCTTCCTTCACGATTTTCGCTTCTTTCTCTCTCTAAAGAGCTTGGATTTTCTTGTTTTTCGAAGCTAAAGGAAGTAGATCTCATCCCTTATTCATATTTTCCATAATTCGTTCATTCTTGGCTGAATTTGGGCGATTTTGGAATCGTTAAACCCCAAAATTTGAATTTAGGGGTTTTTGATTTGACTTGTTTTCATGAATGTGTTTGTTTGTCGTTGTGACATGTTTAAGTGATATATTGCAACAAATTTCATGCGAAGTGATAAAGTATTGATCCTGTATGAGCACGTCAAGCATATATGTATTTTTTTGTTCTAATTTTGACTTTGTGCTTGAATTTTATTTCTCTTTTGTTTTTCTCACATAGACTATACTTGTTAATTTTAATGTAAATTGAAGTGTTTAGAAAAACAATTATGCATTAAAATTATAAATGAAATTTTGAACTTTTATAATAGCATGAATTTGTTCTTGCGACTCATGTTTATTTTTTTAAGCGTAAGTTTCAAAATTGGTTTTATCAATGATAAAAATAACCGACGGTTATTATTATTCACTTATAAAACTGTAATCTCAAGATTTGCACAAAACTAGTTAGTTTAGGAAATTCTTGAAGACATCATCGAACTAGAGTAGTTTGGCTATACTTCGAGCTTTTGAGCCCCCATTTTATATTATCGAATATTGTAGCCCCCAATGTTGGGTGACTTCGATGCCTTGTTTGCTTTTTATAATTAGACCCTTTCATGTTGCTTTAAATGGGTTTAGAAATCCCGTGTTTCGTCTTATTATGATAACAACTAGGTTCTTGGAAACGATTAAACTAGTGTGTTTAATCCGTTTTTTTACCATTGATAGTTTTAACAAAGAAATTTGCTAATTCTTGTAATATTGGTCATTCATTAGAACAAGTAAGGGAAAAATGAAATGTTGTTCAAATTTTTCATCTATTCTTGCTACATTTGAATTCTTTCTTTTAAGTTCAAATTTTGTCACTGTTTTGAATCTCGAGAAAGTACATGTTATCCTCCTTGCGAAATTCCAATGTGTGCAACAATGGAGAATAATTTTAAATGAAGACTCCTGAATTTTGAATTTAGGAGTCTTTTGTTTACATTCTAACTCATGAAATTGTTTGTTTTATGTTAATAAAGTGTCTTGATACAATTTTCATGATGAATGATTGAGTACTAAACTTTCATATGAGCAAGTATGTATCATGATTTTTTTTTGCTCTATAAACTAAGATTAGTTTATGAAGTTGAACTTGAAAATGGCTTGCATATGTAACATGTTGAATGGCCAAGTTTAGTTGCAAACTTAGTTTTCAAAGGAACAACATTATTATTAAATCATTGTGATACGTTTGAAAATTGCAAGGCTCAAGATCTACGTAAACCCTTTGTAGTTTAGGCGATTCTCGAAAGTAGCTCGAATGGCATGAATATCTCATTTTTTTTCTTGATATTGGAGCCCCCATGTGTTGGGTTATGCGCAGTCTTGCTATTTCACAAGTCTTGGAGCCACCAATTGGGGGTAAATTCTAATGACTTGCTATTGTTTAGGCCATTCATATGATATTGAGTTGGACCTGTATATGTATCCTATTTTTGTTTTAGAAATATTTAGGACTGTGATATGGCTTTCATATTTTAGTTAAAGTTATTTTCAAGAAAGCAAGTTAGTTTTTTTTTTGTTTATAGACCAAACACAATTGTGTTTAAGGTTTAGTAATCTTACCTAATGTCTAAACGTTTGAAAAGATCATTGCGGTGATCTTATTCTTCAAAATTGATTTAGAACATCAAGTTTTTTCTTTGTTCTTGTCAATCTTTGATTTTGGTCTTGTAGGTGGTTCGTTTACCATCCTTAGCCAATAAGCGAGAACAAGTTCGAGTCAAGAAGAAGTCGAATCTTAATTAACTCATTTTGGAAATATTTATGTATATACATGTGTTATCCAAACAGTTATTGAGAATCACTAAATTTATTTGTTTTGAGAAAACAAAAATTAAGAAAGGAAATTTTGAATACTATTTTTCTTAGAAACATGTTGTTTCGAATAAGAATTCAAAATTTGAAAAGGGATCCAATAATTATATTTTTTTCAAAACCGGACCCAAAATGGAAAGAAAATTCTAGCTCGTAATTGAGTGTGACTTTTTTGTCCAAGATTAATGAAGATAAGTTGTAATTTGCAACTTATTTCAACAAAGATATGAAAATGTGAGCAAACTTTCGTATATCTGATTTTGTTTATGTTTTTCTGCTTGTCATCATTATCATATTTTTTTAATTAAAAGTGAAGTTCTTTCAATTAAATAAGTACCGTAGTTTGAAAATGAATGTTTATCAAACTTAAGTTCGGTGAAGTGTTAAAATAATTTATAAAATCATTCGAATCACTTTCTAAAATATGGTCTCATTTTAAAATGAAAGTTAAGGTGAGACCTATATTTTTAATTTGAAGCCCCCAAGTGTAGACTTTAGGTGGCTTTTGGAATTCATGTATACATGTGCTAGGGGATGTTTCTCATGTTTATTTAAAGCCCCAAGACTTGTGTTTTTAATTTGTGGAATATTGCATATGTTTATCATAAATTGTTTGGTCAAGTAACATAATTAATTATCTTGGTCAAATAATAGGAAGTGGTATTCTTCCCTTTGTCATTTAAAGTTATTAAGATGGTTCGTAATAATCTTTGCATGACATTGATTTTGCAGCATAAATCGCGTGTTCAAATCTTTAAATAGAGAGAAGTGGGGATGTCCTGGCTTTTTAGCCCCCAGTTTGATGCAAAGGGCGAAAAATTATACTATTTTTGAGTATTTTAGATGCCAAATGGGAGGGATCATCCCGACTTACCCCCTTAAAAAAGAAATGAACAAAAAAACGGATTTGTACAAAAAGCAAGGGGAATCCAACTTTCCCATAGAAGAATAAAGAAAGACAATTAGACATGTTTTCGAAAAGCAAGGATTATTGACTTAATATTTGAATCATCATGATGACTTGGCAGTGAGGTATACGTGTAATAGTGATAACGATCATTTTTTTCATGTAGCGATCATGTTCAACCAATATTCCTTGCTTAGAGAAGATGGAGATATCCCATGTAGGCGGACATATTAGTTGCTCATGATAAGTGAGAAGACCAATGCTCTAGAGTTGTAAAAGACATCTAAAGTTGACGTCAAGGTTGTCGATATATCAAATCAATTTACTGTGTTAACTCTTTTTCTTTCTAGGCAATGTATATAGAATCTGAATTACCTTGATAATAAATAGCCCTATTATTAAAAGAAAATAAGATGATTGTGTTTTTTTTAAAAAAAAGTGATAGTCATCTCATTTTTCTATGGCAAAGGATATGGAAAACATCAAATTTAGTTTGATTCGATTGCTTTACTAACATGATGTAACCAAGCCAATGACTTTCAAATCATCCAAATCATTTGAATTTTTTTTATATGATCTTGTAATCATAACTCAACACTTCATGCATTTTATATATGGGCATGACTACTTAATAGTAGGTCCATATGTGCAAAGACCTAAGGTTGGCCATATTTTCATGGAATGATGATTTAGGTATATGGTTATGGTCTACCTCAAGGAGGGCCTTTCCAAGGTCGTAACGTGGCTAGGCTTGGGGTTATGAACAATGGACAGGCTTAAGTATACACCTAAAATCCCTTACTTTTGGTGCTTCTCAATTTTAAACCTTTCTTCTTTGTGTGGAAACTTCCTACAGTAGGTGCCTTTTCCTTGTCATATCTCCTTTTTTTTTTTTTGACAAGTTTTGTTTTGGGTTTAGAACGATTTTTTTTTCTTTTGCATTTAATCTCTCCTTTTGGGTTTAGACTAAATTTGTGTCCCCCTCTTATGTTTCGTTCCCCCAATTTCCTATTTGTATCTTTGCACCATTCCCATCCCAAGGTATGGAATTATGTAGGTTGAATAAATAAGCCTCAATTGACGAGGCTCAAAAGGGCTGCCAAAAAGATAGATTTTCTCTAAGGTTAAGAACATGGGATTATATTTATGGAGTTCCAAGTTGCCGCCTATGTTGATGAAATCATCATATCCTTTTTTTGTGGGCCTAAGATGAGCCTCTTTTCATTCAATACATCTTGTAAGCCTAAGCTCATCAAGATTCTTAAAGTGTTGAGTATGTATGCCTTTTGATATTGCTTGTTTATGGATCCATTTTATTTAATTCAAGTCAATAAAAATAAAGAGATTGAAAAGAGAACAAGATAGACGTACTTGAAAATATATTTTTTATTCATTAATTAATGAGAGTACAAAATAAGTATATTCGACAGCATGAATCCCTTAGTCTATCATAAAACAAAGTAAATAAACAAAACAAGACCTAGGGTGCTACATCTTGAATTGTTGACAACTTCTTGAGATTGCGTCTTCGAGCTTTGTCCGTTTCCGACGTAGGTGAGATCCTCTCTAAAAATCAAGTCCATCTATATGATTCATGGTTTCATTTATCAAGCCCCTTTCAATTAATATTCCCATAGTATAGACTTTTTGAAATGTGTCTAAACCAAGGTATTGTAAATGGCACTTGTATGGTGGAGACATATTGTCTATGAACTTTGGGACAAGTTCATGATCCGGAGGTATTTGTGGAATAAGAGCAACCTTTGATCGCCACCTAGAAAAGAAGTCAATGAAGCCTTCTTCTTCCCCTTGGTTAAGCAATTCGAGATCGCGCGAGGTAGTTGTAAGCTCGATGTTATCTCCATATTGGGTTAAAAACGCTTTTACAACGTCACTCCAAGTGGAAGTTTGTTTTGCATCGAGGTTATAAAACCATGATCGAGCATTTGGTTCCAATGAAAGAGAAAAAGTACATGCATATAGGCTTGGCTCAACCCCTTTCAATGCCATAATTCCAATAAAGCTCATTAAGTGATTCCTAGGATTGTCAGTAACCTTAAAGGTTGGCAAATCCGTAGTCAAGAACTTTTCTGGGAGAGTCTTGCCATTAGGTTGTGGTGCAAGCTCATAGTTGAAGTACTTATTCCTTGAGTTAGCTCGAAGGACAAGTTTCTCCAAGGCCTCTACTCTTTCGGCTCTTGCTTTTTTTTGTAGAATGTTTTCTTTTTCTTTTTTAGATTTTATTTTAGCCTTTTCTGCTTTTTTATGAGCCTTCATTTGGGCTTCTTCTTCTCTTAGGGCCTTTAGGTTTTGGCGTTCTTTTCTAAGTTCTCCAATGCAGCTTTGTCACCCATGATTGGACTAGTATGCGAATGTGGAAGATGATCTTGAAATTTGTATCACGAGAAATTGTGCGCGTTCACTTAAACCTTTTCTGCCAAGCATTCAAACAATGAACCAAAGTCAAAATGGTTGTTTTATTTCCTTTTTACAAATTCACATTAAGCAAGTTTGTTGATAAAGAATGTCAAAAAATTCACGAACAATCATTAATGGATCGCGAAATGTCATGATTTGTGTTGACTTCAACAAGGTAATCATCTAAGGATTTTACTTCAAATGAATTGTTTCCGAAAAAGCTAGAAGAGAAAGAGAAGAAAGTTGGATTGAAAGTGCGCATCAAATTTTTAGAAATGTTAATCGAACCGAACACACTGCTTAAAATGATCAAATATACTATATTATTTGTTGATAATTTAGATTACAATAGAGATCAATATCGTTTTTTTTTAGTTATGATTCTTATATTGCTTAACTTGATAATATTTTACTATTTGCTTAAAAAGAATGATGGCCTCCGAATGTAAAATCCAAGAAATAATTAAATCATTTTCTCGGTTTTATCATTCATTATTTTCTCTTTTTATTTTTGAGAATAACATATTTTTTTATTTCATACTCTCTTTGATATTTTATTATTTTTAAGAAAGACATTTCTTTTTTTTTTTCGTTCTATTTCTTTTTTTTTTTTGTTAGGAAATCATCCCAAGTAAAGTTCTCGGGATTTTCTTTATAAACCATAGAAGAGGTAAATAAATTATACTCTTAAATCAAGGTTGGCCAATTATAACTTAAAAAAAATGATGAACACGAAAATAGGCACATTTTAAGATTAAATATTTTGATGACGTCCTATTAAGAGATGCGAACTTCTAATGACGAACCTCATGAGAAGTGGTTCGTCATTAGCTTGATTATAAAGTACGTAAACGAATCACCATAATCAAAAATAGTATCGCGCGCAATTTTCCGTCTTGCGCTAAGGTGGAAAGTGCAACTTCAAGAGTAGCATCTGCCACATTGTAGGGAATAATTTCAAGCCTTTAAATCCCACTAGCTCGAACCCCACTGTGATCATAAACTAAAGTACGGTGGCGTCCAAAAGGGAAGAAGATAGAGCAAAAGAGTCGCCAACAAGTTTTTAAGGAACTTGTAAACCGTTCATAGGATGAAGGTTACACCCCTTAACGATCCAAGAGATCGTCAACTCCATAAGGTCATGAACCAAATAAGGGTTCAGGGATGATGGTACAAATCCAACCGAAAAGAGATTGAACCTGCCCTAATAATAGGCCTCTACTTTATTCTGATCGTATTCATGTGCGCTTTCTGATTAACATACAATCAATTAGATTAACCCTAAACCTGTTTATCTGTGTTGGTTGAATATTAATGCACAAATAAACTATTATTGGCGATCACTTGAATTTTTAATCACAATTAACCTAAAAAGATTATTAATATCTTATTAAGCGTGGTTGCAAATACCAATTCCCTTTAACATGCAATAAAAGGTGATCAAGCGATAAATAATACTAATATGCATATCAAGCAACATAATAAATAATCAATAATTAATCATAATCATAAATATTAGGAAGAACATAGGAAGCATCATACTTTTAATCATACTTAATATTAAAGATACCCTAGACATGATACTAGGAATCATAAATAACAATCTAAGCATGATATCTACATCATGAAATCAATTAAACCATTAAAGTACTTACTTGGATGCCTCGTACCTCTTTCTAATTACAAAATACACACGTTAGTAACTTTAAGGAAAATAATAATCAAAACAATTAAATTAAATAATTGAAAGAAAGATTTGGGACCAAACCCTGAGAAATTAAAACCTTTCACGTCTAGGGCGAAGGCAACTTCGAATATGGATAGGCGTATCAAGATCTTGTGAATGCGGAATTTTGTATGAAAAAATAAGGTTTAGAACAGAATGAATGAATGATGTAGATAAAGAGAGTTGATGAAAACTTAAGAATAAAGAGAATTGGTGAATAATAAAGTGATTGTTGATGATGACTTAAGAATAAGGAGAATTCGTGTACGATAGATGTAGATGATGAATGAAAACGGAGTTTTTGATACGATATTTATAGAGAAAACCATCCAAAAAAGATAATTTATCAAAACAGAGTCTGAAGATCACAAAACTAATTTGGCGCCAGCCCTGGCTCATTGGCGCCAGGACCAGTGGCTAGCGCCTGGCGCCAATGGCTGGCGTCTGGCGCCAATCCTGATTCCAGGCGCCAAGGCCTGGGGTTGGACGCCAAATTGGATTTCAACGCGTTTTCGAAAATCTGATAAATTTCCCGTACTGGAAGATAAAATAATATAATTTCAGTCGAAAATGCTATTTGATCTTGATTAAAACTCTGAAGAATCCTAATTGAATTAAGAATGATAAGACCTTCTAGAATGTCCTAGAAGAACAAAACCATTCCTAATTAAATTATGAATGATAAATCATATTAGGCCCTCCCCTAGATCATTGGGCCGTACTTAAAACTTAAACCGGGCCCAGTTTAGCAAATTGGCCATAAATTCCTCAATATTCATCGGAATTGGGTTTATAATATATCGTTGGAAAGGTCTTTGCAAGCCCCATCCAACTACACCACTATTCGACCCATATCATGGACCAACCAAACTGGATTGGCTGTTTTCTTAAAATAAAGTTTTCAAAAACAAAAAGAAAAGAAATAACACTTCCGCAACACCGGACCTTTCCACACTTTTGTTTCATTCGATTATGATTCGACGTGAAAGGCACTCATCACTGGGTTTGGTTTTGGGGAGACACAAATGGGTGTCTACACACATGCGTTTTTTTTTTCGAAAACGCGAAAGGAACGGTTAAAAACAATATTTTCTTTTTTTTGTGCAAAAACGCAAAAGGAACGATAAAAAAAAACATTTTTTTCGAATTTATATTTTTTTGAAACAAAAAACAAAAACAACGATCAAAGTAAAGCTAACTAAGTTAGACAACGTTGTTTGCCAAAGAAATATTTTTAGCACCTACTTAACGATTAACCTTGAAATGGTAGTATCGTTTTCTCCTTATGATATTGCTCGTAACGAGTCAAAGTAAACGTTGAACAGTGGGCCCGTGCATGAAACGGAGTCGCGCGGTGGTGCCGCGCGCAACTTTGACAGTTGCACGTGCCACCTGATAGGTTTGACATTTTTTTTTTTGGTCAAAGCATAATGTTTGCGAATTTTTATTACATCTCTAGGTAACAAGTTGGAATTAGTTAGATTAGACACGAAGCACATATTCATGTAGTCACATAAGCACATAAAAAGAACCGTCAAAGCATACAATGCCATTCTAAGGTCAAGGCTTGGGTGTCCAAGGGTACCATATCTTAAGAAACGATGCACAAATCAATCACTCAACGTGTTGACTTATGACATCGCCCTCTCAACATTTTGTTGACGATATGGGTGGGATGATTGTTATTGATTTTGGGATAGAAGCCTAGTGTAGGCAACCCCTAGTCAATTAGCCAATCCCCAATGATTAAACTGTGCTATGATTATGCATGACGCAATGTTGCTTGTTTAATTTTTACTTTTGTGAAAAGGAAGATATTATGTGTTCGAGTCTCGCTCTCTAACTAGACATTATCCAAGTTAGTTCTCGTTACAATCAATAGGCAACCTAGTGTTGGAATCCTTGAACCATAACTACGAACTAATCTTGTAACCTCTAAATCCCTAGTGGAGTCGCCACTATAGGGAGGGTGATCCCATCGTAAGGGGTACTCTCCTTAAATGCACTTGTATACTTAAAAGCCTAGGACTTTACACTTGTTAAGGTGTAGTAGGATTTGAATTCCTGATTGTTTGGGGGACCTTGAATTAGAATTGATTCTATCATCACGCTTTTTTATAAGAAACAAGTAGGAGTCGCCAATGAGTTATAGAAAAAACTCATAAACCTCGTTCATGCCTTTTTTCCATGTGGAGTTCATGGAATAATTAGCACAAATCATAATTTTACCCATGCCAAATTAGTCTATTAACCAGAAATGCGTTCGGGAGCGAGGGTACTAAGATAACGTTCCTTTTAGAGGGGATTCGTCATCCTAGCCCTTGTACGCCTTCTACTAGCTCTTCCTTTTTCACAATTTCATAACCAAACAATATATGCAACGCGATACCGAAGACTATGTTAGTTGGTTTTATTTACAAGCATTAATTCACGTAGGAATTACATTGCAAAAGTCGTTATTCTTATTTAATAATATTCGTGAAAGAACAATAAATAAACAAGATTCTCCTTAGCTTAAGTGATCAACCAACAATTATTTAATTCAATTCTAGTCTTTATTCAACGCAAGATACTATGTGGAATTGATTGAATAATTATTTAAAAAGTGATCAAACAACACTAATTAATTAATTAATTAAAGTCCTTTTAAACAAGAAAAATAAAGGTGATTTAACTAAGTGCTCGGGAATTTACCACTTCTCTTTGCTAGATCTCCGTTTAGAACACTTATGGACACCTTATTGTTGGGGAATCTCCACTGTAGTAATAAAGTATCGAAAGGGTGAGTGTTTAGGACAAGAGGGCTAGGTTACACAAGCTCACAAGTTATTTCTGCAGAGTGTTAGGTTAATTTCTGTCTGTTGAAGCCTCGGTTTAAGCCCGTATTTATAGAGAAGGATTAGGTTTAGGGTTTCGAGCAATCTGCCGCAGCAAGTGTCGCGCGCAACAGATTAAGTTGCGCGTGGCAACCCAGCGCAAGTTATTGAGCTGCGCTGCTATGTGCAGCACAACTATTGGTCTTGCGCACGACTTTATGTTAAGATTCGATTTTATATTTTCCGTATAATTTCCGAATAATTACAAATCTTCCGCAGTGCACAAAGTTGCGCAGGGTGTCGCGCGTAACTGAAATAGTTGCGCGCGTCAGCCCTGCGCGATTTTGTGAGATGCGCGCGGCTTTTTTCTGCGGCAGCGCTAAGTTTTAACCTAAGCGCTCCTAAATCCGTCATTATTAAGGTTTAAGCATGAGCTTTAGCCTAATTATGATCAGGTTTAGTTAATTGGACCTTTGTTTTGGTTTTTTCTTTAATTTGGGATAGTCTTTTGTGTTTTGTGGCTTAACTAGTTATCCATAAGTATTCTTCACTTTGATCCAACATGAAGATGCTTTATTTATCGTCATTGCACTTCCTGTCGGGATAGGAGGCCAAAAGTAGATGTCTACAACTATAAAATCACCTGAAACATTAAGAAAAACACAAACGAAGCTTAATAGAGCACAAAACAAACAACTTATACATTTGCATCCTAAAAAGCAACAAAAAGACTTAAAAAGCTACTACAAACTTAACATAAACATGCCTATAAATCCTATATGAATGTGATTTATCAAATTTCCCCAAGCTAAACCGTTGCTTTTCCCCAAGCAACACTAGACTCAAGACGGAGAGACTAGACATATAAGACATCCAGGGAACCAGAATAAGACAGACTTGACTCTAGAGCAAACAATCAAACCAAAGTTATTAAGACCAAAATCTAGCTCGGATATAGATAGAACCACTCAACATCACGATCCACAATTGAAACCAAACTTGGCCACAAACGATTTCCCAATCAAGCTAGTCTTCGCTGCACACCTTGTAGTATATGAATATTTTATGCAACAAAAGGTAACTTGACGATAGCAAGAAATAACGTTCACTCAATCACAAAACACACATGCTGATCAAAAGGACTTTATAAGCTTGTAATGGGGCTAAGGAAAAGGGGTAGGATAATTTTAGGAAAATGTAAGCGAGTAGCCAACTTAGGGAGAAATAACATAAACACGATCAAATAATGATCTAAACTTCAGCTCGTTCTAGCTCCAATTGACATCACCAACTTTCTCCAAAACATTATAAAGAACTAAGAGTGAAATCAACTATACATCGTCATGAATAATCTTTTTCTTTCTTTGCCTTTTTCTTTCAATTCTTCGGCTTTTTCAACGAGTACATATAAACAAGCTTTTTATTCTTTTTTTTCTTTCTTTTTTCAAGTAACACTTCTCAACTATAAATACACCTTTTTTCAACCTTTATTCCACCATGTTTTGCATAAATTGAAGCTTGACACACAAACAACAACACCACATCAATAAGCTCCCCAAGCTAGCTAGACTTGGGAATAATAATCAATGGGGCTAAAGAGGCTTGTAATGTAGCTAAATATCAATGAATGGGCAAGGAAATAACATAGGTGAGCAAAGGGAACAATTTTATCTAAATATCATCTGAAGGTTACCTAAAGAACATGGCCTTTATCATATGCGGCATGTGTGAATCATAATCAAATTAATAATAAATTTCAAGCCAAAATCATTTAAATAACAAATTACATCAATCACACAAACACAGAGTAAGGTGACCTAACAAGAGAATTGGCTAGCTATACTTGATATGGGACAACCAATCTTCCACAAGCCATTCAATTGATTTACACAGTGTCAAGAAGTTAGCAATGTATAGCATAGACCGACTGAATTTTAGAATTATAACTAAGATCAAAAGAAGCTCAAGAGAGTCAAATCAAATCCGCACATGGTTCGAAGTCAAAAATATGAAAAATAGACACAAGTATGTGTAAGGAGGGTGATCCCATCGTAAGGGGTGCTCTCCTTAGATGCCCTTGGCCGCTTAAAAGCCTAGGACTTTACACTTGTTAAAGTGTAGAAGGATTTGAATTCTTGACTGTTTGGGGGACCTTGAATTAGAATTTATTCTATATCACGCTTTTTTATAAGAAACAAGTAGGAGTCGCCAAAGAGTTTTTGGAAAAACTCATAAACCTCGTTCATGCCTTTCTTCCATAAAACTATGTTAGTTGATTATATTTACAAGCATTAATTCACGTAGGAATTACATTACAAAAGCTGTTATTCTTATTTAATAATATTCGTGAAAGAACAATAAATAAACAAGATTCGCCTTGGCTTAAGTGAACAACTAACAATTATTTAATTCAATTCTAGTCTTTATTTAACGCAAGATACTATGTGGAATTGATTAATTAATTATGTTAAAAGTGATCAAATAACACTAATTAAAGTCCTTTTAAACAAGAAAAATAAAGGTGATTTAACTAAGTGCTCGGGAATTTACCACTTCTCTTTGCTAGATCTCCGTTTAGAACACTAATGGACACCTTCTTGTTAGGGATCCTCCACCGTAGTAACAAAGTATCGAAAGGGTGAGTGTTTAGGACAAGAGGGCTAGGTTTCACAAGTTATTTCGCCAAAGTTTTAAGTTAATTTCTGTCTGTTGAAGCCTCAGTTTAAGCTCTTATTTATAAAGAAGGATTAGGTTTAGGGTTTTGAGCGTTCTGCCGCAACATGTGTCGCGCGCAACAGATGAAGTTGTGCGCATTAACCCAACGCATGTTATATAGTTGCAATGCTATGTGCAGCGCAACTATAAATCTTGCGCGCGGCTTTATGGTAAGATTCGATTTTATATTTTCCGTATATTTCCGAATAATTACAAATCTTCAGCGGCGCAACTCTGGAAGTTGCGTTGGGTGTCGCGCGCAACTGAAATAGTTGTGCGCTGAAGCCCAGCGCGACTTTGTGAGATGCGCACAGCTTGAACTGCGACAGCACTAAGTTTTAACCTAGGCGCTCCTAAATTCGTCATTATTACGGTTTAAGCACGGGCGTAACCCTAATTATAATCGGGTTTAGTCAATTGGACCTTTATTTTGGCTTTTCTTTAATTTGGGCTAGTCTTTTGTGTTTTGTGGCTTAACCAGCTATCCATAAGTATTCTTCACTTTAATCCAACATGAAGATGGCTTTATTTATCATTATTGTACTTCATGTCGGGACATGAGGCCAAAAGTAGATGTCTACAATTAGCCCCCACTTTGATCGAGTCTAGAATAGACGATGATCAAAGTAGTCAAGGAAATAGATATAAGACTCATTCTGCGAAGTTCTCTAAGGATAGAGAATCTTTCAGTAATGTTTAAGAATGTCAAAACAATCCTTGGTTCGTTAAGTTTTTAAAACAAGTAGCTATTAAGGCTAGAAAACGTCCTTCCTAGTCTTAACGCGCTAAAGAATCTAAATTCATCCTTTGCAATTGTAGAACTCTCTTACAAGTAAAAGTATTCTGGGTGATATCAGGTCATGAGAAGAAATCGGTTTTAAAAGAATAAAAGGGAGGATTTCCTCTCAATCGTGTCATCGTTGGTCTAAAGTCCCTCGATATGTAATTGAAACTTTAGCCTGACTTTTACAAAGTAAAAGATGAAAAAGGGGTTTTCGGTATTCAAGTCGAAATGGTCCGGTATTCGAGCCGGACGTCCACAAGATAGAAATACATGTCTTAGGACTGGAGGCATATATCCAAATTCAGTGAGAGGGAAGAAAGTCAACAACTCTCTCATTAGTTTTGTCCACAAGATGAGTACACGTGTCTCAAAACTGGGGGCACGTGACTACATAGGAACGACATCGTCTCGTCGCTTCTTTATACAAGGGGTGGATTCAACACCCTAACTGTCCGGTAAGTTAGTAAGCGCACTAACTACCGTATTTTCTCCCATCCAAGAAGTGCCCATTCTCTACCGTATTTGCTGCATGAAAACGCTTTCCTTTTTGCTTCGGGCGTGAAAAAAGAAGAAAACCCAGACATTTGTAACATCAGTAGAGTAAAATGACAAACTTGTCTATGGGTGCTCTTACGTAAAGCACCACCACGGAACGTCTTAAGGCACTCTTATGAAAAACGTTCAAAACATATGCTTGGGGAAGGCACAAAGCACAGAGTGCATGCAATATGATGCAAAAAACTAACAAAAAAGAAAACAAACTACAATATGCAAAGCAATTTAAAAAGATTTTGATAATTTGCCCGCCATTACGTCTAATAACGAGCAAAAACCGTTCAAATGATCAAACAAATCAAAATCAAAATCCCTGTCTTTTAGTGACCAGTATCTGCACGCAACTTTGAAGGTCGCGCTGGCCAGGCACGTGCATCGTTTTGAGTTGCGTTGTCACGCGCAACAGATTCAGTTGTGCACGACATTTATGTCAGTCAAGTGAAAATCGCAAAACGCGATTTATCACTTCCCTCTTTCTCCTTCCTTCGCCATTTTCGACTCTTTCTCTCTCTAGGAAGCTCGGTTTTTTCGTTTTTCGAAGCTAAAGGAAGTAAATCTTCTCCCTTATTCATATTTAGCTCAATTCATTCATTCTTAGCTGAATTTGGGCGATTTTCAAACCGTTAAACTCAAAAATTTTGAATTTGGAGGTTTTTAATTCGACTTGTGTAGACACCCATTTATGTCTCCCCAAAACTAAACCTAGTGATGAGTACCTTTCGCGTCATAATCGAATGAAGTGAAAGTGTGGAAAGTCTAGTGTTGCGGATAGTTTTAATTTCTTTTCTCTTCTCTTTGTTTTTGAAAACCTATTTTAAGAAAACAGCCAATCCAGTTTAGTTTGGTCCATTGCAAGGGTCCAATAATGGTGTAGTTGAATGGGGTTTGAAAAGAGCTTTCCAACGATATATTATAGGCCCAATTCCTATGAATAATGAGGAAGTTATGGCCAAATTACTAAACTGGGCCACATTTGATACTTATATGCGGCCCAATGATCTACAGGAGGGCCTAATATGGATTTATCATTCCTAATGCAATTAGAATTGATTTTAGTTTTCTAGATTCTTCTAGAAGGTTCTTTTCATTCCTAATTCAATTGGCATTAATAAATTGACTTTGGTTGACTTTTTAGAGTTTTAATCAGAATAAAAGAGTGTTTTTAAGGAAAATACAGTTTTGCCCCTCTGTACGGCTAAATTTTATCTAAATTAAGAAAACGCGTTTAATTAATAATTAGCGCCTGACGACAGACATTAGCGCCTGGCGCTAATGCTTGGCACCTGGCGCTAGCTTTAGCGCCCGACACGAACGTTCAGCGCCTGACGCTAATATGTTCTATCCTCATCGAAACTCTGATTTGTTGTTTTATCCGTTTGGCTGATTTTCTCTATAAATAGCATCATAAAACCTCCGTTTTTAATCACGAATTATCATCATTTCTCTCTAATTCTCAAATATTCTCTAGTTTTCTTATTCTCTCTTGTTTTAAGAATTCTTTTCTTTCCTATACAAAATTCCGCATTCACAAGACCAAGAAACACCTAGCATAATTCGAAGTTGTCTTCGCCCTAGACGTGAAAGATTTTAATTTCTGAAGGTTGGGTCCCAAATCTCTCTTTCAATTCTTTAATTTAATTGTTTTGATTTTATATTTTCCTTGAAGTTACTAACGTGTGTATTTTATTATTAGAAAGAGATATGAGGCATCCAAACAAGTGCTTTAATTGATTTATTGATATTGTGATATTGAAATCATGTCTAGGTTGTTATTATGATTTCTAGTATCATGTTAGGGTGTTTTGATCTTCCTAGTATCATGTTTAGGGTAACAACTAAAAATTCCTAATATCAAGTATGATTAAAAGTATGCTTCCTATTTTCTCCTAATATTCATGTTAGTATCATGTTAGGGCTAAAGTTTTGATCTTTGTTGTTTAGTGACATGCTAGGATTTGTTATTAATCTTGTTAGTATCATGCCTAAGATCTTGCTATTATTATGCTTTAACATGATTATGATGATTATAATTGTTTTTTTGATTATTATTTTGTTGCTTGATGATATATATTTATTGTTATTACTTGATCACACCTTTTATGCATGTTTAAAGGGAATTGTTACTTGTAATCACGCTTAATGTGATAATTAATAATCTTATTTAGGTTAATTTGATTATAATTCAAGTGATCGCCAATAATAGTTTTATTTGTGCATTAATATTCAACCAACATAGATAAACAGGTTTAGGGTTAACCTATTGATTGCATGTTAGTCAGAAAGCGCACATGAATACGATCAGAATAAAATAGAGGCCTATTATTAGGGCAGGTTAAATCTCTTTTAGGTTGGATTTGTACCTTCATCCCCGAACTACCAATCATGGTTCCATACCTATTGGAGTTGACGATCTCCTGGATCGTTAAGGGGTGTAACCTTCACCCTGTGAACGGTTTACAAGTTCCTAAAACTTATTGGCGACTCTTTTGCTTTATCTTCTTTCCCTTCGGACACCACCGTACTTTAGTGTTTGATCACAGTGGGGTTCAAGCTATGGATAATGCTTGAGATATTCCCTACAGTTTTTGGCGACTCCACTGGGGAGGATTTCTATTTTAATTCCTAAAATTTATTTCGATAATGATTTAGAATGAGTGGATGAGACTCGAAAAGTTCTAAGTATTTCATGTGCGTAATTTTGATTAACATTATTGTCATATGCATAAAAAAGATCTCATTGGAAAGACCATTCGTAATGAGTTAAAACATAGGATTTTTACACGTAGGAAATTAGAGGAATATCTTTCACAACTAGGATCAAAATAATGCTGCGCGAAACTGGAATATTTTATCGAGCACAGAAAGTTGCTGAGGCATGTAGGAACTAGCGTTAGCGAACAAAGTCTAGCGCCATTTATTTGACGTTAGCGCTAGGCAATCACTACTACAAAAATGGCCAAAGAGACCCGTTGAAATTGGCCAAAGAGACTGCCTTGGAGGCGGTCTCTAGCGTAGTGGTCTCTTTGGCAAAGAGACTGCTTTATTAAAAGCGGTCTCTAGAATGATAAAGCTAAGACCGCCTCTTTAAGATAAGCGGTCTCAATTTTGAGGAAATTAAGACTGTCTTTATAAGAAAAGCAGTCTCTATATTTTCATAATAGAGAGACCGCCTATCTTACTTAAGCAGTCTCATTTTTTAGAAAAGCTAAGTGAGACTACTTTTTAACTTAACGGGTCTCTTTGGTCACATTATAAATAAAAAAAATAGCTTAATAGATTTTTATAATTACAATTCATCAATATTAACTTCTTTAATTTTATTCATATTTTTCATGATTTCATAATTAAATACAAAGGAGAAAAATAATTGATATCATTGAAAATTCAATACATAAAAATAAAAAAATAAAAATTCTGTGAATGATGACTTTTTTATTGACAAAACAACAAAAGGATGTGAACACTCCTAATCCTGCTTATTCCTCTTTAGAAGATCAAGCAGAGTAAGGCAATCAGACCACAACTCCATGTTGCGACAACCCAGCATGCAACCGCTTATGCTTCGCTGAAGCTTCCCACTCTATCAAACGATTTGCCTCCTACAACCATAGACATAGATATGTGAAAAAAAAAGAATAATTTAAAAGCAGATATTATTATCCAGAAATAAATCAGAACAATTTTAAAGGAATGGAAAAAAAAGGAAAAAAACAAAAATTTAAAAATGAAGATACAAAATAAAAGAGCTTGTTTACAATTAAATTTTTTTTAAATTATTTTAATTAACTAATGAATTACGATATCTAAAATAAAATTTGTTAAACATGATGAATGAACGACACAAAATCAAAGAAAGAAAAATAAGGATTTTTTAGAAAATAACACCACAAATTTTCACAGATTTTGCTTATAACACCACATTATCTCAATTTTGTATTATAACACCACAAAAAGACTAAAAAAATTGATTTCACCACCAACTAACGGATTTTTGGATGGAATCCGTTAGTGGGACCCGTTATGGAAACATGTCAATACAACATTGGTTTTTAAAAAATAAAAAAGATTTTTTTTTTAAAAAGAAAAAAAGAAAAAAGCCTTAAAATCTAACCCAGCCACCAGCCCACCACCGACAGCCTTGACCCCACCACCACCACTGCCACTGCCGGCATCCCAACCTCGGCCGCCGCGCCTACACACCACCCTATCCCAACCACGTACTTGCTCCACCTACCCCCGCCACCACCGCGCGTAAAACCACCCCCATTTCCCCACCTTTGAAACGGTCAAATCGACCCCCATTTCTATGATTCTGAGCTTCGAAGAGGAGATTACAAAGTTCAGAATCTCGCTCTTCGCCGGAGAATATCGTCGATTTAGCCACTCTAATTCTCAATCGCGAACACCATAGCGTGCCCTGCTCTTGTATTTTCTCTGGTTACGCCGGTTGCGAGCTCACGGCTAGTGGCTGGTTTTCTAGGAGGGATGAACGGTTAAGGGGTATTCGAGGAGGGAGAAGGGGTGAACGCGCTTACATATGGTGGCTGGTCGCTCGGTTTCTCCAGTGTCGGGGAGGAAAACGCTCGGTTTCGCCGATCAAGGTGGGGGGAAAGGTGGTGTTCGGTTGGAGTTGTGTTGTCGGCGATAGGTGGTGCGGCGGTGGGCTGGCTGAATTAGTGTTGAGGTTTTTTTTTTAACTAATCAACGAGTGCCACATGTACTTGGTGGGTCCCACTAACGGATTTCATCCAAAAATCTGTTAATAGGTGGTGAAATCAAATTTTTTGGTTTTTTGGTGGTGTTATAGTAAAAATTTGAGATAATATGGTGTTATAAGCAAAATTTGTGAAAATTTGTGGTGTTATTTTCTAAAAAATCCAAAAAATAAACTAATTTCAAAAACAAGCTAAAGAACAACTCGTCTAGAAAATTAAATCTCTAAAAGAATTTAAAAAAACAAAAATAAAGTATACTAGAACTTAAACATAAAGAGCAGAAATCAAAATTGAAAATGATAATAGAAATAGAAAATCAAATTCGAACTTAATAATGACGAAAAATAGCAGATCTGACTCCATACGAAAGAAAGTGAGGAATTATAACAAAAAATACTAGATCGGACTATGATAGAAGTTTTCAGAACAAAATTTTCATAAAAAAAATGGCAAAAATTGGTTTTAAAATGAAAACATTAACAAGCAAAATAAACAAAAAATCTATTACAATGGTTAAACGAAAAATCGGACAAATTTTTGATTTTTTAACAAAAAATAAAGATGTTAAAAAGCAATTATTATAAGAAATTAAAATTTTTAATTAAGAAAAAATGGAAAAAAAAATAAACATCAACACTTAAATCACCGTGGCAATAGATCTTGGAACATTGACATAATTAAGTGAAGTGAATTTCTTGAAATTAAGAAGACAGAGATGAGAGGAGGGAGAAGAGAGAGAAAGAAAAGAAGAGATGAAATGAGAAAGTGAAGAGACGGAGAACAAGCTAAGAGAGAGAAAGTGAAGTGATTCTAGAGTTTGAGACTTAGGATTATAGGCTGATGGCTGTGGCCTACATGGCCATTTAAGAGAATCAATTCGAGAGACCTGTTCTTTAGAATGACGGGTCTCTCTTATTTCTCAAATTTTAAATAAAAAAATTCGAGAGACCGGTTATTTCAAAGGACTGGTTTCTTGGATATTTGCTGTGACCTGTCATTTAAAAGAACGGGTCTCTCTATATTCCTTGATTTTTTAAAAAAATCACAGGAGACCTGTTTTCTTAAATGATGGGTCTATGTGATATTTCGAGAGACCTGTCATTTAAGATAATGAGTCTCTCCTTTGTAAGAGACCCGTTATGTACTTAACCAATATCTTATTTCGGGTCTCTTTGACCATTTTTGTAGTAGTGGATAGCTTCTGTTTCTAGGCGCTAAAGCCAAATTGTGGTGCTGGCCTCTGTTTACTGACGCCAAGTTCTTCCATATTGAGCTAGAAATATGCGTTCTAATTTCGACCAGTTTTAAGCATTGTTTGCTCGATCCTACTTCCTGATTGAGTTTTTCTCACTTTTCTGAAACCCATATGTGTTCTACATATGGACATAACCCTCTGGGAATTCAAGCTCCATCTACTTGATTGAACTCTCTGAGCAACAAAGGGTACATCCGAGAATGTTGAATTCACCAAATCATGGAAGCGAGTTTTTCTAAACTCGCGGTGTCCCATCCAATCGCGCCAACCCTTCACGGTTAGGCTTCCGCACGGTGCATCCGGACAATTAACCATGGAACCTTTATTGACTAACCCATATCCTGAACTTTAGAGAACTAGAGCCATGGTTAGGTTGCAAACTCATTGCATCATGTTATGCCTACTTGACTAATTGTGCATTATTGGTTGTGCATCTTCTATGTGTTTTTCCTAACCATTTGTTTGACTTGTGTTAAGATTAGATAAACTGATTTATGACTAAAAGAACTTTGCCTAATTAGTTAATTAAGCAATTTGAGTAATTCAAGTCTAATAATTTAATCAGAGTTAACTTAGTACGACTTTAGGCATACCCTGTAGAGTAATAATACCGAAAGTAGTTCCAGATCGACGTTCCAACAATGGCGCCAAGATTAAAACTGCAATGCCACTCTGTGGAGCGTAGCGCCTGGCGACAGTCCTGCAGTCTGGCGCTACACTGCAAAGAGAGGCGCAGTCCTGTCGTTTTGGCGACAGTTCGGTTTGTTGCTCGAGTCATCACCTTATGTCTAATTGAACATTTTTCTAGTCAATTCAGTTAATTTTTACTGGTAATAATACCTTATCAAGTCATTAATCGAGTCTAAGCACTAAGTCCCATGCTCTTACACAAGAGTCAAAGCAAGTCACTTACACTCACCATATAAAGCACACACTAATGCACACTCTGACCATGTCTAAGGGAGTCTTCTATGCGCGTATTTTCCGTCATTTTTTTAGTTGGGTAAGTCGGATATTAATCCTCCAATTAACCACTTGTTTGAACCTTGTACTTAACTCCCAAAAATGTATACCTTATTTTTGCAAAAAATATGCACCCTATTTTTGCTTTTTTCTTTTTCAAAATCGTAAAGTCAAAGTCAATTTGAGTCAAGTCATTAAAACAAAAATGGTTTAATTTACAGCGCGTGGTCAAGAAAGGAAGGGCGTTTGATCAAAGACAACCTTTTTATTCAAGTCCATATTTTTGACAAACCGATCGCTCGTAAAAGGAAAACTAAGACAATAATGGCAACTCAAGAGGAAGTTAATGAGCTCACGAACCAATTAATTACTGTGACTGAGGCGTACTCCTAGTATCTATAAGTTTCAAGGAATTAGCTCACAAGGGGTCTCGGTGGACAAGGATCTTCTTCCACAGAAGTTAAATGTCAACGATATCCCGAAATTCAAAGCGACGGACAACCCTTACTTTCACCTAAGTGCCTTTGAAATAATAATGAGCATTAAGGGTATTGACAAGAAGGTGTTTCCCTCTTTGTTCTCTCTATTTCTTGAAACCGTTTGCCAACAATGGTTCTTTTCACTTGAGAAAGAAAGAACCTCTACTTGAGAGTCTATAGTAAACGCTTTCATTGATAGATACAAGTGCAACATTCAAGTTGAAACTGACTATAGGGAACTTGAAATCCTCAAACAGAAGGAGAATGAAGGTTTCACCTCTTTCTTCAACAAATGGAGAGAAACCTCTGTTAAGATGATTGAGGTACCAAGTGAAAAAAATCTGTGAGGTTGTTCATCAAAAACCTTCAAGAGAAGTACTCCTAGTATCTCAAATACCAGAATAATCTCCATACCTTCAAGGCCGTCTACGACATTGGAATTAATATTAAAGACGACCTGACTAAGCTGAAAGCTGCTACTAGTAACTCCAACAGTGGTAGGAAAGGCAAGAAGAACGACAATCCTTCTTCTTCCAAAACCACCCACTGAAACAAAGTTTGTACCTTTAACCTAAGTGAAGTCCTTGCTATGAATAATCACGGACAAAAGAAACCATTTAAGAGGAACTTTACTCCTATAGATATGAGTTATGACACCGCATTTGACCGATTAAATGCAAAAGGTCTTAAAACTCCTATTGGACCATTTGGGGACCCACCGGTAGAGAAAAGGACAGTTAACTAGAACCCCAATGCACATTACCAGTATCACCAAGGTAGGGGCCATCTTACCGAAAATTGTTGGAAGCTTAAGGAAGCTATCCAAGATTTAGTTGACAACAACAAACTGCCATTGCCTCCTGCCAGTAAGAAACCGAGCATTGACAATGCACCTCTCGCTCACTCCTTAGCTATCTCTGATGAGGAAAACGAGGTTGGTCCCTCATCTCTCATCAAACCTATTAAAGAAATCCATGCTATTGAAGAAGAGGAGGAGATCTTTTTCGATGCCATGGATGACTTTCCTTAACTAGCAAGTAAGGAGGACATATAATTGCTTACATTGTCCATGTTGGAGGGATTAAACTTTCTGCTTCAAGCTCTCAAAGTTGCGAAGAAACAATTAGAAGAGCTTCAGAAGAAGTGTGACAAGGTCTCATCCACAAAGAAGAAACCCTTTTCTCTATAAGTAAATGACAAACCCGAGAAGAGTAATAGAATATATACTCCAATTAAGATTCCATATGCTAAAATGTTCAATATGCTCTCTGAGAGTGGCAAGATCAAACCTCTCAAACCGAGAGCATTTGAATCGCTAAAAAGGACAGACAGATTCTACTGTCAATACCATAAATCAGGGAGTCACACTATTGAAAACTGTTTTAAATTTAAAGATTTAATTCAGAAAATGATTGATGACAGAAAGCTAGTCCAAATTGCACAAGAGGAAGACATAAGTATTATTGGAGTTTGGGACAGTGATGAAGAAGATGTCTACTTAAAAGACATGGTAGGACCTCCACCTTCAGTGTCATATGCCATGGATGACTTATGGATTGAAGAAGATTCATCTATAAACGTCCTCACAAGATCCGGGAGAATGCAACCTCCTATTTTGACACAACCTATACCAACTACGCAGCAAGTTCCCATTCCTATTATAGAAGACAATGATATTGTCAAACAGTTCAAGAAAACCAAGGTTGAATGAATGTATGGAAACTTCTAGCAACATCTCGAGAGCATAGGTTGGCAGTGATGTATGCCTTGGATAAGATAGGGATAGATTTGACACCACTCCTGAGGGGTTGGCTAACTTCCTTACGAGTGATTTCCCTAGTACTATCAACTTGATCACCTTTTTCGACAAGGATTTACCTCCAGAAGGTGACAAGCATTATAAGGCATTAAACCTCACAGTAGTTTGCAAGAGAATGAACGTCTCTATGACTCTTGTAGACAATGGATCAGCCATCAATGTCTGTCCACTCAGAACTGCGAGAATGCTAGGAATAAGGGATGAAGACTTAACCCTGTCAACACAAGGAATAAGAGCTTACGATAACACTCGTCGTCAAGCTCTTGGCAAAATTACCATGAATATAACGCCGGGAACAATAGAACACGCTACTACATTCCAAGTAGTAGATATTAAGGCTTCATTCAATTTATTATTAGGAAGATCTTGGCTTCATTACCTAAAGGACGTCCCTTCATCTCTCCACCAACAGGTAAAGGCCATAGTTAGAGGAATTCCCATTACGATCGATGCTTCACCCATGAGGATTAAAGCCATAGAAAATCCAATAATTAATGTGGAGCATGACGAAGATGATGAAGATTTGTGGGGCTTTAATGAAGAGGTCTCCTTTAATCAAGGAGGATGAAAGGACCCCTCTCTGCCACGACCCCCACTCCAATATGATAGTGAATGATATTCTAAAGAAACAAGGACATTTTCCTAGGATGACTCTAGGAAAGAAGAAATGAATAGCAAAATAACTAGAATCACCTGGCTACCCTAAATTAGACACTTTTGGACTTGGTTTTGAACCGACTCGGGAAGATCTCAAGCGAGCCCAGGAAAATTCAAAAGCACGTAGGAACGCTCGCATCCAAAAGAAAGCAATCCTAATGGATCGGTATCCTCTTACCCTCAATGGACAATTCATAAAAGAAGGAGAGGACTATCCATGCTATGAATTTCCCGAACCTTTTGTCGTAAATGGTATAAGGCAACCGGGATTCGTAATTTTCCTAGATTGCTATTTTCTAGATGAAATCCCAACTCCTATCCACAAGGAGAAAGCACCCCCATGCTTTGAGTTTAATGTCATGGGATTACTATTTGGACGAGAAAAAGATAAGCCGACGTACATAGAGGATAACTCCTCGCTCATCCAAACGGTCCTACAAAGCGAAATCTTTGATCCCTCAAGGCTCATCACTCCAGCGAAAGGACCACTACAAGGGTGGCGCAAGACAGTCAAGGTGACTACTCCAAGCGGAAGGAAAATCTCCATTACGACGGGGCAAGGATCGATGTTCGAAGAGTCGTCTGAGTCAGAGTCGGAGTTAGAGTTTTTTCCTGTAGAGTCATCTAAGTCCTTAGTTGTAGCACCCTCTTCTTCTATCACTTCCCCTAGGATAGTTAGCAATCAAGTCCTTGAGGACATATCTCTCTTCGATGTCATGATTTCTGAATTTAATAATATGTCTTCTTCCTCTTATTCCTCATGCTTTTCTTCAACCCTCTTCTTCTATCACTTCCCCTAGGATAGTTAGCAATCAAGTCCTTGAGGACATATCTCTCTTCGATGTCATGATTTCTGAATTTAATAATATGTCTTTTTCCTCTTATTCCTCGTGCTTTTCTTCAACCCAAGATGACGAGCATTGCTTAACTAACAATGAAAATGACAAAGAACTTATTAAAGGAATGGAAACAATTGAAAAGAAAACACCGATAATTGAGGAAACTGAGACGGTTGATATCTCAAATGATTCAACCAATAAAAGAGAAGTTAAAATCGGATTAACACTTCATGAACAAGAAAGATTCAATTTAATCAATCTACTTAAAGAATTCATCGATGTATTTGCTTGGTCATATGAAGATATGCCAGGCATTAATAGAGAAATAGCTCAACACACCATACCGCTAATTCCAGGAATGAAACCTTTAAAACAAAAGTTGCGTCGAATGAAACCCGACATAGCTCTTAAAATAAAATAAGAAGTTCAAAAACAAATAACTGCAGGTTTTATCAAGGTATCCAAATACCCCGAATGAGTCGCCAATGTCGTCCCAGTTCTGAAAAAGGATGGAAGGGTAAGAATGTGTGTCGACTATCGAGATCTAAATAAGGCAAGTCCAAAGCACGACTTCCCTTTACCACACATAGATATTCTGGTAGATAATACAGCGAATCATGCACTTCTCTCGTTCGTGGATGGATACGCATGATACAAACAAATTCTCATGGCGAAAGAAGACATGGAGAAAACAACCTTCATAACACCATGGGGTACTTACTGCTACACGGTAATGCCATTCGGGTTGAAAAATGCGGGTGCTACTTACCAACGAGCAGCAACTGCCTTGCTCCATGACATGATGCATAAAGAAGTTGAATTATATGTGGACGATATGATTTTGAAGTCCAAAGATCGCCCAGGCCATCAAATAGCCTTGAGAAAATTCTTCGAAAGGCTTAGAAAATACAACATGAGGTTGAATCCATCCAAGTGTGCTTTTGGAGTCACCTCAGGCAAGATCTTGGGTTATGTATAAGCTCTAGAGGAATAGAAGGCCCAACCAAGAACAAGGTAATCATGTCAATGCCACCGCCCAAAACCGAGAAGCAAATTCGAGGATTTATTGGTCGGTTGCAATACATAAGCAGGTTCATATCAAAATTGACAACAATATGTGAACCAATACTCAAAAAACTTAAAAAGAATGTACCAGTAACATGTGATGATGAGTGTCAAAAAGCCTTTGAAAAGATCAAAGCCTATCTCACAAATCGTCTCGTATTGGCACAAGCACTTCCGGGAATACCTCTTAGGTTGTACTTAACAGTCACCAAAGAAACAATGGGAGCCAAGCTAGCACAAGAAGTAGAAGGGAAAGAAAATTCAATCTACTATCTAAGTAAAAAGATGCTCGAGTATGAGGTACACTATACACCACTTGTGAAATTGTGCCTCGCATTGGTGTGGGCCACAACCAAGTTAAGACATTACATGCTCGTGCATACGGTATTTGTAGTTTCCCGATTGGATCCGCTCAAGTATTTATTCGAGAAGTCTGCACTCAATGGGCGCATATCAAGATGGATAGTTAAGTTAGCCCAATTTGACGTAAGATTCATGCCCCAAAAAGCTATCAAAGGATCTGTGCTTTAAGATTTTCTAGCGGACTTTCCAATAGAAGATTCGACGCCAATACATGAAAATGAATTTCCAAACGAAGACTTGATGGTCACGGCGGATGATACTTGGACCTTATACTTTGATGGAGCCTCAAACAAAAAAGGATGTGGTATTGGATTACTACTAGTTACACCTAAAGAAGAGCATGTTCCAATCTCCATAAAGCTAGATTTTGACGTTACCAACAACGCTGCTGAATACGAAGCATGCGTGGTAGGCCTTGAAACAGCTTTGGCATTGGGAGTGAAGAAATTATGAATATTCGGGGACTCTTCATTGATCATCAATAAGGTCTCTAAGAGATGGAAAGTATGGAGCGAAAGTCTAGCCCCTTACCAAACTTATCTAGAAACTCTCACTAATCAGTTAGAGAAGGTGGAATACACATATCTACCTAGAAAAGAAAATCAATTTGCTGACGCCTTAGCAAGACTAGCCTCAATGGTTAGTGATTAGGGGATTTTGCTCCTACCAATCGGAATGCGCCACGTGGGCCAATCAGGACCTGCCAAGTGTCCCCTTGTTGGAACTATCAGGGCTTGCCACGTGGCACGCGCTTATTCGTCCACCTTGGACCTGTTATGTCACAACATGTGGCATACTCCATGCCTAATGGAGAAACCGGCCACCCAGGCCCAACTTCCGAGGGAAGCCCAATCGGCCCTAGGTTTACCTAAACCTAGGATGGGCACGTTTCCCAAGGTTATAAATACCTCCCTTAATCCTCATTAAGGGGAGAACAGGACAGAAACATTACGGAACACACTAATAACCGGCTGATCTCGCTAACAAAGCAGATTACCTACATTAAACACTCTCACCTAGAGAGACCTTATTACTTTAATTTCCGCATTAATTACTCCTTAATCAGGTACTAACTTGACCGTTGGAGGCGGAGCTCACAGGAGTCTCCGTTATTTTGCAGGTACAGGCGTCCGGTTCCAGTCTCGGAATTGTAACTCTCCCGCAGGACATCAGAAAACCCCGAAACATTTGGCGCCGTCTGTGGGGAGAGTACTTCAGAGATGGCATCCAAGTCTGTACCGACTCCTGAAGAGAGGCGTCCCCTAAACGACCCTCAAGTTCAGTCGGACCATGACACCGAAAGTGAATTTGAAGTTGAAACTCATACAGCTTAAGACGGGACCCTAAGGGCCCGACGTACCCGTCATAACGAAAGGAGGGAACAGGAGCATCTTCAAACAGGAAGCGAGCCAGCAGGCGCACCGCCTGTTCGGCAACAGCCGACTGATGGGTCTGCTCCCATCACAAGGAACGAACTCATGACCTTCATGAGGAACTTCAAGGGAGAGATTCAAGAGTTAATCAACAAGAAGCCGCCTGCTTCAGTCAAGGAGCAGTCGGCCAAGAAACCCTCCACTTCACTGAAGAGGAAGCCAGTTCAAGGGCGAGAGGCGACTCCTCATCCTAAATCTAGGAAGCGGGAGCCACCTGCCCTTGATTTCACAAAATTTCGTTATCCTACAGGAAATAGGAAACCGGTTCGTCATATTCAGGCGGACGGGTCAAAGCAAACATTCACAGATGCTCGGCTACTGCTAGAGCAGAAGAAGAGTGACCGATTGTCAGAGTCGGCTTCTACTTCAAACTTTCAAGACAGTTTGCGAAATGCCTCGATGAGGCATACTCAGTCGTACCATGAGAGTCAGTCAGGCGGCACCTCCCGTCAGTCCGGCTTTCATAGTGCCCAGGCGGTACCAAACTTACCATTTGTGCCGCAACAAAAGTATTTTATGCAGCCACCTCCATTTGGTGGACCTACAGCAAAAAACGTCCAACCTATGGACTGGCAGCTACGGTTGCTTAGACTTGGTGAACAGCCGTCGGCCTTCTCCAAGGAAATTACTGAAGCCGCTCAGCCGGCCAAAGTGAAAAATGTACTAGTAGGCGCCTATGACGGCACTACTAACCCAGAAGACCATCTGATGGCATTCACCAACCTGATGTATCTTCAAGGGTTGGATGATCCCACTTGGTGCAAGTGTTTCCCAGCGACTCTCAACGGAATCGCACAGCAATGGTTTGGCAACCTGCCGACTGGTTGTGTAAATAGCTTCAGGACGCTTGCTTACTTATTTGCCTCCAACTTCGCCATGAACATCCCTGCGAAGAAAACAACCCTTGATTTGGGAACAATTCAGCAGGGCGAGAAGGAGGGGCTTCGTTCTTACATCAGGCGGTTTAACCTGATGAGAATACAGATTCAAGGGTTACCGGATGAGGTAGCTTATACCGACTTTTTAGAGGTCTCAAAGACGGGTCTACCTTCAAATTTGATTTGGTTCGAAAAAGGGTGGCGACTCTTCAAGAGGCCTTGATTGAAGCAGAAGCCTATATACAGGCGACTGATCTGTGTACGATAAAACAGTCGGACGGGAAAAGGTTCGACAAAAGAGAAGGACGGCAGAAACAGTCGTCAAACAAAGATGAGAAAAGAAAAGAGGTCTGGGCGGCTGATTCCTCTAAACAGCCGGCCCAGAAAAAGAAAAAATAATTCAAACCATACTCCCCAAAGTATGCGTTTAACAAGGATAACCAGTTTATCCTAAAAGAAATCAAGGGACGGATCTCAATTGAGAAGCCGGTCCCCATGAAGGGTTCTGCAAACAACCGGAACCAAGATAAAATCTGTGCTTATCATGATGACGTTGGTCATCACACCAATGACTGCATCAGTCTTATGCGGTACCTAGACCGCCTGGCTGAGCAAGGTGATCTTGACACTTATGTCAAGAAATCTACGGGGAACACTTCCTCAAAAAAGCTGTCGGCCAAAAAGAATCAACAGGCCGACAGCTCCGATACAGATGATGCAGTCGTCTACACTATTGCAGGCGGCTTCTCAGGAGGCGGCCCCACTATTAGGGGCAACAAAGATAATATAAGGCGGTTAGATGTAAATTCCGTTCACCAAGAACGGCCGTCCAAATATACATTTCCTGAGATAGTCATCACTGAAGAGGATCTAGGAGGGGTAAGGGGGCCGCATGACGACCCTCTCGTTATTGAATGTAAAGTGGCCAACCAGAGAGTTGGCCGAATCCTCATAGATACCGGTAGCTCCTCAGATCTCATCAGCAGCAAATGTCTGTCGAAACTGAAATATCAGACTGACTGCATACATCCGGCCTCCCACCCTTTAATAGGGTTTAGAGGAGGAGTCGTCCACCCACTGGGACGAGTAGATTTACCCATTCGCCTGGGCGAAAAAGGGGAAGGACGACACATGGTAGTTCGGTTCCTAGTAGTAGAGGAACTCTCGGCCTACAACATGATTCTGGGTCGACCAACCCTGAATAATTCCAAGGCTGTTATAATCCCGTCTCTTATGTTGCTCAAGTTTGAGAGGGATAATGGAACAGTCGGCTCCCTAAGGGGAGATCAGAGGATGGCCCGAGAGTGCTATCTCTCGGATGTCAAGCCCACTGTTATGGCCACTGGGTCAAGTGGTGAAAAAACAGACCTTGACAATGTCAAGGAGAGTGCGCCTGTTCAAGAAGCAGGCGGCAAAAAGAGAAAGGCGTCCCACAAGAAAAGCAAGAAAATAGCAATCATTGGCAGAGGAGCGGCCGGATGAGTTCCGCCCTCAGCCGACTGGTGAGCATGCGGATCTGATCTTAGACGACTCACGTCCTGACCGAACAGTCAAAGTTGGGACGACTGCTCTGAGAAACCTTGGTGAAGACTTTCACAACCTATTGAAAGAATACAAGGACATCTTTGCATTTGAAGTCCATGAAATGCCAGGCATTAGTCCTGATCTGGCGGTACATAAACTCGCCGTGGATCCGAAAAAGAAGCCGGTACGGCAAAAGAAGCGGAACCATGGCGAAGAAAGAAGTCAGGCGGCAGCCGCCGAAGTTAAAAAATTACTTGATGTAGGGTTCATTCGGCAATGTTACTTCCCAGACTGGGTTGCAAATGTGGTGCTTGTTAAAAAGCCGAATGGCACCTGGTAAATGTGTGTAGACTACACAAACTTAAACAAGGCGTGCCCCAAAGACAGTTATCCTCTGCCTAAAATTGATAACCTGGTCGACTCAACAGCCGGCCATGCCTTGATGAGTTTCATGGACGCCTATTCTGGTTTCCATCAAATTCCCTTATGGAAGAAAGATCAGGAGAAGACGGCCTTCGTCACTGATCAGGGGTTATATTGTTACACGGTCATGCCCCGGCGACAGGTTCGAGTATGCTCTACGCTTCAGTTTTCAGGCTTCAAACAATGAGGCAGAATATGAAGCTTTACTAGCCGGGATCCGCATGTGCAAGGCGGCAGGGGCAAGAAAAATAGACGCCTGTTCCGATTCACAATTGATAGTGAGTCAGTACAGTGGCGAATACGAAGCAACCCATCCGGCCATGATCAAGTATTTACAGGCGGTCCGACAAGCAGTCGGCTCCCTTGAGGATTTCCATCTGATCCAAGTGCCGAGATCAGAAAACAACCAGGCGGATGCACTGTCAAAATTAGCATCATCCGCCTCCTCTGATACTCCTCGAACTGTTTTTTGGGAAGTAATGGAGAAGAGAAGCATCGAGGAAAACCCTATTGGAATCCTAGACAGAAGCTCAACCTGGATGGATTCAATAAGGGCATATCTGACAAACGGTACACTGCCGGAAGATCCTCAACAGGCGGCAACACTGAAAAAACGAGCCACCTGTTTTGAAATGATTATGGGAGAACTTCACAAGAGGGGGTACCTTCAACCCTTCTTAAAGTGTGTTACTCCAGAAAAGGGACGAGAGATACTAGATGATCTTCACTCTGGTTACTGTGCTTCTCATATAGGTGGTAGGATGCTTGCTCAAAGGGCAAGGCGGCAGGGCTACTTTTGGCCTACTTTGGAAGCAGATGCAATGGAGATGGGGAAAAAATGTGAAGTGCCAAAGGTTTGGCAAACTAATTCACCGTCCGGCTACTGACCTCACTACCATTCACAGCCCACTACCGTTTGCTAAGTGGGGCATGGACATTCTGGGTCCATATACGCCTGCTACAGGCGGCAGAAGGTACATACTTGTTGCCGTTGACTACTTCACTAAATGGGTAGAGGCGGAGGCGGTAAAGGGAATCAAGACGAAAGATGTAATTTCATTCATTTGGAAAAATGTCATCACTCGGTTCGGGGTTCCCATGTCTATGGTTTTTGATAATGGTCCCCAATTTGAGACGCCTGTTCTCAAAAGCTGGTTGGGTGACCAAGGAATTGCAAACTACTTTGCATCTGTCGGCCGTCCACAAGCAAACGGCCAGGTAGAAGCCTTTAATAAAATCATCTCAGACGGTCTCAAGAAAAAGATTGAACGAGCAGGCGGCCTATGGGCGGATTAACTACCACATGTTCTCTGGGCCATTAGGACGACTAAAAAAGGGGCGACTGGAGAAACTCCATTCCTCCTAACTTACGGCGCGGAAGCTGTTCTTCCAATAGAACACTACGAGCCGACTCTTCGAGTGATACTATATGACGAAGAGGCAAACTGGGAAGCCATGTGCCTGGCATTAGACTCACTTCCTGAAAAGAGGGGCAATGCTGTCTTGCGCCATGAGATCTATCGCCTGAGAATGACTAGATCATACAACAAAAAAGTACACAGGCGTCCACTCAAAGTAGGGGACTTTGTACTTAGAAAAATGGAAGCAGTTGGTAGGGCTAATGAGTCTGGAAAACTAACTCCCAACTGGGAAGGACCCTACCGAATCTATGAGGAAGTCAGGGACGGTACCTACCGTCTGGAAACACCAGACGGACAACCGTTGCCTCGAACTTGGAATGTAGATAATCTTAAGAAATATTTCTTTTGAATGATGTAAAGTAAAGAGCTACTTAATAAAAGTTTGCACTTACTATTCAATTTTGTACTACGAGGGGCATGCCGTCTGTACCTTTACAGTCGGCTACTCTCCATTGAGTTTTACACTCTATCTTCAGAGGGGCATGCCGTCCGTACCCTTATAGTCGGCTACTCTCCATTGAGTATTTCACTCACAATAGGGGCATGTCGCCTGGGAATATAGTCGGCTACTCTCCATAAGAAGATGGCCGACTGGTTCCAAACACATAGCCACCCCCCTAATACTTAGCTAAAAAGATTAGGGCCTGGCCGACCCTGTGCCTAACAGGCGGCTACCCTCCTTTTATTTAGCACCTACGTTCACCAAGAACTTACCAAGGCCACAGGCCGAATGATCAGACCAGGCGCCAAGCCAACTGATCAAATCTACAAAACTAATACGACCTGTCCCAACATCATAGCAGGCGTCCGACGACATCCCTGCGGATGAAATTCGTCGCAGAGAGAAGCTCCCTTTTGGGTGGAACATTGTTCTATAAACTAATTACACGGCACCTATACGACTGTCCCCAAGGGCAACCACGTAGCCGTTTTTGAGACAAGGATAACTCTATCACTAACCAAACCAGTGGTAGCAGTTGACATCTGAGTCAGATGACCGCCTGTATTACTTGGGATAAATGCAGGGGGTACCTATTGAGTTAATAGCCAACAAACATTGGCGAATCAAGGGGTCTAGCCGGCCTACGCCGCCTGGTACCTCTACTTCTCAAACAAAAGTGACGGCGACTGAGTAACTCCAACGTTAACTCATAGTCACTCCCTCAAATTTGGTATGGAACCTAAAAGGTTTGAGTCGTCCGCCTGTTTTTAACAAACAGGGGCACTCAAACCCCTATTCCTACTAGGTAACCTATTGAGTTAATAGCCAACAAACATTGGCAAATCAAGGGGATCAGCCGGCCTCCGCCGCCTGGTACCTCTACTACTCAATCTAGATTGTGACGAAGACTAAGTAACTCCTATGTTAACTTAATAGTCACTCAAACTTAGTATGGAGCCTAAAAGGTATGAGTCGTCCGCCTGTTTTTAACAAACAGGGGCTCTCAACCACTACTCTTGCTAGGTTAACAAATTATGAGTTAAAAGCCAACAACATTGGCAATAAAGGGAAACAACCGGTACCCGCCGCTTGTTATCTTTACTACTCAATTCCTTGGCGACTAGGTAATACTCTATTTACTTGGTCAGACCACTTTCCTACTTGGTTAAAATTACAAAAAGACAGGCACGCCTGCCTAAAAAGGATCCAGACAAAATAGTTCGAATACCGATTGAATAAATGGCCGACTGATCGTCTATCCTGGAAACAGACAGCCAGTCGTCCAGGGGCATAGGCGGCGTACTAACTATCCGTACCTGTCTACAACGTTCGGCCATGTACAACAGTCGGTCTAGTAAACAATTGGATATTAGATATGGAATACTTGGACAAATTTGAAGCAAACAAAAATTCATTAAAGACCAGCAAAATATTCAAAGCCCCGGCCCCCTGGCCGGGTAAATACAAAGCAAACGGCACGCAGGCCGTGGAAAGAGTACATTAAGCTTAAGAAGGGGGCAGTTCAGTATTAGCAGCTGCCGCCTGGTCAGCACTCTTCTTGTTGGACTCGGCTTCAGCTGCATCCTTTTTTGATGCCTTACCCCCAAGTGGCACAAGCGCCAAAACCGGCTCCTCCTCCTCCTCCAACGCTTCTCCCAACGCCTCTTCTTCAGCAGCCGCCAGGATCTCTTGATTATATGTTTCCGAACACTGGCGGTACGTTCTTTCCCAAGAAGCAAAGTCGGCACTGGGGAAGAGGCGGCCCCAGGTCATGCGCTGGATTTGAGCGGAGTCTTCCATCATCTCCCGGACGAGCTCTTTCTTCTCTTGCTCGGCCTTTTCCGAGAGCTCTTGGGTAAGACTCTTCTCTTGGCTCACCAGGCGTTCTTTTACGCTGGCCAAGGATTTCTCCATGGCTTCGTAAGAGTACATTTTTAGGCGAAGAGGTTTCAGCTCGGCCTTAAGATTTGTGATGGTCGCCTCCAGCTCGTCATTCTTCTTCTGGGCCGCCTCTAACTGAGCCCGAACAGCGGCGGTAGCCTGCGCCTAATAATAAAGAATATCAATGGTCAGTACTTCATTTTGGGTAATTTGAAACATTGCCTTATCACAGTCAGAGGCGGCCATAGCTTTTGCAGCCTTTACCTCTTTGTTCTTCCGATCAAGCGGCTTGCGAAGGCCGTTAACTCGGAGCAGGGCCTATGTACAAAAAAAAAAAAAAAAAAAAAAACAGGCGTCAGTTTCCAAACAAAAAAGAAAACAGGCGTCCAGAAATTTAAATACTCAAAAATATGCTAAGTATACCTCAGCAAGGACCCCTGCAATCCCGTCAAGGTCAAGGGTGCCGACACCCCTGACCGCCTCCCTTTCAGCTGGAGGAACTGCCCTGATCATAGACTTGGCCATGTCTACCAAGTCAGGCTCCTGGGGGCCGGCTGCATCAAGCATAAACAAACGGATTAGACTTAGTAACAAAGGGAGCAAGTCTAAAATTTACAAGGACAACTTCATACCTCTAGGCGGTCCAGTTGGAGCTTTAGAAGAAGTGGCCGGCTGTTTCTCAGTCGCCACCTGTTTCCTGGCAGAACCAGGAGAGCTCCCAACAGTCGTCTTCCGGGCCTTGGGGTCCGGCTGTTGGGAAGATGAAGCTCTTGGAGCACCCGTCTAAAACAGAAGAAAAAAGTCAGTATATGCATAAACACTCCAAAAAGAGGGTGAAAGGTTCGGAGCTCACCAAGGGTGCCCCCTTTTTGGGGGAGTCGGTTGAATTTTGTTGCATAATAGAGGCCCGCAACATGGCCGCCGCAGTCTTGGAGGCGGTGATTTTGCTCATGGCGTCAGCTGCAAAAACAAACGGCAAAGTTAATAAAAGATTTAACAGCAAATGTATGAAACAACAGAGTATTCGACAGGCCGACTACCTCTCTAGCACCGACTGCTGAGGCCACAGGCGGCCAAAAAGTACTCGTCATAGAGCCACTTGAAGCTCGGGACGCAGTGCAGGGGTACTTGCTCTCGTACCCCTGATGTAGAGTCGACCCTCGACTCTACTTTAAAGAGTCCTTTGTCAAGGATCTCTTTCTTAGCCTTGGGGGGAACAGGCGGCATGCTACGGCCGCCTGCAAGAAGGGGCGGATTCCTGTTCCACCTATTGAAGCGCTTGTTCAGCTCAATGTCTGAACTCTCAATGATGAGGAAGGTACTCCGCCAGTCCTTCCACTTGTTTGCTTTACCTCTCGTCATGAGGTAGCCCCTGTGGCTTGTTAATTGATACCAGCCGGTACCGCCTGTCTTAGGGGTCCGGCTGAGATAGTTCATATGGGCGAAAGCCTCGAAGCTCGGCTCCACCCCGTGCAGTTCGCTCCCGGCCACATAGCCGAGTACGTTGACCCAGGAGTTTGGGGCGAACTGCCATAACCCCAACTCATACCCATCCAAAATCCGCTGAACAGCCGGATGTAATGGGAAGCGCAGCCCTGCCTTGATGGCCGCCTCGTAGCAGCCAAAGCAGGCGCTATCATAACTGGAACCAGCCGGCCAGACGACTGTGTCTTCTGGATCCAGCACAAACACTAGAAAGTCGGGGCCCATGGTGTGGTTTGCAATAAAGCTCTCCACTTTCTCTTGCATGGCTGTGATTCGGCCCCGAGGTACCGTGCAGTAGTAGGGGGTATTTAGCTCTCGGTAAGAGGCGGATGGTTCCGCCCAATTGTCCCCCTTCTCAACTGTGTGAGAAAGTCTCGCCTCTTGCAGGCGGCTGTTTTTCTCTTCTGTACCCAAAGAAGCATGGCCAGAAGAGCTTGACGAGGAATCGTCCTCAGACGAGTCTGAAGAGGACGACTCCTCCCCTCTCCCGGAGGGGCCCGCCTCCTCTCTTTGAAAAGGAGCATATTTGTTAACTGTTAAATTGGAAGGGGTCACTATGACTCCCCCCACAGAATTGCCGGCATCCAGGCCGCCTTGTCTCACTTCAACATCTGGCGCCTGGTCAGATGTTTCACTAATCGGCACCCTGTGGGAGGAGCCGTCTGAATTTGAGATCCTAGCTGTCTTTTTTGTTCTGGCCATCCTGCTCTGCATAGACACAGATACAGTCGGACTTTGTATAAAGGGCAAAGATGGGAAGTAGTTTCGTTTAGTACGAGATCGCTTCACACCTCGCGGTGCTTACACCTCTCGCCTATCGAAGTTCTGTTCAAAAACCTCGTCGGGTGGGTGGCCTTCCTTCTACTGCGTACCCTACTTTTTACTTTTTTTTGACTATGGAGCCGGGCGGCAGACGTTTCAACGTTAGCTCCTGTAAGCCTGAGCAAACAAAGGTTGTAGTAGGGGCTGTCCGGAAAAGGGCAGGCGGCACTCCTAGTCCTAGATTCAGCCGTCCCCGGTGACCGGCTGATCACTAACCTAGGTCGTGTCGTGTGCTTCCGTGGTGCCATTTCAGAAAATAAAAATAAAATTAAGAGTAAGAGAACTGAGTTACCTGAACGAGTGACGGTTGATGAAGTTCTGGAAATCCGGCGGTAGGCAGAAAAAGTCCAAAATGTCAGAGCAAGTTCAGGGGTCCGAATGTTCTCAAATAGTTCTCAAAGTGTGAAAATGACTCAAGGCAACTCTCCCTTATATAGGCGAAGTGAGAAGGCGAAGGGTCACTTCCAGAATTCAAAATTTGGGCGGGAAAATCTCTCGTCCATTCGCCGACTGACACCTGTAGCAGGCCGTCGCCCGTTACAGTGCGACACCTGTCACAGGTAACACGTGACCAATCACGTGCCACCTGTGAGGGGAAAATGATTAGGGGATTTTGCTCCTACCAATCGGAATGCGCCACGTGGGCCAATCAGGACCTGCCAAGTGTCCCCTTGTTGGAACTATCAGGGCTTGCTACGTGGCACGCGCTTATTCGTCCACCTTGGACCTGTTATGTCACAACATGTGGCATACTCCATGCCTAATGGAGAAACCGGCCACCCAGGCCCAACTTCCGAGGGAAGCCCAATCGGCCCTAGGTTTACCTAAACCTAGGATGGGCACGTTTCCCAAGGTTATAAATACCTCCCTTAATCCTCATTAAGGGGAGAACAGGACAGAAACATTACGGAACACACTAATAACCGGCTGATCTCGCTAACAAAGCAGATTACCTACATTAAACACTCTCACCTAGAGAGACCTTATTACTTTAATTTCCGCATTAATTACTCCTTAATCAGGTACTAACTTGACCGTTGGAGGCGGAGCTCACAGGAGTCTCCGTTATTTTGCAGGTACAGGCGTCCGGTTCCAGTCTCGGAATTGTAACTCTCCCGCAGGACATCAGAAAACCCCGAAACAGTTAGGATTCCTACGGAAATAGAGCAAATGCCTCCAACTATAGAAAAAAAGGCATAAACCGGCCTATATTCAAGCTATAGAAGATGATGAAGTGATCCAAGATGATGATGATGAAGAAGAAGAAGAAGAAGAAGAAGAAGAAGAAGAAGAAGAAGAAGAAGAAGAAGAAGAAGAAGAAGAAGAATAAGAAGAAGAAGAACCGTGGTATACGGATATACTTAATTATGTCACCAAAGGAGAAAACCCTCCCCATGCTGACAAAAGAGCAAAACGAGCATTAAGACTTTTGGCTTCCCAATACGTACTCATAGACAACGAGTTACACAAAAGGGTACCTAAGAGTCGAGCTCTCTTATGTGTAGGAAAAAAGGATGCTCATAAGAGCAATGAGGATAGTCCACGAAGGAATTTTTGGAACTCACGTAAATGGAAAAATGCTTGTCTAGAAGATAATGCGAAAAGGATACTATTGACTACCATGAATAGGGATTGTCATCAATACGTAAAAAGATGCCCTAAGTGCCAAATTTACGCCAATCTACATCATATTCCTCCATGTCTACTCTACACCTACACTTCTCCATGGCCATTTTCTACATGGGGAATTGACATTATTGGTAAAATCACTCCCCTAGGAACAGGAGGTCACGAATATATCTTAGTAGCAATTGAGTACTTCACAAAGTGGGTCGAAGCACAATCATACGCTAAACTCACTGCAAAACATGTAGCACTCTTTATCGAAAGAAATATTATTTGTCGATATGGAGTCCCACATGAAATGATTAGTGACAATGGAACTCACTTTCAAGCTGAGTGTGAAGAATTGTTACAAAAATATGGCATTCAACATCATCATTCTTCTCCTTATAGAACTCAGGAAAAAATGGAGCAGTCGAAGCGGCTAATAAAAATTTAAAGACTATCATCGAGAAAATGACAGACACTTACAAGGATTGGCCTGAAAAACTCCACTTCGCATTGTGGGGTTAACGCACGTCAATTCGCACATCAACAGGAAATACGCCATTTTCCTTGGTTTATGGAATGGATGTTGTACAACCTGTAGAGCTAAAGATACCATCTCTACGCATTGCATTAGAAAGAAAACTCGATGAAATTGAATGGACTAGGGCGAGATATAAGAAGCTAATTCTACTTGATGAAAAACGACTAGAAGCTCTACATCATACTCAATACTACCAAACTCGTATGGCTAGGCACTTTCATAAGAAGGTCAAGATAAGAAACATCAAAGTATGAGACTTGGTGTTAAAGGCATTAAGGAAGAATGTTTTAGATCCAAGGGGGAAATTTAGGCCTAATTGGTCTGGACCCTATATTGTCAAAACAATCCTATCAGGAGGTGCAGCAAAATTAACTGATATGGATGGCAATGAGTTCTCAAACAAGACAAATCTTGACCAACTTAAAAAGTACTACCCATAATTACTTAAGTAGGATACTCAAGAGAGCTACGTTTGGCCTGATTTCATAAGAAAGGATACGTAGGCAACCCTTTACGGGTGCGGCCACTTTATTTTTTTCAAACCTCACATCTTAGACTTACGAATAAATTTGACAGGAACTCGACGAAACATCGGCGTCACGGAAAAAACCCTGTCGCCAGCCGATTGACCTTAGCGCCAGACGACAGTGTCTGTCGCCTGACGCCAGACTGCTGCAGATGGCGCTAGTCGTAAAAGCGCAGCGCCATTTTTCTGCAAAGTACCTGGGAATATTTCGGTGTTTTTGGAAAATTTTCAACTTCCGTACTCGAAAAAATTTCAGGAAAATTAAATTTTCAGTTTTCATTGCTTTAATAAATTAAATTTAAAAAAGATGATTTATTTAGAAAAAAAAGCTGCAATTTCATTAATAAAATAAACTAACAATTACATTATTGATGGAATATAAATAAATTAACGTTAAATTTAAAATTAAGTCTAATAATTGAAAGTTAAGCAATGCTTTAATCTTTTTTCTCTTTCTTTGCTCTCTTCCAATTTTTGTCTGTATCCTCCTCATCATCCATCACTTTAGCTAGTAGGCATCCTTTAGAGGACCTACATTCAATTTTGGAGTAAATAGTTTCTCCCTTAGCTAGGACTCCTTGTTTCTTCTCTACCCAAGCCTTCTTCTCTGAAGTGTCAGCTTTTCTCTTTCCTTTATCCTTTGTAGAGCTTTTCTTCCTAGGCACTGTAGGTGTTTTGAACTCAACCTTTTCACCCAAGCATTCCTTAACAGGAATAACTTTGTCACCTAGACGACTCTTCACATTAGGTTTACTCTGATTTTTCTTCATGTCCTTTGAAGGTTTCTTCAGAAGCCACTTCTTCAAATCATTGGGCAAGGAAGGAGGAACCTTTGGGTAATCACATCCCACAAAGGTCTAGTGCTCCAATAAGCATCAAATTTGTCTACTTCTTGAGAGAAAGGAAATTCATAGGGACGACGAAGATCCCCGGAAGGAATTGTTTGAAGCAGGCCGTACTGTCTTTTTACCCTGCAGTGATAACAAAAAGTCATCCTAGATAAGCTTGGAAGACGGCAGAAAGGTTGCTTGTTGACACCAACCATCTTTTCTATTTTCCACCAAGGGATGACCCACTTGATGGTAAAATTGCAAGAGTCGAAGACCTTCTTCCACTCATGGCGCCTATCTTAGAGAAACGTTTCTTCCTTCTCACTAGGCAAGTTGGAGTGTACTTTTCAACGTTGTCCGGAGGACTAATTAATTCTAGTCTTTCCATTAGCCACATCTGTAAAAAAAATAAAAAATAAAAAAATAAAAATAAAAATAAAAAAATCAATGCAAATAAATTAATATCACTATACAAAAATATGTTTTTGATTTCTGTAATCAAAAATATTATTTTTCTACCTGTAATAAAATTAAAGAGCCCCGAAAAGGTGCTTTTGGATTTTTCTTTAATTCATCAAGACTAAGCATAGTCTCTCCAACAATTAATGGCATTGGATTTCTCCCAGATTCAATCTGCTCCAAAACAGTTGATATGATTTCTTGACCATCATTAGCTCTACAACTAGTGAGAAGATATTGATTCAACATGCAAAAAAGAAAATCCCTTCTTCTATAAACATGAAAAGACTCAGAATCAGGTCTATCAAAATAATGGCGAGCAAATTCTTTCAAATTAACTATGCTACCATCTACTATATTTGTTAGATCTTTGTCTTTTAAATTAAAGAAGCGCTCAAAATCCTTATAATAATGTTCATTTATTCTAGGGATTACTGCAAGATCTAATGCAGGGAAACCTAAGATATCACATAATTCTTCCGGCAAAAGGCTAATTTCATCACACCCTAATCTAAAACAATGAGTATCCACATCCCAATATTCTAAGGCGGTATGAACAAAGTCTACATCAAGATCTACTCCCTTGACACCATATATACCCCCCATATGAAAAAGTCTAACCCTTTTCTCTCCTTGGCAGTCAGAGACCGACACCATTCATGAGTGAAGTTGGTGAAACTCTTAAAGACTAAAGACATGATTATTAATTTTTCAAAAGCTAAGGTTATATTTGATCTGTTGAAATTATGAAGAAAATTGGCTGAGCAGGGGGCTATTTATACACAAAATTGGATTCAGCGCTCATCAGCGCTAGACGCCTGACATTGGCGCCTGATGCCAGAGCCTAGCACCAAACGCTAAGAGTTAGCGTTTGGCGCTAACCCAAAACGTGTGGCGCCAGATGACGCTGACGTGTATTATCATACGAGCTTTTCAAAACTGCCTTTTTTGCCTGACTCGAGCCTGAACAATGACTTTTCGATCTTTTATTCTTTTTATACCCTTTTTCTAATTATTTTTTTCCCTTTTTTCTTAATTAAAATATCAATCATATTAATTATATTATTTTTTGGATTTTATTTAGGCTTAACTTTTAAGTTTTTGTAAATCCAATATTTTTTATTTTTTATATTTTATATTTTTTATATTTTTAATTTTTTTAATTTTTCTTTTGGGGGAGAAAGTCGGATACCCTCCATCAATAATAAAAATTACGGAATTTTTGCGCAAAATTAGTAATTATCACAATTCTTTGCACACACAAATATGCACATAAAAATGAAAAATAATAAATAAATGTTAATTGAATAAACTCGTAGTATTATGTATATACAAATATGTCTAATAAATGAGTCTAATAAAGGCAAAGTTCTATACAAAGTCAGAATAAAAAAGCACAGAAAAAAAATACGGCGCTGGAGGACGTACGCCCATCATGTCATAAAACTACGTAGTACGAGGAGTAACCTCTCCACCAGCTCCAGCTCCAGTCTCGGGAGGCGGAAAAATCAGCTCAGGACCCGTCCACCCAGGATCAACTTGAGGCTGAGGCTGCGGAGGCTGCTGCGATGACGAGCCGACCTCGTACATCCCACCACCTCTAAAAGCCGAGGTAGCCTCTCCCTGGCCTACCGACGTAGCATGTGCACCCTCAGATGAAGAGCCCGAGCCCTCCACCGCCTCGGTACAGGCTGCCTCAGAACGACCACCCCGACCGCCAAAACCAGTACGACGACTTCTCGAGCTAGACCTTGCCGGTTCTCTCCGCACCTCAGGTCTCGCCCGGGTACGAGAAGGAATGGGCTGACCTTGCAAGAAGAAACTAAGTCAAAAACAATCAAAATAGAAGAAGTAATGCAAAAATAAGAAGGGAAACTACCTCCTAAATGGCGTCGTCGCGACGACACGTAGCCACATTCCTCATCCGAACGAGCTGGCTCCGGAAGGCATCTATGCACTGTGCCATCGCCATGACCAACTCGCATGAGAACTGTCAAGGAAATAAAGTCAGTAATAATGCACAACATATATGGACAAAAATTGCAAATAAATAAAGCTTACCCGAGTCTGGTGACGAGGGATCAACTGCTCCACGAAGCGCTCGCCCTCAGGAGCCAGAGGAATCATCTCCTCGATCGGCCCGTACGTCCCCTGATAATGGATGGACATACGAGGTGGCACGAACTCAGTAGGTCCAGCCTAACAAAAGCAAATCAAAGTCAGTAAAACATTACTTGGGAGCTACTTAACGGAAGGTAAAAGATGAAAATCATACCGCCACCTCCTCAGCCAATATAGGGACTGGAGCTAACAACGGCAATAGCTCCTCCTCATAGCACCGCCCAGGGATCGTATAAGATCGCCAAGGGGGTACCCTCTCTCTCTGACATGCTCACCAACCTCGCGCCATTGAACATGTGACGCGGCGGAGGAGCAGGAACAACGAAAGTGTCTTAGGAATGCTGAATAGCAACCCTCTCTCCAAGATATGCAACTGCTCCATATGTCCCTAAGAAATAGCGACGCTCAGCGGTATACTGCGCAGCTAATCCAGAGACAACCAAGTCGATCCACGGCCGGTACTGCACGTCACGCTCCTACAAAGAACGCCTATCAGATAAGAATCTACCAACAGTAATACGAAATTATTCAAATATGCAAATAACCATACTGAGATGATCTGATCTCGGACATAAGCAGTAGACATCCCAGCGCGACGGCCTGCCCAAGAGGCTCTCAATGGAAACCTGCGCGGCGACGGTCGCGCCGGCGCAACTGAGGGAAAGTACTTGTAGAACCAGATCTACAAAAGGCAAAAAGCATCAGCAAGTGCGAACCAAAGCTTAGAGCTAAACTTTTTGGGAGATAAAGTATACCTCTGCTACTCTCCAGAAGCCGGACAGAGCGATGTTCCCCGTGAAGGACCGGTGTCGACACGAGTCTCGTAACGCTCGAACGAAATCAGCATAGGCCAAGCTGGCCCAGTCATAAGTCTCGATCATGCGTACATCAGGGACCGCAGGTAGGTAGTAAAGCAGCACTTTACTACCCTTGTTAGGGGAGAACGTCCCTGACAGCTAGATAAGTTTGAAGATGCGCAACCGCTGCTCTCGGATGGTCGCATCATCCTTGAAAGCCGCCGCTAGAGTCGATCGGCGAATCCCCTTGGCGCTGAACTGAGTCGACTCTACCTCAGCACGAGCCCAAACAGTAATCGAACCCAACAGCTCCTCACCCTCAGGAGAAAAGACGTTGATTCGTTGTCGAACATCAGCTCAACAGATTTAAACTGCAGTCCCGTAATAACACTGAAGTCGGTCGGGGTGACCATCATCTCACCCCAGGGAAAGTGGAAAGTGTTGGTGGTTTCCCAAAAGAACTCCACCAGGGCACGAGCGACGTGCTGACCCCATCTAGAGGCAATCATGGCCTCCGAGGTCTCAAAAAGCGCAGTTAACTCGCAAGACTCCCAGAGAAGTCTCACCTCTCCGTCAATGCCGATGTACATCTTGTACAGGTCGCCTAAGGTATCGTAACCTGAGCCTTGATAGCGCGTCCTACCAACTGTGATCCCACGTAGCACCCACTCAGAAATATGGTGGATGGGGGAGAAGTATAGAGTTCTCTCATCCCACTCAGGGAAGGGACTAAGAGAAGTGGACGAGTCGGCTTCCTCCTCTACGGGCTCATGCTCCCGTCGCGCGTCTCAGGACTGTGAACTCGAACCTCGTTGTCTAGTTATGCTACATTGTGACAAACCATCATAAATTAAGGTTCTATAGTATCTAAGGTTGGCCTAGCCGCATGATACTATGTTCTCAAAAAAAACAGTGTACGTAGTACTAAAATAGAGATAAAATTCAGATTGAGCGCATACGACACTTTTCAAGCATCCAAAAAATTTCTTGCAATACTATGGTAGTTATTGTAACAAATTGGATAAGAATTGCTAGCAAAAACACCAAGAACAAGATACATTGTATTACCGACCTTAAGAGGTCTAACAATGGTGATTTGTTCGTTCCTTCACCAAATTGAGTCAAACAAATCTCAAATTACTCCCAAGGAAATATATAAACATCATCAAGCAATTTCATGGCATAAAAATTAACAAACAAAGTGAATTAAGCAATTCAAGTTTCGAATTTTCAAGAAATTCGTGAACAAACATGTGCGAAATTCATTAAAACCGGAGTGAGTTTGGAGAAAACTTACATAGATCGGGAAAATGGATGGAACAAGGTTTGATTTGCAACAAATTTGAGCTAATTCGGTTGAGAAACGAGCAAGAACGAATAAATTGAATTCCGCGACGATTTCTCGAGTAAAATGAACAGCAGCAGCGAAAATGAAGAAGAAAGGGGTATATATGGAAATCCTAACTCTAGCGCCAAGCGACAGGCTTTGGCGCCAGACGATAAGGCTTAGCGCCCGGCGCTAGTGCTAGCGTCTGGCGCTAGAGCTATATATGCGGCGCTATAAATATTTCAGCGGCGACAGACTGTTCAGCCACTCAGTGCAGTTATTTTGATCTCTTACAATATTTTGGGTTCCTTGGTACGCCAGTTAGCCTCTCTAAGAAATTTGACATGATTTAGTAATCGACTTGATTGCAATTGCATAAAGTGATCGACCTGATGAATGATCATCTCACTTAGCTTAAAGCGCCTAAGCATTGTCTCATCGCAGAAGCACCAACGTACAAGTTGATACAGTAAAAGCACCGACATACTGGTTCATATAGTAGAAGGCACCGACATACAGGTTCAAAAGCAGCAAAATCGCCGACGTACTGACATAGCGGAAACAAAGTTCAAGCGAGCTTTTAAAGATTGGCAAGCCTAAGTCTTCGGTAATTTTCCTCGGAATATTATCGCAACAAATGAGGATAGCTTCAGGCGAGGATATCTTCAGTAGCGTTCCCTATCTTCTAGAGAGTTGTCACAAAAAACTAGAGGTGATTTCAAGCGAAGTTATCTTCGATCGTGTTCCCTGGCTTGCGGAAGATGGTCACAAATTTCTAGAAGGTGGTTTCAAGCGAAGCAACCTTTGATGGGGTTCTCTAGCTTGTAGAAGTCTATCCAGCAGAATTGGAGGCAGTTAGAAGCATAGTAGTCTTCAGGAGGCATTCTCTAGCTTGCAGGAGGTCGTCAAAAATACAAAAATACAAATGCAGCAACAAATCGGTTACCTTCATAGACGTGTGCTTGACGGTGCAAGATACGCGTTCGTTCACTCTTTTATCTATTTAATTAATGCTAGTTTGCAGGTATCGGCGTTACAAGAATGATTTAGGATCGCAGAACGTTCTGAATCATTCTCCGTCCCTATTAATACTTTGACATTTGTTTTCAAAACTTGCGTTTCTCTAAACTCAGTCAAAGTGGAAGCTTATGTAGACACCCATTTGTGTCTCCTAAAAACCAAACCTAGTGATGAGTACCTTTCGCGTCGAATCATAATCGAATGAAGTGAAAGTGTGGAAAGTCTAGTGTTGCGGATAGTTTTAATTTCTTTTCTCTTCTCTCTATTTTTGAAAACCTATTTTAAGAAAATAGCCAATCCAGTTTGGTTTGGTCCGATGAATAATGAGGAAGTTATGGCCAAATTGCTAAACTGGGCCCGGTTTGATACTTATATGCGGCCCAATGATCTATAGGAGGGCCTAATATGGATTTATCATTCCTAATGCAATTAGAATTGATTTTAGTCTTCTAGATTCTTCTAGAAGGTTCTCTTCATTCCTAATCCAATTAGCATTGATAAATTGACTTTGGTTGACTTTTTAGAGTTTTAATCAGAATAAAGGAGTGTTTTTAAGGAAAATACGGTTTTGCCCTTCTGTACGGCTAAATTTTATCTGAATTAAGAAAACGCGTGAAAATAATAATTAGCGCCTGACAAAAACATTAGTGTCGGGCGCTAATGTTTGGCGCCTAGCGCTAGCTTTAGCGCCTGGCGCTAACGTTCAGCACCTGGCGCTAATCTGTTTTATCCTCGTTGAAAAATTGATTTAATTTTTTATCCGTTTGGATGATTTTCTCTATAAATAGCCTCTTAAAACCTCCGTTTTTCATATTGAATTATCATCAATTCTCTCTAATTCTCAAATATTCTCTAGTTTTCTTATTCTCTCTTGTTTTAAGAATTCTTTTCTTTCCTATACAAAATTCTTCATTCAAAAGACCAAGAAACACCTAGCATAATTCGAAGTTGCCTTTGCCCTAGACGTGAATGGTTTTAATTCATATCATGGATAGTCCTCTTCTTCTCTTATGAACTTTCCATTGAGAGTAAGAGGATACTGGTCCATTTGGATTTCTTTCTTTAGGGTGCGAGCATTCCTACGCACCTTAGATCTTTCCAAGGCTCCCTTAAGATCTTCCCGAGTTGGTTCGAAACCAAGTCCGAAAGTATCTTACATAGGGAGGCCAGGTAATTTCATTTGTTTTAAAATCTCCTTTTTCTTTCTTAGAGTCATTTCGGGAAAATGACCCTGTCTCTTGAGAATAGCATTTACCGTCATATTGGATTGGGGGTCGTGACAAAGAGGGGTCCTTTCATCATCCTCGATTAAGGAGACCTCTTCATGAAAGCCCCACAAGTCTTCATTATTCTCATCGTGCTCCACATTAATGATCGGATTTTTAACAGCTTTAATCCTCATAGATGAAGCATTGATTGTAATAGGGATCCCTCCGACTGTAGCCTTTACTTTTTGGTGAAGAGATGAAGGGACGTCCTTTAGGTCATGAAGCCAAGGGCGTCCCAACTATAGGTTGAAGGAAGCCTTAATATCTACCAATTGGAAGGTAGTGGCATGTTCTATTGCTCCCGCCTTTATATCACTTTTGATTTTTCCAAGAGCTTGGAGACGAGTATTGTCGTAGGCTCTTATTCCTTGTGTTGACGGGGTTAAATCTTCATCCCTTATGCCTAACATCCTCGCAGTTCTGAGTGGACAGACATTGATTCCCGATCCATTATCTACAAGAGTCATTGAGACATTCATCCTCTTGCAACCTATAGTGATGTTTAAAGCCTTGTAATGTTCGTCACCGAGGTTAATCTTTGTTAGAAAAGGTGATTATATTGATAGGACTAGGGAGATCACTCGTAAGGAAGTTAGCCAACCCCTCAGGGTTGGTTTCGAAATCTATCTATATCTTATCCAAGTCGTTCATTACCGCCAACCTATGTTCTCGAGATGTAGCTAGAAGTTTCCATACATTCATTTCAACCTTAGTCTTCTTGAATTGTTTGAAAATATCATTGTCCTCTATAATTGGTATGGGAACTTGTTGCATAATAGGAATAGGTTGTGTAGAGATGGGAGGTTTCATTCTCCTAAATCTTGTGAGGGAGTCTATGGGTGAATCTTCTTCATCCCAAAAATCGCTTACAGGATATATGACTGAAAGTGGAGGCTCTTCCATATCCTTAAGGTAGACGTATTCATCATCACTGTCCCAAACCCCATTGATGCCAAAATCTTGTTCTTGTGGGATTTGAACTAGGTTCTTGTTATCAATCAATTTCTGAATTAAATCTTTGACTTTAAAACAGTTCTCAATGTTATGTCCCCCTAGTTGATGGTATGGACAGTAGAACCTATATGTCCTCTTTAATGACTCAAATGGTCTCGGTGCGAGAGGTTTAACTTTACCACTCTCGGAGAGCATTTTGAACATATTAGCATAGGAAGTTCCAATTGGAGTGTAGAGTTTATTACTCTTCTTGGGTGTGTCAATTACTTGAAGAGGGAATGGTTTCTTCTCCATAGGTGGAATTTTAGCATGCTTTCTTTGAAGCTCCTTTCTTTGTTTCTTTGTTAATTCAATAGCTTCACGTAACGAGTCTATTACCTCCCATATTGATCGTATGAGAATCCATACTTCTTCCTTAGTTCGTTGCAGATTCTTCTTCAGAAGGAAAATCAACCATGGCATCGAAAAAGGTTTCCTCCTCTTCTTTGATAGCATAAATTTCTTCAATAGGTTTGATGAGAGATGATGGATCAACATGGTCTTCCTCATCAGAGATAGCAACAGAATCAGAGAGGGGTGCATTATTAATGCTTGGCTTCTTGCTTGCAGGGGGAAATGGAAGCTTATTGCTGTCAATCAAGTCTTGGATAGCTTCCTTAAGCTTCCAACAATTCTCAGTGAGATGGCCCTTACCTTGGTGATACTTGTAATGTGCATTGGGGTTCCAGTTAGCTGTCCTCTTTTCAACAGGTGGATCCCCAAATGGTCCAATAGGAGTTATAAGACCTTTTGCATTCAGTCGGTCAAATGCGGTGTCATAACTCATACCAATAGGAGTAAAGTTCGTCCTAAATGGTTTCTTTTATCCTTGGTTGTTCATAGATAAGACTTCACTCAAATTAAAGGTGCTAAAATTATTTGAGTGGGTAGTTTCGGAAGAAGAAGGATTGTCGTTCTTCTTTCCTTTCCAACCACTGTTGGAGTTATTGTTAGCAGTTTTTTGCTTACTAAGGTCGTCTTCAATGTTAATCCCAATGTCATAGACGACCTTGAAGGTATGTAGATTGTTTTGGTACTTAAGATGCTTGGAGTACTTTTCTTGGAGGTTCTTAATGAACATCTTAACAGATTCTTTTTCACTCGGTACTTCAATCATCCTAGTAGAGGTTTCTCTCCATTTATTGAAGAAAGAAGTGAAACCTTCATTCTCTTTTTGTTTATGTATTTCAAGTTCTCTATGATCAGTTTCAACTTGAATACTGCATGTATACCTATCAATGAAAGCGTTTACAATTGATTCCCAAGTAGAGGTTTTCTCTTTGTCAAGGGAAAAGAACCATTGTTGGCAAACAGTTTCAAGAGATAAGGAAAATAAAGAATGAAATATTTTTCTTTCAATACCCTTAATATTCATTATAGTTTCAAAGCTCTTAAATGAAAATAAGGCTTATCAGTTGCCTTGAACTTTGGGATGTCGTTGGCATTGAACTTCTGCGAAAGAAACTCCTTGTCCACCGAGACCCCTTACGAGCTAATTCCCTAGAACTTGTAATCATTGGATATCTTGCTCAAGCTCTCTTGCATGAGCTCCATTTGTTGTTGATTCACAAGGTCATTAATTTGGAGGGTTAAGGTCTTTAGCAATTCAGTAACACCAGCCATTTGCTTCTTAAGCTCATTAACTTCTAATTGACTTGCCATTATCTTCTTAGCTTTCCTTTATCAACCTATTGGTTTGTCAAAAAGTTGTACTTGAAGGAAAAGGTTGTCTCTGATAAAACGCCCTTCCTTTCTTGACCACGTGCTGTAAATTAAACCATTTTACTTATTTTAATGACTTGACTCAAATTGACTTTGACTTTATGGGTTTATAAAGAAAAAGCAAAAGCAAAAATAGGGTGTATATTTTGGGAATCAAGTATATGGGTTCAAGCAAGTGGTTTAATTGGAGGATTAATATCCAACATACCCCCCTAAAAATAATGACGAAAAACATGCGCATACAAGACTCTCTAAACATGGTCAAAGTGTACATATATATTAGTGTCTGCTTTATTTGTAAGTGCAAGTGACATGCTTTGACTCTTGTGTAAGACCATGGGAATAAGTGCTTAGACTCAATTAAGAATTAAACAAGCTAATTGTCATTAACAAAATAATCGAATGATTAATAAACTGTTTAATTAGACTCGTCGTGATGACTCGAGTAAAATTCTGAACTGTCGCCGCACACTGCAGTGCACCACCAAACGACAGGGTTGTCGCTCGACGTTGCACAGAAGCGTTTGGCGTTGCAGCCCAAATTTTTGCGCCATTACAGGAGCATTTATTTGGGACTTCTTTTAGTATTTTTACTCTACGGGACAGGCCTAAAGTCGTACTAAGTCCATTCTGATTAATTTATTAAACTTTAATCACTCAAATTAATTAATTAATTATTTAATAAGGCAAGGTCCTTTTAGTCATTAATTAGTTTATTTAAGGCTTAAACACAAGTCAAACAAACGGTTAGGAAAACACATAAAGCATGCACAACAAATAATGCACATATAGTCAAGTAGGCACAATATGATGCAATGAGTTTGCAACCTCACCATGGCTCTAGTTCTCTAATATTTGGGATATGGTTTAGTCAAAAAGGGTCCATGGTTATGAGTCTGGATGCACCGCGCGGAAGCCTTACCTTTGGAAGGGTTGGCGCGAGTGGATGGGACCCCGCGAGTAAAACTCGCTTCCATGGTTTGGTGAATTCAACATTCTCGGATGTACCCTTTGTTTCTCAGAGCGTTCAATCAGGTAGATGGAGCATGAATTCCCAGAGGGTTATGTCCATATGTCGAACACATATGGGTTTCACAAAAGTGAGAAAAACTCATTCAGGAAGTAGAATCAAGCCAGCAGTGCTAGAACTGCTCGAAATAAGAACTCATATTTCTGGCTCGGTATTGGAAGAACACAGCGCCAGCCAACAGGGACTGTCGCCGCGACATAGTCCTGTCACCTGGCGACATAATTATCGCTCGGAGACATAGCCATATCTTTGGTGACAGGCTCTGTTTTCTAGACGCCAATTCCTACATGCCTCAGCAGCTTTTTGTATTCTTAAATTTTTCAGTTTTTCGCAGCATTATTTCGATCCTAGTTGTGAAAGATATTTCTCAAATTTCCTACGTGTAAAAATCCTATGTTTTTTACTCATTACGGATGGTCTTTCTAATGAGATCCATTTTTATGCATATGAAAATAATATTAATCAAAATTACATACATGAAATACTTAGAACTTTTCGAGTCTCATCCACTCATTCTAAATCATTGCCGAAATAAATTTCAAGAATTAAAATAGAAATCCTCTTCAGTGGAGTTGCCAAAACTGTATGGAATATTTCAAGCATTAACCCTAACTTGAACCCCACTGTGATCATACACTTAAGCGTGGTGGCGTCCAAAGGGAAAGAAGCTAGAGCAAAAGAGTCGCTAACAAGTTTTATGAACTTGTAAACCGCTCACAGGATGAAGGTTACACCCCTTAACGATCCATGAGATTGTTAACTCTAATAGATCTGGAACCATGACTGGAAGTTCGGGGATGAAGGTACAAATCCAATCTAAAAGAGATTGAACCTGCCCTAATGATAGGCCTCTACTTTGTTCTTCTCGTATTCATGTGCACTTTCTGACTAACATGCAATCAATAGGTTAACCCTAAACCTGTTTAATCTATGTTGGTTGAATATTAATGCACAAATAAAACTCTTATTGGCGATCACTTGAAGTATAATAAAATTAACCCTAAACAAGATTATTAATTATCTTATTAAGCGTGATTACAAGTACAAATTCCCTTTTAACATGCATAAAAGGTGTGATCAATCAATAAAAATAAATATATATCAAGCAGCATAATCATAATAATAACAACAATCATAATAATCCAAATAATTATAATCATCATAATAATTAAACTAATCATGTTAAAGCATAATAATAGCAAGATCCTAGGCATGATACTAACAAGATTAATAACAAAATCTAGCATGTCACTAAACAATAAAAGTCAAAGCTTTAGCCCTAACATGATACTAACATGAATATTAGGAAAGAAAATAAGAAGCATCACAGAAATCATAATAGGTATAAGCAAATCACCCTAAATATGATACTAGGAAGCAATAAAACATCCTAACAATATACTAGGAATCAAAATAACAATCTAAGCATAATTTCTACATCATAATATCAATTAAAACAATTAAAGCACTTACTTGGATGCCTCGTACCTCTTTCTAATAACAAAATACACACGTTAGTAACTTCAAGGAAAATATAAATCAAAATAATTAAATTAAATAATTGAAATAGTGAATTGGGACCAAACCCTCAGAAAATACAAAACCTTTCACGTTTAGGGCGAAGGCAATTTCAAATGGGGCTAGGTGTGTCTAGATCTTGTGAATGCGGAATTTTGTTTGTAAAAAGTTGGTTTATAATAAGAGAGAGATAATATAAAGATTTTTTTGATGAGAGTTGGTAATTCAAAACAGAGATTTGAGAAGGCTATTTTTAACGAAAACAAGCCGAAACATGATAAAAAAGAATCGGAGTTTCAAGAAGAATAAAACAAAACGCAGGCGCCGCATATGCCTCTATCGTCGCGCGACAGACTTTTCGCCAGGCGAGAGCCTGTGGTGCGGCGCTGCAGGCAGTTTTTTCTCACGTTTTCATATTTTTGATAAAATTAAATGTACGATGGGTAAAATCGTAATTTCATTTAAAACACTTCTTTTATTCTAAATAAAACTCATAAAAACTCAATTTATCAATGCTAACCACATTAGGATTCAAAAGAACCTTCTAGAAGATTCTAGAAGACTATTATCAATCCTAATTGCATTAGGAATGATAAATCATAATAGGCCCTCCTCTAGATCATTGGGCCGCAGATAAAGATCAAACCGGGCCTAGTTTAGTAATTTGGCCATAACTTCCTCATTATTCATCAAAATAGGGCTTATAATTTATCGTTGGAAAGCTCTTTTCAAACTCGATCCAACTACACTATTATTGGACCCTTGACATGGACCAAACTAAAATGGATTGGCTATTTTCATAAAATAGGTTTTTGAAAATAGAAAGAAAGAAGAGAATTTTAATAAAAACTAATCGTAACACTTAAAATTTCCACACTTTCACTTCATTCGATTATGATTCGGCGTGAAAAGTATTCATCACCGGGTTTGGTTTTGGGGAGACACAAATGGGTGTCTACAACTCTCCATCTCCTTATCCTTCCTAAGGACACCCTCATTACTCTCTTCCAACATTTTCAACAATTCCATTTGGCTTCTCATAAACTCCGAAAGTCTCATATCAATTGGTTCCAAATTAGAATTCATCTCTAATTCTCTCGATGAGCCACGAATTTGATTATGAGAAGACTCAAAGCTCGACCTTGGAAAGATGAAGAGCATTGAGGAGCATCAAGGGGGAAAGAATTATGTGCAAGCATGCGAGGATCAACATTAGAGATATGAGTGGCATCATCAAAATGGGGAATGGGGGCACAAGAAGGCATGCAAGATTCATTATTCATGGAACATGGACCATAACAATCATCAATAGAAGCATTTGAATAACCATGACCACGATCATAACTATCTCTAGCAAACCATAAAAGTCCCAAGCATCATCGCTTGATAATGCCAGAAATCTACCATTAAACATGCTTTCAACAATGTCTCTAGTTTGCTTAGTCAGATTATAATAACAAATCCCACAAGCCTCCCAGAGATCAAAACCATGGTAACTAATGAAGCTCTTTAGTCTATTAAAAAATACCCAAAATGGCTCATTCTCATATTAAGGAAACGAGGTATTTCTCATTTTTATACAAAACAAACAAAAATCAAATAAAAGAAAATTTTATACAAAGACCTAGACTCAAGCAATCAAAAACACTTTAACATAGACACCGTTCCCCGGCAACGGCGCCATTTTGACGAGGGGTGGAACTAGGTCATTGAAACTAATCCTCCCTCGGTCAAACTAAATTTATAAACACTTAACAAACCTATATACTAGTATAGAGGCAAGTCAAGGGTCGAACCCAGAGAAACGGTAATGTTCAAGCGCTCTCAATTATGCGCCTAATCTAGGTGGAAGTCTATGGATAAAAGGAGAACACTAACAACTAACAAATAAAGACACCAAATAAATAAATCACTAGGAACGGGGATCAACAAGTAATCATGACAATTGTAGCAACTCGAAAATACATGCAAGTCAATGGTTGTGAAGACTTATGGCAAGCTAAATCAAAAGAGTCAACAAGCTATCTCTTAGAGGTCAAACTAGCGCCAACTACGAGAGATTCTAACTAGGAGCAACACTAATCAAGCTCAATCGACAATTGTAATTCCTAAATTAATGGTCTGTATCATTAGAAACTACAAGGCAATCTAGTATAATTCTCAAGGCCTAATCGGATTACACACATGCACACTTCCATTAATCATTTTAATCTCAACAATTAATCAACACAATCCCCAAATTAAGCGCAATCAATCAATCATACAAGTTTCACCCTATCCCTAGAAAACAACTACTCAAACATCATCATCTAATCACAAACAACTAAAGAAAAAAATAATTAACAAAATATGGAGAACAATTACACTAATCAACAATCAAACATCAAAATCAAACCAAAAAAATATGAAAACAAACAAAATAATAAGATTAGATAAAGTTAAGAATGCTAATTGATAATAGAGAAGATCTCCAACACAATTGTCACCATTGAATCTTCAATCTCTCAATAACAAATGAAATTCCTCACTTTCTCTCTCTAAAATCTACTCCTTAACTAACCCTAAAATCTAGAGAGAGAAGCTCTCAACTAAGCTAGAATTATGATCAAAATCTGAAATGAAACTTGCTTTCTAACTTCCCCAAAAATCGGGTTACAAAGATATATATAGGAGGCGCGAACAAAAATCGAGCAAGATGAATACCAAGAGAAGCGCGGCCGCACAGGTAATGAGGCGCGGCCGTGTACGTAGGTGGCGCACCCGCGCATGTAGGATGTGCGCCTGCGCTGATCTTGGTTTCTTCGATCTTTCTCGCGGCTTCGTGCATTTGCTAAGGTATTTGAATGAACGCGCAATATAATGATGATGAACACTAAGAAAGGCAATCCCAAAAGCACTTGATAGTGGGTTCAACACCCCATCTTCATGAGAGAACAACTTGAGAGCGTAAGAGCTAGAACTTAGAGAATCCACTTCGTTACATCTTGAGCTTTCCAATTGCCATGAGATTGCTCCAATAACATCTTCCACCTTAGTAAATCACCAATATCAAGACCCGGACCTTGTACAGTACCTACAACCACAAAAATAGAGAAAATTAAATAAAGGATAAAAGAGTAGAAAAACAACCAAAATGCACAAAAGCTACAGAAAGAGATAGGGAGGGTAAAACTAAGAGCAAAAGCATAAAAATAAGCATTTATTAAGAAGGAAAGCTATGAAAAGAAGGTAAAAATAACCTAAATGCTAATCAAATGGGTGAAATTTATGACACCCATCAAAATGCTTGCAGCCCGCACCATGTTCGGGGCAAGGCTAGCATACCGCAGCTAGAAGCCCGCACTAGTGTGCATGGTTGTGCTAGCATACGGCAGCTAGCAGCCCTCACACTTGGTGCGTGGCTTGCTAGGCCGAGGCAGCCAGCAGCTCGTACATTTAGGTGCGTGGTGAGATGGGCCGAGGGATCACTACAACGCAGTGGCAGCCCACAAGGGTGCCATGGTTGCCAAAATGAGCTGCCACGTGGCCGAAGCTAATTGGAGGGCTAGGGGTAGAGGTGGCCGGTTATGGGAGTAAGAATGAGGGGCAAGTTTATTCCCCCCTCCTCCAAATGTTCCTCACCTGCTCTTCCTTATGAGCTTGCCAGTTGTTGATTTATTATTAGTTTGATTATTAATTTTATTTTATCTTTAACATAAAATGGAAAAATTAAATTTTCCAACATTTATGGGAGAGCTTTTTACACTCTTGCATTTACCTATAAATACCCAACTTGGGGTATTCGGAAAAGCAGTTGAGTAAGAGTTGAAAAAGGAATCACCATTGTGAAAACCTTTGAACTTATTAATTACTCGTGTTTAGGTCGGGCCTTGCTAACTCCAAGGCATTGGACCCTTGTCGGTGTTCGAGTTGTGGGTGGAATTCCGTTGGAGGTTGTCGTAATTTCGAGGCTAGCTTGCGAAGTAAGATCCCTTCAAGGTCTGGTGAAGCACGCGTCAAATTTATAATTATTATCTTAATCTTGTCATTAAGTTAATTATGTTTATGGTTTTATTCATTGCGTGTGCGGTCTTGTTTTTGGGTTGTTTCCGCGGTGAGTCGGACTCACCAAACCCCAACAGATACATGCGGTAATTGACGTGAAGTCACCCCACACTGTCAACGAAGGTTAGAGGCTTACTGGTTACCTGGCTGTGCTTAGGAGATTCCTCAGCCGGTCAGGTGAAAAATGCCTTTACTTCTTCCAACCACTCAGGAAGGAGACTAGATTTGAATGGGGAGATGATGCTGAGGTGGCCTTTCAGAAATTGAAAGAACATTTACGAACATTGCCAAGGCTTGTTAGCCCTCTGCTTAAGAAGACGCTTTACATGTACCTAGCCATCTCAAACCATGCCCTCAGTGTCGTTCTCCTTGCTGACAGAGACGGTACTTAGCTCCCAGTCTATTTAATTACCCATATACTCAGAAATGATGAGCTTCGGTAACTCATGGTTGAAAAATTTGGTCTTGCTCTTTACATGGTTGTTAGAAGTTAAAGCCTTACTTTTTGGCACATCTAGTGGTGATCTATATAGATCAACCCCTCAAGCGGCCAACGACAACCTTGGAGTCATCCGGAAGAATGCTGAAATGAGCTATTGAAATGCAAAGTCTTGAAATCATCTATGAACCAAGAAAGGCAGTGAAGGGTCAGGCGTTTGCCGACTTCGTTGTCAAAATGAAAAGGCCGGTTTCACCAGTCAACCTTGATCAGGTTTAGAAAGTGCATGTGGACGAGAGTTCTACTATGAATGGTTATGGTGCAGGTATAATCTGTCAATCTCCGAAAGGGGATAAATATGAATATGCACTACGGTTCAAGTTTCAGGTCTCAAATAATGAGGCGGAATATGAAGCCTTGCTAGCAAACATCCGCATGTGCAAGGCGGCAGGGGCAACAAAAATTGATGCCTACTCAGACTCTCAGTTGGTCGTAAGCAATTACCATGGTGAGTATGAAGCCACCCATTCGGCTATGATCTGAGGATGGGACACTTGAAGAATTTTATCTAATTCAAGCACCCAAATGTGTCTCCCTAAAAACCAAATCAAGTGATGAATTTTTTTCACGTCGCATTATTATCGAATGAAGTAAAAGTATGAAAAGTCTTGTGATGCGGTCGTTTTAATAAAATACTTTCTTTCTATTTTAGAAAATCTCCTCTATTTATGAAAATAGCCAGTCCAATTTAGCTTTTTCTAAGACAAGGGTCCAGTAATTGTGTGGTTGGGTTCGGCTCGTAAAGAGCTTTCCAATGATATATTGTAAGCGCAATTGTGATGAATAATGAGAAAGTTATGGTCAAAATACTAAATTTGGTCTGAAATGGTTTTATGGCCCAATGATCTAGTGGAGGGTCAATTAATTATTATTCCTAAAATTATTAGGACTAATTCTTATCTTCTAGAATAGTATAAAAGGTTATTTTGGGTTCTAATACCATTAGGATTGATAATTAATTTTTTAGAAAAATAATGAATTTGATTTGAAATAGAACAAGTGTTTTATTATGATAAAATCTTATTTAAAATTAATTAAAACAGAGTTTAATTGCTTAATTATATTAAGAAGAGGATTCTGTACAAAAGCGTGTTTTATCTTTTAACCAGCGCCAAACAACAAGCATGTCGCCAGACGAGAGAGCCTGTCGCCATGCGTGATCCTTGTCATTTCACGCTGGGCTCTGTCACTGGCAACACGGATCAGTTTTATTCGGATTCAAATTCTAATTCTTTTCTATCGATTCCGGACTTTTTTCTTATGAATAGGGGTTGTATTTCCCCATTTTTATTCATCAACTATCATCTATTCTCTTTAAAAGCTATAAGCTTATTCTCTCTCTATTCTTTTTCTAAGCCTAGCCCTTTTACAAAATTCCGCATACACAAGCTCTATACACATCTAGCAAAGCTCGTAGTTTCCTTTGCTCTAGACGTGAAAGGTTGTTAATTTATGAGGGTTTGTCCCAAATCTCTATTTTAATTATTTAATTTAATTGTTTGATTTAATATTTTCCTTGAAGTTACTAACGCGTGTATTTTGTTATTAGAAAGAGATACGAGGCATTGAAGAAAGTGATTACTCTAATTATTCATCTTCTATAGAAATTATGCTTTGATTATTTTAATTCCTAGTATCATGTTAGGATGTTGTTTATTGCTTTCTAGTATCATGTTTATGTTGCTTCCTATTTCTTTCTTTCTATCATGTTAGTATCATATTAGGGTTAAAGCTTTGATTTTTATTAGTGACATGCTAGGATTTGTTCTTGTTAGTATCATGTGTAGGATCTTGCTGATATTGATATGCTTTAGTGAGATTATGATGATGATGATGATTGTTGTTATGATTATGTTGCTTGATATATTGTTGTTATTGCTTGATCACTCCTTTTATGCAAGATTAAAGGGAATTTGTACTTGTAATCACGCCTAATAAGATAATTAATAATCTTGTTTAGGCTAATTTGATTATAATTCAAGCGATCGCCAATAATATATTTGTTTGTGCATTAACATTCAACCAACATAGATAAAACAGGTTTAGGATTAATATATTGATTGTATGTTTGTTAGAAAGCGCACATGAATATGAGATGAATAAAGTAGAGGCCCATTTTTAGGGCAGGTTCAATCTATTTTAGGTTGGAATTGTACATTCATCCCCGAATATCCAATCATGGTTCTAGACCACTATGGAGTTAGCGATCTCATGGATCGTAAAGGGGTGTAACCTTCACCCTGTGAACGGTTTACAAGTTCCTAAAACTTATTAGCGACTCTTTTGCTCTAGCTTCCTTCCCTTTGGACGCCACCATGCTTAAGTGTATGATCACAGTGGGGCTCAAGTGTGGGATGCTTGAAATATTCCCTATAATTTTTTGGTTAATAAACTGGGGATGATTTCTATTTTAATTCCTAAAATTTATTTTGGCAACAATTTAGAATGAGAGGATGAGACTCAAAACTTTCTAAGTATTCATGTGCATAATTTTGATTGACATTATTGAAATATGCATAAAAAAGGTCCACATTGGCAATACCATCCGTAATGCATCAACAGCATAGGATTTTTTGCACGTAAGAAATTTGGGTAGTATCTTTCACAACTAAGATAAAAAAAATGCTACGAAAAATCTAAAAATTCATAGAATAGAAAGCTGCTGAGGCATGTAGGAACCGGCGCCGAGAAAATAGAGCCAGCGCCATGCGATGGCTCTGTCGCTACGCGGTAGCATTGTCATTTGGCGACATAGCTATCTTTTGGCGCTAGGCTCTGTTGTCTCGCGCCATTTTCTTCCAATACCGAGCGATAAATCTACCTTATTTGTTTTGACCGTTCTAAAACTGTTCGCTCAGTTCTACTTCCTGATTGAGTTTTTCTCACTTTTCTGAACCCATATGTACTGTGTTCTACATATGGCCATAACCCTCTGGGAATTCACGCTCCATCTACCCAATCGAACGCTAATGGCAACAACGAGTACATCCGAGTTTGTTGAATTCACCAAACCGTAGAAGAGATTTTAACTCACGGGGTCCCATCCACTCGCGCCAACTCTTCCAAAGGAAAGGCTTTCGCGCGGTGCATCAGAACACATAACCATGGACCTTCTTTGCCTAACCTACATCCTTGAACTTTTGAGAACTAGAGCCATGGTTAGGTTGCAAGCTCATTGCATCATATTGTGCTTACTTGACTACTTGTGCATTCTTACTTGTGCATAGCCTTTGTGTGCTTACACTAATCGTTTGTTTGACTTGTGAATGAGTCTAAATAAATTAATTAATGAATAAAGGACTTTGCTTAATTAATTAATTAATGAATAAGAGTCTAAATAAATTGATCAAACCTGATTTAGTACAACTATAGGCCAGTCCTTTTAGAGTAAAATACTGGAAACTGACTCAGACGACTGCTCCAGTAATGGCGCAGGAGTTTCACGCTAGTTTCCATCGTTATGCGACAACACTGTCGCATCGCGCTGGGTCTTAGCGTGTGGCGACAGTCCAGTTTCTTGCTTGAGTCCTCACACTTAGTTTAATTAATCAATTTATTAAAAGTTAGAATATATATTTAGTCCTTAATTGAGTTTAAGCACATAGTCCCATGGTCTTACACAAGTGTTAAAGCATGCCATTTTCACTGACTATTAAAAGCACACACATTATGTATATTTCACATTGACCATGTTTAGAGTCTTGTGTGTGCGCATGTTTTAAGTCATTTTTTATGGGGGTAATCGAATAATAATCCTCTAATTAAACCATACTTGTTTAAAGCTTAAACTTGATTCCCAAAAATATGCACCCTATTTTTGCTTTAAAAAAAACCAATAAAATCAAAGTCAATTTGAGTCAAGTCATTGAAATAAATGGTATAATTCACAGTACTTGGTCAAGAAGAGAAGGCCGACTAAATCAAGAAAAACACTTTTGTTCAAGACTACCTTTTTGATAAATTGATCCGTCAACAGGGAAAGGCGAAGCAGATAATGGCAACTCAAGAAGAAGTTAGTCAACTTAGGCAGGACTTGGCTAATGTAATTGAAATGATGTAGACTATGGCTCTTCAAGTCAATGACCCTGCGAGACAGCTACAAATGCAACGAATGGAGGAAATCTTGAACCAGCTCTCCATTGACTACAAGTTCCAGAGCATTAGCTCATAAGGGGTCTCGGTAGACAAGGAGCTTCTTCCGTAGAAATTCAATTCCAATGACATCCCTAGGTTCAAACCTACTGACAATCCTTATTTCCACTTAAGTGCTTTTGAAACAAAAATAAATTACACAGACCGTATTTGGATTAGAAAAATACGAAAAGATGCGCAAATCGTATTTAGAATCTATGGGTCATACTAGTCTATATATAGCAATAAATAATATCATATATTATAAAGTGCCACATAATAAATCACTCATCATGCTTCTTAAACTACAACATCAAATGTTCACAATTAAGGAAACATGGCTCCAAAATATCTCATATTTTAATTTATTATTGCAATCAGATAATATCACATATTATTTTTAACCAACCATAAAATATCATATATTTTATTTTAGGTAAGAGATAGAATCAAATCATATTTTAATTATGGAAGATAAATCATATTTACTTTCCATGATTATCCTAACTAATTTAAGAGATTCTATCCTAATTGCCTAGCCAATCACTTAGTTTTAAATCAATTATTATCCAAAATTAATTATGGAATAATCTTATAAAATCAATCATTATTCAAATAGAATCTTTTGCTCCATAATTATCTAAACTTGACAAAATAAACAACTTTAACTTTATTAATTATATTTTCAAAATCAAAACTTATCTCTTTAATTTTAATTTTGAAATTTGAATTTATAAAATACATTTTTTTTTTTGAAAAACCGTGCACAAGCAACCGTGGTGTGGCCAGCTGAAGCAGGCCACGGTGGTCGTACACAGTAAGAAGTACGTTGCTTGCAGTGGTGCACAGCAGCATTAGCAGCAGTGTCGCGCAACCCTTGCACGGTGCTGCTCCTTGCTGATCGAACCCTCTGCCCCACCCCGACCTCCTTCCGGACCACCAACAGCGGTAGCCGTCGTGGCTGCACCACCTAGCCGCTATTGCCACTACTTATAAAACCTTTTTTATTTTAATTTAAATAAAACAAAACAATTTTTGTTAAATTTAAATTAATCTAAATGTGGTCTAATTAATTTCAAAATTTAATCATATTCAATCTTGAAATTAGGGTTCTTCATGAAATTAATCCCCAATTTAATTTAACTCTTAAATTAAATAGTTTGATCATGAAAATTCGTAATTTAGCATGAAATCAAATAGATAAAAATCATTAATCACATAACTATCGAACTAAATCAAAACCAAAACACAAATTTAACAAATAAGGGTTAAGGGTTTCAAAATTTTCAAAACTAGGGTATGGGGGGTCGAAAATTTTGAGTGAATTAGGGGAAAAATTCGGATCTTTAATGGCTAATTTGGAGCAAACTAAACAACTTTTAGTGATTCTATATTGTTAAATCACATTTAAAATAATAATTGAACCATAATTAAATTATTCTCCCTTCTAATTGAATTAAAATCGTGGACTATCAAGGAATTAATATTCAATATATGTACATGCATAGGCTAACTGATACCACTGTAGGAGTTTATAGGTACGAATTGCGGAAACGTGAATCACATTCATATAGCACCTAATCCTAGGATTATGCAAAACACATAAAGAATTGTAATTAATACCTTTGTAGCGTGATTCCACGTTTGATCGAGCAAGAACAATAAGGAGAATAAGAACCCCATGTGTGATTCCTCTACTAAGTCCACGAGCATATATCAAACCTCCACTAATGCTAGTTAGTTGTGATCGAAAGCTTCAATCAACCTTTGATGGAGATGTGATTCACGAGCACACCAAGAACCACCCATGTAACCACCACACGTGCCACCCAACGAGGTAGGCCGTATGGACGGGGAGTTGAGAGAGAGGGCGAGTGAAGAGAGAGATAGAGAGTTAGGGTTTTGGAGTTTGTTGCTTGATTCAAAATTAACTGTTAACTGTTATCACGTACAACCCTAGGCATGGATTATATTTGTAAATCACATCTCTAAATAAATCCATGTCAAGCCCAAAACATATTAAGCTCTTCTAACTATTCTAGCCCAACAATCAATGTGGCATGTCATAAACTCATGAGGCCCAATAATGGGCCTCTAACTTGTTTGACCCAATATTCTTCTGGATGACCTTATAGGATCAATTCTATAAGGCTTTGGACTACTCAACTGGCCCAAAGATCAATTGTCATATCTAGCACCAAACATTGACGACCCTATAGAATGAATTAATTATCTCTATAATTTTGATCCTTGATATATCTAATAATTGCACTTATCGAAGGCAGAATTCCTTTAATGGGGATGCGAAGCATATGTCAAGAAATTAATTTCTGACAAACTTCATCCCAAATATGGTAAGGTTTAACTTCATCCCAAATTTGATAAGGATTACTTTGTGGGCTACCCAAAAGAAACCAAAGGGTATTACTTCTAAAACAAATCGAGAACAAAGCGTTTGTTGCTTGTGATGGTGTCTTTTTGGAGAAGGAGCACCTTTCCTAAATGACAAGTTGGAGGATAATCGAACTCGACGAAGTTCGTGAGGATGAGCAACAAAATCAGAATGACAGTCAAAGTGCTCAAACAACATCTGTTGACGAAGGTCAAAGTGATCAAAATATGCAAAGTCGAACCGACAATGCAAATGCTCAGTCCATTACCCTACATAGGTCTTAGAGGCCAAGATCTCAACCTGATAGATATCTTGGTTTAGTATTAACCGAGAATTAGGACATCCTGATCATGGATGGAGATGAACCGGCAACCTACAAGCAAGTAATGGCAAGCACCGACTCTACTAAATGGCAAGAGGCCATGAGAACTGAAATGGATTCCATGTTTGAAAATCAAGTCTAGGATTTGGTTGACATACCTGAAGGTTACACACCTATCAAATGTAAGTGGATTTTCAAGTTGAAAACCAACAAAGATGGAAATTTATTCATTTACAAAGCTAGATTGGTAGCAAAAGGTTATAAACAAGTTCATGGTATTGATTACGATGAAACCTTTTCTCCAATCACAATGCTTAAATCCGTTTGGATCCTCGTAGCGATTACTGCATATTACGACTATGAAATATGGCAGATGGACGTCAAAACCGCCTTCATAAATGGTATTTTGGAAGAAATTGTGTATATGACACAACTTGAAGGTTTTGTCGACCAAAACTACGCTGGAAAGGTATGTAAGCTTAAGAAGTCCATTTAAGGATTAAAGCAATCAAGCAAAAGTTGGAATATGCTATTTGATGAAGCCGTCAGTAAGTTTGGTTATATCAAAAATCCAGATGAGCCTTGTGTTTCCAAGAAGATCAGTGGGAGTGACATCGTCTTTCTAGTCTTATATGTCGATAACATATTACTCATTGGAAACATCATTCCGTTATTAGAGTCTGTAAATTCTTGGCTCGGAAAATGTTTTTTAATGAAAGACTTAGGAGAGGCTCAGTACATACTAGACATCACGATCTATAGGGATCGATCGAAAAAGATGATAGGATTGAGTCAAAGTACTTATATTAATAAGGTACTAGCTCGTTTCCAAATGGAAGTGGCCAAGAGATGTATCGTATGCCTTGAGGGCTACAAGTCGATACCAATCAGGCCTAGGAGAGGCGCATTGGACTGCGGCCAAGAATATCCTAAAGTACCTGAAAAAGAACAAGGATAAATTCCTTGTCTATGGTGGCATAGATGAAGTAGTTGTTGAGGGTTATACAGACGCAAGCTTCCAGACAGACAGAGAGGACTTCAAGTCACACTCTGGGTACATATTATGTCTCAATGGAGGAATGTTTAGTTGGATGAGTTCTAAGCAAAGCACAACTGCAGATTTTCCAACTGAAGCCGAATACTTGGCAGCATTTGAGGCAGCTAAGGAGGCAATTTGGATTCGCAGGTTCATTGGTGAACTTGGTGTTGTACCCTCCATCAAGGGTCCAATAGACCTCTATTGTGACAACAATAAAGCTATTGCTCAGGCCATAGAACCAAGAGAACATCAGAAGGTCAAACATGTCAAGCGGTAGTTTCACATGATTTGAGAATGGAAATTAGAAGGTGAAATCAGAATTTGTAAAGTTGGAATGGATGACAATGTAGTCGATCCACTGACTTAACCTTTGCCTCAAGTGAAGCACAATAAGCACGTTGAGGCAATAGGAATCAGGCATATCAGAAATTGGCTTTAATTTCCTTATTTTAGTGTTTTAATTAATTTTTGGACAATTTTAATGTAAAGCACTATGATGAACCATTCATTTTTGGAGTAATTAAAATTTTCATGCCATTTAAATCACTTCGTTGACTATTTAATTGTGGTTTAGAATTAAATAATGAGTCCATTTGTTTCTTGGAATATTCAAAATAGGGTATCAAGACAAGTCTTGGTAAGGAAACACCTATTAAGTGAACATTGAATATTATAATCGAAAATTATCCCTAAACGAGGTCATTAAAGTGATGGACCATTAATGACCATTTGAGATTAGTGTGTAGATTGATTTATAGCACTGTTTCTTGTGCTACAAGAACATGATCGTCATGAATCATTTACACAGGTATTGGTTTGGAACCGTACTGGATCGAGCTATGAGAATATTTTAAAAGATTAAAAATTGTCATAAGTATAATTTTCATTATTGCTATCGGAACCTTTTTCCTCGACCATGAGTATTGTGAGCTTTCTTTTTTTACCACAAGTCCGCTTTGATGATTTTCAAACATCTGCCGTAATAGGGGATGATAACGGCAACACTCGGGCAGCTAGGTCCTCTCAGTAAGAGAAGCTACATTACAAGATTGGAAATGTCCCCTTATTAAAAATAGGGAAGATGTCTTTGTTGTTTACAAGGCCTCTTGTAGAGCGAGACTAAAACGCATGGTCGTGCTCGGATGGATTTTAGAAATCATCTGTTAATTGATAGTCGGACTCGGAATCGAGAAACACTTCTGGACGTGATGAGGATGACAAATAAATCTTACCTTATAGTTCATGAAGAGGCATTAAGAGACATAGCTAGGAAAAGGGCTATACACTAAAAAACACACTTTTTCGAAAGGACAAGTGGGAGATTAAAACGAATGGTGTCCTTGAAACAAGTGTATTATTCCGACAGGGGTTCGGAATTATTAAAAAGCTAATTTTTTAGTGAGGTCAAGTGATCGGAATGTCTGGGTGGAGGCCCTTCCGATCAGTAATATTGATGCATAATTAATATTCAAGAATGGAAATCACACCCAAGCAACTAACGAGCCGAAGCGACGAATAAATTAGGATTAATTAATAAGTCAACCGTGTAATTATTATTTAGACGTCGGATATTCGAGCTTGGAGCGTCGAAATCGAGCGTCGAAAGTCGAGTCAAAAATAGTAAAAAGACCAAGTGCTAGGGGCGCGGCAAATGTGACGAGGGGTGGAACTAGGTCGTTGAAACTAATCCTCCCTTGATCAAACAAGATTTATAAAAACTTAAAAAACCTATATACTAGTATAGAGGCAAGTCAAGGGTCAAACTAACCCAAAGGTACGATAATGTTCAAGCGTTCTCAGTTATGCGCTTAAACTAGGTCGAAGTCTAAGGATAAAAGGAGAACACTAATAACTAACAAAAAAAGAAAACAAATAAATAAAGAACTAGGAACGGGGATCAAGAAGTAATCATGACAATTGTAGCAACTCGGAATTACATGCAAGTCAATGGTGTGAAGACTAATGGAAAGCTCAATCAAAAGAGTCAACAAGCTATCTCCTAGAGGTTAAACTAGCGCCAACTACGAGAGACTCTACCTAGGAGCATCACTAATCAAGCTCAATCGACAATTGTAATTCCTAAATCAATGGTCCATATCATTAGAAACTACAATGCTATCTAGTTTAATTCTCAAGGTCTAATCGAATTACACACATGCAAACTTCCATTAATCACTTTAATCTCAATAATTAATCAACATAATCCCCAAATTAAGCACAATCAATCAACCATACAAGTTTCACCCTATCCCTAGATAACAACTACATAAACATAATCATCTAAAGAAAACAAGAATTAACAAAATATGGAGAGCAATTACTCTAATTAACAATCAAACATCTAAATCAAACAAAACAAATATGAAATCAAACAAAGAAATAAAATGAGATAGAGTTAAGAATGCTCATTAATAATAATGAAGATCTCCAACACAATTGTCACCATTGAATCTTTAATCTCTCAATCACCATTAAAAATTCCTCACTTTCTCTCTCTAAAATCTACTCCTGAACTAACCCTAAAAACTAAAGAGAGAAGATCTCAACTAATCTAGAATTATGATCAAAATCTAAAATGAAACTTGCTCCCCAACTTCCCCAAAAATTGGGTTACAAAGATATATATCGGAGGCACGAACAAAAACCGAGCAAGACGAATACCAAGAGAGGCACGGCTACGCAGTTAAGGAGGCGCGCCTGCGTGGGCAAGGAGGCGCGCCCGCAAACACAAGTGGCGCGCCCACGCGGTTGGTCTGCGCGCCCGCGCTGATCTGGGTTTCTTCGATCTTTCTCGCAACTTCGTGCATTCGCTAAGGTATTTGAATGAACGCGCAATATAATGATGATGAACACTAAGAGAGGCAATCCCAAAAGCACTTGATAGTGGGTTCAACACCCCATCTTCATGAGATCACAGCTTAAGAGCGCAAGAGCTAGAATTAGGGGAATCCACTTCCTTGCATCTTAAGCTTTCCAATTGCCATGCGCTTGCTCCAAAAGAATCTTCCACCTTAGTAAATCACCAATATCAAGACCCGGACCTTGTACAATACCTACAACCACGAAAATAGAGCAAATAAAGGATAAAAGATTAGAAAAATCAACAAAATGCATAAAAGCTACAAAAAGAGAGAGGGAAGGTAAAACCAAGAGCAAAAGCATAAAACTATGCATTTATTAAGAAGGAAAGCTATGGAAAGAAGGTAAAAACAACCTAAATGCTCATAAAATGGGTGCCATTTATGATACCCATCAAAATGCTAGCAGCCCGCACAAGTTTAGGGCTAGGCTAGCATACCGCAGCTAGAAGCCCGCACTAGTGTGCGTGGTTGTACTAGCATACGACACATAGCAGCCTGCACACTTAGTGCATGGGTTGCTAGGCCGAGGCAGCTAGCAGCCCACACATTTAGATGCATGGTGAGCATGGTCGAGGCATCACAACAGTACCGTGGCAGCCCACAAGGGTGCCATGGTTGACAAAATGAGCTGCCATGTGGCCAAAGCTAATTGGAGGGCTAGGGGAAGAGGTGGCCGGTGGTGGGAGTAAGAGTGGGGGAAAAGTGTAGACACCCATTTGTGTCTCCCCAAAACCAGACTCGGTGATGAATACCTTTCGCGTCGAATCATAATCGAATGAAGTGAAAGTGTGGAAAGTCTAATGTTGCGGTTAGTTTTTATTAAAAATCTCTCGTTCGGTTTTCGAAAACCTACTCTATTTTATGAAAATAGCCAATTTAGTTTAGTTTAGTCCATAACAAGGGTCCAACAATAGTGTAGTTGGATAGGGCTCGAACACAGCTTTCCAACAATATATTATAAGCCCAATTCCAATGAATAATGAGGAAGTAATGGCCAAAATACTAAACAGGGCCCGGTTTAGTTCTTACATACGGCCCAATGATCTAGAGGAGGGCCTATTATTAATTATCATTCCTAAAGCTATTAGGATTGATTATAGTCTTCTAGAATCTTGTAGAAGGTTCTTTTGAATCCTAATGGGATTAGGATTCATAATTATGTTTTATGAGTTTTATTTGGAAAGAAAGAAGTGTATTAAGTGAAATTACGATTTTACCCTTTGTACGGACTTTTACGACTTGATTTTATCAAAAATAGAAAATGCGTGGAAAAACCTTCTACAGCGCCAAACGTCAAGCTGTCGCGCGGCGACAAGTGCTGTTGTTGGCGACAGAGGCGTGTTTTATTCCTTTTCGAACTCTAATACGTTTTATCAAATTCGGACTATTTCATTATAAATAGCGTTCTTAGACCTCCGTTAATCATCAATCATCATCAATTTTCATCAATTCTCTAATTCTCTTCTCTCTCTCTAAGATAAAGCTTATTCTCTCTCTCTTTCTAAACCAACCCTTTTTAAACAAAATTCCGCATTTAATAGATCTAGACACACCAAGCCAAATTCGAAGTTGCCTTTGCCCTAGACGTGAAAAGTTTGATATTTTTGAGGGTTTGATCTTAAATCTCTATAACAATTATTTAATTTAATTGTTTGTTTTTTATATTTTCCTTGAAGTTACTAACGTGTGTATTTTGTTATTAGAAAGAGGAAAGAGGCATCCAAGTAAGTGCTTTAATCGTTTTATTAATACTATAATATAGAAATCATGGTTAAATTGTTATTTTGATTCCTAGTATCAAGTTAGGGTGTTTTGATATTCCTAGTATCATGTTTAGGGCAAATTCTAATATCAAGTATGATTTAAAGAATGCTTCCTACTTTCTTTCTTAATTGCATGTTAGTATCATGTTAGGACTAAAGCTTTAATTTTTATTGTTTAGTGACATGCTAGGATTTGTTATTAATCTTGTTAGTATCATGCCTAGGATCTTGCTATTATTATGCTTTAATATGATTATTTTAATTATGATTATTGTTATTATTATAATTATGATGATTTATTATGTTGCTAGATAAATATTTGTTGTTATTGCTTGATCACGACTTTTATGCATGTTTAAAGGGAATTTGTACATGTAATCATGCTTAATAAGATAATTCATAATCTTGTTTAGGGTTAATTTGATTATAATTCAAGTGATCGCCAATAATAGTTTTATTTGTGCATTAATATTCAACCAACATAGATTAAACATGTTTTGGGTAAACCAATTGATTTCATGTTAGTCAGAAAGCGCACATGAATAAGAGAAGAATAAAGTAAGGCCTATTATTAGGGCAGGTTTAAACTCTTTTAGATTAGATTTGTACCTTCATCCCCGAACTTCCAGTCTTGGTTCCAGACCTATTGGAGTTAACAATCTCCTAGATCGTTAAGGGGTGTAACCTTCAACCAGTGAACGGTTTACAAGTTCCTAAAACTTATTGGCGACTCTTTTGCTCTAGCTTCCTTCCCTTTGGACGCCACCATGCTTGAGTGTATGATCATAGTGGGGCTCAAGTTTGGGATAATGCTTGATATATTCTCTATAGTTGTTTGCGACTCCACTGGGGACGGATTTCTATTTTAATTCCTGAAATTTATTTTGGCAATGATTTAGAATGAGTGGATGAGACTCGAAAAGTTCTAAGTATTTCATGTGCGTAATTTTGATTAACATTATTGTCATATGCATAAAAAAAAAAGGTTCTCATTGGAAAGACAATCCGTAATGAGTCAAAAACAAAGGATTTTTACACATAAGAAATTTGAGGAATATCTTTCACAACTAGAAACGAAATAATACTGCAAAAACTGGAAAATTCTAAGAACCCAGAAAGCTACTGAGGCATGTAGGAACTAGCGTCTAGAAAACAGAGCTTGTTGCCAATGATATGGCTCTTTCGCCTGGCGACAATTCTTTCATCTGGCGATAGGGCTTATATCCTGGCGACGAACTTTGTTGTCTGGCGCCGTGTTCTTCTAATACCGAGCCAGAAATCTGCCTTCTTGTTTCGACTAGCTCTAGCACTGTTGGCTCGATTCTACTTCCTGATTGAGTTTCTCTCACTTTTCTGACACCTATATGTGTTCTACATATGGACATAACCCTCTGGGAATTCATGCTCCATCTACCTGATTGAACGCTCTAAGCAACAAAGGGTACATCCAAGAATGTTGAATTCACCAAACCATGGAAGCGAGTTTAACTCGCGGGGTCCCATCCACACGCGCCAACCCTTCCAAAGGTAAGGCTTCCGCGCGGTGCCTCTGAACTCATAACCATGGACCCTCTTTGACTAACCCATATCCCAAACTTTAGAGAGTTAGAGCTATGGTTAGGTTGCAAACTCATTGCATCATATTGTGCCTACTTGACTACTTGTGCATTATTTGTTGTGCATACCCTATATGTTTTTTCCTAACCGTTTGTTTCACTTGTGATTAAGTATAAATAAACTGATTAATGACTAAAAGGAATTTGCCTAATTAATTTGAGTAACTAAAATTTAATAAATTAATCAAAACTGACTTAGTACGACTTTAGGCCTGTCCCCGTAAAGTAAAACACTGAAAGCAGTCCCAGATTAATGTTCCAGTAATGGCGCAAAAATCTGGGTTGCAGTGCTGAACGCTGTTGTGCAACGCCGTGCGACAACTCTTTCATCTGGCACTGCACTGCAGTGTGCAGCGACAGTCCTGTTGCTTTGGCGACAGTTAAGTTTTTTGCTCGAGTCATCACGACGAGTCTAATTAAACAGTTTATTAATTAGTTTGGTTATTTTGTTAATGGAAGTACCCTTATTAAGTCCTTAATGGAGTCTAAACACTTAGTCCCATGGTAATACACAAGAGTCAAAGCATGTCATTTGCACTCACAAATAAAGCACACACTAATATGAATGTACACTTTGGTTATGTCTAGAGAGTCTTGTATGCGCATGTTTTCCGTCATTTTTTTAGGGGGTAAGTCGGATATTAATCCTCCAATTAAACCACTTGTTTGAACCCATATATTTTATTCCCAAAAATATCCAAAAATATGCACCCTATTTTTCTTTTTTCTTTTTCTTTATAAACCAGTAAAGTCAAAGTCAATTTGAGTCAACTCATTAAAATAAATAAAATGTTTTAACTTACAACGTGTGGTCAAGAAAGGAAGGGCATTTAATCAGGGACAACTAACCTTTTCGTTCAAGTACAAATTTTTGATAAACCAGTCAGTCAGAAAAGAAAATCTATGAAGATAATGGCGAGTCAAGAAGAAGACAATGAGCTTAAGAAGCAAATGGCTAGTGTTACCGAGGTGCTAAGGACTTTAACCCTCCAAATTAATGACCCTGTGAAATAACAAGAAATGGAGCTCATGCAAGAAAGCTTGAGCAAAATATCCAATGACTAAATTTTAGGGCATTAGCTCACAAGGGGTCTTAGTGGACAAGGATCTTCTTCCACAAAAGTTAAATGCCATTGACATCCCTAATTTTAAGCCAACTGACAATCCTTATTTTCATTTAAGGGCCTTTGAAACTGAAATGAACATTAAAGGGATTGATAAGAATATTTTTCACTCTTTGTTCTCGCTATCTCTTGAAACCATTTGTCAACATTGGTTCTTCTCCTTGAAAAAGAGAAGACCTTTACCTGGATGGAATAAAAAATGCTTTCATTGATGGATATAAGTGTAATATTCAAATTAAAACCGACCATACACAACTTGAGATGCTAAAACAAAAAGAAAACGAAGGGTTCACCTCCTTCTTCAACAAGTGGAGGGATACTTTCGCTAACATGATCGAAGTCCCTATTGAAAAAGAATCCGTGAGGATGTTCATCAAAAATTTACAAGAAAAGTATTCAAAGCACTTAAAATATCAACACAACTTGAATACTTTCAAGGTCGTCTATGACATAGGCATCAAGATCGAAGATGACCTTGCAAAGCAAAAAGTTACTAACAATAGTAACCACAGTAGCAGGAAAGGAAAGAAGAATGACAATCCTTCTTCTTCCGAAAACGCCCACTCTAGTAATAATGTTAGTACCTTTGATCTCAGTGAAGTCTTAGCCATAGATAACCAAGGATCTAAGAAGCAACTAAGGAAAGACTTCACCCCCATTAGGATGAGCTACGATGCTGCCTTCGATCAACTCCATACTAAGGGACTCATTACTCCCATTGGACCTATTCAAGATCCCGCACCTGAAAAGAGATTGCCTAGTTGGAACCCATATGCACATTGCAAGTACCATCAAGGTAGGGTTCATACTACTGAGAGCTGTTGGAAGCTAAAAGAGGCTATCCAACATTTGATCGATAATAACAAGCTTCCCATACCTCCAGCTAGCAAGAAGAGCGAGTGATGATAAAGCAAACGACACAAGGCGAGCTTCAACGACAAGATTTCGTGACATCTTTTTTTCTATTTCTTTTATTTATCCCTTCCCCAATAAGTCTAGCATAGGCACCTTTTTATTCCCCTTAGATTTATTTTGTAGGGTCTTTCTATTCTATTAATAAATGAGCATTTTATTTCTTGCATATGATCATTGCATCGCATTAAAAAAAATTAAAAAATAAAAAATAAAATCGTCGAACTGAGTACAAGGTATATCAATGATTTGAGGCACCTCTTGTAGCCATATCATATCTCCTTTCACCTTTCAAATATACAATCCTTTTTTATAAACCACTTTGAGCCCCGTCTAACGATAGACATTTCATTTTTCAACCCATATCTACCTAACCTTGGGATGGGATGGTGTGTAAATTATGAAACTTTCAAAGAACAAAAGCTTGAGTGATTCAAAAGATTAAAATCGCAAAATAGAAATAATAAAAAGTGTACAAAAGGGCAAGTGTTCCAATGTCATTGACATGAACACGTCTCAGATTGCGTCTCTTATCGAGTGCTCGGTACCGTGCCAGAGAAACATGAATGCCAAGTGAGTTATAGACCACATGATCGGGATTGCCCACACTTATAAAAATAAAATAAATGCTAAAGCAAATTAGAGAGCTAAAAAAGAGTAAAAAGCCTCAAGCATAAAAATATAAAGATTCAAAAGCAAGGTTGCACACCTTGGGGGTTTATCTAGGGTCTTGAGCCTTTATCCCTTTCTTCTTCAGCCTTTAGCCTAACCACATTACAACCCTTAAAAGACCTTTTTGAGGTATACACATACTTGTGCGAGGTTCGGCTAGAGCTACATTCGGCCTGATTCCTAATGGATACGTAGGCAACCTCACATCGAGGCGCGGCCGTAATAAAAATGCATTCATATTCACATTCACACACTCACACCATGATCATATCAAGGGAATTCGTATGCTCATCCCAATCTACTTAAAGCTAGACTTGGGGGCTTGATCCCTACATTGTTAAGCTTACCTAGCCTAAGAGTCACCATCTTTTGACTCTTCTCAAAATACTTTTCCACACACTTAGCCTTTGCGGCCTAACCTTAGTGTCACTTTCACACACTGCACAAATACACGACCAAATAGTCCTTCCCTTAGGAACCCTTTGTCATGAAATCTTAACACAACGTTGAAACACACATTGTCATAACAAAATCACTCATCACTCATCATTGCATCACAAAGTATGAAGTGCTTAGCCTCCGTGCCTAAGTTACCCAAATACTTTCATCACTTAGTCAACAATTGAGATAACCTAAGATGAATTAATGATTGCACCTTGAGAGATAGTATCAAACAACATTTGACTAAGCTCATTTAACATGCGCCATAAAAAACTTCTTCCTTTTGTGTCTTTATTTTTCGGGAGAAAATCGGTACCCTCCACAAAAATGACGGAAAATTTTTGAAATTTTTGAATTTTAGCTTTTTCGCATTTTCAGTCAAGCACATCACAATAAAATGCACACATGAGTCATGAGTCATACGTGTCAACTCACCTTGGGTCAACCTCAAGTCAGTCAGTCACATTGAGCCAATCTCAAGCCAATGAGTCAAGCAACAATAAGTCTTAGGTCAACCCTAAATAAAAATACGCAAAGTCCTATAGTCCAAAATATAAATGCAGGTGCATCCCATCAAGAAAGAACATTCCCGGATTTTTTTGAAAAACCCCGAATATGACACATGAGATTCTTCCAAGATGAGAGGAGTTACATAGATTAGTAAATTAGACATAAAGAGCTTTAATTTACAAAAGATTTGAGCGGATTTGGTTGAAAGGAAACGACCAAGTTTAAAGTTTGGAGCAAAACCGAGCAACGAACAGCAGCAGCAAGAGCAAATTAAGGAAGACCTAACTCCAGCGCCAGATGACAAGGCTGTCGCCTGGCGACAACATTTGTAGCTTGGCGACAGAAGCAAAGTGTAGCGACACATTTTCCAGCGGGCGCTGGTGCGGCGACACAATGCGTGGCCCCTATATAAGATTATGCGGACCTAGTGAAGAAATTTTCGGGTTCCTTGGTACGCCAGTTAGCCCTTTTAAGCAATTTGACATGATAATTGGCTCGATAAAAATCACATAAAGCGATCGACCTGATAAAAGATTGTCTCACTTAGCTTAAAGCGCCTAAACATTGGCTCATAGTAAAAGCACCGACATAATGGTTCATAAGTAGTACAAAGCCGACGTAATGGTTCATAAACAGCAAAAATGCGCCGATGTATTTGCACCGCGGAAATTACAGCAAAAAAATACAACAGCAAAGTTCAAACGAGCTTTAAAGATCGACAAGTGTTGGTCTTCGGTAATTTTCTTTGGAACATTATCGTAACAACTGAGGATGATTTCAAGCAAAGTTATCTTCGACAACGCTCCCTAGGATATGGAAGGTTGTCAGAAAGCTGAAGATGGTTTCAAGAGAAGTTATCTTCGATGACGTTCGATAAGATTGTGGAGGTTGTCATTAACATTTGAGAAGATAGCATGAGATGGGCGGTCTTCGACAGCGTTTGCTAAGATTGTGGAGATTGTCATTAAGATTTGAGACGATAGCATGAGATGGGCGGTCTTTGACAGCGTTCGCTAAGATTGTGGAGGTTGACATAAATATTTGAGAAGACAGCACTAGATGGGCGGTCTTCGACGACGTTCGCTAAGATTCTGGAGGTTGTCATTAAGATTTATGAAGATAGCACGAGATGGGCGGTCTTCGACAGTGTTTGCTAAGATTATGGAGGTTGTGATTAAGATTCGAGAAGATAGCACGAGATGGGCGGTCTTCGACGGCATTCGCTAAGATTGCGGAGGTTGTCACCAAGATTTGAGAAGAGCGGTTCGTGATGAGGTGGTCTTCGATGAATTTTGCTATGATTGGGAAGGTCGTCACTATGATTCAAGGAAAAGGCTCAAGATGTAGCAACATTGATCGACGGCGTTCCCTAGCTTGTGGAGGATTGTCAAAAACAAGTGGAGGTGATTTCAAGCGAAGTTATCTTCGATCATATTCCCTAGCTTGCGGAAGATGGTCACAAGGCGGTAGAAGATCGTTTCAAGAGAAGCAATCTTCGATAGTATTCTCTGGCTTGCACAAGACTATCATAGCGGAAACTAGAGGCAGTTACAAGCATAGCAGTCTTTAGGAAGTATCCCCTAGCTTGAGGAAGATCGTCATAACAAATCGGTTACCCTAGAGACGTGTACTCGACGGTGCAAGATACGCGTTTCTTAACTCTTTTATCTGTTTAACTAACACTAGTTTGAAGGTATCAGCGTTACAAGAATGATTTAGGATTGCAGAACGTTCTGAATCATTCTCCGTCCCTATCGATACTTTGACTTTTGTTTTCGAAACTTGTGTTTCTCCAAACTCAGTCAAAGTAGGGGCTTCTGTAGACACCCATTTGTGAATCCCCAAAACCAGACCCGGTGATGAAAACCTTTCGCATCGAACCATAATCAAATGAAGTGAAAGTGTGGAAAGTCTAATGTTGCGGTTAGTTTTTATTAAAAATCTCTCTTTCTGTTTTTGAAAACCTACTCTATTTATGAAAATAGCCAATCCATTTTTGTTTGGTCCATAACAAGGGTCTAATAATAGTGTAGTTGGATAGGGCTCAAAAAGAGATTTCCAAAGATATATTATAGGCCCAATTTCGATGAATAATGATGAAATTATGGCCAAAATACTAAACTGGTCCCGGTTTGGTTCTTATGTACGGCCCAATGATCTAGAGGAGGGCCTGTTATTAATTATCATTCCTAAAGATTTATGATTGAGTATAGTCTTCTAGAATCTTTAACAAGGTTCTTTTGAATCCTAATGGGACTAGGATTATTAATTATGTTTTATGAGTTTTATTTGGAATAAAAGAAGTGTTTTAAGTGAAATTACGATTTTACTCTTCGTACGGACTTTTACGACTTGATTTTATCAAAAATAGAAAATGTGTGGAAAAACCTTCTGCAGCGCCAAACGTCAGGCTGTCACCTAAAACCAGACCATGTCGTGCGGCGACAGGTGCTGTTGTTGGCGACAGAGGCGTGTTTTATTCCTTTTCGAACTCTGATTCTTTTTATCAAATCCGGACTATTTCATTATAAATAGCGTTCTTAGGCCTCCGTTTTTAATCATCAATCATCATCAATTAATCAATTCTCTAATTCTCTAATTCTCTTCTCTCTCTCTCTAAGCTAAAGCTTATTCTCTCTCTCTCTTTCTAAACCAACCCTTTTTAAACAAAATTCCGCATTCACAAGATCTAGACACACCTAGCCAAATTCGAAGTTGCCTTCGCCTTTAACGTGAAAGGTTTGATATTTCTGAGGTTTGGTCCCAAATCTCTATTTCAATTATTTAATTTAATTATTTGTTTTTTATATTTTCCTTGAAGTTACTAATGTGTGTATTTTGTTATTAGAAAGAGGTTCGAGGAAAGTATGATTAAAAGAATGCTTCCTATTTTCTTTCTTAATAGCATGTTAGTATCATGTTAGGGCTAAAGCTTTGATTTTTATTGTTTAGTGACATGCTAGGATTTGTTATTAATCTTGTTAGTATCATGCCTAGGATCTTGCTATTATTATGCTTTAACATGATTATTTTAATTATTATTATTGTTATTATTATAATTATGATGATTTATTATATTTCTTGATATATATTTATTGTTATTGCTTGATCATGCCTTTTATGCATGTTTAAAGAGAATTTGTAATTGTAATAACGCTTAATAAGATAATTAATAATCTTGTTTACGGTTAATTTGATTATAATTCAAGTGATCGCTAATAATGATTTTATTTGTGCATTAATATTTAACCAACATAGATTAAACAGGTTTAGGGTAAACCTATTGAATGCATGTTAGTCAAAAGGCGCACATGAATAAGAGAAGAATAAAGTAGAGGCCTATTATTAGGGCAGGTTCTTTTTCTTTTAGATTGGATTTGTACCTTCATCCCCGAACTTCCAGTCTTGGTTTCAGACCTATTGGAGTTAACGATCTCTTGAATCGTTAAGGGGTGTAACCTAAACCCTGTGAACGGTTTACAAGTTCCTAAAACTTGTTGGCGACTCTTTTGCTTTATCTTCCTTCCCTTTGGAGGCCACCATGCTTGAGTGTATGATCACAGTGGGGCTCAAGTTTGGGATAATATTTGAAATATTCCCTTCAGAAAGTTTTTTCCCCCCTCCTCCAAATGGTCCTCACCTACTCTTCCTTATGAACTTGCCACTTGTTGATTTATTATTATTTTGATTATTAATTTTATTTTAGATTTAAAATAAAATGGAAAAATTAAATTCTCCCACATTGATGGGAGAGATTTTCACACTCTTGCATTTCCCTATAAATTCCTAACTTCGGGTATTGGGAAAAACACTTGATTAATAGTTGAAAAAGGCATCACCATTAGGAAAACCTTTGAACTCATTAATTACCCGGGTTTAGGTCGGTCCTTGCTAACTCTAAGGCACTAGACCCTTGTCGGTGTTCGAGTTGTGGGTGGACTTTCGTTGGAGGTCATCGTAATTTCGAGCCTAGCTTTCGAAGTAAGAGCCCCTCGAGGTCCGGCGAAGCACGCGTCAAAGTTATACTTATTATCTTAATCTTGTCATTAAGTTAATTATGTTTATGGTTTTACTTGTTTTTGGGTTTGTTTCCAAGCACTCGGGAAGGAGATCGATTTGAATGGGGAGATGATACTGAGGCGGCCTTTTAGAAATTGAAAGAAAAATTTACACTCCTTGCCAAGGCTTGTAAGCCCTCTGCTTAAGGAGACATTTTACATGTACCTAGTCGTCTCAGACCATGCCCTCAGTGTCGTTCTCCTTGCTGACAGAGACGATATTTAGCTCCCGGTCTATTTCATTAGCCATGTACTCAGAAATGCTGAACTTCGGTAACCCATGGTGGAAAATTTTGGCCTTGCTCTTTACATGGCTGTTAAGAAGTTACGGCCTTACTTCTTGGCACATCTAGTGGTGATCTATATAAATCAACCCCTCAAGCGTCCAATGACAACCTTGGAGTCATCCGGATGAATGCTGAAATAGGCTATTGAAATAGAAAGTATTGAAATCACCTACGAACCAAGAAAGGCAGTGAAGGTTCAGGCGTTTGCCGACTTTGTTGTCAAAAAGACAAGTCCAGATTCACTAGACAACCTTGATCAGGTTTGGAAGGTGCATGTAGACGAGTCTTCTACTATGAACGGTTGTGGTGCAGGTATAATCTGTCAATCTCCGGAAGGGGATAAATATGAATATGCACTACGATTCAAGTTTCAGGTCTCAAATGATGAGGCGGAATATGAAACCTTGCTATCCGGCATCCGCATGTGCAAGGCGGCAGGGGCAACAAAAATTAATGCCTGCTCAGACTCTCAGTTGGTCGTTAGCCAATACCATGGTGAATATGAAGCCACCCATCCGGCTATGATCAAATACTTGCAGGCGGTTAAAGATGGGGATGGGACACTTGAAGAATTTCATCTAAGTAAAGTGCGTAGGTGTAGATACCCAAATGTGTCTCCCTAAAAAACAAACCCAGTGATGAATATTTTTCACATCGCTTGATTGTCGAATGAATTGAAAGTGTGAAAAGTCTTGTGATGCGGTCGTTTTAATAAAATACTTTCTTTCTGTTTTTAAAAATCTTCTCTATTTATGAAAATATCCAGTCCAATTTAGCTTTGTCCAAGACAAGGGTCCCGTAATAGTGTAGTTGGGTTGGGCTCGTAAAGAGCTTTCCAATGATATATTATAAGCACAATTCTGATGAATAATGAGGAAGATATGGTCAAAATACTAAGTTAGGTCTGAAATGGTTTTATGGCCCAATGATCTAGAGGAGGGTCCATTAATAATTATTCCTAGAATTATTAGGATTAATTCTTATCTTCTATAATAGTCTAGAAGGTTATTTTGGGTTCTAATAGCATTAGGATTGATAATTAATATTTTAGAAAAATAATGAATTTGGTTTGAAATAAAACAAGTGTTTTATTATAATAAAATCTGATTTAAAATTAATTAAAACAGAGTTTAATTGCTTAATTATATTAAGAATAGGATTCCGTACAAAAGCGTGTTTTATCTTTTAACCAGCGCCAAACGACAAGCATGTCGCCAAACGAGAGAGCCTGTCGCCATGCGTGATCCTTGTCGTTTCGCGTTGGGCTTTGTCGCTGGCGACAGGGATCAGTTTTACTCCGATTCAAAATCTGATTCTTTTCTATCGATTTCGGACTATTTTCTTATAAATAGGGGTCGTATTTCCCTTTTTTATTCATCAACTATCATCTCTTCTCTTTAAAAGCTATAAGCTTATTCTCTCTCTATTCTTTTTCTAAGTCTAGCCCTTTTACAAATTTGTGCATACACAAGCTCTAGACACATGTAGCAAAGCTCGAAGTTGCCTTCGCTCTAGACGTGAAAGGTTGATAATTTATGAGGGTTTGTCCCAAATCTCTATTTCAATTATTTAATTTAATTGTTTGATTTAATATTTTCCTTGAATTTACTACGCGTGTATTTTGTTATTAGAAAGAGATACGAAGCATCGAAGTAAGTAATTACTCTAATTATTCATTTTCTATAGAAATTATGCTTTGATTATTTTAATTCCTAATATCATGTTAGGATGTTGTTTATTGCTTTCTAGTATCATGTTTATGTTGCTTCTTATTTCTTTCTTTCTACCATGTTAGTATTATATTAGGGTTAAAGCTTTGATTTTTATTAGTGACATGCTAGGATTTTTTATTAATCTTATTAGTATCATGCGTAGGATCTTGCTAATATTATTATGCTTTATTGAGATTATGATTATGCTGATTGTTGTTATGATTATGTTGCTTGATATATTGTTGTTATTGCTTGATCAGTCCTTTTATGCAAGATTAAAGGGAATTTGTACTTGTAATCACGCTTAATAAGATAATTAATAATCTTGTTTAGGCTACTTTGATTGTAATTCAAGTGATCGTCATTAACAGATTTGTTTCTGCATTAAACTTCAACCAACATAGATAAAACAGGTTTATGATTAATATAATGATTGTATGTTTTTCAGAAAGCGCAGATGAATATGAGAAGAATAAAGTAGAGGCTTATTTTTAGGGCAGGTCCAATCTCTTTTAGGTTGGATTTGTACCTTCATCCCCGAATATCCAGTCATGGTTCCAGACCACTATGGAGTTAGCGATCTCATGGATCGTAAAGGGGTGTAAGCTTCACCCTGTGAACGGTTTACAAGTTCCTAAAACTTATTGGCAAATCTTTTGCTCTATCTTTCTTCCCTTTGGACACCACCATGCTTAAGTGTGTGATCACAGTGGGGCTCAAGTGTAGGATGCTTGAAATATTCCCTATAATATTTTGGTGAATAAACTGGGGAGGATTTCTATTTTAATTCCTAAAATTTATTTTGGCAATAATTAGAATGAGTGGATGAAACTCAAAACGTTCTAAGTATTCATGTGCGTAATTTTGATTGACATTATTGATATATGCAAAAAAAAAAGGTCTGCATTGGAAAGACCATCCGTAATGCGTCTACAACATAGGATTTTTTACACGTAGGAAATTTGGGAAATATCATTCACAACTAGGATAAAAAAAAGCTATGAAAAATCTAAAAATTCATAGAATAGAAAGCTGCTGAGGCATGTAGGAACCGGTGCCGAGAAAACAGAGCCAGCGCCATGCGATGGCTGTGTCACTGCGTGATAGCAATGTCGTTTTGCGACAGAGCTTTATTTTGGCGCTAGGCTCTATTGTCTCGCTCCATGTTCTTCCAATACCGTGCGAGAAATCTACCTTCTTTGTTTCGACCGATTCTAGTACTGTTCACTCGGTTCTACTTCCTAATTGAGTTTTTCTCACTTTTCTGAACCCGTATGTGTTCTACATATGGCCATAACCCTCTGGGAATTCACGCTCCATCTACCCAATTAAACGCTAATGTCAACAACGGGCACATCCGAGTTTGTTGAATTCACCAAACCGTAGAAGAGAGTTTAACTCGCGGGGTCCCATCCACTCGCGCCAACCCTTCCTATGGTAAGGCTTCCGCGCGGTGCATCAGAATTCATAACCATGGAACCTCTTTGATTAACCTACATCCTTGAACTTTAGAGAACTAGAGCCATGGTTAGGTTGCAAACTCATTGCATCATATTGTGCTTACTTGACTACTTGTGCATTCTTACTTGTACATAGCCTATGTGTACTTACACTAACCGTTTGTTTGACTTGTGAATGAGTCTAAATAAATTAATTAATGACAAAAGGACTTTGCTGAATTAATTAATTAATTAATAAGAGTCTAAATAAATTGATCAAACCTGATTTAGTACAACTATATGCATGTCCTTATAAAGTAAAATACTGGAAACAGACTTAGACGACTGCTCCAGTAATGGCGCAAGTTTGGACTGTGGCGCGACACGCTAGTGTCCATCGTTATGCGACAACACTGTCGCAGCGCACTAGGTCTTAGCTTGTGGCGACAGTCTAGTTTCTTGCTCGAGTCCTCACGCTGAGTCTGATTAATCAATTTATTAAAAGTCAGAATATATATTTAGTCCTTAATTGAGTTTAAGCACATAGTCCCATGGTCTTACACTAGTGTCAAAGCATGCCACTTTCATTTACTATTAAAAGCACACACTTTATGTATATTTCGCATTGACCATGTTTAGAGAGTCTTGTGTGCGCATGTTTTCTTTCATTTTTTTTAGGGGGGTAAGTTGGATAATAATCCTCTAATTAAACCATACTTGTTTAAAACTTAAATTTGATTCCCAAAAATATGCACCCTATTTTTGCTTCTTTTTTTTAAAAGAAAAAAAACCAAGAAAATCAAAGTCAATTTGAGTCAAGTCATTAAAATAAATGGTATAATTTACAGTACTTGGTCAAGAAGACAAAGACGGCTAATCAAGGACAACACTTTTTTTCAAGCCTACCTTTTTGATAAACTGATCCGTCAAAAGAGAAAGGCTAAGAGGATAATGGCAACTCAAGAAGAAGTCAGTCAACTTAGGCAAGACTTGGCTAATGTAATTGAAATGATGAAGACTATGGCTCTTCAAGTCAATGACCCTGCGAGACAACTACAAATGCAACGAATGGAGGAAATCTTGAACCATCTCTCCAATGACTACAAGTTCCAGAGCATTAGCTCATAAGGGGTCTCGGTAGACAAGGAGCTTCTTCCGCAGAAGTTCAATGCCAATGACATCCCTATGTTTAAACCTACTAGCAATCCTTATTTCCACTTAAGAGCTTTTGAAACAATAATTAACATTAAGGGGATTGATAGGAAAGTCTTTCATTCTTTGTTCTCTTTATCTCTTGAAACCGTTTTCCAACAATGGTTCTTTTCTCTAGATAAATAAAAGAGTTCTACTTGGGATAGAATAGTAAACGCTTTCATTGATAGGTCAAATAAAACATTCAAGTTGAGACTGATCATAGAGAGCTTGAAATGTTAAAACAAAAAGAGAATGAAGGTTTCACCTCTTTCTTTAACAAGTGAAGGCAAACTTCTGCCAAAATGGTTGAGGTGCCTAGTGAGAAAGAATCTGTAAGGATGTTCATTAAGAACCTCCAAGAAAAATATTCTAAACACCTTAAGTATTAAAGTAATCAGAATACTTTCAAGGCCATTTATGACATAGGGATCAACATCGAGGACGACATTGTAAAGAAAAAAGTGCTAACAATTCCAACAGTGGCTGGAAAGGAAAAAAGAATGACAATCCTTCTTCTTCCAAGACTACCCACTCAAACAATGTTAGCACCTTTAATCTGAGTGAAGTGCTTGCTATGAATAATCAAGGACAAAAGAAACCATTTAGGAAGAACTTTACTCCTATTGGCATGAGTTATGACACCGCATTTGATCGTCTTCATGTAAAAGGTCTTATAACTCCCATTGGACCATTTGGAGATCCACCGGTCGAAAGGAGGACGGCTAGTTGGAACCCCAATGCACATTGTAAGTACCATCAAGGTAGGGGTCATCTTACTGAAAACTGTTGGAAGCTAAAAGAAGTTATTCAAGATATGATTGATAGCAACAAGCTACCATTGCCTCCTGCAGGCAAGAAGCGGCCAAGTATCAATAGCGCCCCACTTTCAGATTCCTTGGCTATTTCCGATGGGGAAAGTGATATTAACTTATCATCCCTCATCAAACCAATCAAAGAAGCTCATGCAATTGAGGAAGAGGAGGAAACCTTCTTCAATGCCGTAAGTGATCTTCCTACAAGTCAACAATTTGCCACAAGAAAAGAAGTAAAGGCCCTTAACCAACTGATAAAGGAAGCAATAGTCATTTGTCGTGAGGCCCTTGACCATATAAAGATGACTCAAAATAAACATGAAATTCAAGAGGTAACACCTACAAAGGCTATTAAGAGAAAATTGTTTTCTCTACAAGTAGTTAAAGCACCTAAAAGGAGTGACAAGTCTTACACTCCAATTGGGACCTCCTATGCTAACATGTTTTAAATGTTCTTCGAGAGTGGGAATATCAAACCTCTCAAGCCAAGACCATTTGAATCATTGAAAAGGACAGACAGTTCAATTGTCCATACCATCAATCAGGAGGACATACCATAGAACAGTGCCTCAAATTCAAAAGTCTGATTCAGAAGTTAATTGACAATAAGAAGTTGGTCCAAATCCCACTAGAAAGGGATGTTAGCATCAGCGGAGTCTGGGAAAGTGATGATGAGGATGTTTACCTCAAAGATGTAACCCCACTTTCCACAATATACCAGTAGATGACATTTGGGATGAAGAAGATTCACACATATATGTTCTCACAAGATCAGGGAGAGTGCAACCTCTCATCACTACACAGCCTATCCCTACTACTCAACAAGTTCTTATACCTATCATAGAAGACAATGATGTTGTCAAACAGCCAAAAAAGACTAAGGTCGAAATGAATGTATGGAAACTACTAGCCACATCTCGTGAACATAGAATCGCAGTAATGGATGCTTTGTCTAAAGTAGGGATAGACTCAAAAACCACTCCTGAGGGATTAGCTAATTTTCTCACGAGTGATCTTCCAAGTCCCATTAACCTAATTACCTTTTCTGACAAGGACTTAGCTCCGGAAGGTGACAAACACAATAAGGCCTTAAACCTCACAGTAGTTTGCAAGAGAATGAATGTCCCAATGACTCTTGTAGATAATAGGTCGGCAACTAATGTTTGCCCATTACAAACTGCAAGGATGTTGGGAATAAGGTATAAAGATCTGTCTCCATAAACACAAGGAATAAGAGCTTATGACAATGGCTTTCAAACTTATTTTTCCACGCCGCCAATCTTTCACAAAATCAACAATATATTTCCCAACAATATACTAAAATTTCTGAAAAAATAAAGCATGCATACCATCGGGTCCAGGGGCTTTGTTTAGATAAGCAATATTATTATTAGTACCAATTTTCAAAAACATTTATTCTCTTTAACAATTATTATTTATTTTTCTTCCTTAGGTACCTCTTTTGTCATACAATTTTTCTATGGGCTTTAATTTTTCTTAAAAAAAATTTGATGTGTTATTTGTTTGGAAATTTTCTTATGTTTAATTTTCGAGTAAAAATAAACACATTTTAAAATTTTATTTGTACAGATCATGCATCACACGAGAATAATCTAGCTAGTATCACTAACAAATTATTCCATATATTATTATATAATTTAAATTCAATAAATTAATACAAGTATGACAATTTTATTTATAATAAGAATTTACTATATACCAACTCAATAAATAATTTAAATTTTCTTAACCTTTTCAAATACTCACAATATATTTGGGTGCCCATATATGACAATCCCATTCTAAAATTAATATAGTTTTCATTTGGAGATAAACTCACTAGGGATGTAGACGGGGCAAGAGGAGGGGCAGATGTTGGTCTTCCCATCCCCTTCCCTACCTAATATTCTCATCCCCGTCCCCACAACATATCCGAAATTCATCCCCATCCCAACGGATAAAAAATTTATCCTCGCCTCGACAGATACAATTCCAAAATCATCTCCGTCTAGTCGTCCATCCCTCACTTGGATATCCACACCCACAAAATCACACCCAAAACTCACCTACTACAATGTCCACGTGGTGATATTAACTCAACTCTTATAAATATAGAGTCTCTTGGGTCATAGTTAGATAACAAGAAACATTTCATAAGAATAAAAAATTTTCATTTTTCGAACATGAAACATGAGCAACACATGAACTTAACAAAAGACGAATTCTAGATACATTCACACAATGTGTTTGGACAAGTTGGAGAAATCATGGTTAGAAATTGCCTCCCTAAAGTACAATAGAAGAACATCCTTCTTTAATAAACTTTAATATGAGTAGTTGTTATGTGTCTTCATGTGATATAAATAGGGATGTATAGGGATGGCAAAGGGTCGGGTTTGGATCGGGTCCACTGAGACCTAGATCCGGAATTTCGGAGGTGGACCCAGATCCGACCCACACCAACTGTGTCTAGAAAAATCATACCCAGACTCAGATCCATCAGGTCTAGCGGGTCTCGGGTCCAAAACGAGGTCTAACTATGATTTTTATTAATTTTTTTATAATTTTGTATATATATATTATTAATTTATAATTATACTACTACTTCAAAATAATAAACTACGCATTAAAAAAATGTGTTCATATTTTTGACACACTAATAATTTGTTCATTAAAAAGTAAAGACAATGCAAAAAAAAAAAAAAAAAAACCGTACTATGCAAAAACTTAATTTCTTGGTTGCTGTTTTATTTGCTCACTTTCGCTAAAGTCTATCTTCTCAACCTCTAATTACGTAGTATATTAAGTGATTTTTTAAATAATATTGTAACTAATATATATTTATTATTTATAAAAAATAAAAAAATTAAAAATGGGTCCATGGGTCGGATATGGGTCGGGTCTGGGTCTACAATTTTTGGACTCAGCCCCTAAAATATGGGTCGGGTCCAACCGGGTCTGGGTCGGATCTTGGACCCATTACCATCCCGAGATGTAAATAAATAGGCTCATTGTAATTCATTCAATTATTTGAACATAACTTGCGCATCTCATACACACCCATTGTAGAAACACAATTTTCAATGTTCTTCTCACATGGACGTATACTACATTCAATAATTGGTGTGCCTAAATCATTTCGCGATGTTTATGTTTCTTTTCCCTTTTATCTCTCTCCACTTTGTTATATTATAATTTTCAGTCGCCTTTTTTGCCAGTGTCAACTATATCAATAATAACTCGTCATAACATCTTAAATGACATGTCTAGATTAAATCCCTACTAAGTTTCTCTTGAGATTACATTTAATCATTGATACGGTCATTCACACCTCCAGTTGGACAAATCGAGCACCAAATAGCAAACTTTGTCCAAAACACTTTTTCAATTGGGATCCCGAAAATCCTCTATCAAAAGTGGAAATTTAGAGAGGTGAGAACTTTTATTAATTGTGATTATGAGAGGATTGTGTTGCCATATAGCATAACCGTTTTATGAGAAGTTTCAAGAGGCAATCCTTTTCCTTAGTTCAAGAGGAAATTTCAAAGAGACAATCTAGTTTTAGTTGCTATAGAAGTTTGAGCTTGACAAGAGAACAACTATATTGTCATTTTGCATTCAACTTCACACTAATTAGGCCAAACGATGCATATAATTAGAGTGAAAGACTGAAAATGACATTGCATATTGTATGGATATAATTATTTGAGAGGATCAATTTACATTGGTGATCCCAAAATCACAAGTATACCATCATATAGCCTTCATCCAATTTTACACTACTGAGTCAAAAATTCCACAATAATTTTTGTACAACAAAAATAAATAAAAAAAACAAAAATTAAATTAAAAATAAAAAATTCTAGTGGACTTCATAAATATTCACCATTTAAACTGTAGTATGACAACTTTCAACACTTCTCATTTTTTGAGTGTAACACCTATAATGGTTTTAAGCCATATGTAATCAAACAGACTAGCTAGGAAGATGTTTCCCTGCCTGTGTTAACCTTAATTTCATTATATCAGACAATGGCCATGTTTTTCGATCAATTATGGAAGCGATTGCAGCTTAAATGGCCATCACCTGCCTTTAAACATGAGTTTTCGCACAGTATATCCCTTTGTAATGCCTATAATCAGTCAAATGCTGCTGATCCTCCCCATTTTCTGACTCTACTCTCTGCTTCATCCGCCTGCAAACCGGAAAAAAACAGCATGTAAGCTTTACAGAACATAAATAGGGTGTGCACTTATAACATTAGCACAAAATGATGATCACTTACTTCCTTTTTCCAATTTGTGAAAGCTGTAACAACTACCAAAACCACAGTTTGCAAACAAATTCCGCCAATCATTCCTCCCCAAACTCCCTACAACAACACATCATGAGTTGCAAACTTGCAAATATACCAAAATTGTATTAGCAAAATTAGATTGGTTATGAAACTGCAGTATTACCATTCCTCCGTATCCATATTTGAATCCAAGAATAATGCCAGCAGGGAGCCCAAAGAAATAGTAGCAGGCAATATTAATGTATGCGACAAGTGATTGCCATCCTGCTCCAATAGCAACCCCTAGTGACAGAAGAGAAAACATAAAATCTAATAAGATACAAATTGCACTATACATTGAAACAAGAAAGGCAAACACGGAAGTGATGGAACCATAAATGAAGGCTTATAAACTTAAATCTGCTTGCCTGATAGGACTGGTTGAAGGCTGTTGAGAAGAACTGTAAATGCCAATAAGATTGAAATCCTTGTAGTTTCCTTGGCTACAGCATCGCTTGCCGTAAAAAGGTAAGGGAACGTATCTCTAGTTGCAAGAACCACAAACATGGCAATAAATCCTATGGCTACTGAAGTTACAGAAACTACTGTTACTGAGATCTTCGCCTGTCTGTAATTACCAGCTCCAAGTTCATTGGATACTCTTACACTGTAACAATTAACATGCAAACTCCCATAAATTCTGGTATTCTTTTGACATTAAATAGAGAAAACCTTAATTTAAAACTTGAATCGACATGATATGAATTCCAAGATTTATCATTCTAAATTTTTGGTTGGCAGTTTGGGCTTTCACAAAGGAAATAGTACAGTTTTATAGTTACCTGATGGCAGCATTGAAACCAATTGCTATCATTGCATCCCAACCTTGTAGGTTCATGCTACAAACATGAAAATTAAGGTAAGGCTTCACAAATCACAAACGTAAAAAAAGTAAACATGAAAATGGCATTAGTTGCCAGCTTGATGAATGATAATATGGTAAGGAAGACTGAAGTATTAAATATTTAACCATCTGAAGGATAGAGAGTGACATTTTAAAATCTTACCAAATGGAAATGGCATCAACAGGTATCAAGGGGTCGGGAAGAACACCGACAATAACCACTAGCACCATCAAGTACCAAAACTCCAAGCTGCATAGGCACACGCAAAAAGTCAAAATTTAACACACATGCATGAAAACTCAAATTTCTTCCTGAAAATGATGGCTTAAAGCTCATACATGGCAGATGAAATTACCCGTCTTTTGGGGTACAAAGACATTAGAGCTTAATGAGTAAAGTTTGAAAGACAGTATCAGATGAGGGAAAGGAATGAGATACCATAACATCACAGCAGATGCCAAGGAGAGCTGCACAAAACCCCATAAATCAGCAAATGCCAACATTGAGAATCCACTCCAAGCACCATCTGACTTTGTGACGAAAATGTAGATAAGCTGCAAGATGACAATCAGCCACCAAGACGCATTGAGCACAACAGCTGCGCCTGCCAAGCCCCAACCATACTTCAGCATAAATAGCCAACTGAAGGTCACATGGATCACCAATACAATAGCGGACACCAATGCCATCACAAACACTTTCCTCTGTGCTTGCAAGAATTTTTGTATAGGGAAATGGAATGCATAGGCAAACAGTTGAGGTATCATCCAGAAAGCAAATTTCCCTACACTCAGAACTCTCCTTGTTAGTACATCATATTGCCATAATAAAACTTTCAAAAAATAAATTAATTAATTAATAAAACTGGTTCAGAAATGATTCAGAATTGCAGCTACTTAAGTTGTAATCAGCATTAAACAATATAAGGATACAATGTAACAGAACTGTGATTTTATTTAATTGTGTACTTGGTAATGTAATTATCAAAACAAATATCAAGGTGGCCTTGCAAAAATGAATTTAATTACAGAATAACAATAAATTAGGCCCTATTCACTTCACCTTATTCAAAAGTCGTTTCAATTTAGTAAAAAATAAGTTTTAATCAATAAAAGCCAATAAATATAAAGAACAAATATTAAAAAAATTATAAGTTCTAATCAGTAAAAATAAATAGATTTCAATAAAAACAATTTGAGTTGTATAAAAATAATTCAGTTTAGTAGATTAAGAAACTCAGCTTTAGAAGGAACATTGATACAATATTTATGCAGCTTCACAGTCTCATTTTTATTAACTATTAAGAAAGTATTTAGCTTTCTATCTTTAATAGTTGGGAAATTGTCACCATAAAAAATGAAAAATAAAAATAAAATAAAATCCCCACAATAGTGTATACTAACTTTTAAGGTTTGTACTTCTATATTCCAAATTAATATAGACTACAATGTTATATAGGAAAAGTTTCTCAAAAATAAAACGGCTATTTCACCAAATGTCACTAAGCACTTTAATAATTCACCAAATGCCATCAAGGTTTTCAAAATTCACCAAATGCCACCCGGTTTTTATTAAATTCACCGAGTGTCATTACTGACTAACAGCCGTTAACTCCGTTAATCATTAAGGTTTAATTATGACACATGTTATGGTATGATTGGTCCATTTATCTTAATTTTAAAAAAATAAAAATAAAAAAAAATAAAAATAAAAAACCCAAAATTTTCCCAGCCACCTACCCACCACCGCCAAACCCTAGCCCCTCCCCTTACCTTGCCAGAAAACAACCAGCCGGCCTGCCAGCAGACCCACCGCCGAACCCTACAACCACCCACGCTGCCCGCCTCGACCCCAAAAACCACCAACACGAGCTTTAATCAAGCACCCTCTTCTTTCCTCCGTCGCCAAAATCGCCCCTCCTCCTTTTCCCCACCCTCGAAATGCGTTTCGACGGCGGGAAAAGGGAGAAGGGGCATTTTTACGAGTGGTTTTTGGGGTCGGGGCAGGTTGTGTGGGTGGTTTTTGGGGTGGGGGAAGCTCGTGTTGGTGGTTTATGGGGTCGGGGCAGTTTGTGTGGGAGTTTTTGGGATCGGCGGTGGGTCAGGACCGGCCGATTGTTGGTGGTTAAGGGGGTGGCCGACCGTTTGCCGGCGAGATAAGGGGAGGGGCTAGGGTTTTACGGTGGTGGGTAGGTGGCTGGGAAAATTTTGTGGTCGGGGCATTTCACCTGAATTCTGAAAAGTCCAAGAATAATTAATAGTTACATATTATTTTGTGGCTCTCTAAACATATCATTCCGACAACATATTATTTCTTATTCAACTTTTCTCCTGATATGAACTCTAATTAGATATCAATATATTTTAAATTATATTTTGGTAATATTTTATATAATAATTAATAGTTATTAATCAATATATTATGTAATTATTAATTGATGTTCTTACGTAAATATTGGTCATCAAGGTAATTTACTTAACAAAAATAAGTAATAAAAATCTTAAGTTGATAATCTACCACGTAAATGATATTTTTCTTAAAGAAGTTATTGTGTTTTATTCTTTCTATAATTAAAAATCTAAAAAAATTATAGTTTTTTTACGGTAAAGATTATTTACATTTAACTTTTTTAACCTCATTAAACTGTACTTAAAAATATATTTTCTCCAACATGAAATAAAAGGAAAAATATATATTTAAGAACACACTAGACGATAACACGTGTCATTACTGGGGTGTCTTTTATTATATAATTTTGTATTCTTAATGTTGGTATTTCATTTCAAAACAAAATTATTGATGAGGTGGAAATTTTGAATGTGTATTTTTGTATCGAACAAGTATCATATATATTTGTATCAATGTATCATTGTATTATGTTGTAACCATTACGATTTCAAATGTTAGGTCATGTCAAGAACAAGTCAAGTTCAAATAAGCCTACTAGTCAAGTTAACGGTTATAAGGCAGATACAATTGGTTTTGGATTATTAACAAGTAGGTTCATTTTGGATCAAGTACATTTGGTTACATATCGTGTTTGAGTCTTAAGTTATTAGTTCTAATCTGTTTCGGGTTAGGTCAAGTCGGCTATGGGTCACCACCTCTAATGTCATTATTAGGTCGGTACAAGTTAGTTTTAGGCAACTTCACAGGTTGGATAAGAAATTGGCAGATCTATTCCCAGTTTCCTAAAGAACAATTACGGAGTATAATACATGGAAAATACAAGCTACCTAAACCAAAAAAAAAAAATAAAAAAAAAAAAAACATTAATAGAGGGATTAATTTAGATTCTACACTATTCACACATTAGATAAAAAAAATAAAAAAATTCATTTGAGATTTTACACTATTCACACATTAGATTGATGTAATATTTTAACTAATAAACAATATATAAATGGTATCATCTTTACATTGTTGGATTACTTACAATGTTTACTATAATATAATATTTGTAAATTTTTTACTAACATTTAACTAAAGATATTTATGTTTATGGTCAATAAGTTTTACATTGACAAATTTATTCGAGTGATGCTTAAAAAAAATAGAGGGATTAATTTAGATTCTTTAATTAAAATTAAGTCAATGTATCCATTACATATTAATAAAGGCGAAATCAATAGACACTTGACAAAATTGTGTTAAAAATTTTCCCTCCATTAACACTTGTTAAAAAAAATCCTCCAATAATCATTGCTTTAAGAAAATTATCACTTTAAGAAAAGATTTTTATCTCAATTATTACATTTGCTTTATATAAAATATAAACCAAACTTTCTAAATTCATTTTATATGTGACTATCAAAAAAAGTTGTTCAATACTTCGTATAATTTTACATGTAACCCTAGAAAAAAAATTTGTTTTAAATGATAATTGAACAACCGTGCATGGGTTTTAATGTTGTATCCTAGTAATAGAATAAGGGTAAATTGTGAAGTATGAAAATATGAAACTTGAAGTTTAAAAGAGGTAATTAAAAACAGAAAACAAGCCGTCCTTGGCAACCATATGAATAAGTAATTACTCTGTAAAAAAAAGTTAAAAACATATAATAGTCATTATTATGAAAATGAAATTCCTGTCATATGTGAATAACTGAAAATTCAGATATTGCAACCTACCCTAATAATGGTCCCAATTCCCAATTTCAACAACCCATTTACAAACAGAAGTTCGATTACACAACAATTATAGAAGCAAGTAGCAAATTAATCCACGTTTTTGCTTAACACCCCAATTTTATTACACGTTTATAAGTCAATGAACCACCAATTTCATACGCCAATAGACATATTAACTTTCTGCCAACTATCTTCCTCAGTCTAAAGATTCTTGTAATAATGCATATTAATGCAATTTCTAGATCACTAGTGCAATGAATCAATGCACGTTACCTAATTTTATCTTATTGATTAACTGTTTTCTTTTTAGTATTTGTTTATGATTATCTAGGTAGGTGAGCTGCTGATATTGTTGTATAAATTTAAAATAATTTTCCAGATCACACTAAATCTTGGATTCATACTAAATAATATTTACTTCATAGTTTATATACTTGTAGAGTTGACCAAAACGAACCTAACATGAAAGCACGACGACTAAAATTGCTTAATTATACCCAAACATGACACAACTTGATCCGAACTTGATTTGTAACATTTATTACCATCTTATATTATGACTTTTTTGTGTGAACGACACATGAAACCAAACACGAACATAAATACATGACCCATTAGCCTGAACTACACCGCTAATTTCTAAGAACAGAAGCAATAACAAAGAAACAATACTAACCGGCAGCTTGAGAGATTTCGGGCGTATTCCCGCAAAGTTGAAGAAGGTAAGGAGAGTAAGTATAAAGTGGGGTGAGCAAACAAGCAGTAGCTAGTAAAATAACCCATGATCTCTGCATATAAATACCCATCATCTTGAGCCTCCCCGCGCCATATGCTTGCCCACATAATGTCTCCAATGCGCTTCCCATTCCGAGCTGCAATCATAAAATTCGATCTTACGATCCAACATTTTATTTGTGCATTCCTAAATAAAATGGACTATAACACTTTCGAATCAATATACACAATTACATTTTACTCACTGCATTGTTAATCAAATTACATTATCAGCGTGATTATTGAGTTATCGTCGAAATATGATTAAAAATGACTGTTGACTTTTCAACGATGATCCAAACCAGCCTAGTGGTGGGTCCAAATTAGCAATCAAAAGCTAAAGAAATTCATTGCCTTCCCATTTGAAATAGAAATTGGATTAGATGAAAAGAGAAAAAAGGATCATTTTTTAAATCATTACCTATTAGCAAAAGTAACATTTTCAAACCACCATTTTACACATGACCAAAAAGTAAAGCAAATCAAATTTCAACAAAATTTCTATCATAATCAAACCAAACCCAGAAATTAAAAAAATAATAAAAAATTAAAACCCCATAACAAATAAAAACTCCCCAAAAAAGAAAGAACAAAAAAAAAGTTAATCAAACTCGTACTTTGAGAAAGGAATCGTAGCTTAAATCTATGAAAAATTACAGCACAAAAGATAAATTCATCAACCAATTAGAAGAGGAGAGAGAAAATTAACCATAACACCGAAGCCAAGACCGGAGATGACAGAGTTTTCGACGGAGAAAGCGGCGAGCTCAAGGTCTCCGACAAGACCAGCAAACGTCTGAGTGAGAGCACCCATTGAGTATTGGCATACAGCTGTGAAGATTGCTGGTCCAGCAATTTCCCATAAATTTCTAGATTCGTCACTGAATTCTCTTACTAAGCTTAATTTCTGCTTCTTCTGGTTTTCAACTTCTAAACCCAACAATGGCTTTTCATCTTCTACTTTTACTTTCTGCATTCCGGAATTATTTGGTCAGCTTTTCTCGGGTTCGGTTTGGTGCGTTCGATTTGCGGGTTGTTTTTTTTTTTAAGAAAGGGTACAATGATAAGTGTAAATACAAATTGTAAGAGAATAAAAGGGTTTGATGGGGTCAACAAATTGGGTTCATTAAAGAGTTGAATAAGTATTTGGAAGATTGTCAGAAAATTTGAATTGAAAAATGAGATATGTATAACTTGAAAGGGAGCAGGTAAGCTAGGTCCGTAGCTGGAGTATAGTGAGGGAGTTGAGGAAAAAATGTGACGCTTGATCATGTGAGAAGGTGTATGACTTCGGTTGGTGGGTTTAAAAAATAAATTAGAGTTTTTGTTTGATTGTCTTTGTCTCGTGGGAGAGAAATTATTTAGTGTTTTTAAAATTTTTATTGATCATGTTTATAAGCAACAACTCACGACCAATTATTAGTGGCTGGTCAAGAATTTTTTAAACAATTATTTGCTACAATAATTTTTTTAATTTGATAAAGGTGGTGAAATGTTGGAAGTCTTTGTTCTTTTTAAATTGATTGGATTAGATTAGTTATGACTTTAATGAATGTAAGTTGTATGAATAAGAAGAGTGTAGGCGTCGTTCGAAGTGTTTCATTGTGTGAATATGCTTGGCAGTTATAGAAAGTGAGAATTGACATATACGATTAGGTATAAGGAAAGTAAGAAGCCGCCAACAAGTTTTTAAGGAACTTATAAACCATTCACGGATCATAAAAGACAACCACGATAAAGAAACAACGAAAGACAACAACGTTTGACCCGTGAAGGTTACACCTCATTCATATCCATGAGATTACTAACTTTATATGGGTTGAAACCACAAAAGGATGATCGGGGATGATGGTACGAAGTGAGTCATTGAGTCACATTTGCCCGTATTGGCCTCTACTCGATTCTTATTGTGAAAAGTGATTCCTGCGATCTCAAATGCATGCAAACAAAGATTGAATTAACTCCAAACTTATTATTATGCTTAATTGGTTGAATATTAATGCAACCTATAATTCTAAAATATTCGTGATCACTTGATTAAATAACAAGGTTAAAAAGGAACCTAAACCAGCCGTCTATATTATCTTACAAAAACTTTTGTATGCCCCCGGTTTACAGTAAATTTATTGTACATCGAGTATTTTCGCACATGTGAACAATAGTATTATTTTTTTTTCAGAAGTGACTCACATTTTTATAAAAGTGACCCATATTTTTACAAAAAGTGACCCATATTGATACAAAAAGTGACCTATATTTTCACAAAAATTATACATAATCTCACTAGTTTTTGTTTATTTAATTTTTTCAAAAGTAACATATATGTTTAAGATGAAACACTAATTTTTTGAGATGACGAAGATTAACTTTCTTTAAATAATAAAAATATAAAGTTACTCCATGTTAACTCAAAGTTTCCCCTTTGTACATACAAAGTTACCCTTTTATACACAAAAGTCACCCCATAATAAATACACAGTTACCCATAATCTGAGAAAAGTCGACGCTAAAAAGATGAAATAAAAAAGCACTTTGTTCTTTACAATTTTATAAAATATACAAGTAACTTCTAATTTTTCGTTTGAATAATAGTAGTAACTGTCTTCTTCTTCGTAAGCTTAACATTCGTCATTTTTATCGAAAACTGAATATATATATATATATATATATATATATATATATATATATATATATATATAAGAAAATAAACTTATAAACATCAAATAGAAAATGATTAAAAAAAATGGTTGTAGAAGAGGAATCAACAAACAAAATTGCAAAATTAAGTGAAGAACTAAAATATAAAAGCGAAAAATGATTAAAATTGAAGAACAAAGCAAATGAAGAAAAATAGTGGAAAATGAAAGGAGGGAGAAAAGAAGAGCAACTGAATAAAAAAGAGGAGAGAGAAAAAAAGGAAACAGAAATAAGAAATGGAGAGGAGAGAGAGTTTTGGTAATATAATATGACACGTGTAAAGGAAATAAACTTTCCTCAAATTTGTTGCCACACACTAATTAGTGTAAATCCGGCGTTTTAAAATATTTTAGGCGTGATTTTCAATTACATATTTCCTCTAAATATACAATATGGTAATAATAAAAAATATAATATAATAAACATTAATATTGAAAACAATTTAATAATAATCCAACAATATAAAATCGTTACAAAAATAATAGAAATAAAAGGAACATGATTCCTTACTTTGATTTTGCTTGCTTGCAACTATAAAAAAAAAAGAATAATAAAATAAACGTGTTAGTAACTTCATGGAAAATCAATAAAACAAAAATTAAAATTAAATTAAATAGAGTTGATTTGGGGCCAAAACCTCAAACAATTCTACCTTTTACGCCTTTGTTTAACGATGGAACCTCGGGTAAAGCACGGACTCCTTGGAGTGCTTAAAGGAAGTATTTTGAAAGAATATGGTAGGCTAGTGTTTAGGTTAGATCATAAAAGAGAGAAGAGAGAATTAATTGATTGTTGGGGTAGAGAGAGAGACAATGATTTTTGGTGCCCCGAAATGTAGAAAGGAGGGGGTATCTATAGAGGAAATAAGTAGGGGATCACACGGAACCCTAGAAAAGATATAAACCCTAATTTGGGGCACCGTGACACGTCATTGTCTGTCGTGACACGGTACAAATTGTCGTGTCGCAGTGCATTATTTTTCCTAAAACTTGGAGAAAATACGGAAAAATCCCATGTCACGACATGTGTATCATGACACGACAATATCCACCGTGGCGCGGCACGCGGCACCGTGTCACAGTGTACAATTTTCTAGATTTGCGTCCAGGTTCATAAGCGCGTGAGAAAGACACGGGAAAGCACCGTGACACGATGAAGAATACCGTGTCAAAATACCAGGCCCTGTGCCACATCATCATCCCCCGCGACGCGGCAATTTTAGCTAATGTATGTAATTCTAGTTTTTTATGCATTTTTAAAACGATGATAACTTTTGATCCGTAACTCGGAATAAGGCATATAATATATCATTGGAAAGCTTATGAAGTCTTCTTTCTATCCCATTAGAATCAGGTCAAAATCTTTTATAAAGATATGGTCGTTTTAGTGAAAGGGTGTCGGTTTTGGGTCGAGTTTAGTGTTTTGCTCATATCTTTTTCATTTTAAATTGGAATTAGGCTTATGATATATCGTTTGAAAGCTTAAGGCATATCCAATCAAATAGTAATTGGATCAAAATTATACAGCCACAAAATTAGACTAGATTGGTTTTGTGATGTGGACACGAAAAGAGGAAAACAAGTATGGTGTAAGGAAAAGGCTAAGAAGTAGTTGGTTTATGAAATATATTGAATAGAAATATGGATTAAACATTCCAATGATTAGGTACTCAACCTGACCAATAATGGCAGTGAAAGGTTGTTCATCATCAGGTTTGGTTTCGAGGAGACATTTTTAGGTGTCTACAGAAGCCCCCACTTTGACTGAGTCTGTAGAAACATCAGTTTCGAAAGCGATAGTCAAATTAGTTGATAGGGACGGAGAATGATTTAAGACATTCAGCGCTCCTAAATCACTCTGTATATGCCAATACTTGCAGAAAAATATTAGTTCCACAAATAAAAGAGCAAAAGGATAAAATGCTTATCTGGCACCAGTGTATCAGTGTCAAACGAGTTTGGTAGTTTTCTATGCTTGAAGAAATCAAACGGATGTTTGTTGTGATACTTTCCATGCTTGAGGAAAGTCAGTAGATGGTACAATCGCTGACTTCTTTGTCTTGAGAGGTGGCAACAACCGATAATTTTCCAATTAAGCTTGGGGAAAAACTTGTCTGATGATGAGGTTGCAAGTCTCTGTGTATCGAGAACCTTGTGTCGTGAATTGTCTTCGCTTGGGAGATGATATCTAAAAATGATGATGGTTTGATTGTCCCCGAACGTGGGTTGTAGATTGTTCGATTGTCCCCGAACGTGGGTTGTAGATGGTTTGCTTGTCCCCAAACATGGGCTGTAGATGGTTCGCTTGTCCCCGAACGTGGGCTGTAAATGGTTCGCTTGTCCCCGAACGTAGGCTATAGATGTTTTGCTTGTCCCGGAACATGGGCTATAAATGGTTTGCTTATCCCTGAACGTGGGCTATAGATGGTTTGCTTATTCCCGAACGTGGGTTGTAAATGGTTCACTTGTCCCCGAACGTGTGCGATAAATGGTTCTCTTGTCCGCGACAAATGGTTCACTTGTCCCTGAACGTGGGCTGTAAATGGTTCACTTGTCCTCGAACGTGTAGGTTGTACATGGTTCACTTATCCCCGAATGTGGGTTATAGGTGAGATCTGCAAAATAAAAATATAAAATTTGCTAAAGGACCAGTGTAGACTGTGATTGATTTGACCAACTAACTTGACCAAACTTAACTTAACATGAAATGACATGTGTATGACTTGTGAGTGTGTGTGAATGTTTATGATTTGAGTGTGTGTGCACACACAAGAAAACGAAGATGCAAAGGTAAAAAATTTCTGTCATTTTTGTCATGAGTGGAGGGTACCGACTTTCTCCCGAAAAAAAAAGACGTGAAAAAAAGTTTTATTTTTCACTTTCCCTCGCTGAAATTTTTTTGATAAAGTTTTCAAACTTCCTAAAAAGAAAAGACATGAAAAAGGTAAGAAGTTTTGAACTTCCTCGTTGATCAAGACAAAATGAATCGTGTGGATTGAATTGCTTGTCTTGAAAATAATGTATGCATGATGCATGTTCTTCTGCCACGAGGCTAAGGAAAAGTACATCATATGACACGAGAAATGAATGAACTTAGGTCATGGAGCTAAGCATCATATGTGGTGTAAAGAAATGATCTTGGACGTCACTTAGGTCTGAAGCTAACCAAGTATATAGATGAAGTAATTATTGCATAATGAACGTCGCTTAGGTCAAGGAACTAAGCACGATATGCTTTGTATGACTAAAAAAATATGATATATACAAGTTGCTCAACAGGGATGCGTGAAACAATGAACATTGCTCAGGTCAGGAAGCTAGGCAAATATACAATGTTTCTTTTAACAAATGTTGTCTTGAAAGATGATGAAGCATGCGCGGTAGGTGTAGACACCTAAAAATGTCTCCCAAAAACCAAACTCGATGATGAACAACCTTTCACCGCCATTATTGGTCGGGTTTAGTATTTAATCTTTGGAGTGCTTAAATCCATATTCAAATCCATATTTTCATTTCATAAACCAACCCAATTCCTAGCTCATTTCCCCAAACCATAACTTATTTTTCTCTTTTCGTGCCTTTAAACCCAAAATAATTTATTTCGTGTCCTTTAAAATCATTCATTTCGTGTTCTTTTTATAAAAACGTTTAATCCAGTTTATTTTGGTCCATAATCTGGGTCCAATGATTAAATAGTTGGATGGGGCTTTAAAAGATCTTTCCAACGATATATTATAAGCCCAATCCGAGTTATAACGAATAAGTTATGACCAAAATATTAAACCGAGCCCAAACCAAACCTAAGCCCATCTTACCTACGACTCAATGATCATGTGGAGGGTCCAAATTATTTAATCTCATTCCTAAACCAATTAGGATTAATCAGAAGCTTCTATAAGTTTCTAAAAGATCTTGATTATCCTTTTTGAAAAGATAAGATTAAATAGTTTGAAATTGAATAAAACTCCTTTTTTTGAAAGTCCTAATTCTATTCGAATCGAAAGACGTTCAAAGATAGACAGATAATATTTTCGTGCTTCATAGTTTTTATCCAATTTTATATGGTTGGATAATTCCTAAACCAATTAGGATTAATCAGAAGCTTCTATAAGTTTCTAAACGATCTTGATTATCCTTTTTGAAAAGATAAGATTAAATAGTTTGAAATTGAATAAAACTCCTTTTTTTGAAAGTCCTAATTCTATTCGAATCGAAAGACGTTCAAAGATAGACAGATAATATTTTCGTGCTTCATAGTTTTTATCCAATTTTATATGATTTGATAATTCCTAAACCAATTAGGATTAATCAGAAGCTTCTATAAGTTTCTAAAAGATCTTGATTATCCTTTTTGAAAAGATAAGATTAAATATTTTGAAATTGAATAAAACTCCTTTTTTTGAAAGTTCTAATTCTATTCGAATCGAAAGACGTTCAAAGATAGACAGATAATATTTTCTTGCTTCATAGTTTTTATCCAATTTTATATGGTTGGATAGCCCTTGTAATTATCTTTCCAATGATATATTATAATATCAATTCCAAGCTATAACGGAAAAGATATGAATAAAATGTCAAACTCTATCCAAAACTGACACAGTCTCACTATTTCGGTCATATATTTTATTCTATAAAATATTTTAATCTGATTATAATTGGGTTAGATAGTAGACTTCAAGAGCTTTCCAACGATATCTTATTCATCTTATTCCGATTTCTGGATCAAAAGATATGATAAAAACAAAAACTGTAAAAAATATAGTCTATCGAGTTTTATTCCGATTTAATTCGGATCTTATCTTAATTCTTCGACCCTTTTTTTTCTCTATAAATAGAGGTCATATATATCACCCCTTTTTCAATCATCAACAAGCTTGATCATAAAATAATTCTCTTTTCCCTCTTTAGCCTAAATACTAGTCATCCTATTTTCTCAAAATACTTCCCCTAATTAAGCACTCCAAGGAGTTCATACAATACCCAAAGTTCTATACTTAAACCAAGGCTTGAAAGGTATAATTGACTGAGGGTTTGGACCAAATCAAATCTAATCTTTATTTAATTTAATTTTCATTTTATTTATATTTTTTATTGAAGTTACTAACAGTTTATTCATGATGTAGCAATTCAAGGAAGCGCGGAAAGTGAGTAGTTAATCACTTAATTACTCTTATTTTTATTCTTGTTGCTAGAATCATGATTAGGTTTTGTATTTAATTTGACTAACACTATTATTGTTAAATTTCTTCCAATATTAATGTTTATTTTATTATTTTTATCGATCACCATATTTCATGTTTAAAGAGAATATGTAATTGAAAATTACGCCTAATAAGATAATTTGGACAACCGGTTAGGTTCCTTTTTAATCTTGTTATTTAATCAAGTGATCACAATATTTTAGAATTATGTGTTGCATTAATATTCAACCAATTTAGATTAATAATAGTTTGGAGCGAATTGAATCTTTGTTTGCATGCCTTTGAGATCGGAGGAATCACTTTTCACTATAAGAATCGAGTAGAGGCCAATACGAGCGAATGTGACTCCATGACTCACTTCGTACCATCATCCCCGATCCTCCTTTCGTGGTTCTGAACCATATGGAGTTAGTAATCTCATGGATTATGAATGGGGTGTAACCTTCACGGGTCAATCGTTGTTGCCTTCGATGTCCCTTTATCATGGTTGCCTTTTATGATCCGTGAACGGTTTACAAGTTCCTTAAAAACTTGTTGGCGGCTCCCTACTTTCCTTGTCCCTAATCGTATGTCAATTCCCACTACCTATGAGTGCCAAGCATATTCACACATGCTTTTACGTAGGCGCACTTCAAACGACGCCTACAGTAGGGAAACAAGATTTCATGATAAAGGGTTCCTAAGGGAAAGATGATATGGATATGTATGTGTGAAAGAAGTGTGTGAAAGTGATACTAAGGTGAAGCTGCAAAGGCTATGGTGATGGAAAGAGATGTGAGAAGAGTCGAGATGGTGACACTTTAGGCTGGGTAAGCTAAGTGATGTAGGTTCAAGCCACCAAGTCTAGCTCTATATGGATAGGGTCATAGGGATAAGCATTGGATATTCTTTGACTCGATTATACATATGAATGTGGCCGCACCTTAATGTTAGGTTCCCTGTGTATCCGTTAGGAATCAGGCCGAACGTAGCTCTAACCGAACTTTGCACAAGTGTGTGTACACCTCAAAGAGGTCTTTCAAGGGCTGTTATGGTTAAGTTGATGGTTTAAGGAAGAAAGGGGTAAAAGGCACAAGACCCAAGAGAAGCCCCCAAGATATGCAATTATGTATTGGACTTTGCAAGTTTTATTCTTCATATATATTTTTTTTGTTTTGAATTTCTTTTTTTTTATTCTTTCAAATCAATGTAGGCAATCTCAGATTATGCGGTCCATCACGTACTTAGCAGTCATGTTTCTCAAGCATGGTACCAAGCACTCGATGAGATACGCAATTTGAGACGTGTTCGTATCCAAGACATTGGAACACTTGCCCTTAAACATTGTTTTATTGTTGCTTTGCTGCTTTTTTTTTACTTGCCTTTTGAATGTTACACAAATTTCACACTTTCCCATCCCAGGGCTAAGTGAATGTGGGTTGAATAAATAAAGTCAATCGTTAGACGAGGCTCAAAGTGGTTGATGAAGCTAGAAATGGATATGTGATTGAATGGTTAATGGGGAATGAATGGGTTGCAAAATTACCTCAAATCATTGGTATACCTTGTGTTCGGTTCGACAATTGTTTTTTTTTTTTGGTAAAAATGATCGGGATGTAAAGAATATTTAATTTATTGATGAAAATGGTGAATAATCTAACAAAATTATCAAATTACAGAAAGGGAAATCTATGCTAGAGAGTTGGGGAAAGGGAAACTAATAAAAAGAAGAAATCATGAAATCATGCGCGAAGGGCTTTGCTCCATTTTAAAATAATAATTAATAATAACAATAATAACAATAATTAATCTTCAATATTAATAATAATATTGTGTTGATAATAATAATTTATTATTTTAAATAATTATAATAATTATTAATATTAATAGTAATTAATATTTATTATTTCATAATAATAATTAATAATAATAATCAATAATAATAATAATAAAAATTCAAAATTCAAAATATTAAGTTAATATTTAATAATATTATTAATTAATAATTTCTAATAATTATAAAAATTCTTGAAAAAAATAATAATAACAATTTCTATTTATTTTTTAGAAATAAAAATAATTTCAATTTATACTATTTACTGAGAATAATAATAAAAAACAATTAATATTTTTAAAGGGAATGGTAATACTTAATATATTTTTTTGAAAAGAAACACTTAATATTTTATAATAATACTAAATACATAATTTTATTTAATAATAATAACCAATGATATAAAAAGAATAAAAAAAACTACAAAAAAATTATGTGCTTTAAAATATGTGATAACAACGACCAAAGCGACAATTAAGATGATAACAACGAAGATCAAAGCGACAATGAAAATGATGAAAATGACGATCATACCGAAGTAGATGGTTAATTAACCACAATGATGTTAAACTCTTATCTAATTAGGTTCTTATTTTGATATACGGTTGTAATAATTTAAAAATGTTAAACAATTGTCTTGTATCTTTCTACTATTAACATATTTTAGGGAATATTTCAAGCATCCTACACTTGAACCCCACTGTGATCATACACTTAAGCATGGTGGCATCCAAAGGGAAGGAAGCTAGAGCAAAAGAGTCGCCAATAAGTTTTAGGAACTTGTAAACCGTTCACAGGGTGAAGGTTACACCCCTTCACGATCCATGAGATCGCTAACTCCATAGTGGTCTGGAACCATGATTGGATATTCGCGGATGAAGGTACAAATCCAACCTAAAAGAGATTGAACATTCCCTAAAAATAGGCCTTTACTCTATTATTCTCATATTCATGTGAGCTTTTTGAGTAACATACAATCAATATATTAATCTTAAACCTGTTTAATCTATGTAGGTTGAATATTAATGCACAAACAAATCTATTATTGGCGATCACTTGAATTATAATCAAAGTAGCCTAAACAAGTTTATTAATTATCTTATTAAGCATGATTACAAGTACAAATTCCCTTAAATCATGCATAAAAGGTGTGATCAAGCAATAACAACAATATATCATGCAACATAATAATAACAACAATCATCATCATCATAATTTCAATAAAGCATAATAATATTAGCAACATCCTAGGCATGATACTAGCAAGATTAATAACAAATCCTAGCATGTCACTAATAAAAATCAAAGCTTTAACCCTAATATGATACTAATATGATAGAAAGAAAGAAATAGAAAGCAACTTAAACATGATACTAGAAATAAATAAACAATATCCTAACATGATACTAGGAATTAAAATAATCAAAGTATAATTTCTATAGAAAAAGAATAATTAGAGTAATTACTTACTTCGATGCACAAACAAATCTATTATTGACGATCACTTGAATTATAATCAAAATAGCCTAGACAAGATTATTAATTATCTTATTAAGCATGATTACAAGTACAAATTTCCCTTAAACATGCATAAAACGCGTGATCAAGCAACAACAATAGTATATATCAAGCAACATAATAACAACAATCATCATTATAATAATCTCAATCTCATAATAATAGCAAGATCCTAGGCATGATAATAACAAGATTAATAACAAACCCTAGCATGTCACTAAGCAATAAAGATCAAATCTTTATCCCGAACATGATACTAACATGATAGAGGAAAGAATAGGAAGCAACCTAAACATGATACTCGAAATAATAAAAACATCCTAACATGATACTAGGAATTAAAACAATTTAAACATGATTTCTATATCAAAAGAGCAATTGAAGTAATTACTTACTTGGATGCCTCGTATCTCTTTCTAATAACAAATTGCATACGTTAGTAACTTCAATGAAAATATTAAATCAAATAATTAAATTAAATAATCGAAATAGGGATTTGGGACCAAACTCTCAGAAATTATCAACCTTTGACGTCAAGGGCGAAGGCAACTTCGAACTTGGCTAGGTGTGCCTAGAAATTGTGAATGAGGAATTTTGTATTTCGTAAAAAGGTGTAGAAGGGATTAGAAAGAGGGAGAAAGAATAAGCTTTCTAGTTAAAGTGAGAAAAGAATAAAATTAGATGGTTGTGAATGAATAAAAATGGGGAAATACGACTCCTATTTATAAGAAAATAGTCTGGAATCGATGGAAACAAATCAAAATTTGAATCGGAATAAAACTGATCCCTGTCGCCAGCGACAGAGCCCATCGCGAAACGACAAGGATAGCGCATGGCGACAGGCTCTATCGTTTGGCGACATGCTCTTTCGTTTGGCGACAGGCTTGCCGTTTAGAGCTGGTTAAAAGATAAAAGGCGATTTTGTACGGAATACTCTTCTTAAAATAATTAAGCAAATCAACTCCTTTTTGATTAATTTTAAATCAGATTATATCAAAATAAAACACTTGTTTTATTTCAAACCAAATTCATTACTTTTCTAAAAGAACAATTATCAATCCTAATGCTATTAGAACACAAAATAACCTTCTAGACTATTCTAGAAGACTATAATCAATCCTAATAATTTTAGGAATAATAATTAATGGGCCCTCCACTAGATCATTGGGCCATAAAACAATTTCATACCCAAATTAGTATTTGAACCATACCTTCCTCATTATTCATGGAATTGGGCTTATAATATATCATTGGAAAGCTCTTCACAAGCCTGATCCGACTACACTATTAATGGACCCTTATCATGGACCAATTAAAATTGGACTGGCTATTTCCATAAATAGAGAAAATTTTCAAAAACAGAAAGAAATATTTTTATTAAAACTAACAAATCACAAGACTTTTCACACTTTCACCTTATTCGATAATCAAGCGACGTGAAAAGTATTCATCACTGAGTTTGGTTTTTGGGGAGACACAGATGGGTGTCTACAGAAGCCTTCACTTTGACTGAGTTTGGAGAAACGTATGTTTTGAAAACAAAAGTCAAAGTAGTGATAGGGACAGAGAATGATTCAGAACATTCTGTGATCCTAAGTCATTCTTATAACGCTAATACCTGCGAACTAGCGTTAGTTAAACAGATAGAGGAGTAAAAAAACGCGTATGTTGCACCGTCGAGCACACGTCTCTAGGGTAAGCGATTTTGTTGTTGTTTTTGTTGTGACAACCTTCACATTGCCTCGTGAACACCATCGTCGAAGATCGCTGCTTGTAGTTATCCTCGATTGTTTGTGACAATTGTTTCGGAGTTTTTTGTGTCCCGTGGGAGATACAACTCGAAGACTGGATTCGACAAAGGCGCATGTACCTGCAAAACGAACGGAGCTCCTAATGGTTAGAGGTCTGCTCTAAAGATTAAGTTAGTACGGAATCGGAGTAAAACGTGCGGAAAGTAAGTTATCTGCTAGGATTCCAAGCTCAGGTGTTCTATGTTTTAGAGAGCAATAAATATCCTAATGATTAAGAAATAATAATTTCAAGGTGTGAAAGTTTCAAGGTGCCCCAATAATTGGGGGAATCGCCCTATTTATAGGGTCCTAGAAAAAGTGCCCTACCCTAGCGTTTGATGAACTAGGGATTAGGACAGCGCCATTTTGCGGCGCCCTTGGAATTTGGGCCTTGTAGGCCGCCATTTCCAGGGGGCATATCTGAGTGACACGTGTCGTCCATCTAGAGAGTCCATTTAGACGCCTTTCAAAGGGACACGTGTCACTCTCTTATTGGTCCACTTGGAAGTATTAAATACCCCAAATCGTTTGCCCCTCACAGGGGTGACGTGGCATGCCACGTGACGCCTATGATAGGTGTCGGCCTCTGATTGGCCGAATATTCACTTTTCACTTGTAACACCCCCAAATTACTCTCTAATATTTAACAATTCTAATCAAACCTTAGGGAGTAAAATGGGAGTATTACCGCCACGTGATTACGTAAGGCTTAACAGAGTTTTGCAGCGGAAAATAGTACTTATCTTTTATTAATAACAATAGTAATAATAATAGTTTGATACACTTTCAAAATAGCTACATCACTAATACTATGTTTACTAAATTAAACTAGGTGATCACCGCCCATCATTCCCAATGCAGCATATAGTTCACGTTGTCCGATCGCCATCACCTATCTACTTATCAAACTGATAAGCAGGGCCAAGCCAAAACAAACACAAATACGTATTAGCCAAAATGCTAAGTACATACAAACGCTAGACATGTAAAATCAATTTAATTAATTAAACATGCTTTCGAAGAGATTTAACTTTAATAAATCATAATTTATCCAAACCATTTCTGAATAGAAATTCATGTATAAATAAACTTGTCAAAAGAACCAATTTCCGAAATAACCAACTTTCAAAAGATAATTCCGAATAGGATGGATCAGTCCATATTTTCATAAATCATTTTCCCATCTAAGTGTGAACATCCCCTAAGATAGTAACTCATTTACAAAGTGCTATCACGGGAAAATACTAGGTCATACAAAGTCCATAGTCTTCAACTTACTCCGCATAGTGGGAGTTAAAAATCCAAAGATCCAAGGAGTAAATCCCGTTAAATAAACTTTCCAATATCCCATACTCGGGATAATTTAAACAATAAAACTTCCTTTTTAAAACATCTTGAATATCAGTATAAGTTTATAATCAATCATATAAAATATTTAAATATTTGAGATCAAACACTTAAACATGTTTCACCAAAATATATTTCACAATCATTTAAACATGGTTCGAAATCACTTAACACGTAAATCATGTTGCATATAAAAGTCACTTTTTAAAAGATCTAGCCACATGTACGTACCTTGATCTTTGAACACAATTACGGAGCTCCTAATTTTGAACCCGAAATTCCTCCTATAACAATCCTAATCAAATACTTTTCAACCCATAGACACAAGGACTTAGACTATCGCCCTTGACTAGTTGTGCATGAACAATTTATTATCATAACCCTTTTATAAAATTAACACTTTTATTCATGAAATTATCTTTAATAATCCATAAATAATAATAATAATAATAATAATAATAATAATAATAATAATAATAATAATAATAATAATAATAATAATAGTACGTAGGTGGTAGTGGTAGCAAAAATATCAACAGCAACAACTACAATACTAACAACAACAAAAACAACAACAAGAAGAAGAAGAAGAAGAAGAAGAAGAAGAAGAAGAAGAAGAAGAAGAAGAAGAAGTAGTAGTAGTACGTAGCATAGGTGTAGTAGTAGTAGTAATAGTAGTTGAGAGTAGTAGTATTAGTAGTACTTAGTAGTAGTAATAAAATGAGAAATACATGGCTTACTTACGGTGAGCAACGCAAGGAAAGAGATGACAACAAGGTGGTGGTCGAATGGCGGCGGTGTGGCGGCAGCGAGGAGGTGCTTGTGAGGAGCTCAAGACCACAAATGGAAGCTAAAAGGAGGTGATTATGGAGGAGGAAGGAGAAAGGAGTAGGAAAGTAAGAAGAGGAGTAGGAGATGTGATGAAAATATCTCATGTTCCATGGCTATTTATAGGGAAGTTTGGTACTACTTCAAGGCATTCAATGAAGGAGGCAAGTGGGCAAGTGGGTGGGTTTTCCCCCCTTTGCCGACATGATCAAATTAATTTTTTTTTAAATATATATATATATGTATATATATATATATATATAAAAGTAGTATGCTAGGAAAATTTATGTACAAATTTTGTGTAGTACTAGTGTACTAATATAAGAATTGAAATGGCGAACTTGGTACTATGTCATCCGAATCGGGTACAACTTATTAACGGTTGAAAATCTAATTTTTGGATACGAAAATTTTTGACTTGACTCGTATAATTAAAATTATTATAAAATATAGGTATAAAATTATCATATAAATATTTTGTATGATAAAATATTTCGGAAAATCCATATTTAGTGACTTGAAAATACGGGGTATTACAGTCTACCCCCCCTTAAAAGAAGTTTTGACCTCGAAACTTAAGTTGAAAATAAGTAAAATTATTTGAATTGTTCAAATTGACTCATGCACAACCTACAATGACTTGGAACAACTTAAACTATGAATTAGGTATAACACATAACAACTCAAAATGACTCAAAACTAACCAAAAAGGGCAAAAGCGTGAAACTCTATTGCATTCTACCGCCCTTAAAAGGAGTTACGCCCCCGTAACTCGACTACTGACCTCAGAAAACAACTCTGGGTATCTTTTCCTCATATCTGATTTGGCTTCCCAAGTAGCTTCCTTGGTTTTATGGTTTGACCATAAAACCTTAACTATCTTAACATCCTTGTTTCTAGTGCTTCTCACTTTACTATCCAAAATCTTCACAGGTCTTTCCTCATAAGTCAAATTTTCGTCCAACTCGATGGTCTCAAGCTTTAAGACATGGGAAGCATCTGGTATGTATACTTCCGAATTTGGCTCACATGGAACACATTGTGAACTCTTTCTATCTCGTTAGGCAAATCCAACTTGTATGCTACTCTTCCCACCTTTTGGATGATCTCGTATGGTCCAATACTTGGGGCTCAACTTTCTTCTCTTCCCGAACCTCATTACTCCCTTCATTGGAGATATTTTCAATAAAACTTTCTCACCTACTTCGTATTCTTCATCCCTCCTTTTCAAATCTGCATAGCTCTTTTGTCGATCTTGTGCGGCTTTTATTTTCTCCTGAATCATCTTACTTGTTTCACCATCTCTTCGATCATTTCGGGCCCAAGTGTAACAGTCTCGCTTATGTCGTTCCAACATATCGGGCTTCTACACTTCCGCCCATACAAAGCCTCGAATGGCGCCATCCCGATTCTTGCATGATAACTGTTGTTGTAGGAAAACTCTATTAAGTCCAAATGATCTTCCCATAAACCCTGGTACTCCATAACACATGATCTCAACATATCCTCTAATGTCTGTACTGTTCTCTCTGTTTGACCATCGGTTGTGGGGTGGAATGCAGTGCTCATCAACAACTTAGTCCCCATATCCTTTTGTAAACTCTTCTAGAAGTTGGATAAGAACCTTGAGTCTCTATTCGAGATGATGTCCTTCGGCACACCATGGTATTTCACCACAAATTTCACATATGCTCTTCCCAATTGATCCATCGACCATGTACTCCTCATGGGTATGAACGTTGCACACTTCGTTAGTCGATCCACTACGACCCAAATCGTATCATTTCCCGCTCTAGTCTTTGGTAAAGCTCCTACGAAATCCATAGAGATCGAATCCCACTTCCAACTAGGAACCTCCAAGGATTGAACTGTTCCTTAGGGTCTCTTATGCTCGATTTTAACCTTTTGTCAAGTTAAACATCTAGCCACTTCCCTTTTCATATTCGGCCACCAGGATGTCTTTTTCATGTCCTTATACAACTTATCCCCTCCGGGATGCATTGAATAAGGAGAACTATGAGGTTCCTCCATCAACCTTTGCTTCAAATCACCTCGATTATACGGAACACACCATCTCCCTTTAAAACTCATGCTTCTGTCATCAGCTATTGCAAAGTCCAATATTTGCCCTTCCTCGATCTTTTCATTAATCTTGTTCAACTTCTCGTCCCCAAGTTGACTTTCTCGAATTTCATCATAATTCGACGGTTTGCTCAGCAAGGCACCCAAAATTTTCTTCACCTCTCCTTGTTCCAATACCTCCAAATTCATCCTTTGGAACTCCACACATAATTGATCTGGTAGGATCATCGCGTTAACTGCATGACTTGACTTCCTACTTAATGCATCAGCTACAGCATTCGCTTTCCCTTCATGATACTGAATCTCCAAGTCGTAATCCTTAATAAACTCCAACCATCGCCGTTGTCTCATGTTCAACTCCTTTTGAGTGAATATGTAATTCAAACTCTTGCGATCGGTGAAAATCCTACATGTCTCTCCGTACAAGTAGTGTCTCCAAATTTTCAATGCAAATACAATTGTGGCTAACTCCAAGTCATGGGTCTGGTAATTCACCTCATAAGGCTTCAACTGTCTCGAGGCATAAGCAATCACCTTTCGATTTTGCATCAACACACAACCTAACCCGAACTTTGACGCATCACTATACACCTCATATTGCTCACTTCCATCAGGCAGGGCTAACACAGGTGCCGTAGTCAACTTCTCTTTTAATGTTTGAAAAGCCTTCTCACACTCTGGAGTTCACTTATACTTAAATTATTTCCTCATTAAGCTCGTCATAGGCCTTGCAATTCTTGAGAAATCCTTAACAAATCTCCTATAATAACCTGCTAACCAAAGAAAACCCCGAACATCTGACACACTCCTCGGGGTCGGCCATTCACTCACAGCCTTTACCTTTTCTGGATCCATCGAAACTCCTTCCTTAGAAATCACATGACCTAAGAAGGCTACCTCTTCCAACCAAAATTCGCACTTTGAGAGATTGGCGTACAATTGATGCTATCTCAAGGTTGACAATACCGCCCTCAAATGATCCTCATGCTCTTCTCGATCCTTCGAATACACCAAAATATCATCGATAAATACCACAAAAAACTTGTCCAAGTATGGCCTAAAAATTCGGTGCATTAGATCCACAAAAACAGCAGGTGCATTGGTTAACCCAAATGGCATTATAGTGAATTCATAATGACCATAACGATTCCTAAAAGCGCTTTTTGCAATGTCCGACTCTGCTATCCTCAACTGATGATACCCCGACCTCAAATTGATCTTTGAAAATATTCCCGCCCCTTTTAACTGGTCGAACAAATCATCAATCCTAGGTAGAGGGTACTCATTTTCACTGTCACATTATTCAACTCTCGGTAATAAATACATAGCCTCAAGCTTCCATCCTTCTTCTTTACGAACAACACCGGTGCACCCCATGGTGATGAACTCGGTCGAATGTATCCTTTCTCCAGCAAGTCGTCTAACTGGGTCTTCAACTCTTTCATCTCAGCCGGGGCCATCCTATATGAAGCCTTTGAAATAGGTCATGTCCTGGTCACTAAGTCTATATTAAACTCAACATCCCTCATAGGTGGCATCCTTGGAATTCTTTCGGGGAAAACGTCAAGAAATTCATTTACTATTGGAATGTTTTTCCCATCATCTCCATCTCCTTCTTCTATCCTCTGGACACTACACATATACAGTGGATGTCCTTTTGCTACACACTTCTTAAGTTGCAAAGCAGATATGATTTTTAACCCTAATTTCCTCCTCTCCCATCGATAGGTTACTCTAACTTTGCTCGGGCCACACAATGTGACCTTTTGGGCCTCGCAATCAATTTGGGCCTTGTACTTGCCCAACCAGTCCATCCACAAAATAACATCGAGATCTTGTAAGTCAAGCTCGATTAACAAGAGGTACACTCTGATGCATCTTAGTACAATTCACCACTTCCCTTGATGGGATAGGAATATCTAAGGAAACAGACACCGGAATCTCTAACTTGAGCATATCTACTAAACTTCTAGAAATAAAAGAGTGAGACGCCCCTGAATCAAATAAGACTTTAGTAGACATAGAACAAATAAAGAAATTTGTAATTACCTTATCAGAAGCAGTTGCAGCCTCACGGCTGTTCATAACGAACACACGACCCTTGGGAGCAGCTCCACTGTTGTTGTTGGGTCTAGGCTTAGGATTGAATCCGCTGGGATGGGTTGGCTTGGGTTGGTTCTTCTCATCTTGGAGTTTACCCGATTGCTCATCTGAAACCTTCTTGTAACACTCATACTCATGGTGGCCTAGCTTTTGGCAGTAGCGGCAGGTCATTAGGTTTCCCTCACAATCCTTTCCAGGGTGGTTTTTCGCACATCTCTTGCAAAAATAGGTTCTCTTGGGTTTGTCTCCATTCCCTCGGTTCTCATTTCCTCTTTCAAAATTACCCCTGATGTCCCTTTTCTCATTAAAATTCCCACTCGGGTTCCCCTCAACCTTGGGTTTCTTCTCACTCCCATTGAAAGCTCCACTAGGCTTCCTCTTTTTCCCAGAATAGTTTCCCTTAGCTCTCTCCCTTTGATCCCATAAAGGTGCGTTGCCCTCCCGTAAACCTCATCTAAGGTCTCAAAAGTCACTCCTCCCAATTTCCCTTGAAGGGTTAAAGTCAAACCTTGCTCAAACCTCCGGGCCTTAAGCGCCTCAGTTGGCACTACCTTAGGTGAAAATCTCATTAACTCAATGAACTTGCTATAATACTCATTAATCGTCATGTTCCCCATCCTAAGGGTTGTAAACTCCTACACTTTTGTTTCCTCAAATAGGCAGGGTAAAACTTCTCTCTCAAAGCTTCCTTTAATTGAGCCCACCCAAAGTTAGAATTACTCAATAAGTCATCTCTCCTTTGACTCCACCACAAATCGGCTTCCTCTCTAAGGTAATAAACAACATTATTGACTTTTAGCTCCTCGGGGTAATTAATAGCATAAAAAAGTTTATCAAATTCTCTCACCCAATTTTCTAATCTTGCTGGGTCTACTTTGCCAAGGTAAGTGGGTGGTTTGGCCGCAGCTATTCTTTTAAAAACTTCCCCAAAAGCATCAAGGTCATTATGGGCTTTTCCCTGGTTTGAGAGAATACCGCTATGTTTTCGGTTATTTTGGTTAGCCTTTTGATGACAGAGCTGACCTTGGAACTACTCCCTTTCTTAATTCGTTGCCTTAGAGACGTGATCCTGAATAATGTGGTAATTAGACACATGAATTTACAAACAAATTACTCATCCATCCAACAAAGACTCAGAGATGTGATAACTTTACTGTTCACAAAATATCTTGAATACTAAACGTTCATCAATTTAGCTAGCAAGTCTAAATTGCCTTTTTTAGAAGCAACTCTAAGTAAGATCTCAAAATAAATTATCACAAGATTTATCATAATTTTCATACAATTATAATACACAAATTAACAAAACACTTCATCATATAATTCACATAAGAGTGCAATTCACCTTCCAATCCTTTTCCAATTTAGGAATAATTATCGAATCATAATCCATGATCCTTCACTAATATACTCATCTTAATCCATTTCAAAATTTAATTTGAACCTTTATATCCTAAAACATAGTTTGGACATTTGCTTAGTCCATATGCACATAATTCACGTAAAGTTCGATATCATTTTTGAATACGTTTCAAACTCTTTAATTTCGGAAATATTATATGTATATATATATAGTTATAAGTTGAATACTTGCTTCATTATGTGGATTAATTGGACCAATGAGATCCTAGGTAGGAGAGGTTAGGGACGACGTTGCCCTGAGCCCAAGTTGATTAGGGGATTTTTATCCACCAATCACCGTTGGACAAGTGGACCAACCAGGTTCCGCCACGTGTCCTTCACGTAGGCCAATAGGAGCCTGCCACGTGTCGATCACAGATATGTCCTCTACGGACCAATTGAGACACGCCACGTGTCCACCCATGCCAAATGGGAAAACCGGCCAACAAGGCCCAATCCTGTCTAGAGGCCCGGTCAGCCCTAGGTTTACCCTAAACCTAGAGAGTGGCACGCTTCTCAAGACTATAAATACTTAATTAATCCTCATTAAAGGGGATCAAGCAAACATCAAGCAATTAATCTCACCTGAAGAATAGAGAAGAACAGAAACATTACGGAACACTAATAACCGGCTAATCTCGCTAACAAAGCAGATTACCTACATTAAACACTCTCACCTAGAGAGGTCTTATTACTTTAATTTCCGTATTAATTACTCCTTAATTAGGTACTAACTTGACCGTTGGAGGCGGAGCTCTCAGGAGTCTCCGTTATTTTGCAGGTACAGGCGTCCGGTTCCAGTCTCGGAATTATAACTCTCCCGCAGGACATCAGAAAACCCCGAAACATTTGGCGCCGTCTGTGGGGAGAGTACTTCAGAGATGGCATCCAAGTCTGTACCGACTCCTGAAGAGAGGCGTCCCCTAAACGACCCTCAAGTTCAGTCGGACCATGACACCGAAAGTGAATTTGAAGTTGAAACTCATACAGCTCCAGACGGGACCCTAAGGGCCCGACGTACCCGTCATACCGAAAAGAGGGAACAGGAGCATCTTCAAACAGGAAGCGAGCCAGCAGGCGCACCGCCTGCTCGGCAACAGCCGACTGATGGGTCTGCTCCCATCACAAGGAACGAACTCATGACCTTCATGAGGGACTTCAAGGGAGAGATTCAAGAGTTGATCAATAAAAGAACCCGCCTGCTTCAGTCAAAGAGCAGTCGGCCAAGAAACCTTCCACTTCACTAAAGAGGAAGCCAGTTCAAGGGCGAGAGGCGACTCCTCATCCTAAATCTAGGAAGCGGGAGCCACCGGCCCTTGATTTCACAAAATTCCGTTATCCTACAGGAAATAGGAAACCGGTTCGTCATATTCAGGCGGACGGGTCAAAGCAAACGTTCACAGATGCTCGGCTACTGCTAGAGCAGAAGAAGAGTGACCGATTGTCAGAGTCGGCTTCTACTTCAGACTTTCAAGACAGTTTGCGAAATGCCTCGATGAGGCATACTCAGTCGTACCATGAGAGTCAGTCAGGCGGCACCTCCCGTCAGTCCGGCTTTCATAGTGCCCAGGCGGTACCAAACTTACCATTTGTGCCGCAACAACAGTTTTTTATGCAGCCACCTCCATTTGGTGGACCTGCAGCAAAAAACGTCCAACCTATGGACTGGCAGCTACGGTTGCTTAGACTTGGTGAACAGCCGTCGGCCTTCTCCAAGGAAATTACTGAAGCCGCTGAGCCGGCCAAAGTAAAAAATGTACTAGTAGGCGCCTATGACGGCACTACTAACCCAGAAGACCATCTGATGGCATTCACCAACCTGATGTACCTTCAAGGGTTGGATGATCCCACTTGGTGCAAGTGTTTCCCAGCGACTCTCAAGGGAATCGCACAACAATGGTTCGGCAACCTGCCGACTGGTTGTGTAAACAGCTTCAGGACGCTTGCTTACTTATTTGCCTCCAACTTCGCCATGAACATCCCTGCGAAGAAAACGACCCTTGATTTGGGAACAATTCAGCAGGGCGAGAAGGAGGGGCTTCGTTCTTACATCAGGCGGTTCAACCTGATGAGAATACAGATTCAAGGGTTACCGGATGAGGTAGCTTATACTGACTTTTTTAGAGGTCTCAAAGACGGGTCTACCTTCAAATTTGATTTGGTTCGAAAAAGGGTGGCGACTCTTCAAGAGGCCTTGATTGAAGCAGAAGCCTATATACAGGCGACTGATCTGTGTACGATAAAACAGTCGGACGGGAAAAGGTTCGACAAAAGAGAAGGACGACAGAAACAGTCGTCTAACAAAGATGAGAAAAGAAAAGAGGTCTGGGCGGCTGATTCCTCTAAACAGCCGGCCCAGAAAAAGAAAAAAGAATTCAAACCATACTCCCCAAAGTATGTGTTTAACAAGGATAACCAGTTTATCCTAAAAGAAATAAAGGGACGGATCTCAATTGAGAAGCCGGTCCCCATGAAGGGTTCTGCAAACAACCGGAACCAAGATAAAATCTGTGCTTATCATGATGACGTTGGTCATCACACCAATGATTGCATCAGTCTCATGCGGTACCTAGACCGCCTGGCTGAGCAAGGTGATCTTAACACTTATGTCAAGAAATCTACGGGGAACCCTTCCTCAAAAAAGCAGTCGGCCAAAAAGAATCAACAGGCCGACAGCTCCGATACAGATGATGCAGTCGTCTACACCATTGCAGGCGGCTTCTCAGGAGGCGGCCCTACTATTAGGGGCAACAAAGATAATATAAGGCGGTTAGATGTAAATTCCGTTCACCAAGAACGGCCGTCCAAATATACATTTCCTGAGATTGTCATCACTGAAGAGGATCTAGGAGGGGTAAGGGGGCCGCATGACGACCCTCTCGTTATTGAATGTAAAGTGGCCAACCAGAGAGTTGGCCGAATCCTCATAGATACCGGGAGCTCCTCAAATCTCATCAGCAGCAAATGTCTGTCGAAACTGAAATATCAGACGGACTGCATACATCCGGCCTCCCACCCTTTAATAGGGTTTGGAGGAGGAGTCGTCCACCCACTGGGACGAGTAGATTTGCCCATTCGCCTTGGCGAAAAAGGGGAAGGACGACACATGGTAGTCCGATTCCTAGTAGTAGAGGAACTCTCGGCCTACAACATGATTCTGGGTCGACCAACCCTGAATAAATCCAAGGCTGTTATAATCCCGTCTCTTATGTTGCTCAAGTTTGAGAGGGATAATGGAACATTCGGCTCCCTAAGGGGAGATCAGAGGATGGCCCGAGAGTGTTATCTCTCGGATGTCAAGCCCACTGTTACGGCCACTGGGTCAAGTGGAGAAAAAACAGACCTTGACAATGTCAAAGAGAGTGCGCCTGTTCAAGAAGCAGGCGGCAAAAAGAGAAAGGCGTCCCAGACAGAGTCCGCAAGAAAAGCAAGAAAATAGCAATCATTGGCAGAGGAGCGGCCGGATGAGTTCCGCCCTCAGCCGGCTGGTGAGCATGCGGACCTGATCTTAGACGACTCACGTCCTGACCGAACAGTCAAAGTTGGGACGACTGCTCTGAGAAACCTTGGTGACGACTTTCACAACTTATTGAAAGAATACAAGGACATCTTTGCATTTGAAGTCCATAAAATGCCAGGCATTAGTCCTGATCTGGCGGTACATAAACTCGCTGTGGATCCGAAAAAGAAGCCGGTACGGCAAAAGAAGCGGAACCATGGCGAAGAAAGAAGTCAGGCGGCAGCCGCCGAAGTTAAAAAATTACTTGATGCAGGGTTCATTCGGCAATGTTACTTCCCAGACTGGGTTGCAAATGTAGTGCTTGTTAAAAAGCCGAATGGCACCTGGCGAATGTGTGTAGACTACAAAGACTTAAACAAGGCGTGCCCCCAAGACAGTTACCCTCTGCCTAAAATTGATAACCTGGTCGACTCAACAGCCGGCCATGCCTTGATGAGCTTCATGGACGCCTATTCTGGTTTCCATCAAATTCCCTTATGGAAGAAAGATCAGGAGAAGACGGCCTTCGTCACTGATCAGGGGTTATACTGTTACACGGTCATGCCGTTTGGTCTTAAGAATGCCCCGGCTACCTTCCAACGAATGATAAACACTGTGTTCTTTGATCAGATTGGGAGAAACGTCGAGGCATATATTGATGATATGATTGTCAAGACTAAACTTCAGAAAGATCATCTGACGGACCTCCGAGAAACTTTCGCCACACTCAGGCGGCACCATGTCATGCTCAATCCCAAGAAATGTGTATTTGGAGTTGAGTCTGGGAAATTTCTCGGATTCCTTATCAATCAGAGAGGAATAGAAGCGAACCCTGAGAAGGTGCAGGCGGTCATCGACATGCAGTCGCCTCGTACCATCCGAGAGGTTTAGAAGTTAACAGATTGTCTGGCGGCCTTGGGAAGATTTCTAAGCCGATCAGGCGACAAATGCCTATACTTTTTCCAGGCAATTAAGAAAAAGGCAAGGTTTGAATGGGGGCCGGATGCTGAGGCCGCCTTCCAGAAATTAAAAGTTCACTTGCATTCCTTGCCGAGGCTGGTCTGCCCTTTGCCCAAAGAGGATCTCTACATGTACCTGGCCGTCTCTGATCATGCGTTAAGCGCTGTTCTCCTTGCTGAAAGGGACGGCTGTCAGCACCCGGTCTACTTTGTCAGTCACGTACTGAAAAATGCCGAGTTGAGGTATCCCCTAGTGGAGAAATTTGGTCTTGCACTCTTCATGGCTGTTAAAAAATTGAAGCCCTACTTTTTGGCACATGCAGTCGTCGTGTATACAGACCAACCAATCAAGCGGCCCCTTACCATCATGGAGTCGTCAGGACGAATGATCAAATGGGCCATAGAAATACAGAGCCTCGAAGTTACTTTCGAGCCTAGAAAAGCAGTAAAGGGGCAAGCCTTTGCTGACTTTATTGTAGAGATGACTCGTCCTCCTGACTCTCAAGTTCCAGACCAAGTATGGAAGGTATATGTGGATGGAAGCTCTACTTCAAATGGTTGTGGAGCAGGCGTCGTATGTCAGTCTCCAGAGGGCGACAGGTTCGAGTATGCTCTACGCTTCAGTTTTCAGGCTTCAAACAATGAGGCAGAATATGAAGCTTTACTAGCCGGGATCCGCATGTGCAAGGCGGCAGGGGCAAGAAAAATAGACGCCTGTTCCGATTCACAATTGATAGTGAGTCAGTACAATGGCGAATACGAAGCAACCCATCCGGCCATGATCAAGTATTTACAGGCGGTCCGACAAGCAGTCGGCTCCCTTGAGGATTTCCATCTGATCCAAGTGCCGAGATCAGAAAACAACCAGGCGGATGCACTGTCAAAATTAGCATCATCCGCCTCCTCCGATACTCCTCGAACTGTTTTTTGGGAAGTAATGGAGAAGAGAAGCATCGAGGAAGACCCTATTGGAATCCTAGACAGAAGCTCAACCTAGATGGATTCAATAAGGGCATATCTGACAAACGGTACACTGCCGGATGATCCTCAACAGGCGGCAGCACTGAAAAAACGAGCCTCCTGTTTTGAAATGATAAAGGGAGAACTTCACAAGAGGGGGTACCTTCAACCCTTCTTAAAGTGTGTTACTCCAGAAAAGGGACGAGAGATACTAGATGATCTTCACTCTGGTTACTGTGCTTCTCATATAGGTGGTAGGATGCTTGCTCAAAGGGCAAGGCGGCAGGGCTACTTTTGGCCTACTTTGGAAGCAGATGCAATGGAGATGGCGAAAAAATGTGACAAGTGCCAAAGGTTTGGCAAACTAATTCACCGTCCGGCTACTGACCTCACTACCATTCACAGCCCACTACCGTTTGCTAAGTGGGGCATGGACATTCTGGGTCCATATACGCCTGCTACAGGCGGCAGAAGGTACATACTTGTTGCCGTTGACTACTTCACTAAATGGGTAGAGGCGGAGGCGGTAAAGGGAATCAAGACGAAAGATGTAATTTCATTCATTTGGAAAAATGTCATCACTCGGTTCGGGGTTCCCATGTCTATGGTTTTTGATAATGGTCCCCAATTTGAGACGCCTGTTCTCAAAAGCTGGTTGGGAGACCAAGGAATTGCAAATTACTTTGCATCTGTCGGCCGTCCACAAGCAAACGGCCAGGTAGAAGCCTTTAATATAATCATCTCAGACGGTCTCAAGAAAAAGATTGAACGAGCAGGCGGCCTATGGGCGGATGAACTACCACATGTTCTCTGGGCCATTAGAACGACTGAAAAAGGGGCGACTGGAGAAACTCCATTCCTCCTAACTTATGGTGCGGAAGCTGTTCTTCCAATAGAACACTACGAGCCGACTCTTCGAGTAATGCTATATGACGAAGAGGCAAACTGGGAAGCCATGCGCCTGGCATTAGACTCACTTCCTGAAAAGAGGGGCAATGCTGTTTTGCGCCATGAGATCTATCGCCTGAGAATGACTAGATCATACAACAAAAAAGTACACAGGCGTCCACTCAAAGTGGGGGACTTTGTACTTAGAAAAATGGAAGCAGTTGGTAGGGCTAATGAGTCTGGCAAACTAACTCCCAACTGGGAAGGACCCTACCGAATCTATGAGAAAGTCAGGGACGGTACCTACCGTCTGGAAACACCAGACGGACAACCGTTGCCTCGAACTTGGAATGTAGATAATCTTAAAAAATATTTCTTCTGAATGATGTAAAGTAAAGAGCTACTTAATAAAGTTTGCACTTACTATTCAATTTTGTATTACGAGGGGCATGTCGTCTGTACCTTTACAGTCGGCTACTCTCCATTGAGTTTTTCACTCTATCTTCAGAGGGGCATGCCGTCTGTACCTTTACAGTCGGCTACTCTCCATTGAGTATTTTACTCACAATACTTAGCTAAAAAGATTAGGGCCTGGCCGACCCTGTGCCTAACAGGCGGCTACCCTTCTTTTACTTAGCACCTACGTTCACCAAGAACTTACCAAGGCCACCGGCCGAATGATCAGACCAGGCGCCAAGCCAACTGATCAAATCTACAAAACTAATACGACCTGTCCCAACATCATAGCAGGCGTCCGACGGCATCCCTCCGGATGAAATTCGTCGCAGAGAGCAGCTCCTTTTTGGGTGGAACATTGTTCTATAAACTAATTACACGGAACCTATAAGACTGTCCCCAAGGGCAACCACGTAGCCGTTTTTGAGACAAGGATAACTCTATCACTAACCAAACCAGTGATAGCAGTTGACATCTGAGTCAGATGACCTCCTGTATTACTTGGGATAAATACAGGGGGTACCTATTGAGTTAATAGCCAACAAACATTGGCGAATCAAGGGGTCTAGCCGGCCTACGCCGCCTGGTACCTCTACTTCTCAAACAAAAGTGACGGCGACTGAGTAACTCCAACGTTAACTCATAGTCACTCCTTCAAATTTGGTATGGAACCTAAAAGGTTTGAGTCGTCCGCCTGTTTTTAACAAACAAGGGCACTCAAACCCCTATTCCTAATAGGTAACCTATTGAGTTAATAGCCAACAAACATTGGCAAATCAAGAGGATCAGCCGGCCTCCGCCGCCTGGTACCTCTACTATTCAATCTAGAGTGTGACGAAGACTAAGTAACTCCTATGTTAAGTTAATAGTCACTCAAACTTAGTATGGAGCCTAAAAGGTATGAGTCGTCCGCCTGTTTTTAACAAACAGGGACTCTCAACCACTACTCTTGCTAGGTTAACAAATTATGAGTTAAAAGCCAACATTGGCAATAAAGGGAAACAACCGGTACCCGCCGCTTGTTATCCTACTTACTTAATTCCTTGGCGACTAGGTAATATTCTATTTACTTGGTCAGACCACTTTCCTACTTGGTTAAAATTACAAAAAGACAGGCACGCCTGCCTAAAAAGGATCCCGACAAAATAGTTCGAATACCGATTGAATAAATGGCCGACTGATCGTCTATCCTGGAAACAGACAACCAGTCGTCCAGGGGCATAGGCGGCGTACTAACTATCCGTACCTGTCTGCAACGTTCGGCCATGTACAACAGTTGGTCTAGTAAACAATGGGATATTAGATATGGAATACTTGGACAAATTTGAAGCAAAACAAAAATTCATTAAAAATAAGCCGGTCATTAAAGACCAGCAAAATATTCAAAGCCCCGGCCCCCTGGCCGGGTAAAGACAAAGCAAACGGCACGCAGGCCGTGGAAAAAATACATTAAGCTTAAGAAGGGGGCAGTTCAGTATTAGCAGCTAGGTGAAGCTTGTGTAAGAGTAGTTTGTGTAAGCTTCTAGGTGAAGCTGTGGTTTTGTACTTAGGTGGTACAAGTATTTAGTACTTTGTCAGTACGTGTAGTGCTTTGGTGGTACGAGTGAATTTAAGTGTGGTGCTTAGATTGGTAGGATAGGGTCCTATCAAGTAGCAAGTCCAGTGAGGAACTTGTGAAATAAAGGTCCGTGCCTAATAGGTTGTAACTTGGTGTTTGCCCTATTATAGTGAAGTGGTTTGTGTTTGAAATCCCTAAGGTAGGGTCGAGGTTTTACTTCCAGTTGGGCCCTGGATGGTTTCCTCGTAAAATCCTCTTTGCATTGTCTAAGTTCCTAACAGCAATCAGTTTTGTATTCCACAAAAATTAGGCACAAGGAACATACTACAATTCACCCCCCCTCTTGTAGTATATCATCCGAAATAACAATGACTGTATGTATGTTGCTGCTTGGATACAAAAGATTGAGGTTTCCCTCACATTAAGGGGAGCTTGCTCATTTTACTCGGCTCTTATGCCGCATGTATTTGAGTTTAGCTTGGCACTTAGTTGCCGCTTGACAATCATGTCACTGAGTCTGCAACTTATTTGGCTTAGTAGCCGTTTGACTAAGCTCACAATAATGGTAATGATGATCAGAGCATCCGGATGTGTAGGGGAACAAAGCAACCCCAGTCATCGAGCCCAATGAGCCAATGAAACATCCGGTCTTAAAGAAGAACAAAGCAGCCTACAACCAGGCTTAATGAAGAACAAAGTAGCCCCTACAGCTATGCTTAATTTATGAGGGAAGCATCCATGCAGCCGGCTTGAGAATGCACGAAGCAGCCCTTGCAGCCGGCTTTGAGGGTGATTAAAGCAACCACTTATATGAAGAATATAGCAGCCACGCGGCCGGCTTTGATAAAAGAACAGAGCAGCCCTTACGGCTGGGTTTGGTTGGAGCGCAAAGTAACCCTGCAGCCGGACTTAGTTGAAGCAGGATGCAGCCCCACATTCGGCATAATCGGGAACAAAGCAGCCCTGCAGCCGCCTTGATTGTGATCACCAGCCGTCACCTTTAATAGTGGTAACCGGCTGCTTTAATACGAGTCGGCATTTTTGCCGCTTGGATTGGAGCAACTTGGGCTGGCTGTGTGCTTCAATTGAGAATAGTACAAGGGGTAGCAATATATAAAGACGACATTTTTGCCACACACCCCTTGCCGCTTGTACCGCATGAGTACATGTTTGGAAGATTATTGAATTATTAATGTTTATGATAGTATCAATCATAATGCCGCCTAACTTGATGCCGCTTGCTAAGAACTTGCGATCAGCTTTCTTGTTAGCCAACCCTGGTGGGGTTTTAGCTTATTATTATCATCAAAATAAAAGAAAGGACTTTTATAATGATAATGTAAGTAATAATGCTTAAGTGGGCTTAAACTCATGCGGCACCTTTTTGCTCTCATGCAAATTATAATGTCAGCTAGCTCTTACCAAGCCACTTGGCAGTTGCGTGTTTGTATGCAAGATGGCTTGCTTTCAATACTAACACATACAAGTCAACATGCGGCTCTTGTAAATTATTTGGAAATATACTTGCCTTTTTTCCACCAAAGTTGTATATTCATAGAAAAAGGTAGATCACTTAGGTAGGCGGCTTTCCCACTTTCTTCTTCCTCTTAACAAAGATTGACTAATATTAATGATGAGCAAAATAACCGCATGTGTTGATGAACAAAGCCCCATGCTTCCCTCCAATTAAAGAAATATTAGAGTAGCTTGACATGATAATATTAATCGTAACAATTATTTCCTTCTACAATCATAATAATGATATGATAAAAAGTATAAAGCTTACAAGCTTTTCCGCATGCAGCCACTTTGACTTAGTGGTGAATGTAGCAGCTACGCAGCCGTCTTTGAGGTTGATTAAGGCAACAATGGCAGCCGGCGTCGAGGTAGGACAGGAGGCAAAGCTGCCGCATTTAATTGTGGCAGATAGCAGCCCTACAACCGACCTTAATTTTTAGAGCAAAGCTGCCCCATTCCGCCTGTATTACGGTTGTTGGACTGACTATTGGTTGCCGCTTAAACTAGCTTACAATCGAGCTCTTAATAGCTCTTCGTGCAGCCGTTTCTCTAAGAGTATAATCATGCGCAACCCGACTAACACCATGGATAATGGTAACCGGCTGCTATAATGAGTCGACATATTCGCCGCTTGCACTGGAGTTAACTTGGGCTCCTGACTGATTGAGAAGCTACTTGGCTGTATAATGCCGCCTGTCTCTTATAGTCACAAGAGGCTTTGCTTGATAGTTTGAGTCGGCATTTTTGCTGCTTGGATTTGCAAAGTCGCTTCCTCACATTGACCCGGCAAATAATAGCCGCTTGCATATGTGAAGTTGAAAGCTTGTTGGTTGTGTAGCATACATGGCCAGTTGTATATACTTGTGTATAATACCGACTTGTTGTTAACTAAGGCCGGCTGTAGCATGAACTCATGCTATTACGTGCGGCTTTACATATATCTAGATATATACATATTTATTTTATAATGATCTGACATCACACTAATGCCGCATGTATATCCTTGTAAATAGGATATTACTCTTCAAAAGCTTTGACATATATAAACATGAAAAACAACACATGGGAAGAGTAAGCTAGCTAGCTGCTTGAGAATGAATAACCAGATGCTTGGATTATTTCATATGGCTGCCGCCTCTTATTATTTTCATGCTTGAGAACTCAAGCTAGCAAACTCTCTGCTTATTACTTCCTATATTATGCATGAGAATAATAAAGAGGAACCATATAAAAACAAATGGAGTACATAGGTAATCTCCATTTGATATTGCCGCCTGGCAATTTTTTTCCACCAAGCTCATGCAAATTATAAGGTGGGTTAACTCATCATAATAATTATGATAGAATGCCGCTTGCTGCAAGAATTAGCAGACGGCAAGAAGCTTGCCGACGCCTATGTAATACATACAGACAGCTATTAGTACTGTCTTTGCGGCAAGAAATTTAGTAATGCCGCTTGTGTCTTTGTAAGAGAGCTCTTGTACTACAATGGGTAAGAAGCAGCCTCTACTCACGCACATAATCCCAATCGACTCGACGTTAGAGCCGCTTGTATATTTATGGTGGAGCAGCTCAATGGTACCATTTTTATTAGCGGTGTTTGAAAGCTTGGTGCTTTTGTGGCATACATGACCGGTTTATATGCACTCATGTAGCTGGGCATCCGGCTGAGCGTACGGCAGAGCTTATTAGTGGGCCGTTTGTAGCATAGACGGCATCCACTTTGAGTGTAAATAATTACCACTTGTATTAATTATACAAGTTGAGGCTTCCTCATGAAGGACGTACGGATGCTCAAGCTTGGCCGCATGTCCCCCACTTTGTTGGTTTAATTAAAAACCATTAAATTGTTATCTCTTTTTTTTTTACAAAAGTTCCATTAGTTGTCATAACTAGTGGATTAGAATGCTTTGGTCGTATGTCCCCCACTAATTTCAAGAGTTTATTCTTGAAAAAACAATTTGCAAATACAACTATTAACATATATATATATATATTTGTTAATATATGTGATATTGATAGTATCAAATTATCAATCACAATGTTTGGCCGCATGCCGCCTGCCGCCTGCTTTATTGCATACTGATGCCGCTTGTTCTATCTTCAAGCAAATAGCTTGGATAGGATTGAATTAATTTTGCTAGATGTCATGGTCTCATGGTGGAGTACGAATGTTGCATCTAGTTGGCTCAGTAAATGAGCAATGATAAAATTAGCATGCTGCTACCGCCTGTATGCTTCCGGCTGGTTGAGGTGGCCTGAGCATGCGGACGACTCATAAAATGAGTCAGATTAAAATAGTGGAGTTGGCCAATTTATCCGCCTCACCCCTAGTGTACCATCCTCCAACTTAGATCAAATGACATTGCCTTTTAACCTTCCATTAAGAGAATAAAAGATGCGTGACTTTGTTTGACAAGCCTTCTTGACCGTCTGACACTTGGCATTCGGCCTCATGACAACTGGTGTACTCAGCATCCGGCCTTAGGACGCCTGCCGCCTCCTAAAGGAGGCTCCCTCTATTGAGTCGGTGATCCACCGTTGTGCCATTACAGATGTGCCTCCCCACAGACGGCGCCAAATGTTTTTGGATTTTTTGTACGTACCCGAATGGAGGGTATGTACATCCCTCGGGAGACAGATCCGCAATGCAACACTCGAACGACCCGATCACCTGCAAAACAACGGACCCCGGGGGGGGGGGGGCGGAGGTCCGCCTCTGACGATCAAGTTAGTGATCGATATAATGTATTTTTAGAGAGAGAAGGTAGAGAGAAGGAAGAGTGATTGTGGGGGCATGGCCCTTGGAGAATGAATTAACTCCCTTTGAACTGATGTGAAGATCAGTATTTATAGATCATTGGAATATGTGCCTTATAGGTCATTTAACCTAAAAGGCTCTAGGTTTGTGGGCTTAGAGCCCATTATCACTCTTCTATCATTGAGTGACACGTGTCATGCTATAATTGGCTCATAGAGCGCTGAGCTTGCGGACACGTGTCGCGGTGGCATTAGTCCATATATAGAGGTTAATTTTACCCCAAACAAAGCACGTTGAGGCAATGGGAATCAGGCACATCAGAGATTGGCTTTGATTTCCTTATTTTAGTGTTTTAATTAATTTTGGATAATTTTAATGTAAAGCACTATGATGAACCATTCAGTTTTGGAGTAATTAAATTTTTCATGTGATTTGAATCACTCCATTCACTATTTAATTTTGGTTTAGAATTAAATAACGAGTCCATTCGATTCCTGGAATATTCAAAATAGGGTATCAAGACCAGTCTTGGTAAGAAAACACCTATTAAGTGAACGTTGAATATTATAATCGAAAATTATCCCTAATCGAGGTCATTTAAATGATGGACGATTAATGACCAGTTGAGATTAGTGTGTAGTTTTATTTATAGCACCGTTTCATGTGCTATAAGGACATAATCGTCATGAATCATTTACATAGGTATTGGTTTAGAACTATACTAGATCGACTTATGAGAATACTTTAAGAGATTAAAAACCGTCATAAGTATACTTCTCATTATTGCTGTCGGAACCTTTTTCCTCGACCATGAGTATTGTGAGCTTTCTTTTTTGAGTACTAGTCCGCTTTGATGATTGTCAAACGTCTGCCGTAATACGGGATTACAACGACATCACTCGAGCGGTTAGGTCCTATTAGTAAGAGAAGCTTAATTACAAGACTGGAAATGTCTCCCTACTAAGATAGGGATAATGTCTTTGTTGTTTACAATGCCTCTCGTAGAGCAAGACTGTAAAAATGCATGGCCGTGCTCGGAAGGATTTTAGAAATCATCTATTTATTGACAGTTGGACTCAGAATCGAGAAACACTTCTAGATATAATAAGGATGACAAATAAATCTTACCTTGTAGTTCATGAAGAGGCATTAAGAGACGTAGAAAAAGGGCTATACACTAAAAGCACACTTGTCCGGAAGGACAAGTGGGAGATTGAAAGGAATAGTGTCCTTCGAACAAGTGTATTATTCTGATAGTGGGTTCAAAATTATTAGAAAGCTAATATATTCAGTAAGGTAAAAAGATCGGAATGCCTGGGTGGAGGCCGCCTCCGATCAGTAATATTAATGCATAATTAATATACCAGCTTAATCCTGACTGAACCCTTCGGGTCACACCCAGGCAATCACCAAGCCGAAGCGACGAATTAATTCGGAAGGAATTAATGAGTCGACCGAGTAATATTTATTTAGACGTCAGATATACAAGCTTAGAGCGTCGAAACCGAGCGTCAGAAGTCGAGTTGAAAATAAAAAAAGACGAGACGTGCAAATAGTAATAAATCAACACATTTCCCAAAATACCCCTAGCATCGGAGTGCCCCGAGCGATCCGAGTGCTAGGGGCATAATGCGTAGCATGGTGGCTAGCATGCGCACCAAGCCGAGCCCAGGCTAGCTAGTGCGTGCTAGTGCACCATTTCTAGCAGCTAAGGCAAGCCTCGGCACCTAGGGGCAGGAAGCAGTAGAAGCTCACACTCAGAGTGCGCGGCATGCTGGCCGCAAGCAACAGCAGCCCGCACTTGGAGTGTGCGGCTTGCTGGCCACAAGCAGCAGCAGCCCGAACCTCCATTGTGCGGGTAGCTGGGCCGAGTCCGAGGGAGGATTAAATGGGAGCCTTGAAGGGAGTGGACATGTGGCGCAAGGAGAGGAAGAGAGTGGGGAACAAGTTTGGTCCCCCCATCACCAAGTGGTCCTCACTTGCTCTCTCATGAATAGTTGACACTTGTTGATTTATTACTAACTTGCTTAAATAATTTTAATTTACCTTTAAAATAAAATGTGAAAATCTCACTATCTTACATTGGTGGGAAAGACAATCATACTCTCATCATTTCCTATAAATACCTAAGTAGGGGCATTGGAAATGATTCTTGAGCAAGAGTTGAAAAAGGGATCACAAGTAAGTGAAAACCTTTGAACTTAAGAGTTGGAAAAGGTATCACATTTAGTGAAAGCCTTTGAACACAATTAATCGGGTTTATCGGTCGGGTCTTGCTAACCCCAAGCCATTGGACCTTGTCGATGATGCTTGTTGTGGGTGGATCATCGTCGGAGGCTTCGTAATTTCGAAGCTAGCTTTCAAGTAAGAGCCAAAGCGGTCGGGCGAAGCACACTCTAAAGGTAATCGTTTTATCTTAATCTTATGATTAATTTAATTATGTTTATGGTTTTATTAATTGCGAGTGCGATCTTGTTTTTGGGTTTGTTTCCGCGGTGAGTCGGACTCACCTAGCCCCAACATTTAGGCTAAGGGAGGACACGGCTGGCACCAGCCGATGGGCCCTCAACTCCGAGGAAAAGTCTGATGATGACTCTACGTCATCATCTTCTGACAACGCCTCTGTTGTCTTAGAGGAGGCGCGGTCCAAACTTCAAGACGCCCGAGAATCCCTCTCCGTAGAGAAGGGAGAGGGCTGGGTAGAGCCGTCTGCTTCACGGTGACAGGAACGTGCTCCCTATTTCTTTCACGTCGCCGAAAGTAGGCGGAAATTAATAACAACTAACCTTCACAAATTATTTCCCAACCATGTCATGGGACATGGCTATCTATTGTCCGTGCCGGATAGTGAGGACACAGTCACCTGGTTAGAGAAGGCCAGCTATGGTGAACAATGCTTTGGATGCTATGAGGCGTCCATTCAGGCTGAACTACGCTTCCCTCTGCATTCGGCCGTGGAGAGAATCTTGGATGGATACCAGTTGGGTGTTTGGCAACTAGCCTCCAATTCCTAGTTTAATATTTTAGGCTACGTTGCCGCCTATGAGATGCTGGAAGTGGAGCCCAGCTTCGAGGCGTTTGCTCATTTTCACTACTTGAGCAAGACTCCACACGCAAGTGGGGCCGACTAGTTTACTTTGACCAGCCACAAGCGCTATATGATGGCTATAAAAAGGAAAACAAATGGAAGGACTGAAGGACTAAGTTTTATATTGTCTCCTCCCCATACTTACAAAGAAACAAGCGGTACAACCGCTAGACTAAGGAGTTGCCCCTCCTTGTTGAGAAGAAAGCCCTGCCGCCTGTCCCTAGGCGGGCGCAGGAGAAGATGTTAGATCGGGGCCTATTTTTTGTGGCCGTCCGAATCATTGAGGAGGCAGGGGTTAAGGACGTGACCCCTTAGAGTTACATTCCCCGATTCAAGTGGTTCTCGGACAGAAAATATTTGGCCTCCTGTGGCCTTAGCTCTGAGAAGCCGAGAGATAGTGGGCTGCATGCATTTCCATTGCTCAACTACTCATAGTGATTATTATCTTTGTTTGAGTTTCTAACCCCTTTACTTTATTTGTGCAGACATAGCAATGTCAAAGCTTCCTTCTCACAAGAAGACGGATATTAACTCTGCCACTTTTTATCGTTTCAACCTCAAGCGAATGAACAAAGAGCAGTCGCCAAGCGACATTCCTCAGGTGAAGGTCTCTTTTATTTAACTTGTTAAAATTTTGCATGAGATCACAACTAACATGCAGACTCTTTTGCAGGATGGCTCAACAAAGCCTGCTCCCTCTCCACAGCCGGATCCCAAACTGTGAAAGTAGTCGGCTAGCGATATCGCCAAAAGCTGTAAGCACATTCCCATAAGCTAAGGAAGGGAACAGGCGCCTCCACCTCCATCTAGACACCAACGAAGCTGGATACTCAGCAACGAGTATGGAAGAGTGGACAACTACTAACTATTGCTATCGGCTTAACAGCATGCGGCAGCGTTGCCGCCACAGGGGAAGTGGAAGGTAATATATTCGACCATTATTCATTTATTCAATCACATAACACTGATTACAAAAGCTACTGCCTATTCTAAGTTCTTACTTAGCTTATTTTGTGTGTTTTGAAAGGGGCTCGAGCGAGGCCGACTGTCCTACAGATGGCCAAGCAGATGCTCAGGAAACTTGATCCTGATGACAAGGCGTCTGTTAAAGGAGTCAAGACCCTTGACCTAAACGCCATTCTGGCACTTTTTTGCGAGGTAAGAGTTGTGTCTTTTGACTAGAGTGATGATTAAGCCGAATGTTATCTAATTTCTTCTTCTTGTTTTGGCTGACTACAGGCTATGCTTCGCGTGAGTGGTCTTAAAAAGCCACTCAACGACAAGACTAGAGAAGTAATTAAAGGCTGCGAATGCTCGGTCCGCCTCTTCCTTAGACAAGGCTCAGTTTGAGATTGCCCAAAATGAGATTCTGACACTTGATTTGTTGTATTCCCATGCGTCAGCCAATCCGCAAGTTCAGCAGAACTTGGACGCAGCAAAGAGGCGGGTCAAGGAGCTCCAAGATGAGGTCAAGGGCCTCAAGGAAAAGCTGGACCTCCTCCAAGAGGCACAGAGCAAAGCTAAGAGCCTCGAGAGTACGGTCAAAAAACTCAAGGGTCGGCTGCAAAATCAGGAAACTCAGCTCAGGGCCAAGTATAAGTCTCTGGCTGAGGAGGAGAAGACGTCCTTGGTCAAGCAAATGATGGATGACAGTGAAGCCATCATGCGTGCGGCTTGAAAAAATCGCAACCGTCAACCGACTATCAGATTAGGAAAGACAAGTTTGATAAGGCGAATGACGAGTTTAATGCCCGACTCTTGCGGGAAGCAGAGGAGGCGGCGACCAATGCCGGCAATGAGGGGTCCGTCTCCTCGGACGATTTTGTCCTCCGAGGACGAGAGGGATCAGGTGGAGGAGGAAGAGAAAAAGGAATAGAAGTCGCCAGAGGACAAGGTGATTGCCAATGCTGAGAACCTCCCCTGATCTTTTAAGTTTTTAGGTATCTTTTTCTGCGGCCAAATGACCAATTATTTGCTTTTCCGGCCTACGTGCCGAGTATTTTTTGTATCCTTTACCGACCAAGGGGTCGGGTAACTTGACAATCCCTGGAATGGCCAGTTAACATTTATGGTCGTCAGCTTTGACGGCTGTTACCTTTATGAAGCATCCGGTCGTTTGACCGGTTTTATTTATATTGGTGCTTATGCTTTAAAATTTGTAAAGATTTCAATTTTTATGCATAGAATTTTTGGCTAAGTAATTTTAACATGTATACTATGCGAATGTCCTTGCCCCTGGCCGGATTTCGATTGGTTTAAAAAAAATGGATTGATTGACTTAGAAATTATTGATACTTTAAAGAGTATGCATGGTTTATAAGTCAATCAATAACTATGGTAATTGCCCCAAACCAAGCAAAAGACGACCATGTAGAACTAGCGATTTTAGTAACTTCAATGCATCCGGCCAAAGGCCTCATGAGATGTAGTTAAGCCACTAAGTTTTTGACTTAGCTTATTTTTTCAGAAAATAACCGTTCTCCTGTCTTGCCCCAAGCAAACACTGTCGGCTGAATAGCCTCTAAAATGAAACATTAGCCGCTTTCCTCTTGTACTATAACAGTCCAAAAAACTCAATGCTTTTTAGATTTCAAGTTAGATTATCAAACAACTGCGAGCATTGTCTTAACACATTTGGTAGGGCCGCTTGTTTTTGTTCATAGAGGAATGTGTCACCCAAATGGGAGATGCTTCTCTACGACGAATTTTCTCGAATGCAAGTCGCCGGTTGTCTGACTCATGTTGGAGTAGACAGTCGTACTCATTTGGAGCAGACAGTTGTTTAAATAAAGTATGTTCTGCCATTGGCCTCTTTTGAAAAAGTAGATAGCCACTAAGTCATTGACTTAGCTTGTAAAAGTTGAATAAGGTTAGAGACGACCGCTTTGGTGCATTAGGCTCTTTTAGTAACGATTTGGGTGTCTGATGTTAGGGCAGACGATCCCTTTGTAAAATAAATTAAATGAAGTATAAAGCAAGTAAGGTCGTTTGCACATTGTGCAGGTTGTACTCTATAGAGTTTAAACATTGTCTACCTTCACATCGTGCATGCGATGTTCAAAGATCTATAGAAGCTTAATCTGGGTCCGTCTGCACATTGTGCAGTCGACTGTATAATAAAATTTGAGCAGGGTCCGTTATACATTATGCAGGCAGCATCCTGCAAAATTTTAAGCATGGTCCGTCTGCGCATTGTGTGGTCGGCACTTAAAAATTAAAGATAAGTCTGGAAATAAAGGTAGATTTTCATTAACAAGTCAAAGATTTACAAATTTCAAAAGTAGTACTTTTTTAAGTTATCTACATTCCAAGTTCTAGGTAGTTGCCTGTCGTTTAGTGTTTCTTGGCGGTAGGTGTCGCCTCTTACTTCTTCATAGATTCGGTAGGAACCTTTCCAATATGGGGTTAGTTTCCCTTGCTCATTTTCCCTATCGACTGCCTCCATTTTCCGTAGCACAAAGTCCCCAACTTTCAAAGGGCGCTTGTGTACTCTTTTGTTGTGGGCCCAAGTCATTTTCAGGCGGTAGATCTCATAGCTCAAGGCGGCGTTGCTCCTGTGCTCTGGGAGTGATTCCAATGCCGACCGCATGGCCTCCTAATTTGCCTCTTCATCATATATCATGATTCGAAGAGTTGACTCATAATGTTCAATAGGAAAGACGGCTTCTGCCCCATACACCATGAGAAATGGGGTTTCTCCAGTTGCCCTTTTGCTATTGTTCTGATGGCCCATAGGACGTGTGGTAATTCATCCGCCCATAGGCCGCCAGCTCTTTCAATTTTCTTTTTTATGTCTTCTGAGATTAACTTGTTAAAAGCTTTGATTTGGCCGTTTCCTTGGGGTCGACCGACTGATGCGAAATAATTTGAGATCCCTTGATCTCCCAACCAAGTCTTAAGTTGAGGCGTGATGGGTGTCATAAATGGAACCCATTTGATAAAGATTTAGGTTGTTTTCTTCCTCTTTTCATAGCTTTCATGGTCAATAAATGCCTAGTTTTGTGCATTTGGTCTTGGTTTTACCTTTCCTCTCTTATTTTGTAGCTTTTGTATTTTGTTGGTTTTTCTACTCTTTTCTCCTTTATTTGCTCTAGTTTTGTGGTTGTAGGTATTGTACGAGGTTCGGGTCTTGATATTGGTGATTTACTAAGGTGGAAGACGCTTTTGGAGCAAGCTCATGGCAATTGGAAAGCTCACGATGCAAGGAAGTGGATTCTCAAAGTTCTAGCTCTTGCACTCTCAAGCTGTGCTCTCATGAAGATAGGGTGTTGAACCCACTATCAAGTGCATTTTGGGACTGCCACTCTTAGTGTTTATCATCATCATGTTGCGCGTTCATTCGAAGACCTTAGCCAACACACGAAGTCGCGAGAAAGATCGAAGAAACCCATATCAGCGCGGGCGCGCATCCCATTTGTGTGGGCGTGCAAGCCATCCGCGCAGGCGCGCCTCCTTGCCCGCACGGCCGCGCCTCCTTGCCCGCGCGGCCGCGCCTCTCTGCGTATTCGTCTTGCTCAGTTTTTTTGTTCGCCCCTCCTATATATATCTTTGTAACCTGATTTTTGGGGAAGTTTGGAGAGGAAGTTTCATTTTAGATTTAGATAATAATTTTAGCTTAGTTGAGAGCTTATCTCTCTAGTTTTAGGGTTAGTTTTAGGAGTATATTTTAGAGAGAGAAAGTGAGGAATTTCAATGGTTATTGTAGAGGTTGAAGATTAAAGATAACAATTGCATTGAAGATCTCCATTATAAATCAATGAGGATTTCTAACTCTATCTCTATAGACACCCATTTGTGTCTCCCCAAAACCAAACCCAGTGATGAGTACCTTTCACGTCGAATCATAATGGAATGAAGTGAAAGTGTGGAAAGTTTAGTGTTGCAGATAGTTTTAATTTCTTTTCTCTTCTTTCTGTTTTTGAAAACCTATTTTGAGAAAACAGCCAATCCAGTTTGGTTGGTCCATGACATGGGTCCAATAATAGTGTATTTGGATGAGGGTTGAAAAGAGCTTTCCAACGATATATTATAAGCCCAATTCCGATGAATATTGAGGAAATTATGACCAAATTACTGAACTAGGCCTGGTTTGAGCCTTATATGCGGCCCAGTGACCTAGAGGAGGGCCTAATATAGATTTATCATTCCTAATAGAATTAGGAATGGTTTTAGTCTTCTAGATTCTTCTAAAAGGTTCTTTTCATTCCTAATTCAATTAGCATTGATAAATTGACTTTTGTTGACTTTTTAGAATTTTAATCAGAATCAAAGAACGTTTTTGAGGAAAATACGATTTTATCCTCCTGTGCGGCAATTTTTATCTTATTTTAAGAAAACGCGTCGAATTCTTAGTCAGCGCCAAACGCCAGCTGTAGCGCCTGACGCTACGCTTGGCGCCTTGCGCTAGCCTTAGCGCCTGGTGCTAAGGTCAGCATTTGGCGCTAATCTGGCTTTTTGCGTCAGAACTATGTTTTCGATGTTTTATCTTTTTGGCTGATTTTCTCTATAAATAGTCTCCTAAAAACTCCATTTTGATTCACCAACTCTCATCAAGATCTTCTTGATTACTCTCTCTCTCTTTTCTAAACTAGCCTTCTCTCAAATATTAAAATTTCGCATTCATTAGACTTAGAAACACCTAGCCATATTCGAAGTTGCCTTCGCCCTAGACGTGAAAGGTTTAATTTCTGAGGGTTTGGTCCCAAATCTCTCTTTCAACTATTTAGTTTAATTTTTTGTTTATTATTTTTCCTTCAAGTTACTAACGTGTGTATTTTATTATTAGAAAGAGGTACGAGGCATCCAAGTAAGTATTTTAATGGTTTTTATTGATGTTATTATGTAGAAATCATGCTTAGATTTTTATTATAAATTCCTAATATCATATTTAGGATAACGAATAAGTTCCTTAAATCAAGTATGATTGTTATGATACTTCCTATTTTCTTTCCTAATATTCATGTTAGGCTATATATTTGATCTTTATTGCTTAGTGACATGCTAGGGTTTGTTATTAATCTTGTTAGTATCATGCCCAGGATCTTGTTATTATTATGCTTTAACATGAACATGATTATGATAATTATGATTATGGTTATTGTTGTGTCGAATTATATAATTTAACGTAATTTGTTAATTAGCGAATTGTTTCACATAATTTGTTAATTTACGAATTGTTTTACATAATTTGTTAATTTACGAATTATTTCATGTTATTTGTTAATTGACGGATAACTTATATATAATTTAATTATTATTATGTTGCTTGATATTTATTGTTATTGCTTGATCACGCCTTTTATGCATGTGTAAAGGGAATTTTGTACTTGTAATCATGCTTATATAAAATAATTAATAATCTTATTTAGGGTTAATTATGATTATAATTCAAGTGATCGTCAATAATAGTTTATTTGTGCATTTAATATTCAACCAACATAAATAAACAGGTTTAGGGTTAATCCTATTGGTTGCATGTTAGTCAGAAAGCGCACATGAATACGATTAGAATAAAGTAGAGGCCTATTATTAGGGCAGGTTCAATCTCTTTTAGGTTGGATTTGTACCTTCATCCCCGAACCCTATTTGGTTCAAGAACTTATGGAGTTGACGATCTCTTGGATCGTTAAAGGGTGTAACATTCACCTCGTGAACGGTATACAAGTTCCTAAAAAAACTTGTTAGCGACTCTTTTGCTCTATCTAATTTCCCTTTGGACGCCACCGTACTTTAGTGTATGATCACAGTGGGGTTCAAGCTAGGGGATTAACGCTTGAAATATTCCCTACAGTGTTTTGGCGACTCCACTGGGGAGGATTTCTTTTTAAATCCTGAAATTTATTTCGGCAATGATTTAGAATGAGTGGATGAGACTCGAAACGTTCTAAGTATTTCATGTGCGTAATTTTGATTAACATTATTGTCATATGCATAAAAAAGATCTCATTGGAAAGACCATCCGTAATGATTTTAAACATAGGATTTTACACGTTGGAAATTTACCGAAATAACACTGCGGGAAACTGGAAAATTTTATCGAGCACAGAAAGCTGCTGAGGCATGTAGGAATAAGCGTCAGCGAACAGAATATTAGCGCCAGACTTTTAACTATAGCGCCAATCTCTGTTTGCTGGCGCCAAATTCTTCCAATACCGAGCCAGAAATATGCGTTCTAATTTCGACCAGTTTTTTCGCATTGTTTGCTCAATCCTACTTCCTGATTGAGTTTTTTCTCACTTTTCTGAAACCCATATGTGTTCTACATATGTACATAACCCTATGGGAATTCATGCTCCATCTACCTGATTGAACGCTCTGTGCAACAAAGGGTACATCCGAGAATGTTGAATTCACCAAACCATGGAAGCGAGTTTTTCTAAACTCGCAGTGTCCCATCCACTCGCGCCAACCCTTCACAGTAAGGCTTCCGCGCGGTGCATCTGGACAATTAACCATGGACCCTCTATTGACTAAACCATATCCCGAACTTTAGAGAACTAGAGCCATGGTTAGGTTGCAAACTCATTGCATCATATTGTGCCTACTTGACTAATTGTGCATTATTTGTTGTGCATATGCTATGTTTTCTTAACCATTTGTTTAACTTGTGTTAAGATTAAATAAATTAATGACTTAAAGAACTTTGCCTATTTAATTAATTAATTAATTTGAGTAAATAAAGTCTAATATTTTAATTAGAATTGACCTAGTACGACTTTAGGCATACCCCTGTTGATTAATAACACCGAAAACATTTCCAGATTGAAGCTCCAGCAATGGCGCCAAAGTCTTAACTGTAGCGCCACTCAGTAGGGTGTGGCGCCTGGCGACAGCTCTGTCGTCTGGCGCTACACTACAAAGAGAGGCGCCAGTCCTGTCGTTTTGACGACAGTTTGGATTATTGATCGAGTCATCACCTAGTGTCTAATTACTAGTTTGCTAATTAATTCGGTTAAATTTACTGTCAATAATACTTTGTTGAGTCATTAATTGAGTCTAGGCACTAAGTCCCATGGTCTTACACAAGAGTCCGAGCATGTCACTTACACTCAACGCACACACCAATACAGATACTTTGACCATGTTTAAGAGAGTCTTATATGCGCGTTTTTTCCGTCATTTTTTTAGGGGGTAAGTCGGATATTAATCATCCAATTTAAATACCATACTTAGCTCCCTAAAAATATATACATTATTTTTGCCAAAAATATGCACCCATTTTTTAATTTTTTTCCTCTTTAAAACCGTAAAGTCAAAGTCGATTTGAGTCAAGTAATTAAAACGCAAAATGGTTTAAATTACAGCGCGTGGTCAAGAAAGGAAGGACGGTTAATCAAAGACAACCTTTTCGTACAAGTCCAACTTTTCGACAAACCCATAGTTCGTAAGAGGAAAGCTAGGACAGTAATGGCAACAAAAGAAGAATTCAATGAGCTTAGGATCCAACTGGTTACCGTGACTAAGGCACTGAAGCTCCTAACACTTAAGATTGATGATCCCGTGAAGAAACAACAGATGGACCTCATGCAAGAGAGCCTAAGAAAGCTATCTAGCGACTACAAGTTTCAAGGGATTAGTTCACAAGGGGTCTCGGTGGACAAAGATCTTCTTCCGTAGAAGTTCAATGCCAACGACATCCCGAAATTCAAAGCAACCGATAACCCTTATTTTCATTTAAGAACCTTCGAGACAATAATGAGTATTAAGGGTATCTATAAGAAGGTTTTCCCCTCTCTGTTCTCACTATCTCTCGAGACCGTTTGCCAACAATGGTTCTTTTCTCTCGAGAAAGAAAAGACCTCCACCTGGGACTCTATAACAAACGCTTTCATTGATAGATACAAGTGCAACATTCAAGTTGAGACTGACCATAGGAAACTTGAAATCCTCCAACAGAAGGAAAACGAAGGCTTCACCTCCTTCTTTAACAAATGGAGAGAAACCTCAGCTAAGATGATCGAGGTGCCGAGTGAAAAAGAGTCCGTAAGGTTATTCATCAAAAACCTTCAAGAAAAATACTCCAAGCATCTCAAGTATCAAAATAATCTCCATACCTTCAAGGCCGTCTACGACATTGGAATCAATATTGAAGACGACTTGGCTAAGTTGAAAGCTGCAAACAATAACTCCAACAGTGGCTGGAAAGGAAAGAAGAACGACAATCCTTCTTCTTCCAAAACCACCCACTCAAACAACGTTAGCACTTTTAACCTAGGGGAAGTCGTTGCTATGAATAATCAAGGACAAAAGAAAACATTTAGGAGGAACTTTACTCCTATTGGCATGATTTATGACACCGCATTTGATCGATTAAATGCAAAAAGTCTTATAACTCCTATTGGACCGTTTGGGGACCCACCAGTCGAAAAGAGGTCGGCTAACTAGAACCCCAATGCACACTACAAGTATCACCAAGGTAGGGGCCATATCACCGAAAACTGTTGGAAGCTTAAGGAAGCTATTCAAGACTTAATCGATAACAACAAGCTGCCATTGCCCCCTTCCAGTAAGAAGCCAAGTATTGATAATGCAACTCTCGCTCATGCCTTGGCTATCTCTGATGAGGAAAACGAGGTTGACCCCTCGTCTCTCATTAAACCAGTCAAAGAAATCCATGCCATCGAAGAGGAGGAGGAGATCTTCTTCGACGCCATGGATAGCCTTCCAAAAGCAGCAAGCTAGCAAAGAAGACATACAATTGCTCACGTTGTCTAAGATTGAAGGATCGCATTTGCTACGTGAAACTCTCAAGGCTATAAAGGAACTTCAGAAGAAATATGACGAGGTTCCACTCCCGAAAAGTGAACCTAAGAGAGAATTCACACCCATGGGAATGACTTATGAGGCAAAGAGTTTTCCTCTACAAGTCACCGAAAAACCCAAGAAGAGTAATAGACTCTACACTCCAATTGGGATCCCATATGTACAAATGTTCGAAATGCTCTCCAAGAGTGGCGAGATCAAACCTCTCGAACCGAGACCATTCAAATCATTGAAAAGGACAGATAGATATTACTATCAGTATCATCAATCAGGGGGTCACACTATCGAAAACTGTTTCAAATTTAAGGATTTAATTCAGAAAATGATTGATGAAAAGAAATTAGTCCAAGTTCCACAAGAAGAGGATGCAAATATTAATGGAGTTTGGGACAGTGATGAAGAAGACTTCTACTTAAAAGACATGGTAGGACCTCCACCTTCGGTGTCATACGCCATGTATGACTTTTTGGTTGAAGAAGATTCATCAATAGACGTCCTCATAAGATCTGGGAGAATGCAACCTCCCGTTTCAACACAACCCATGCCAACCACACAACAAGTTCCCATACCTATCATTGAAGATAATGATATCGTTAAGCAGTTTAAGAAAACAAAAGTTGAAATGAACGTATGGAAACTTCTGGCAACATCCCGAGAACATAGGTTAGCTGTAATGAATGCCTTGGACAAAATAGGGATAGATTCTGACACCAATCCTGAGGGGTTGGCTAACTTCCTTACGAGTGATCTTCCTAGTCCAATCAATTTGATCACCTTTTCTAACAAGGATTTACCTCCAGAAGGTGACAAACATTACAAGGCATTAAACCTCACAGTAGTTTGCAACAGAATAAACGTCCCTATGACTCTTGTAGATAATGGATCGGCCATCAATGTCTGTCCACTTAGAACTGCAAGGATGCTAGGCATAAGGGATGAAGATTTAACTCCGTCTACACAAGGAATAAGGGCATACGATAACACTCGTCGTCAAGCTCTTGGTAAAATTACCATGAATGTAACGGCGGGAGCAATAGAACATGCTACTGCTTTCCAAGTGGTAGACATTAAAGCTTCATTCAATTTATTGTTGGGACGCCCTTAGCTTCATGACCTAAAGGCCGTCCCCTTATCTCTCCATCAACAAGTAAAAGCCATAGTTGGGGGAATTCCTATCACCATCGATGTTTCACCTATGAGGATCAAGTCCATAGAAAACCCGATAATTAACGTGGAGCACGACGAGGATGATGAAGATTTATGGGGCTTTAATGAAGTGGTCTCCTTAATTCAGGAGGATGAAAGGACCCCTCTTTTCCATGACCCCCATTCCAACATGATTGTAAATGCTATTCTTAAGAAACAAGGACATTTTCCTGGGATGACCCTGGGAAAGAAGAAAGGAATAGAAAAACGCTGGAATCACCTGGCCTCTCTAAGTTAGACACTTTCGGACTTGGTTTCGAACCGACTCGGAAAGATCTCAAGCGAGCCTAGGAAAAATCAAAGGCACATAGGGACGCTCGCACTCAAAAGAAAGCAATCCCAATGGATCAATACCCTCTTACACTTAATGGTCAATTTATAAAAGAAGGAGAGGACTATCCATGCCATGAATTTCCCGAGCCATTTGTTGTAAACGGCATAAGGCAACCGGGATTTGAGATTTTCTTGGATTGTTATTTCACAGATGAAATCCCAACTTCTGTCCATAAGGAGAAAGCACCCCCATGCTTTGACTTTAACGTCATGGTATTATTATTTGGGCGAGAAAAGAATGAACCAACTTACAAAGAGGATAATTCCTCGCTCATTCAAACTGTCCTACAAAGCGAAAGCTTCGATCCCTCGAAGCTAATCACTCCAGCGGGAGGATCACTACAAGGGTGGCGCAAGACCGTCAAGGTGACTACTCCAAGTGGAAGAAAGATATCTATCACGACAGGGCAAGGACCAATGTTTGAAGAGTCGTCTGAGTTAGAGTCTGAGTCGGAGTCTCTCCCTATAAAGTCATCTAGGTCATTAGTAGTAGCACCTTCCCCTTCTATCTCTTCTCTTAGAATAGTTAGTGATCAAGTCCCTGAGGACATATCACTCTTTGATGTAATGATCTCAGAGTACAATAATATATCTTCTTCTCCTTATTTCTTGTGTTCTTCTCTAACCCAAGATGACGAGCGTTGCATAACTAACCATGAAAAATACAAAGAACTTATTAAAGCAATGGAAACACTCGAAAAGAAAACACCGGTAATTGAAGAAACTGAGACGGTGGATATCTCAAATGATTCAACCAATAAAAGAGAAGTTAAAATTGGACTAACACTTAACGAACAAGAGATAACCAATTTAATTAACTTACTTAAGGAATTTATCGATGTATTTACTTGGTCATACGAAGATATGCCAGACATTAATAGAGAAATAGCTCAACACACGATACCACTAATTCCAGGAATGAAACCTGTAAAACAAAAGTTACGTCGAATGAAACCCGACGTAGCTCTTTAAATAAAAGAAGAGGTCCAAAAACAAATAACTGCAGGTTTCATCAAGGTATCTAAATACCCCGAATGGGTCGCCAACGCCGTCCTAGTTCCGAAAAAAGATGGAAGGGTAAGAATGTGTGTCGACTATCGAGATCTAAATAAGGCAAGTCCAAAGGACGACTTCCCTTTACCACACATCGACATTCTAGTAGATAACACGGCAAATCACGCACTTCTCTCGTTCATGGACGGAAATGCAGGTTACAATCAGATTCTCATGGAAAAAGAAGACATGGAGAAAACAACTTTCATAACACCATGGGGCACTTACTGCTACACGGTAATTCCATTCAGGTTGAAAAACGCGGGTGCTACTTACCAACGTGCAGCAACTGCCTTACTCCATGACATGATGCATAAAGAAGTCGAAGTATATGTCGACGACATGATTGTGAAATCAAAAGACCGTCCAGGCCATCAAGTATCCTTAAGGAAATTTTTCGAAAGGCTAAGAAAATATAATATGAGGTTGAACCCATCTAAGTGTGCTTCTGGAGTCACCTCAGGCAAACTTTTGGGTTATTTCATAAGCTCCAGAGGAATAGAGATAGACCCAACCAAGATCAAAACAATCATGTCCATGCCACCGCCCAAAATCGAGAAACCGATTTGAGGATTTATTGGCCGGTTGCAATACATAAGTAGGTTCATATCAAAATTGACGACGACATGTGAACCAATATTCAAAAAGCTTAATAAGAATGTACCAGTAATATAGGACGAAGGGTGTTAAAAAGCCTTTGAAAAGATCAAAGCATATCTCGCAAATCCTCCCGTATTAGCACCAATCTTCCCGGAATACCTCTTAGGTTGTACTTAACAGTTACCAAAGAGACAATGGGAGCTATGCTAGCACAAGAGGTAAAAGGCAAAGAAAATGCAATCTACTATCTAAGCAAGAAGATGCTCGAATATGAAGCACGTTACACACCACTTGAGAAGTTGTGCCTCGCCTTGGTGTGGGCCACAAGCAAACTAAGACATTACATGCTAGTGCATACCGTCTTCGTAGTCTCCCGATTAGATCCACTCAAGTATCTATTCGAGAAATCTACACTCAATGGACGCATATCGAGATGGATAGTCAATTTAGCCCAGTTTGATGTAAGGTTTATGCCGCAAAAAGCTATCAAAGGATCTGTGGTGTCAGACTTTCTAGCGGACTTTCCAATAGAAGACTCGATGCCAATACAAGACAGGAATTTCCAGATGAAGACTTGATGGTTACCGAAGATGATACTTGGACCTTATACTTCGACGGAGCCTCAAACCAAAAGGGATGTGGCGTTGGAGTATTACTAGTGTCACCTAAAGAAGAGCATGTCCCAATCTCTATAAAGCTTGACTTTGACGTTACCAACAACGCTGCTGAATACGAAGCATGCGTGGTAGGCCTTGAAACAGCTTTGGCATTAGGAGTAATAAAGTTACGGATCAATCAAATATCCAAAAGGTGGAAAGTAAGGAGTGAAAGTTTATCCCCTTACCAAACCTATCTGAAAATCAGTTTGTTGATGCCTTGGCAAGACTAGCCTCGATGGTTAGGATTCCCTCGGAAATCGAGCAAATGCCTCTTACTATAGAAAAAGGCACAATCCAGCATACATCCATGCCATCGAAGAGGAGGAGGAGATCTTCTTCGACGCCATGGATAGCCTTCCAAAAGCAGCAAGCTAGCAAAGAAGACATACAATTGCTCACGTTGTCTAAGATTGAAGGATCGCATTTGCTACGTGAAACTCTCAAGGCTATAAAGGAACTTCAGAAGAAATATGACGAGGTTCCACTCCCGAAAAGTGAACCTAAGAGAGAATTCACACCCATGGGAATGACTTATGAGGCAAAGAGTTTTCCTCTACAAGTCACCGAAAAACCCAAGAAGAGTAATAGACTCTACACTCCAATTGGGATCCCATATGTACAAATGTTCGAAATTCTCTCCAAGAGTGGCGAGATCAAACCTCTCGAACTGAGACCATTCAAATCATTGAAAAGGACAGATAGATATTACTATCAGTATCATCAATCAGGGGGTCACACTATCGAAAACTGTTTCAAATTTAAGGATTTAATTCAGAAAATGATTGATGAATAGAAATTAGTCCAAGTTCCACAAGAAGAGGATGCAAATATTAATGGAGTTTGGGACAGTGATGAAGAAGACTTCTACTTAAAAGACATGGTAGGACCTCCACCTTCGGTGTCATACGCCATGTATGACTTTTTGGTTGAAGAAGATTCATCAATAGATGTCCTCATAAGATCTGGGAGAATGCAACCTCCCGTTTCAACACAACCCATGCCAACCACACAACAAGTTCCCATACCTATCATTGAAGATAATGATATCGTTAAGCAGTTTAAGAAAACAAAAGTTGAAATGAACGTATGGAAACTTCTGGCAACATCCCGAGAACATAGGTTGGCTGTAATGAATGCCTTGGACAAAATAGGGATAGATTCTGACACCAATCCTGAGGGGTTGGCTAACTTCCTTACGAGTGATCTTCCTAGTCCAATCAATTTGATCACCTTTTCTAACAAGGATTTACCTCCAGAAGGTGACAAACATTACAAGGCATTAAACCTCACAGTAGTTTGCAACAGAATAAACGTCCCTATGACTCTTGTAGATAATGGATCGGCCATCAATGTCTGTCCACTTAGAACTGCAAGGATGCTAGGCATAAGGGATGAAGATTTAACTCCGTCTACACAAGGAATAAGGGCATACGATAACACTCGTCGTCAAGCTCTTGGTAAAATTACCATGAATGTAACGGCGGGAGCAATAGAACATGCTACTGCTTTCCAAGTGGTAGACATTAAAGCTTCATTCAATTTATTGTTGGGACGCCCTTAGCTTCATGACCTAAAGGCCGTCCCCTTATCTCTCCATCAACAAGTAAAAGCCATAGTTGGGGGAATTCCTATCACCATCGATGTTTCACCTATGAGGATCAAGTCCATAGAAAACCCGATAATTAACGTGGAGCACGACGAGGATGATGAAGATTTATGGGGCTTTAATGAAGTGGTCTCCTTAATTCAGGAGGATGAAAGGACCCCTCTTTTCCATGACCCCCATTCCAACATGATTGTAAATGCTATTCTTAAGAAACAAGGACATTTTCCTGGGATGACCCTGGGAAAGAAGAAAGGAATAGAAAAACGCTGGAATCACCTGGCCTCTCTAAGTTAGACACTTTCGGACTTGGTTTCGAACCGACTCGGAAAGATCTCAAGCGAGCCTAGGAAAAATCAAAGGCACATAGGGACGCTCGCACTCAAAAGAAAGCAATCCCAATGGATCAATACCCTCTTACACTTAATGGTCAATTTATAAAAGAAGGAGAGGACTATCCATGCCATGAATTTCCCGAGCCATTTGTTGTAAACGGCATAAGGCAACCGGGATTTGAGATTTTCTTGGATTGTTATTTCACAGATGAAATCCCAACTTCTATCCATAAGGAGAAAGCACCCCCATGCTTTGACTTTAACGTCATGGGGTTATTATTTGGGCGAGAAAAGAATGAGCCAACTTACAAAGAGGATAATTCCTCGCTCATTCAAACTGTCCTACAAAGCGAAAGCTTCGATCCCTCGAAGCTAATCACTCCAGCGGGAGGATCACTACAAGGGTGGCGCAAGACCGTGAAGGTGACTACTCCAAGTGGAAGAAAGATATCTATCACGACAGGGCAAGGACCAATGTTTGAAAAGTCGTCTAAGTCAGAGTCTGAGTTGGAGTCTCTCCCTATAAAGTCATCTAGGTCATTAGTAGTAGCACCTTCCCCTTCTATCTCTTCTCCTAGAATAGTTAGTGATCAAGTCCCTGAGGACATATCACTCTTTGATGTAATGATCTCAGAGTACAATAATATATCTTCTTCTCCTTATTTCTTGTGTTCTTCTCTAACCCAAGATGACGAGCATTGCATAACTAACAATGAAAAATACAAAGAACTTATTAAAGCAATGAAACACTCGAAAAGAAAACACCGGTAATTGAAGAAACTGAGACGGTGGATATCTCAAATGATTCAACCAATAAAAGAGAAGTTAAAATTGGACTAACACTTAACGAACAAGAGATAACCAATTTAATTAACTTACTTAAGGAATTTATCGATGTATTTACTTGGTCATACGAAGATATGCCAGACATTAATAGAGAAATAGCTCAACACACGATACCACTAATTCCAGGAATGAAACCTGTAAAACAAAAGTTACGTCGAATGAAAACCGACGTAGCTCTTTAAATAAAAGAAGAGGTCCAAAAACAAATAACTGTAGGTTTCATCAAGGTATCTAAATACCCCGAATGGGTCGCCAACGCCGTCCTAGTTCCGAAAAAAGATGGAAGGGTAAGAATGTGTGTTGACTATCGAGATCTAAATAAGGCAAGTTCAAAGGACGACTTCCCTTTACCACACATCGACATTCTAGTAGATAACACGGAAAATCACGCACTTCTCTCGTTCATGGACGGAAATGCAGGTTACAATCAGATTCTCATGGAAAAAGAAGACATGGAGAAAACAACTTTCATAACACCATGGGGCACTTACTGCTACACGGTAATGCCATTCAGGTTGAAAAACGCAGGTGCTACTTACCAACGTGCAACAACTGCCTTACTCCATGACATGATGTATAAAGAAGTCGAAGTATATGTCGACGACATGATTGTGAAATCAAAAGACCGTCCAGGCCATCAAGTATCCTTAAGGAAATTTTTCGAAAGGCTAAGAAAATATAATATGAGGTTGAACCCATCTAAGTGTGCTTCTGGAGTCACCTCAGGCAAAATTTTGGGTTATGTCATAAGCTCCAGAGGAATAGAGATAGACCCAACCAAGATCAAAACAATCATGTCCATGCCACCGCCCAAAATCGAGAAACAGATTTGAGGATTTATTGGCCGGTTGCAATACATAAGTAGGTTCATATCAAAATTGACGACGACATGTGAACCAATCTTCAAAAAGCTTAAGAAGAATGTACCAGTAATATAGGACGAAGAGTGTTAAAAAGCCTTTGAAAAGATCAAAGCATATCTCGCAAATCCTCCCGTATTAGCACCAATCTTCCCGGAATACCTCTTAGGTTGTACTTAACAGTTACCAAAGAGACAATGGGAGATATGCTAGCACAAGAGGTAGAAGGCAAAGAAAATGCAATCTACTATCTAAGCAAGAAGATGCTCGAATATGAAGCACGTTACACACCACTTGAGAAGTTGTGCCTCGCCTTGGTGTGGGCTACAAGCAAACTAAGACATTACATGCTAGTGCATACCGTCTTCGTAGTCTCCCGATTAGATCCACTCAAGTATCTATTCGAGAAATCTACACTCAATGGACGCATATCGAGATGAATAGTCAATTTAGCCCAGTTTGATGTAAGGTTTATGCCGTAAAAAGCTATCAAAGGATCTGTGGTGTCAGACTTTCTAGCGGACTTTCCAATAGAAGACTCGATGCCAATACAAGACAGGAATTTCCAGATGAAGACTTGATGGTTACCGAAGATGATACTTGGATCTTATACTTCGACGGAGCCTCAAACCAAAAGGGATGTGGCGTTGGAGTATTACTAGTGTCACCTAAAGAAGAGCATGTCCCAATCTCTATAAAGCTTGACTTTGACGTTACCAACAACGCTGCTGAATACGAAGCATGCGTGGTAGGCCTTGAAACAGCTTTGGCATTAGGAGTAATAAAGTTACGGATCAATCAAATATCCAAAAGGTGGAAAGTAAGGAGTGAAAGTCTATCCCCTTACCAAACCTATCTGAAAATCAGTTTGCTGATGCCTTGGCAAGACTAGCCACGATGGTTAGGATTCCCTCGAAAATCGAGCAAATGCCTTTACTATAGAAAAAAGGTACAATCCAGCATACATCCACGCTATAGAAGATGACGAATTAATCCAAGACGAAGAAGAAGAAGAAGAAGAAGAAGAAGAAGAAGAAGAAGAAGAAGAAGAAGAAGAAGAACCGTGGTACACAGATATACTCAATTATATCACCAAAGGAGAATACCCTCCCCATGCTGACAAAAGAGCAAAACGAGCATTAAGACTCTTAGATTCCCAATATTTACTCATAGAAAACGAGCTACATAAAAGGGTACCTAAGGGTCGAGCTCTCTTATGTGTAGGAAAAAAGGATGCACAAAGAGGAATGAGCATAGTCCACAAAGGAATTTGTGGCACTCACATAAATGGCAAAATGTTAGTCCAAAAGATAATGCTAGAAGGATATTATTGGACTACAATGAATAGGGATTGCCATCAATACGTAAAAATATGCCCTAAGTGCCAAATCTATGCCAATTTACAACATGTCCCTCCATCCTTGCTCTACACCTACACGTCGCCATGGCCATTCTCTACATGGGGAATTGACATCATCGGCAAAATCACTCCCCCAGGAACAGGAGGCCACGAATATATCCTAGTAGCAATTGATTACTTCACAAAGTGGGTCAAAGCGCAATCATACGCTAAACCCACTACAAAACATGTAGCACTCTTTATCGAGAGGAATATTATTTGTCGATACGGAGTCCCACATGAAATGATAAGTGACAATGGAACTCACTTTCAAGCCGAATGTGAAGAATTGCTACAAAAATTGGCATTCAACATCATCATTCTTCCCCTTATAGGCCTCAAGTAAATGGAGCAGTTGAGGCGGCTAATAAGAATCTAAAGACTATCATCGAGAAAATGACGGAAAATTATAAGGATTGGCCTGACAAGCTTCACTTCGCATTGAGGGGTTACCGCACGTCAATTCGCACATCAACACGGAATACGCCATTTTCCTTAGTTTATGGAATGGATGTCGTACAACCTGTCAAATTAGAGATTCCATCTCTACGCATCGCGTTAGAGAACAAACTCGATGAAGTTGAATGAACTAGGGCAAGATAGGAAGAGCTAATTCTACTCGATGAAAAACGACTAGAAGCTCTGCATCACACTCAGTGTTATCAAACTCTTATGGCTAGGCATTTTAATAAGAAGGACAAGACAAGAAACATCAAGGAAAAATGTTTTATATATCCAAGGGGTAAATTTAGACCTAATTGATCTGGACCCTACATTGTCAAAACAATCCTGTCATGAGGTGCAGCAAAATTAACTGATATGCATGGCAATGAGTTGTCGAACATGAAAAATCTTGACCAACTTAAGAAATACTACCCATAATTACTTGAGTAGGATACTCAAGAGAGCTACGTTTGGCCTGATTCCTTAAGAAAGGATACGTAGGCAACCCTTTACGGGTGCGGCCACTTTATTTTTTTAAAAATCTCGCATCCTAGAATTAATTAAAAATTCGAAGAAGATTGACGGAACATCGGCGTCACAGAAAAAACTCTTGCGCTAGCCGATGACCATCAGACGACGGTATCCATCGCCTGACGCCAGACTGCCGAGGCCGGCGCCAGTCTCGAAATCATGGCGCCAATTCACAGTTAAATTCTGGGAATATTTTGGTGGAAAATTTTCAACTTCCGTACTCGAAAAATTTGTGGAAAATTAATTTTTTTTTTTGCTTTTCATTGCTTTAATAAAATAAATTTAAAGTACATAATTTAATTAAAAAGCTGGAATTTCATTAATAAAATAAATTACATTATTGATGGAATTTAAATAAAGCTTAAATAAATTAACTTTAAATAACAATCCTGGCCTAGGGTTCGTTGTCCTTGTTTAGGGTTTGGCGATTTGTTCTCGACGATTTCCACTGCAATCAATCTCCTTTCTTTTATTCAACAAATGTTACTGCAATTATCAATTTACCCTGTTTTGCTCTGCTTATGGAGGACGATATTATTAAAGAGTGGGAGAAGTTGTCCCTGACAGAGGAGGAAAGCAAGGTGGTTGGGGAACTGGGGGAAGGGGACGATTTAGCGAAGCAGGAACAAATTCAATTGGCTCTCGTTGGTAAACTTTGCACTTTGAAACCATTCAACGTCGAGGCGATGAAAAAAACCCTAACAACCGTATGGAAAGTAACTGATAACATTATTATTAGGATGATGGATACAAATCTTTTTATATTTCAATTTCTCAATCAGGAAGATAAACAATGGGTTATTGATGGTATGCCATGGTTTTTTGATGGAAAACTCATGCTTCTTGGAGAGATTAATGGGGATGAACAACCATCTGATGTTGATATTAGTCGCACCCCAATGTGGGTAAGGCTCTTTGATGTTCCCTTTAACAAGCGTACACCTGGTGTGATGCGTGAAGTGGGTGATGTTCTGGGGGGATTCATTGATTTTGACGAGTATGATCCTCTTGTCTGGGGGGAATTTGTTCGAATCAAGGTGTTTGTGGATATCAAAAAACCTTTGCACAGAGGCTTGTTCATGGCGGTTGGTGGGTCGAAACCGAAATGGATTGATATCAAATATGAACAACTTGATGATTTCTGCTTTTATTGTGGCTGCCTAGATCACACGGATAAAATGTGTGCTAGGAAAGAGGAGGATGATGAAAAATGCTCTGAAATTGTTTATCAATATGGCCCGTGGCTAAGGGCGTCACCTATGAAGACTTCACAAGCGGCGTTAGGGGCTCGTGAGAAAGAAAAGAAATTGCTAGCAAAGATCAGCTCTTGCAAGGGGAGTCGATCGATTTCTTACAATGACGCACAATCCATAAAGTTGGGTCCTATTGGGGCTGCCAGGAAGCTTCAGTTTACTTCTCCACCTTCACCCTTAGTAAAATCACATCCAAAGGAAAGGGAGGCTAGTTTGATGTTGGTGTATGATGAGCTTGCAAATAAAATGGTGCTGAGACCAAAAAACATCATGGGTGATGATAGTGGGGGTAGTAGAGTTGTGGTGGGGATTGGAGAGGTGCAAGAGATGGAATCTAATGAGGGTAATGACACTAATTTTAATGAAGAATGTGAGAATGTGGGTGACGGGGCAGTGGGGTCTATTAATGAAGTGGGTGGCTTGGGTGTTGGTGTTAAGGAAACACTTACTAATCCTTGCTCCAAGAATAGTGGTGGGGGTAAATGGGAAAGAAAGGTGAGAAACTTGGGAGCTGACATTATCCTTACTGACAGTGATGGATTGATGCATCATGGGAGTGGGGCAACAAAGAGAACAAATTTGAGCTCTAATATGGAGGCAGATGGGGACCTTGAGACGGTTTCTATTAAGAAGCAGAAGCTTGGTGATGTTGTATCCGGAGACGGGAAAAATCAAGTAGAGGGGTATGGTGCTATCCAACCCCTCGAAGAGAAATGAAAATATTGAGTTGGAAATGCCGAGGGTTGGCCAACCCTCGGTCAGTTAAAGCTCTCCAGGATTGGTGTTCGAGAGAGAGGCCAAATATTGTCTTTGTGATGGAGACAATGATTGATGAGGTTAGCTTGACTAGAATTCGAAACAGATGTGGTTTTGTCAATGGGATATGTGTTGGGATTAGGGGCAACTCTGGAGGCTTGGGTTTTGGTGGAAAGATATCAATGTTACAGTGAATACCTATTCGATTCATCACGTGGTGGTGGATGTGTGTGACCATAATAATAACCCTATATGGAGAGCGGTTGGTGTATACGGGTGGCCAGAACAGGAAAATAAACATCTTACATGGGCGATGCTTAGGAGAATTAAAGCTGGTAGTTCTCGTCCGTGTGTGATGTTTGGGGATTTTAATGAGATTGTGAGTCATGAGGAGGAGGAGGGAGGTGTTCCGAGGAGTGAGAGTCTTATGGATGCTTTCCGGGGTGCAATAGATGATTGTGGTTTGAAGGATTTGGGGTACAAGTGTAGCATTTTCACATGGAAGAGGGGTAATTCACTGTTAACTTTGAAGAGAGAGCGGCTTGATCAATTTTTGGCGGATGGTGGGTAGTGTGGTATATTTACTTTCTTTGAGGTACGACAGTATCCGATTTATCGATCTGACCATGCCCCGATCATTTTGAGCTCTAGTAATTATTATGAGAGAGGTGGTAAGGGAAAGGCTTTTAGATTTGAGGCTTGGTGGTTGTCTAATGAAGAGTGCAGTAAGGTTGTTGATAATGCATGGGTGAGCATCGTGGGGAAAGATGCAGCGAGTAGAATTGCTTTGTGTGGGGAACACTTTTCCTTGTGGGCAGCAAAACAGTTCGGTGATATAAAAAAGAAAATAAGAGGCACTAAAGAAGCTCTCAAAGAAATACAAGGTCGGTTGCCGGATGCTACGATGTTTGAACAATGTGAGGCACTTTCCACCAAGCTTGATGAGCTCCACCGCATTGAAGAATTGTATTGGCATAAACGAGCAAGGGCGAATAAGATTAAAGACGGTGATAAAAATACGGCTTATTTTCATGAAAAAGCTAGTAATCGTCGCTGGATTAATAGCATTATGGGCCTTTTTGATGATGATAACGAGGGGAGGTCGACAAAGGTGGATATTGAGGGGACAGTAGCAAAATATTTTGAGGCACTTTTTAGCTCTTGCTCCCCTAATGATTTTGACCAAGCATTAGAAGGCATAAAAACCGTGGTATCTGATGACATGAATAGGCAGCTTTGTGAGGAGCCTTCATCGGAGGAAATTAAATCTACCCTTTTTTCAGATGCACCCCAACAAAGCCCCGGGACCGGATGGTATGCATGCTCTCTTTTATCAAAAATTTTGGCATATTGTTGGTAGTAGCATTGTTGATCTTGTGAAGGGTTGGTGGAGAGGTGAGGTAAATCTTAATGCAATTAATAAAACTTGTGTGGTGCTTATTCCGAAATGTGAAGACCCGAAACGTGTTTCTGAATTTAGACCCATAAGTTGTTGTAATGTAGTGTATAAGATTATCTCAAAGGTGTTAGCAAATAAACTGAAACCTTTTCTGGAAAAAAATATCTCTATTAATCAGAGTGCGTTTATTCCGAAAAGACTGATTACTAATAATGCCTTGGTTGTTTTTGAGATCTTTCATGCTATGAAGAGAGGTGGGGAGGGGAATGTTGGATCAATTGCTTTGAAGTTAGATATGATTAAAGAATATGATAGACTGGAGTGGGGCTTTTTGGAACGTGTTATGTATAAAATGGGCTTCTGTGATGGTGGGGTTCGAAGGATTTTGGATTGCTTATCTAGTGTCTCTCTTGCTTTTAAAATTAATGGGACAATTTCGGGCTCGGTTGTTCCTACTAGAGGGTTGAGACAGAGAGATTCAATTTCGCCGTACCTTTTTCTTATCATTGCGGATGCTTTCTCTACTCTGTTATCAAAAGCTGCTTAAGAAAATTTGATTCATGGTGCGAGGATTTGCAGGGGTGCCCCCAGAGTATCTCATTTATTTTTTGCAGACGATAGCCTTCTCTTTGCTAAAGCTACTATTAGTGAATGCTCAGTTGTAGCTGACATTATCAGCAAATATGAAAGAGCATCCGGACAAAGTGTCAATTTGACAAAAACAGATGTTGTCTTTAGCAAGGGAGTAGAGGAAGATCGGAGAAAAGAAATTGTTGATATTTTGGGGGTGAGAGAAGTAGAAAAACATGAAAAATATTTGGGGTTACCGACTATCATTGGAAAATAAAAAAAAAAGCCATCTTTGCAAGTATAAAGGAGAGAATTTGGTGGAAGATTCAAGGTTGGAAAGAAAAGCTCTTATCTAGACCCGGAAAAGAAATCTTGATCAAGGCGGTGGCTCAAGCGATCCCCACTTACATGATGAGTATATTTAGAATCCCGGATGGCCTTATTGATGAAATTCATGCTCTTTTGGCTCGATTTTGGTGGGGTTCGACAGATACAACAAGGAAAATGCATTGGCATAGTTGGGTCTCATTGTGCAAACCGAAATCTATGGGGGGTATGGGTTTTAGGGACTTAAAAGTCTTTAATCAAGCTCTCTTAGCCAAGCAAATGTGGAGATTATATAGCAATCCAAACCCGTTACTCTTTGCTATTTTAAAAGCAAGGTATTTTAAAAATAGCTCGATATTGGAAGCTTATCGAGGCTATGACCCGAGTTACTCTTGGAGGAGCTTATAGGGGTAGAAGTCCTTGCTAATTGATGGCCTTATGTGGAGAGTTGGGTGTGGTGCTGACATCAAAGTTTGGCGAGATTCTTGGCTGCTTGGAAATGTGATCCCTTCACATGATAGTTCCTTTGATCCTGAGCTTCGTGTGTCTGAGCTTATTGATTTACATTGTGGCGAATGGAATGAAGATGTGTTGCGCCAATTATTCCCTAACGAGATATGCAAGCTTATTCTCCAACTCCCTCTTTCTAATAATTTACCAAGGGATACACAGTACTGGTGGCCAACAAGTAATGGTGAATTTAGTGTAAAATCTGCTTATTGGCTTGGTAAATTAGGGGCTACTCATGTGTTGAATGAGGATGAGAGGAAGGTGTGGAGTGTGGTGTAGGGTCTTGGTGGTCCCTCGATGCTCAGCCACTTTGTGTGGAAAGCCTGCAGAGGTAGTATGGGGGTCAAAAAAGAGCTTCATCGACGTCACATTGCCTTGGATGATCGCTGCAGTGGGTGCGGTATTGAGGTGGAGTCCATCGCTCATGCGCTGTTTGAGTGCTCTAATGTGCAGCAAGTGTGGAACTCCTTTGATCTTAATGACATTATTGCTGACTCCCCACATCACGCCCCCTTTACAGAATGGCTGCTATGGATGAACACAAGAGTTGGGAGGGATGATTTGAGAAGCATTTTAACCATTGTGTGGGCTGTTTGGTTTTGTAGAAACAAGCACGTTTTTGCGAGAGAAGAGCTTGATATGCGGTATATTGCTGCTGGTTTTCTTCGAATGGTGCGTGAACATTGTTTATACACCAAGATGGTGGTTCAATCCCCTGCTCTTGCGAGACAGAGCTGCGTAACAAAGTGGAAGTGCCCTCTGCCAGGCACTATAAAAATCAATGTTGATGCCCATGTTGGTGTTGGTGTTGCAGGGGGTCTTGGACCGGTTGCAAGGGACAATGCTGGTAAGATCTTGTGGGCTGCCACAAGGAGAATCCCGGTGAACTGGTCGGTTGAATTGGCGGAGGCTGCTGCAATTCGGTTTGGGTGCAAGATGGCTAGGAGAATGGGTCACTCGATGGTGCGGATTGAAAGCGATGCATTGTCAGTTACGAGCAAAATTGGCAAGGATTAAATTGGTGTCTCCCCTCTTTGGCTTATATATGATGATATTCGGTTGTTAGCTAGCAATTTTCATGTTTTTAATATTTCTCATATTCGTAGAGCAGGAAATACAGTAGCCCACCTTGTTCCAAGATGGGATACTCATGATTGTTCGGAGCTTATTTGTATTGACTCTATCCCACAAGGTGTTTAGCCTTGTCGGAACTTGATTTGGAATAATAATCCTGCTAACGTTTCCCCTCAAAAAAAAAAAAAAAAAAATAACAAAAAAATAAACTAAGTCTAAAAATTGGAAATTAAGCAATGCTCTTAATCTTCTTTCTCTTTCTTAGCCCTTTTCTAATTTTTGTCTGCTTCCTCCTCCTCATTTAAAACCTTACCTAGTAGGCATTCTTTAGAGGACTTACATTCAATCTTGGAGTAGATAGTTTCCCCTTCTGCTAGGAGTCCATGCTTCTTTTCTACACAAGCTTTCTTCTCTATGGTGTCAGCTTTCCTTTTTCCCTTATCTTTTGAAGTACTTTTCTTCCTAGGCATTGTAAGGGTTTTGAACTCAATTCTTTCACCTAAGCGTTCCCTAAAAGAAATTACTTTATCACCTAGACGACTTTTCACATCAGTTTTACCCTGATTTTTCTTCAAGTCCTTTGAAGGTTTCTTCAGCAGCCACTTTTTCACATCATTGAGCAAGGAAGGAGGAACCTTTTGGGTAATTACCTCCCATAGAGGTCTGGCACTCCAATAAGCATCAAACTTGTCTACTTCCTGGGAGACAGGGAACTCGTAGGAAGGACGAAGATCTCCAGAAGGAATAGTCTGAAGTAAGTCGTATTGTCTTTTTACCCTGCAGGGATAATAATAAGTCATACGAGACAAGCTTGGAAGATGGCAGAATGGTTGCTTGTTGACACCAACCATCTTTTCTATTTTACACCAAGGGATAATCCACTTGATGGAAAAGTTGCAAGATTCAAAGACCCTCTTCCATTCGTGGCGCCCCATCTTAGAGAAGCGTTTCTTCCTCCTCACGAAGCAATTTGAAGTGTACTTCTCAATGTTGTCTAGAGGGCTAATTAATTACAGCCTTTCCATTAGCCACATCTATAAAAAAAAAAAAAAAATTGCAATGCAAATAAATTATTATTACTATACTAAAATATGTTTTTGATTTCTGTAAATAAAAATATTATTTTTCTGCCTGTAATAAAATTGGAGAGCCCTGAAAAGGTGCTTTTCGATTCCTCTTTAATTCATCTAGACTAATCATAGTCTCTCCAACTATTAAAGGTATTGGATTTCTCCCTGATTCAATTTGTTCTAATACAGTGGTTATAATTGATTGACCCTCATTATTTTTACCACTAGTAAGAAAAAATTGATTAAACATACAAAATAAGAAAGCCCTTCTTCTATAAACATGAAAAGATTCGGAGTAAGGTTTATCAAAATAATGGCGAGCAAATTCTTTCAAATTAACTATGTTACCATCCACTATTTTTGATAGATCCCTGTCTTTTAAATTGAAGAAGCGTTCAAAATCCTTATAATAATATGCATCTATTCTAAGGATTACTACAAGATCTATTGCAGGGAAACCTAAAATAGCACCAAATATTTCCGGCAAAGGACTAATTTTATCATACCCTATTCTAAAGCAATGAGTATCTACATCCCAATATTCTAGAGCGGTATGAATAAAATCTAAATCAAAATCTACCCCTTTGATACCATAAATACCCCCAAGTGAAATACATCTAATTCTTTTCTTTCTTTGGCGTTAAGAGACCGACACCATTCATGGGTGTAATTGGTAAAAGTTTTGTTGACTAGAGACATGATATTATTTTTCTAAAGCTAAGAATTATTTTATTTGCGGAAATTATGAAATGAATCGGCAGGGTAGGGGGCTATTTATGCATGAAATCGGAGCAGTTTTAATCTGGGAAGGATTCGGGATCATCGCTCTTTAGCGCTAGACGCTACTATTGGCGCCTGACGCCAGAGCCTGGCGCCAAACACTAAGCGTAGCGCCTGGCGCTACACCAAAACGCGTGGCGCCAGCTGGCGCCAATTTGCCTCATCGTACGCGCTTTCTAGAAACCGCGTTTTTAACTTAATTCGAGTCTGTTAATGACTTTACGACTTCCTTATCATTTTCTAAAAATTCATTTATTCCTTTTTTTAATTAATATAGCTATTATATTAATTATATTATTTTTTTAGATTTTATTTAGACTAAATTACAAGTTTTTATAAATCCAATATTTCATTTGACTTTTCCTTTTTTCATTTTTTCTTTTTGGGGGAGAAAGTCGGATACCCTCCATGAATAATAAAAATGACGGAATTTTTGCGCAAAATTATTTGTCACATTTCCTTGCACACACAAACATGCACATAATAATAATAATAACAAAAAAATGAAAAAACATGATAAATAAAATAAACTCATAATAGTATGTATATACAAATATGTCTAAAAAAATGAGTAACTAAAAGGCAAAGTTCTATACAAAGTTAAATAAATAATAAAAAGAACAGGTATAAGCTACGGTGTCGGGGGACGTAAACCCATCATCGCATAAAACTCTGCCGTACGAGGAGTAACCTCTCCAACAGCTCCGGCTCCAACTCCAGCATCAGCTTCAGTCTCCGTAGGAGGAGGAAAGCTCAACATAGGACCAGTCCACCCGAGATCAACCTGAGGGTGAGGCTGCGGAGGCTGCTGCGATGACGAGCCAAACTCGTACATCCCACCACCTCTAAGAGCCGAGGTAGCCTCTCACTGGCCTACTGGCGCAACATGTGCACCCTCAGAGGAAGAACCCGAGCCCTCTACCGCCTCAGTTAGGAGAGCCTCAGAACGATCGCCCCTACCTCCCGAAGTAGTGCGGCGACATCTCGAGCTAGACCTCGCCGAATCCCTCCGCACCTCAGGTCTCGTGCGGGTACGAAAAGGAATGGGCTGACCCTGAAAAAGGAATTAAAATCAGAAACAGGCAAAATCGAAGCGGTAATACAAAAACATATGAAAGGAGGACTACCTCCTGAACGACGTCGTCCCCGACGACAGGTAGCCACGTTCCTCATCCGGACAAGCTGGCTCCGGAAGGCATCTATGCATCGTTGCATCGCCAAAACCACCTCGCGCGAGAACTGTCAAAGAAATCAGTCAGTAAACATGCATAATATATATGGACAATAGTTGCAAATAAACAAGCTTACTCGAGTTTGGTGACGAGGAATCGACCGCTCCACGAAGCGCTCAGCCTCAGGAGCCGGAGGAATCATCTCTTCAATCGACCCATATGTCCCCTGATAATGGATAGACATATGGGGTGGCACGAACTCAGCAGCATCGTCCTGATAAAGCAAAACAAAGTCAGTGAAGCATCACTTGGGGGCTACTTAACGAAAGGTAAAAGCTAAAAATTCGTACCGCCACATCCTCAGCCGGTACAGGAACTGAAGCTAACAACGGCAGTAGCTCCTCCGCATAGCATATCCCAAGGATCGTGTAAGATCGCCAAAGGGTACCAGCTCCCTCTAACATGCTCAACAACCTCGCGGCGTTAAACATGTGACGTGGTGGAGGAGCAGGAACGACGAAGGTATCGGAAGAATGCTGAATAGAAACCCTCTCTCCAAGATACGCGACCGCTCCATAGGTCCCCAAGAAATAGCGACGCTCAGCAGAATACTACGCGGCTAACCCAGGGACTTCCAGTTCGTCTCACGGTCGGTTCAACACCTCAGGCTCCTGCAAAGAACGTCAATCAGGAAAGAATCTATCTAAAACATCTCAAAATGTCAAAAAGACTAGAATCATACCGAGATGATCCAATCTCGGACATATGAAGTGGACATCCCTACACGGCGGTTGCCCCAGGAAGCACTAACTGAAAACCTGCGAGGCGACGGTCTCGCCGGCGCAGAAGAAGGGAAGTACTCGTAGAACCAGATCTACAAGAAGCTAAAATTATCAGTAAATGCTAACTAAAATGTAGAGCTAAAACTTAATAGAGAATAAGGTTTACCTCTACGACCCTCCAAAAGATGGACAAAGCAACATTCGTTCTAAAGGACCGATGTCGAATGAAATCAGCATAGGCCAAGCTAGCCCAGTCATATGTCTTGATCTGGGGTAGATCGCGGACGCCAGGAAGGTAGTAAAGCAGCACCCTACTACCCTTGTCAGGGGAGAACGTCCCTGACAACAAGATGAGTGCAAAGATGTGCACCTGCTGCTCTCGGGTGGTCGTACCATCGTCCAAAGCCGCTGCTAGAGTCGAGCGGCGAATCCTCCTAGCGCTGGAACTGAGTCAACTCTACCTCAGCTCGAGCCCGAATAGCAATCGGACCCAACAACTCCTCGACCTCAGGGGAAAAGACGTCGATCCCACTGTCGAACGACAGTGGCACAAAACTAAATTCCAGTCTTGTGATGAGACTGAAGTCGGTAAGAGTGACCATCATCTCACCCCAAGGAAAGTGGAAAGTGTTGGTGGTGTCCCAAAAGAACTCCACCAGAGCACGAACTACATGGTGACCCCCGCTGGAGGCAACCATTGCCTCGGAGGTCTCGTACAGCGCAGTAAGACCGCAAGACTCCCATAAAAGTCTCGTGTGATCGTCTCTGGCGATGTACATCTTCTACAGATTGCCCAAGCCGTCACAGCCGGAACCATGACAGCGCGTCCTCCCAACGGTGATGCCCTGTCTCACCCTCTTAGAAATGTGGTGGACGGGAGAAAAGTACAAGGTCCGCTCATCCCACTCGGGGAGTCGACTAAGCGAAGTGGACGGCTCGGCATCGTCCTCTACGGGCTCGTGCTCCCGTCGAACGTCTCGGGACCGTGAACCGAAACCTCGTTGTCTAGCCTTGCTACATTGTGCATAATTATCATAAATTAAGGGTCTATAGTATCTAAGGTTCGCCTAGCCGCATGATACTATGTTCGCAAAAAAAAACAGAGTATGTAGTACTAAAACAGAGCACAAATTCAAATTGAGCATAACGGCATTTTTCAAGCAATCAAACAATTTCTTGCAATACTATAGTAATTATTGTGACAAATTAGACAAGAATTGCTAGCAAAAATATTAAGAACGAGCCACATTTTATTCCCGACCTTAAGAGGTTCAACAATGGCAATTAGTTCATTTCTTCACCAAATTGAGTCAAACAAGTCTCAAATTACTCCCAAGGCAATATATAAACATAATCAAGCAATTTCATGGCATAAAATTTGATAAACAAAGAGAATTAAGCATTCTAAGTTTTGAATTTTCATAAAATTCGAGAATAAACACATGCAAAATTCATTAAAACCATTGTGAGTTTGAAGAAAACTTACATAGATCGGGAAAATGGATGAAATAAGATTTTATTTGCAACAAATTTGGTTGAGAAACGAGCAAGAACGAAGAAAATGAAGTTCTGGAAATTTTCGAAGCCGAAATGCAAAGAGCAGCAGCGAAAATGAAGAAGAGAAGGGTATTTAAGGAAAACCCAACTCTAGCACCAAGCGCCAGGCCTTGGCGTCAGCAGATAAGCTAGGCTCCTGACGCTAGCTCCAGCGTCTGGCGCTACAGCCAGTTGTGTGGCGCTGATGTTATTTCAGCGGCGCTAGAACATTCACCACTCAGTACGGTTCTTCTAACCTTTTGCAATATATTTTGGTTCCTTGGTACGCCAGTTAGCCCCTCTAGGAAATTTGACACGATATTTAGTAATTGGCTTGATTGCATAAAGTGATCGACTTGATGAAAGATCGTCTCACTTAGCTTAAAACGCCTAAGAATTGGCTCATCGCAAAAAGCACCGACATATTGGTTTATTCATTCAGCAAAGGGCACCGACATACAGGTTCAAGCAGTAAAAGCGTCGACATGCAGGCATAGAGGAAGCAAAGTTCAAGCGAACTTTTAAAGATCAACAAGCGGAGATCTTCGGTAATTTCCTTGGAAAATTATCGCAACAAGTGAGGATAGCTTCAAGCAAAGATATCTTTGACAGCGTTCCCTAGATTGTGGAGAATTGTCAAAAAACAATTGAAGGTGATTTCAAGCGAAGTTGTATTCAATCATGTTCCCTTAGACGTGGAAGATGGTCACAAAGCGGAAGAGGATTGTTTCAAGCGAAGCAATTTTCGATAGTCTTCCCTGGTTTGTGGAATATTATCAAAGCGGAAGAAGGTCGTTTCAAGCGAAGCAATTTTCAATATTGGAAGCAGTTACAAGCATAGCGGCTTTCAAGCGGGATGGCACTCTCTTGGCAGGAGGTCATCAAAACTGTAAAGCGGAAACAAGTTGGTTACTTTTAGAGACGTGCGCTCGACGGTGCAAGATACGCGTTTCTTAACTCTTTTATCTGTTTAACTAACGCTAGTTTGCAGGTATCGGCATTACAAGAGTGATTTAGGATCGCAGAACGTTCTGAATCATTCTCCGTCCCTATCGATACTTTGACTTTTGTTTTCGAAACTCGCGTTTCTCCAAACTCAACCAAAGTGGGGGATTCTGTAGACACCCATTTGTGTCTCCCAAAAACCAAACCCAGTGATGATCACCTTTCACGTCGAATCATAATCGAATGAAGTAAAAGTGTGGAAAGTTTAGTGTTGCGGATATTTTTAATTTCTTTTCTCTTCTCTCTGTTTTAAAACCTATTTTGAGAAAACAGCCAATCCAGTTTGGTTGGTCCATGATATGGGTCCAATAATAGTGTAGTTGGATGAGGCTTGAAAAGAGCTTTCCAACGATATATTATAAGCCCAATTCCGATGAATATTGAGGAAATTATGGCAAAATTACTGAAATGGGCCTGGTTTGAGCCTTATATGCGGCCCAATGATCTAGAGGAGGGCCTAATATAGATTTATCATTCCTAATGCAATTAGGAATGGTTTCAGTCTTCTAGATTCTTCTAGAAGGTTCTTTTCATTCCTAATTGAATTAGCATTGATAAATTGACTTTTGTTGACTTTTTAGTATTTTAATCAGAATCAAAGAACGTTTTTGAGGAAAATACGATTTTATCCTCCTGTAAGGCAATTTTTATCTGATTTTAAGAAAATGCGTCAAATTCTTAGTCTGTGCCAAACTCCAGTTGTAGCGCCTGGCGCTAGCCTTAGCGCCTGGCGCTAAGTTCAGCATTTGGCGCTAATCTGGCTTTTTGCGTCAGAACTCTGTTTTTGATGTTTTATATATTTGGCTGATTTTCTCTATAAATAGTCTCCTAAAAACTCCGTTTTGATTCACCAACTCTCATCAAGATCTTCTTGATTACTGTCTCTCTCTCTTTTCTAATCTAGCCTTCTCTCAAATATAAAAATTCCGCATTCATTGAGACTTAGAAACACCTAGCCATATTCGAAGTTACCTTCGCCCTAGACGTGAAAGGTTTAATTTCTGAGGGTTTGGTCCCAAATCTCTCTTCCAATTATTTAGTTTAATTGCTTGTTTATTATTTTTCCTTGAAGTTACTAACGTGTGTATTTTTGTTATTAAAAAGAGGTACGAGGCATCCAAGTAAGTATTTTAATGGTTTTTATTGATGTTATTATGTAGAAATCATGCTTAAATTGTTATTACAAATTCCTAGTATCATGTTTAGGATAAAGAATAAATTCTTTAAATCAAGTATGATTGTTATGATGCTTCCTATTTTCTTTCCTAATATTCATGTTAGTATCATATTAAGGCTATATATTTGATCTTTATTGCTTAGTGACATGCTAGGGTTTGTTATTAATCTTGTTAGTATCATGCCCAGGATCTTGCTATTATTATACTTTAACATGAACATGATTATGATAATTATGATTATGGTTATTGTTGTGTCGAATTATATAATTTAACGTAATTTGTTAATTAGCGAATTGTTTCACGTAATTTGTTAATTTACGAATTGATTTACGTAATTTGTTAATTTACGAATTATTTCATGTTATTTGTTAATTGACGGATAACTTATATATAATTTAATTATTATTATGTTGCTTGATATTTATTGTTATTGCTTGATCACGCCTTTTATGCATTTTTAAAGAGAATTTTGTACTTGTAATCATGCTTATATAAGATAATTAATAATCTTGTTTAGGGTCAATTATGATTATAATTCAAGTGATCGCCAATAATAGTTTATTTGTGCATTTAATATTCAACCAACATAGATAAACAATTTAGGGTTAATCCTATTGATTGCATGTTAGTCAAAAAGCGCACATGAATACAATCAGAATAAAGTAGAGGCCTATTATTAGGGCAGGTTCAATCTCTTTTAGGTTGGATTTGTACCTTCATCCCCGAACCCTATTTGGTTCATGACCTTATGGAGTTGACGATCACTTGGATCGTTAAGGGGTGTAACCTTCACCTCGTGAACGGTTTACAAGTTCCTAAAAAAACTTGTTGCCTACTCTTTTGCTCTATCTTCTTTCCCTTTGGACGCCACCATACTTTAGTGTATGATCACAGTGGGGTTCAAGCTAGGGGATTAACGCTTGAAATATTCCCTGCAATCTCATTTTATTGCTTTGTTTGATTTCATATTTGTTTGGTTTGATTTTGATGTTTGAATTTTATTAGTGTAATTGTTCTTCATATTTTGTTGATTCTTGATTTCTTTAGTTGTTTGTTGATTAGATGATGATTTTTGAGTAGATGTTTGGCTAGGGATTGGAAAAAACTTGTATGATTGATTGTGCTTAATTTGGGGATTGTGTTGATTAATTGTTGAGATTAAAGTGGTTAATGGAAGTTTGCATGTGTGTAATTCGATTAGGCCTTGAGAATTATGCTAGATTGCATTGTAGTGTCTAATGATATGGACCATTGATTTAGGAATTGCAATTGTCGATTGAGCTTGATTAGTGATGCTCCTAGTTAGAGTCTCTCGTAGTTAGCACTAGTTTGACCTCTAGGAGATAGCTTGTTGACTCTTTTGATTGAGTTTTCCATTAGTCTTCACAACCATTGATTTGCATATTGTTCCCGAGTTGCTACAATTCTCATGATTACTTGTTGATCCACGTTCCTAGTGTTTATTTGGTTGGTTCTTCATTTTGTTAGTTGGTTATAGTGTTTACCTTTTGTCCTTAGACTTCGACCTAGCTTCGTCGCATAATTGAGAGCGCTTGAACATTACCGTTCCTTTGGGTTCGACCCTTGACTTGCCTCTATACTTGTATATAGGTTTGTTAAGTGTTAACAAATTTAGTTTGATCGAGGGAGGATTAGTTTCAACGACCTAGTTCCACCCCTCGTCAAAATGACGCCGTTACCGGGGAGTGGTGTCTATGTTTGAGTGTTTTTGATTGTTTGAGTGTAGGTCTTTATTATACTTTTCTTTTATTTGATTTTTTTTTTGTTTTGTATAAAAATGAGAAATACATCGTTTCCTCAATTTGAGAATGAGACATTTTGGGTGTACTTTAATAGACTTGAGAACTTCATTAGTTACCATGGTTATGATCTTTGGGAGGCTTGTGGGATTTGTTATCATAATTTTACTAAGAAAACTATAGACATTGTTGAAAGCATGTTTAATGGTAGATTTTGGGCATTGTCAATCGATGATGCTTGGGACTTTTATGTATGGTTAGCTATAGGTAGTTATGATCGTGGTCATGGTTATTCAAATTCTTTTATTGATGATTGTTATGGTCCATGTTCCATGAATAATGAATCTTGCATTCCTTCTTGTGCCCCCATTCCCCATTTTGATGATGCCACTCATATCTCTAATGTTGATCCTCGCATGCTTGCACATAATTATTTCCCCCATGTTGCTCCTCAATGCTCTTCATCTTTCCAATCTTTAGGGTCTAGCTTTAAGTTTCCTTATAATCAAATTCGTGGATCATTGAGAGAATTAGAGATGAATTCTAATTTGGAACCAATTGATATGAGACTTTTCGGAGATTATGAGAAACCAAATGGAATTATTGAAAATGTTGGAAGAGAGTAATGAGGGTGTTCTTATGAAGGATGAGGAGATGGAGAGACAATTGTCATCGATGTTGAATGTAAATGAAGTTTCTATCACTTTGGTAGATATGGAAGATGATGATTGTTTTGAGAGCTCCAAGGTGTGCGAGGAGGATGTTAGAGAGCCTATTAGAGAGGAAAAGGGTATGGAGATGGATGTTACAAAAGAGAATTTGCACTTTGAACCTCCTTCCAAATTTGAATTTCGTTCCATTAAGCCTTTAGATGGAGTTGAAGAGAAACTAAAAATGTTGGCTTCTCTTATTTTTGAGGAAACGTTAATTCAAGTTAAGAAGGATGGGACATTGCAATATTTGAAGCGTGGAGAGGTTGTGAGGAAAGAGAGTGAGGATGAGAAGGATGAAGTAGTTTCGATGGGAGATTGGATGTTTGAGGGTGATGAGGACCAAGAAGTTTTGAGTGTTGAAAAACCAATTGATAAGTCAATTCTCCCACCCACCTCCCTTGATTGTAATCTCATTCCTCCATTCTTTAATTTTGAAAACCAATCTTCTTCCACCCCATCTCCCTTGAATGATGACCATGGTTGCTTTGAGGGTGAGGCCTTGAGCTTAGATGATTTTGATGAAGAAGAGGTTCCATATGATAAGGTTGAGGAGGTAGAGCTTACTTCTGATGATTATGAAGATGAGAGTGAAGTGTTTGGTGAGGTTGAGTCTCCAACTCCTATCTCAAATCTTAAACCATTGTCTTCCTCTTTCACCTTTTATGACCCATTCTCTTCTACATTTTCCATCATTGAGAATGCTTAAGCCTTTTTACAAGGAGATTGTACTTCTCGTGTTTATTTTGAGCTACCTCCCAAGTTTGACCCTCAACCCTTGGATGAGCTTCCTTTGGACCTTAATGATGATTTAAAGCCTTTGAGAGCTAATTTAGGGTGTGAATTTTATGAGGAGGGTGTGATTGAGTATTAGCTAAATTTGAATAATGATGAGTTGGAGGAGAGCCCTTTGGAAGTGAGTTCATTGGATGAGAGAACTTGTGTTTCAATGGATAGTGGTGTAAGTGAGCAACCAATTCCCATTTCTTCACCTTACACCTCATTTTCAAGAGAGCTTGATCTTGTTCCCTCCTATCCCATGTCATTACCTTCTTTTCTCATATCCCCTCCTCTTGAAGGACCTTTAGTCTCCCAAGTGCCTCTTTTGATGACTTTTGAGGACCATGGTGGGATTTCCAACCAAAAATATTTTGTTGAGAAGAGTATGCCTGCTTCTTTTTCTTTTATTTCTCTTCCTTTTTCTTATATTCTTGTTTTTCCTTTCTCTCATTCTTCTTCTTGGCATTCCTCTTCTCAACCTCATAGGTGTGCACTAAGCTTGTTGCATGCCTTATTTTTGTCATGTTCATACTTGCTTTCATATGAAATGTGTAGTAGTGCATTTGACAAGCTCTTGCGACCGCTGCAATATTATTTATTAGAGCGGTCAAGCTTGGACCTTAAGCAAGCCTTTCTCGGGAAGCAACCCGTGTTTATTTCATTCATTTTCTTTTCTTCTTAGAATATATTTTCTCTCATGGAAATGTTTGTGTGCCTTTTGCTAGGTACATGACTTGATATACTTTGGTGCTTCAATTTGGATCAAGAATCAAGGAAGTTTAACTCCTACTTTTGCTAGCATATGGAAGGCAAGGTCCAATTCTTGATGAAATTAACTTTGAAAGGTTTAATTGGGTCATTTGCGGGTATTTACATCCGGTAATATCATTCCTTGCTCTTTCTCAAGTGGATGATGACTTGTTGGATATATGTTGGTTTGTTGGATTGATCTTCTTGTTTTCCCCTCCCATGGTTTTTATGATTTATGTTTGAGTGTATTGTCTCATTCAAGCTTGGGGGAGGGTATTCCATCATGTTTGATGAGATGTTGATTCATATATGCTATGCACCTTTTTATATGCATTTCCATGTTGTATATTTTGAAAAACTTCAAAAAGATTTTTGTTTCTTTCAAGGCAAATATGCAATGTGTTTCATTTTGTTCTTGTTTTGGACATAATACTTTTGGACTTGTATAGTTGAATGCTATTCTTCTTAAATGGTAACGGTGTGCACGGTTTGAGAGTATGCTTGGTTGATTCTAGGATAGAGTATGCTAAGGTAGTCGTTTAGAACTATTGGGACCTTGAAGCCGGATTCTATTTGTTTTTTAATATTTGCAGTTGCTCCCTTTTGGTGAATTTGAAGCTAATAGTGAGTTTTTGCTACAACCATGTGAGGTTTCATTGTTTTCAAGCCTTCTAAATATTTTGCATGAGCGGCATGGATTCTTGACTATTGCGGACCTAATCTTGAATCATAACTCATAATTCTCAAACACGAGACCGAACCGTATAGGGAGGACAAAGGCATCTTTTCGAGGTGGTAATTTTTATTTTCTAGGATAATCTTCTTTATTTTTAGTTCATTGGGGTTTACATTTGTCTTCTTGCTAACCATTTGATCCTTTTCCCTTCTTTTCGACCCACATCTTTAGAACTTTGAGCCTTTTGTTTCTTTGTTCCATTTTTCGTTTTTGTGAAGCAAACGATCATGTTCTTGGAGTTTGTGGTATATATGTATGGATATTGGTCCCTTTTGTACGCGAGCTTGTGTTTTGTGTAAATTTTGTGAATAATGGCAAATGAATGATGGAAAAAGCCGTCCAAAGTTTAAAAAGGCAAGGACATAATAAATGCAAAGTTGTAAAAGCCGTCCATAGTTAAAAGAGGTGAGGACAATTGCTTTGAAAATATGAAAACAACAATAAAAAAAAGTGAAAATGAGAAAATTCAAAAATATTTTGATGTTAATTATTCTCCCTTTCTAAGCATTGAGGACAATGCTTCCTTTAAGCTTGGGGGAGAAGCGTTTACGCTTTTTTTATATATGTTTGTGAGTATAGCTTTGAATAAGCTTGAGGGTGTTAGTTTGTTTTTGTTTGGTGACTACTTGATTTTTATTCTAAGAAAGGGCCCGTTCTTTCCTTTATTAATAGGGATACCACCAAAATTTTAGATTCTAGCCTACCCTCACCCTTTTGCCCTTACGTTACAACCTTTGGGAAAGCCCTTTTGACCTAGAGGTTGAGTCACATATCGGGGGAGGGCATTATGAGTTAAAGCCTAAGGAGAGGGGATGCAAAGTGAAGATGTTGAAACCTCAAATCTATTTGTTTTTCCGGTTCCTTCGAGGAACTATAGAGACGCTCACTAAAAAGTAGATTTGCAGCTAATTTGGAGAAAAAGCTATAATGTTTTGAGATGAAGGTGAATCGCATTTCACTAATTCTCTATGCTTAGCATGTCCTATGTTTCAATCAACCTTAGATATCTTAGAACGTTCACTCCATTACTTGTTTAGAAAGATTTGCATTCATTTATGCTTGTACACTTGCAAAAAGTCCTTTCATGAACATTTGTTTGCTTTTCTTGTATTTTGGTTTCTTTTTTCGTGCTTTGCCTTATTTGTATTATTACGAGATTTATAGGTTAATCTCTTAGGAAACCTTTATGAGAGCATCACTCGTCCTCTAGGGCGATCTAGGGGTTTAAATGGCTTGTCTTTAGTTGCTAAAATTGATCGTGATTCCTACGAAAGTGAGTTAGTATATATTCTTGTCTCTTCACTTCTTTTTGTTTGTTTGAATAAGCTTATCGTTTCTCTCTTGGTTTTGTTTTGCTCGAGGACAAGAAAAAGGTAAGCTTTGGGGTATTTGATGGGTTTCATAAATGACACCCATTTGATGAGTATTTAGGTTTTTTTCTTCCTCTTTTCATAGCTTTCATGCTCAATAAAGGCCTAGTTTTGTGCTTTTTGTTTTGGTTTTACCTTTCCTCTCTTATTTTGTAGCTTTTGTATTTTGTTTGTTTTTATAATCTTTTCTCCTTTATTTGCTCTATTTTTTTGGTTGTAGGTATTGTACTAGGTTCGAGTCTTGATATTGGTGATTTAATAAGGTGGAATATGCTTTTCGAGCGAGCTCATGGCAATTGGAAAGCTCAAGATGCAAGGAAGTGGATTCTCCAAGTTCTAGCTCTTGCGCTCTCAAGCCATGCTCTCATGAAGATGAGGTGTTGAACCCACTATCAAGTGCTTTTTTGGACTGCCACTCCTAGTGTTTATCATCATCATGTTACGTGTTCATTCAAAGACCTTAGCGAACGCACGAAGCCGCGAGAAAGATCGAAGAAACCCATATCAGCGCGGGCGCGCGGACCTGCTGTGCGGGTGCGCCTCCTTGCCCGCACGGCTGCGCCTCTCTTATTCGTCTTGCTCGGTTTTTGTTCGCGCCTCCTATATATATCTTTGTAACCCGATTTTTAGGGAAGTTTGGAGAGGAAGTTTCATTTTAAATTTAGATAATAATTTTAGCTTAGTTGAGAGCGCCTCTCTCTCGTTTTAGGAGTAGATTTTAGAGAGAGAAAGTGAGGAATTTCATTGGTTATTTTAGAGGTTGAAGATTCAAGATGACAATTGTATTAAAGATCTTTATTATCAATCAATGAGGATTTCTAACTCTATCTTATTTTATTGCTTTGTTTGATTTCATATTTGTTTGGTTTGATTTTGATGTTTTATTGTTAATTAGTGTATTTGTTCTCCATATTTTGTTGATTCTTGATTTCTTTAGTTGTTTGTTGATTAGATGATGATGTTTAAGTAGTTGTTTGGCTAGGGATTGGGTGAAACTTGTATGATTGATTGATTGTGCTTAATTTGGGGATTGTTTTGATGAATTGTTGAGATTAAAGTGATTAATGGAAGTTTGAATGTGTGTAATTCGATTAGGCCTTGAGAATTATGCTAGAATGCATTGTAGATTATAATGATATGGGCCATTGAATTAGGAATCGCAATTGTCGATTGAGCTTGATTAGTGATGTTCCTAGTTAGAGTCTATCGTAGTTGGCACTAGTTTGACCTCTAGGAGATAGCTTGTTGACTCTTTTGATTGAGCTTGCCATTAGTCTTCACAACCATTGATTTTCATATTATTCTCAAGTTGTTACTGTTGTCATGATTACTTGTTGATCCTCGTTCCTAGTGTTTATTTGGTTTGTTCTTCATTTTGTTAGTTGGTGATAGTGTTTACCTTTTATCCTTAGTCTTCGACCTAGCTTAGGCGGATAATTGAGAGCGCTTGAACATTACCGTTCCTTTGGGTTCGACCCTTGACTTGCCTCTATACTTGTATATAGATTTGTGAAGTGTTTACAGTTTTAGTTTGATCGAGGGAGGATTAGTTTCAATGACTTACTTCCACCCCTAGTCAAGGCGTCTCAAACTAAGGACAATTGTCAAAAAACCATGGACATAGGCACCCTGAAACGGGTGATGATATTCCTCCAAATGAAGGAGATGGCGTCCTTTGTGTTGATGTTTTTGACAGCCTCTGCCTCTACCTATTTTGTAAAGTAGTCTACAACCACTAGGATGTAGCACTTGCCGCCTGGAGCAGCCGTATATGGTCCTAGGATGTCCATGCCCCATTTAGTAAACGGTACTGGACTGTGGATTGTCGTCAGGTCAGTGGTCGGACGATGGATTAGCTTGCCAATTTTTTGACACTTGTCGCATTTTTTAACCATCTCCATAACATATGACTCAAGGCTTGGCCATAAGTAATGCCGCTTGGCCCTGACGGCTATGGATCTGTCGCTTATATGAGAGACGCAGTATCCGGCATACAATTCTTCGAGAACTTCCTGCCCCTTTTCCAGGGTCACACACTTCAACAAAGGCTTCAAGAAACATGCTTTGAATAGCTCTCCTTGTCTCATCTCGAAGCTTGCAGCCCGTTTTTTTAGCACGGCCGCAACCTGGGGTGAATAAGGGAGCGTGCCATCTTTAAGATATGCCCGAATGCTATCCATCCTGGTAGAGCTTTGGTCGAGTACTCCAATGGGTTATTCATCAAATATACTTCTTTTTTCCATAAATTCCCAGAAGACTGACTGAGGCGTATCATAGGAGGCAGATGACGCCAATTTCGACAGAGCATCCGCCTGATTGTTTTCAGATCTGGGCACTTGACTTAGATGAAAGTCTTCAAGTGTCCCAGCTTCATCTTTGACCAATTGGGAGTCAGAGCGACGTCAATCTTAGTTGCCCCTGCCGCCTTGCACATACAAATGCCGGCTAGCAGGGCTTCATAGTCAGCCTCATTATTTGAGGACTAGAACTTGAACCGTAGTGCATATTCATATTTATCCCCCTTAGGGGACTGACAAATTTCTTTTGCACCACAGCCGTTCATTGTGGAACTCCGGTCCACATAGACTTTCCAAACCTGATCAATATTATCCGGCTCAGCCGGCCTTGTCATTTCGACAATAAAGTCGGCGAATGCTTGCCCCTTTATTTCCCGCCTTGGTTCGAAAGTGATTTCCAGTCTTGCAACTCAACTGGCCATTTGAGCATTCGGCTAGAAGATTCTAGAGTCGTCATTGGCTGCTTGATCGGTTGGTCAGTGTAGACCACAACCGGATGTGCAAAGAAGTAAGGTTTTAACTTCTTGACAGCCATGTAAAGGGCAAGGCCAAATTTTTTGACTATGGGGTACCAAAGCTCTGCGTTCCTTAGAACGTGGCTAATAAAGTAGACCAGGAGCTGGATGTTGTCTCTTTCAGCTAAGAGAACGACACTGAGGGCATGATCTAAGACATCAAGATGCATATACAGCGCCTCTTTGGGCAGAGGGCTAACCAGCCTTGGCAAAGAGTGCAGATGTGCTTTTAGCTTTTGGAAGGCCATCGCAGCATCATCCCCCATTCAAATCCAGTCTTCTGACTTGCCGCCTGACCGACTGAGGAATCTCTCCAGAGCCGCCAGGCAACGTGTTAGCTTTTGTACTTCCTTGACAGTGTGGGGCAACTGCATTTCGATTACCGCCTGTATCTTTTCAGGGTTGGCCTCTATCCCCCTTTGGTAAATAAAAAATCTGAGAAACTTCCCAGACTCAACACCAAAGACACAATTTTTCAAATTAAGCATGACCTTGTGTCGCCTAAGTGTGGCGAATGTTTCTCAGAGGTTAGCAAGGTAATTCGCCTCCTACTTGGATTTGACTATCATGTCATCAATATCGCCTCTACATTCCTCCCAATCTAATTAATAAATATTGTATTAATCATTTGTTAGAAAGTTGAATAGGCATCACAGTTGGTTATTCAAGCCAAAAGGCATCACAGTATAATAGAATAACCCCTGATTAGTGACGGATGCCATCTTTTCTTGATCTTTTTTCCACAGGGGAATCCGATGGAAACCTGAATAGGCATCCATGAAGCTTATCTAGGCATGTTTGGCTGTAGAGTTGACTAGACTGTCGATCTTTGGAAGTGGATAACTATCCTTCAGGCATGCTCTGTTTAAGTCAGTATAATCAACGCACATGCGCCAGGTACCATTCAACCTCTTTACAAGCACAACATTTGCAACCCAATCAGGGAAATTACAAGGCCAAATGAACCCAGCGTCTAACAGGTTTTTTAGTTTGGCGGCTGCCGCCTGACTTCTTTCCTTGCGTTGTGTCTTTTCTTTTGCCGGATGGGTTTCTTTTTAGGATCCACGGCGAGTTTGTGGACAGCAAGACCCGAGCTGATGCTTGCCATCTCTTCCACTTCAAAGGCAAAAATGTCTTTGAATTTTTTGCAAGTGTCTTCAAGTTATTGATGCAACTAGCCGGCAGATTGCCAACCATTGTTGGGCTATGCCTTTTAGAGTGACTGAAAAGCAGCGACACCATGCGTCATCATCCAATCCCTATAAGTACATGAGGTGGGTGTATGCTAGAAAGTGGTCTTCTAGGTTGGCGGTACCATCATAGGTCCCAACCAACACATTTTTAACCTTAGCCGGCTGTTCGACCTCGTCTATTTCCTTTGAGAAGGCAGAGGGTTGATCCCCAAGGTTTTGTAGCCGAAGCTGCCAGTCCTTAGGCTGGTAGTTGAATGCCGCATGTCCTCCAAAGATGGCAGGCTGGATGTAGGGCAAAGCAGGCGGCCTGTAAAATGGTTGTGCCATATACTATGCCGAGTTGATTATATAGGGCCCTAATTGTATGGGGGGCCACTTGACGGGGTCTTCTGTACAGTTTTAGAATTCCTCACAGAGGTATTCTGAAAGCTATCCAGATAAGTCGACGTAGAGGCCGACTTTTACAGTTGTTGGGTCTTTTCTGCTCCATGTACAATCGAGCATCAGGGAATGTTTTCTTGCTCCTATCTGACTATACATGCTGGATGGATTTTCTTGGTATCGTTTTTGGGGAACGAATTCTTGAGAGGTTGAACTAGGGTCGAGACTTCTTCTTTTGAGTAGGGTGAGGAGTCGGCTGACGGTGCCTGATCGACTTCTGTTTTCTAGCCCGAGCTGGTTTAGTGGCCGACTATTCCTTTCTAGGAGCAGTTGACCGCTTGGTGATCAAATCCTTAATTTCATCCTTGAAGCTGCTCATGAATTTCATGTGCTCATCTTGGGTTACTAGGACTGATCCTGCCGCCTAGGAGGGATCAGTCGACTACCTTGAGGGCTTACTTGACTGTCTAGGGGGTCTGCTTGGACTGGCCTAGTTAGTATTGCGCTCTTGTCTAGGCTCCGATACCGCTGTTAGGGTTTGGTGATTCCGACTCACCACGGAAACAAACCCAAAACCAAGACCGCACTCGCAATAAATAAAACCGTAAACATAAATAAACTAATCACAAGATTAAGACAAGATAATTACCTTTGGAGCGTGCTTCGCCCAAACGGAAGGGGCTCTTACTTCGAAAGCTGGCCTCGAAATTATGACGGCCTCCAACGATAGTCCACCAACAACTCGACCACTGAAAACGGTCCAATGCCTTGGACTTAGGAAGGCCCGACCAAAACCCGAGTGATTAGTGAGTTCAAAATTTTTCACAATGGTGATGCCTTTTTCAACTCTCACTCTAGCAATTTTCCCAATACCCCTACTTGGGTATTTATAGGAAAAATAAGAGAGTGAAAACCTCTCCCATCAATGTGGGAGATTTTGTTTTTCCAATTTTATTTTAAAGCTAAAATAAAATTAATAATCAAACTAATAATAAATCATCAAGTGGTAAGCTCATGTGAGAGGTTAGGTGAGGACCATTTAGGGGAGGGGGGGACCAAACTTGGCTCCCCATTCTCTCCCTCACCTTGCGCCACTTGGAAAATCCCACTTGGGCACCAAGGCACCCAAGTGGGCTTCCAATTTTTCTGCTGCCCTACTATCGGGCCAACCAACCCCGCAACACAAATGCGGGCTGCTGCTTACATTCTCTCGGCTAGAACCCATGCACTTGCGTGCAGGCTTCTGCTGCCAAGAGCTGCTGCTAGCATGCCGCGCACCTAGTGCGGGCTGCTAGCTGCAGCATGCTAGCACGCCACGCACTAGGTGCGGGTTGCTAGCTGCAGCAATACCCTCTAGCACTTGGTGTTCCGATGCTAGGGGTATTTTGGTCTTTGCTGATTTATTATTATTTCTATGTCTCGTCATTTACCATTTTTTTACTCGACTTCCGACGTTCGGTTTCGACGCTCTAAGCTCGGATTGCCGATGACTAAATATTAATTCCTCGGTTGACTTATTTATTAATTCATAATTAATTCGTCACTTTGGTTCGTTAGTTGCTTGGGTGTGACCCGAAGGGTTCAGTCAAGATTAAGTTGTAATATTAATTATGCATTAATATTACTGATCGGAAGCGGTCTCCACCTAGGCATTCTGATCACTTGACCTTACTGAATATATTAGCTTTCGAATAATTCTGAACCCACTAACAGAATAGTACACTTGTTCGAAGGACACCATTCCTTTCACTTGTGAAGCCATCTTAGAGGTACTCTCCCCACAGACGACACCAAATGTTTTGGGGTTTTTTGTGTCCCTTGGGAGAGTTACAACTCGAAGACTGGATTCGACAAGGGCGCCTGTACCTGAAAAATGAACGGAGCTCCGAATGCTCGGAGGTTTCCCTCCAAATATTAAGTTAATTAGTATGGAATCAGAGTAAAACGTGTAGAAAGTAAGTTATCTGCTCGGATTCCAAGCTCAGGTGTTCGCTATTTTAGAGAGCAATAAATGTCCTAATGATTAAGATGTAATAATTTCAATGTGTGAAAGTTCAAGGTGCCCCAATAATTGGGGGAATCTCCCTATTTATAGGGTCCTAGGAAAACGTGCCCTACATAGGGTTTGATTACCTAGGGATTAGGCAGCGCCGTTTTGCAGCACCCTTGGAATTTGGGCCTTGAAGGCCGCCATTTCCAGGGGGCGTATCTGAGTGACACGTGTCGTCCATCTAGAGAGTCCATTTGGACGCCTCTTTGAGGGACACGTGTTGCTCTCTTATTGGTCCACTTGGGTGTGTTAAATACCCCAAATCAACAATTGTCTTCAGTACCTTAGGAACATCGTCGAAGGTGATCAATTGTAGCCATCTTTAAAGATGTGGCAGTACCTTGCCACGGTTGTACCTCGCCGCTATAGACAATATCATCTATACCTTGGGATATCGTCGAAGACCGCTGCTTGTAGCCATCTTCAGGGTTGTGGTAGTACCTCGCCACGGTTGTACCTCACCGCTATAGACAATCTCCTCTATACCTTGGGACATCGTCGAAGATCGCTGCTTGTAGCTATCATCATTTTTTATAATGACAACCTTCCCAGCAAAGTTATTGAATATCACCGCTTGTTGATCCTTAGTGCTTTTGCTTGAATTTACTTGTTGTGCAATTTTTAAATGTGTCGGTACCTTGGCGCTTGTGCTTTCCTTGTGAACCATTACCTCGATGCTTACACTAGCTTTGTGAACCATTACTTTGGTGCTTGTGATGAGCCAATACTTAGGAGCTTTAAGCTAAGTGAGACAATCATAGTCAAGTCGATCACTTTTTCCGATTGTAATCAAGCCGACTACTAATCATGCCAATTTGCTTATATAGGCTAACTTGCCTACCAAGGAACCCAAACTATTGCATTAGGTCTGCATAAACGAGTATGGGGGCCATATGTCTTATCGCTAAGCAAGCACGCGCAGGAACCCGCTGTGGTGATGCGACAGGAATCACGCTGCGCATGATTTCTATCGTTTCGCAAAAGAGTTGGGTTTTCCGGATTTAAACCCTTTCTCCTTCATTTCAGCGTTGTTGTTCATTTCACTCGAAATTTTGCTCAGAAATTCATCTTGCTCGTTCTCTTTTGTTTATCAATGAAATTCGCTAAAGTCTTTTGCAAATCAAAGCTTTCTATCTCTAGTTTCCAAATCTATGTAAGTTTTCTCTAAACGCAGCTCGGGTTTGCTCAATTTCGTGCATGTTTATTCATGGGTTTTTGAAAATTCAAACCCCAATTATGCCCAATTAGCTTTTTTTATTGAATTTTATGCCATGAATCTATATGTTTATCCTTGTATATTGCCTTGGGAGTGTTTTGAGTCTTATTTCACTCAATTAGGTGAAAAAATGAATTAGATTGAAGGGTCACAAACATACACTTGAGACTCATCAAGATGGGAAGAAGGATTAGGATTTTCAAAATCAACACTCTTTTCATTTTCAACTCCTTCACCATCACTCGAATGCTCTCTAATGGGATCCTTACTCATATGGGGAAGAGAAGAAGAAGGAAGGGCATATTCTTGAGAGTTGGCTAGTTAGAGAATTTGGCTCTCAAGCATCTTCATTGCTTCCGTCTCCCTATTCTCAACTTCCCTCATCTCGTTATACTTCTGCATCATCTCCATTATCTTCATTATCTTCTCTTCCTTCATTTTGACAACGACGCCAATTTGACAAGGGAATAAACGTGTTGTCAATTGTCTATCCCTAGATCAAATACAATTTATACAACCTAAACAAACCTAATACGAGTATAAGCAAGCATAGGGGTCGAACCACAGAGAACGAATAAACACCACAAAATGTTATCGACAATTAAGCTAGTCCGGAATAAGAGATAAATAAAGTAAAGTCTAAAGATGCTAAAACAAGAAATAAATTACTAAGGGAAATGGTTTAGGTATAGCATTAACTTGAACATAAACAAAGGCATAGAAATTGAATTAATTATGAACTAAACATGCATGAATATAGAAGTAAAGGGTCCAATCTAGCTGCCTTTCGGGGTCAATTGGCTTCTCCTAACATAGCCTCTACGTCTCCCCATTAGAACCATATACTAGGAGGTACTATTAAATAACAATCAATAGTAATGAACCTTAACTAAGTCAACTTCCATTCCTTGTTAGCAAAGATTCACCTTTAATCACCCAACAATGTGCACTTGCAAGAAGATTAAAGAATATCAAGCATATAAAGACTTTAATAACAAATCAATCAATTCTAAAACCTAGAACATGTTCAAGGTCCAACTACACCACAACCATCCCCTTAATGGGGAAATTACTCACTAATCATGCTAATAACAAGATTAATTAACAAATAATTAATAATAAACATGATTAACAAGAAATACCAACAACTAAAATAATAATCAAAATAAAGCAAATAAAAATATAGGAGAGAGAGTTAGAGATTCTCATTGGTTGATGATGAAAGTTTATAGAAAAGATGATCAATTTCTTCTTCAATATCCAAGTTCATCAATGGTGAAACCCTCACTTTCACTCTCTAAACTACCCTAATCCTAACCTAAACCAAGAGAGAGAAGCTCTCCTAAAAACTAATTAGAGAGTGGAATAGATGGTCATTGAATTTTTTTCCTAATTACCCCAAAAATGGGTATATATACTAAGCTAGGAAAAATAGAAAAATAAAATAAATTAAAAAGGAAAAGTAAAATAAGAAAACTAATATAAAAATAAAAGAAAGAAATAAGAAAAAAGGGAAAAGAAAAGAAAGAAATAAAAGAAAAAGAAAATAAACCAAAATCAATTCCCACAGAACACAACCAGACTCTCTTCTTCGAAACTGACTACTTAAAAATGGTGGAATAATCCCCTACTTCACACCCATCAAAATCTATCATCAAGCGTCATAAAAGAATCACCACCGTTCATCCTCAACGGCTATAATCGATCATCAAATCAAGGCCATTCGATCTTCATTAAAAACCATGTGTGAAGCTCGTGGAGTGGGTCGATCAAACTTCGGGTAGGTTCGACCGAACTACGGGTTGGTTCGGTCGAACCATGGGTATGTTCTACCACACCTATTCAATTTAGACAACTTCAAAAGTTTCTGACTGTTTTTGCATTTCGAACGAACTCCTCAATGGTTTGCCCAAACCATGATAATTCGTAATTGCTCTGATTTTTGCCGTTGCTTATGCGAATTGGGGTTGCAATTGGTGGCTGATTTGTTGCTATAAATTGGGTGGAGATGGAGCAGGGGCTGTTGTGGTTGGTAATTGGGTTGATTGGAGGTGGTGGTTCTTGCGGGGATGATTGGTGGTGTGGTAAAGCTTGTTGGTGGTGGTTTATTGGTGTGGGTTTGGTTGCGGCTGTTATTGCGCAGAGAGGTGTATTGAGGTGGCTGGTGAATTTGGGGCTAATGGGTTGGTTGATGTGGCTGCGTGGTGGTTGATTGGTGGTCAGGGAGCAAGGGAAATGGAGGTGAGTGGTGGATGATAGGAGGTGGCTGCGTGGTGGTTGTTACGGGGGTGATTGGTGGCGTTGGTGTTGGTTGGTGGCAGCAGGGGAGTTGCGTGGCTGGTTTGGTTGGTTGATTGGTGGTCAGGGAGGAAGGGAAATGGATGTGGTAGTCCTTGGTTGGTGCGGCTGCTGAGTTGGAGTGGAATTGGTGGGTGCTGGTGGTTACAGCAGGGGTTGATGTTGGTTCAGGGGTGAAATTGGTGGTGTTTGACTTGAACCTTGAACTCGAGCCTACACACAAACAAACCCGAGGATAAAAGTGTGAAACCGAGATAAATAAAATAAAATAAATAAAAAGGTGATAAATAAAATAAAATAGAAAAAGAGAAGTAAAACTAAACTAATAAAAATAAATAAAAGTAAAAATAGAAATAAGAGAAATAAAAGTAAAACTAATAAAGACATAATAATATACAAGTAAATAAAAATAAACTTAAAACTAATTAAAACTATGAAAGTAACAAAGGAAAGGAACGAAATAAAATAAATCGAAAGAAAATAAAATACGAAAATAAACTAATTCTAATAAAAACTACGAAAAGAACTAAAACACGACAAAATTACCATATAAACAAGAAATGTTATTAAAGATAAAACAAGAGAAAGAAAGGGAAAATAAGATAAAATAAACACGAAAATAGCTCTAAAACTACTCCCTAAGAGTGACATAAATGTCAATCATCTGTCTCAAGCAGCGAATGCAGGGGTTTAACCCCTTTATTTTGCTGCTAGATGATATTTTATCTATTGGTAGTTCTTTTTCTGATTTGTCGTTTCTCATATTAAAAGGGCGGGTAATACTTTTGCTCATCTTGTTGCGAGGTGGATTCCAGAGATTGTAAGGAATACGTTTGTTTAGGTCTGTTCCCTCAAAGTCTTGACCTCGTTTAATTTAAGCCCGTTCCATTTGTTTCAAAAAAAAATAAAAAAGTTAACCATAAAAATAAATATGTAAATTAATTTGTCTTTTGGTCATATTATTGCATTGAATATGTATATAATGTGAGTCAACTACTATCTAGTATTTTTATGTTTGTACTTGTTAATTAGCGATGAATAAAAACTTATGCATATTCATTATATATAATGATATATATCTTAGAATTTTTTATATTTTTTATTTCTATATCGGTATATTTGGACTATAATGAGCATACATTTTGCAATTTGTTATCTTTATCCCTAGTATTTGAATAGGAATGTCATTTGTTAAAGAAAGTGACTATTTAGTACAAAAATTCTTGTTAGCTAGGCGTATCACTGGACAATTATGCACTTGGTTTACGTTCCTCCATGGTGAATATTTTCTGTTTAACTTCTCTAAATTTGCAATACTACTACTACAATAATTGTTCATATATCAAATTTTCTTCGCAGGTTGCTGATGATGTAGGCAGCAATGGTAAAAAGTAAATGAAGAGTGTGATTTGGCTTCAAGCACTCTTATTGTATATGTGTGGGTATTTAGTAGCTTTGATAGCGTTGTGTGTAATTTGTTTGAACATCTTTTTTAGGAAAATATCTATATATCTTTGTATTCAAATACTAGACTTGTTTAGTTGAATTGGATGTATAACTTTATTATGTTAACGGATTTATATATGTGTGTGTGTGTGTGTATGTGTTTTTATTATATATAATTTACTTTTTGTAAATACATGTTCATCAATTAGAAGAGCTTCAGAAAAAATGTGACAAGGTCCTGTTTTGGGTGTTTTTGTCCCTCGGGATAGTTACAACACGAACACTGGTCCGAGGTGAGCTGTACCTGCAAAACAAACGGAGACACCAGATGGGTAGTGCTCCGCCTCCGACGCACAAGTTAGAAACTTGAAGGGAGAAAAAGGTGCGGAAATTTAGGTAGGGATCTGCTCGGATTCCAAGCTCAAGATGTCTCTATCAAAAAGTAAATGTGTAATAAATGATCCAAAAAATGTGTCCCCAAAAAGAGGGTCATCTCCCTATTTATAGGGTCTTTGGGATTTGTGCCCCTGATTAGGTCACTGTACCTTAATCAGTGGTGGGTTGCGCCGCTTTGCGGCTTTCTCGGGATTTGGGCCTGAAGGCCGCCTTTTTTCCCTTATTTTCTGGAGTGACACGTGTCAAGTAGAGATTGGTCCACTTTGGGCCATCCTGAGGCTGACACGTGTCGTCCTCTAATTGGACCACATGGCGAGGTCAAATTACCCTAAACATTTTCCCCTCACAGATGTGACGTGGCATGCCACGTGGCATCTGTGACATGTGTCATGCTTCGATTGGCGGTAATTTTACCATTAAAGAGTAACCGTTCATCTTCCGGGTAAATTACGGATATGCCCCCGTTTTTACCCTCTATATATAGCCGTTTACCCTCATAATTTTGGGTACGTTTATAAAAAATTTTCTAGAGAGAATTTGAGAGAGCAGACGTCACCCGTTTCAGTCAGACGCAAGCAAGAAAGCTCGTCTTCCAGAGACCCAGCCGGACCCGCGTAGTTTTTGATCTCTCTTCAAAAGGTACCGTCTCTGCCTCTTTCAGCTCTTTTTCTTTTTTCACCGCTTGTACATATTTCTTACAATAAATGGATGCATCACCCAAACACACACGACAAAGCCTAGGTTAAAGTCCAGCCGGTCACCAGGAACGGCTGAGTCTAGGACTGGTAGTGCCGTCTCGGGGTGTTGGGACCACCCTTAGCCTCAGATTCCGACCAGTTACGTGTCTATGCAGGACACAATGGTTCGGATAAAGCAGACGACAATTGATCCAAATTACAAGAGCGAAGGCTCAGGCGGCTAAACGCCTGAGGGAGAAACGTCTTGTCAGGGAGGCCAGACGGCTCTGGAGAGATCCCCTCCGCGCGCCCCTTCAACTCCTGTTAATTCCTTCTTGGAGAAATGCGACCAAGGCGGCGACGAGGCCGCCTCTGCCCCCTTGAATCAAAGTGAGGAGGAGACGGAGAGCGACAACTCGACCTCTACCTCTGAGAGCAGTGACGACTTACCTCCGCTTCCGGATAGCGAGGAGGAAGAAAGGAAAAAGTGGAACGAGAAGGATGATCCCTTCAACATCCACGTCTCCTCCAAAGATCGGATCCAAATGGAGGAGAACTTAAAGAATTTTACCCAAATACACCCGCTAGGAGACGGGTAAGAATCCTGGTGCCGCCTGAGAATGGCACCATCGCCTAAGAGAACGATGAACATAACGCCAACAGCTATTTTGGCTGTGATGAGGCGGCATTCAAGGCTGGTCTCCGCTTTCCCCTTAACCAGGCGGTGAAGGCAATTTTGAGAGGGTACGGCCTCGGAATCTGGCAACTTACCCCCAACTCTTGGACAAACATTCTGGGGTACGTTGCCGCCTGCAAGTTTCAGGGGCTTAACCCCGGCTGGGAGGCTTTTGCTAGCATGCACTATCTTAGCAGAAGCCTAGGCGGCTGGAGGGCGTGGTACACACTAACCACGCAGCCTCAATATATGACGACCTTGGACAAGGTCTCGAAGTTCGATGGCTAGAAGCACAGGTACTACCTGATGTCAGCCCCAACCAGACGGGAAAATTATGAATTCCGTCTGTACAATAAGATGCCCGACTTGTTGGGTAGGAAGTGCGCTCTTCCCCGGATCCCAGAGGAAGATTTAACAAGATAATTGAGGCAGAATTTTTTGGCCTCACAGACGCAACCTTGTCAACTGGGGAAACAATAAAAGTTCCCAAGAACTGGATCCCCAAGAGCAACTGGTTCAGGGATGAGTGTTTCCTAGCCGCCTGGGGGCTAGGGCACATGTTTACAAAACGTATGCGCTTGAGTTTATATCCGTCTGTAGTATTTTTCTATCAAAATTGATTTATGATATTGACCAATTTCTTTCTTTTTGCAGAAGAAGCATTAAACATGTTGCAGTCGGAGAAAACTACCAAGCGGTCTTCTACAACCATCCGCAAAGATCTTGCGGAGAAACCTGCGGCTGAGGTCAAGGCCAAGGTATCAAACGCCTGACCCTTTCATAAATTGATCCTTTAAAATCATTTTTCCCATATGCTAACCTTAACTTTGGTTATTTTTGTAGGGAGGAGAGGTTGGAAAGTCGTTTGAGAAACAACTCAAACGGGCTAGGGAGGAGAACCCTGCCGTTCTCAACAACATCAAAAAATCCACCTCTGCATCAACTCCTGGTGCCTCAGCCGGGCATCAGCAGATGCAGATAGCGGGGTGACTCGAGAAGGTAAGCGGCAGCTTGTGCCTTGATCTTGTCAACCCCTTATCATCAGCCGCGGGGTTCACCACGCTTGCAAGCGGTTCCCGCTTGGCCAACTCTGAAGGTAAGAACCCTTTTGAATCCCCGCTTGAGCTGGGGTGGCCTTTACGGGTGAAATCCCACTCTCAACAGACGTCATCTTCAAACGACCGACAACAAATAGGTGCCGCCTTAGTCTCGCACTCATCACGTATTGATTGTGGTGCAGATCAATCTTCCCGCTGGCCAGACGTCCAGAAGCACGCCAAGGCCATGCTGGAAGCCGTCCGGAAGAGGGATAAGGACAATATCCCTGGGATAGAGACGTTGAATCTTGAACGCATTCTATCCCTTCTGGCTGAGGTAAGAAACTGGTCAATTGAATTTTATTTTTTCCAAGTGTTTTATCCCGCCTGCAATACTTATACCGCCTGTCTTTTTGCAGGCCATGCTGCGGGTGGACGGGCTCAAACGTCCTTATTCCCGCAAACGGGAAGAGGTAAAACGGGCCAAGAAGTCCGCCCTAGACGCTGATAATATCGCTTTACCCTCAACTATCGTAAATGAACTTGAAACTAAAGTAATAATTATAACACAAGCGTCTAGAATCCAGCAGCTGGAGTCAGATCTGAAGATGGCCAATCAGCGGGCGACGGATGCTGAGACGGCTAAGAAGGAGGCGAAGGAGGCCCAGAAGAAGGCGGACGAGAGCGCTAAGAAGGCTGGTGAGGCGCTCAAGAAGGCCCAGACGGACCTTGGCACACTTAAAGGTGTTTTCGAAGAGAACACCAAACTGAAGACCAAGGTTCAGAGGCTGGAGAAGGAGGGTGCTTAGGCTCAGATAAACTTTGCAGCAACCCTGGAGGCGGAGCAGAACCGCCTTGTTGCTGAGAGTGACATTGACAATGACGCCCGGATGAAGATCTCCTGGGCTGCCCTGTACCCGGACGTGGATTATGGCGTCTGGGCACTGGCTCACAGGTACGCCGAGGACGTGGTGTACTTGAGAGAACAAGATGAGCCAGAGCCTGCCTCTTTCGAAGCCTGGGTCAACTCCAACAACGAGTCGCCCGTGCCTGAGCTTCCTGGTCCTGGTGAAGCACAGGAGTTACCCTCAGATGATGAGGAGAAGGAGGACCAAGAGGCACCGTCTACATGCCAGAAGTGACCAATCAACGGCAGTATGCCAATCTCTGCTTTTTTATATTTTCTTTTATTTAGCGGTTGTATGCCAAAACTTGATTTTTCCGGCCTGCGTGCCGAGTATCCTTGTATTTACCGGCTGTGGAGCCATGTTAATTAACAATTTCTTTCTTCCGGACGGGGTCCGGTTCACATTTTAATCCACTACAACCGTTTGGTTGGGTGGACTTTATTAAATGCACCGACTGAGTCGGTTTTGATCATTTTGCATCTGAATTTTTATTTTGTGTAAATTTTAATTTTTTTATTTTTGCCTAACATATCAAAAGCATGCGGCGATTTTTCATTTTTGCCTAACTAATCAATAGTCCGGTTGTCCTTGCCCATGGACGGCTGTGTGGTTGGTTTCAAGTGGAGTTGGTTGATTGACTTGAAAACGTTTGATGCTGTAAAGAGCATGATATGTTTGCAAGTCGATCAATCACAATAGTGATTGCCCCAAACCAAGTGCACAACCGTACACCGACAGGCGTTCCAGTTACTACACAGACGGCGTTTGTCCGTCTAGGCAGAGATTTCATAGCCATTGAACAACTCTTTTGCCCCAATTGGGGTGGGAAGTGCAATTTTGGAATAGATAACCTAAGTGAAACCTTCAGCCGGTGACTGACTGATGCCCCATGGAATCCGGTATTCGGCAACTTGAAAATTCTTCACTGGTCATTTTGGTCAGACGGCTATAATTTGACCAATTAGGTCGTTCAATCTTTGCTGTTTGCATGGGTACGTAGAACCGACAAATAGTCTGTTCTCTGCGACAATTGCACCGGGAGGGGTGTCGCCGGACGCCTTTGTCCATGTTGGGACAGGCGATTTTATAAAATGAGCAACCATCCGGCCATTTTAGCCTCTGGTCTTGTTTGAGACCGGTTGCATAGCCACTAAACGTTTTTGTGCTTAGTTTTTAAAGTATTGAATTTACACTAAGTATCGAACTCAGTTTTTTAAATAAACGAGTCTGTCTAGGTATTACCCAGGCGGTCAGTCAATTATTTAATCTTACCAGGTACCAAACTTGGTTAGGTAAAAGAAAAATCTGTCTTAAGTATTATCCAGGAGGATAATCAAACTTAGTTAAATGAACAAAGTATCAAACTTAAATAAACACGAGATCCGAATATCCGAGTATTACCCAGGCGGTCAAATAAAGGTAACCTTTACTAAGTATCGAACTTAGTTAGGTAAATTAAAAATCCGTCTGGGTATTACCCGGATGGGTAATCAAACAATAACTCAATTTTGCAAACAAAGCATGAATCTTCATTAATTGACTCATTTTTACAAAAAGTTTACATTCTCAGAAGTAGTACTTTTTTAGATTGTCTACATTCCAAGTTCTAGGCAGGCGCCTGCCGTTTAGAGTTTCCAGGCGGTAGGTGCCGTCCCTTACTTCTTCATAGATCTGGTAGGGGCCTTCCCAATTTGGGGTTAGCTTTCCCAACTCATTGGCCTTACCGGTTGCCTCCATTTTTCATAACACTAAGTCGTCTACTTTCAAAGGACGCTTGTGTACTTTTTTGTTGTAGGCTCTCGTCATTCTCAGACGGTAAATCTCATGAAGCAAGGCGGCATTGCCCCTGCGTTCTGGGAGTGAATCCAATGCCAGGCGCATTGCTTCCCAGTTTGCCTCTTCATCATATAGCATGACTCTAAGAGTCGGCTTGTAATGTTCAATGGGCAAGATGACTTCAGCACCGTAAACCATGAGAAATGGGGTTTCACCGGTTGCCCCCTTTGCTGTTGTCCGGATGGCCCATAGGACATGGATTAACTCTTCTTCCATAAGCCACCAGCTCTTTCTATTTTCTTCTTAATGCCGTCTGAGATGAGTTTATTGAAGGCTTTAACTTGGCCGTTTGCTTGGGGCCGACCAACGGATGCAAAATAGCTTGAGATCCCCTGATCTCCCAACCAAGTTTTTAGCTGAGGCGTCTCGAACTGAGGACCATTATCAAACACCATAGACATAGGTACCCCATACCGGGTGATAATGTTTTTCCAGATGAGGAGGTTTTGATGTTTTTAACAGCCTCAGCTTTCTACCCACTTGGTGAAATAATCCACAGCCACTAAGATGTAGCGCTTTTCGCCTGGAGCAAGCGTGTAAGGACCTAGAATGTCCATGCCCCATTTTGTAAACGGGATTGGGCTGTGGATGGCCGTCAGATCAGTAGCCGGACGGTGAATGAGTTTGCCAAATTTTTGGCACTTGTCACATTTCTTCACCAACTCCTTGGCGTCTGCCTCAAGAGTGAGCCAAAAATAGTATCGTCTGGCTCTGACGGCTAGGGACTTGCCGCCTATGTGAGAGGCGCAGAATCCCGATTGCAAGTCTTCGAGAACTTCTTTCCCCTTTTCTGGGGTGACATACTTCAACAAAGGCTTCAGAAACCCCGCCTTGAAGAGTTCTCCATTTTTCAACTCGAATCTTGCAGCTTGCTTTTTTAGGACGACTGCTTCCTGTGGCGAGTCAGGAAGTGTGTCGTCTGAGATAGGCCCGGATGCCATCCATCCAGGTAGAGCTTCGGTCCAGAATTCCAATGGGATCCTCATAGATGCATCTCTTTTCCAGAACTTCCCAAAAGACTAACCGAGGCGTATCATGGCAGGCGGAAGACGCCAGTTTTGACAATGCATCCGCCTGATTGTTTATCGACCTAGGCACCTGATTTAGCCAGAATTCTTCAAGTGCCTTGGTCTCTTCTTTGACTGCCTGAAGATATTTAATCATAGCCGGATGAGTAGCCTCGTAGCTTCCCTCAAACTGGCTAACAACCAATTGAGAATCAGAGTAGGCGTCAATTTTCATGGCCCCTGCTGCCTTACACATGCGGATGCCAGCTAGCAGGGCTTTATATTCCGCCTCATTGTTAGAAGCTTGAAATTAAAAGCGTAGTGCATATTCAAACCTGATCAAGATTATCCGGAGCCACCGGACGGGTCATTTCAACAATGAAGTCGGCAAACGCCTGACCTTTCACTGCCTTTCTTGGTTCGTAAGTGATTTCAAGACTTTGCATTTCAATAGCCCATTTCAACATTCTCCCGGATGAGTCCAAGGTAGACATTGGCCACTTGAGTTGCTGGTCGGTGTAAATCACCACCGGATGTGCCAAAAAGTAGGCCTTCAATTTTTTGAAAGCCATATACAAAGCAAGGCCAAAATTTTCAACCATGGGATACCGGAGTTCAGCATTTTTAAGAACATGGCTAATGAAGTAAACCGGCAGTTGCACGCCGTCTCGTTCAGCAAGGACAACGACATTGAGGGCATGATCTGAGACGGCTAAGTACATGTACAACGTCTCCCTAGGTAAAGGACAGACCAACCTAGGTAGAGAATGTAAGTGCTCTTTCAACATCTGGAATTCCGTCTCATCATCATCCCCCCATTCAAATCTGGTCTTCTTCCTGATTGCTTGGAAGAAGTAGAGGCACTTGTCGCCTGACCAGCTGAGGAACCTCCCCAGGGCGGCCAGACAGCCGGTAAGTCTCTGCACGTCCTTGACAGAACGGGGTGACTTCATGTCTACCACCGCCTGTATCTTTTAAGGGTTAGCCTCTATCCCCCTTTGATCAATCAGGAATCCGAGAAACTTCCCAGACTCAAAACCAAAGACGCATTTCTTAGGATTTAACATTACCTTATGCCGCCTGAGGGTGGTGAATGTTTCTCGGAGATCAGCAAGGTGATTTGTCTGGAGCTTGGATTTGACTATCATATCATCAATGTACGCCTCCACATTCCTCCCAATCTGATTAATGAAGACTGTATTAATCATCCGTTGGAAAGTGGCAGGCGCATTTTTCAAGCCAAACGACATCACAGTATAACAGAATAACCCATGATTAGTGACGAAGGCCGTCTTCTCTTGATCTTTCTTCCACAGGGGTATCTGATGGAACCCGGAGCAGGCATCCATGAAGCTCAACAAGGCGTGACCGGCTGTAGAATTTACCAGACTGTCGATCTTTGGAAGCGGGTAACTGTCCTTTGGACACGCCTTGTTGAGGTCTGTGTAATCAACACACATGCGCCAGGTCCCATTCGGTTTCTTAACAAGGACCACATTGGCCACCAAGTCGGGAAAATTACATGGCCGGATGAACCTGGCGTCTAGCAGCATTTTGACTTCGGCAGCTGCCGCCTGACTTCTTTCCTCACCGTGGTTTCTTTTCTTTTGCCGGATGGGCTTCTTTTTAGGATCCACGGCGAGCTTGTGGACAGCAAGATCCGGGCTGACGCCTGGCATCTCTTCCACTTCAAAGGCAAAAATGTCTTTGAATTCCTTCAGCAGAAGGTGCAAGTCTGCACCCAAAGTAGCGTGAGCGACTGTCCCAACCTTTACAGTACGTTCCGGACGGCTGTCATCCAGAACGAGATCGATTCTTTCATCAGCCGGTTGGGGACGGAGCTCATCTGACCGTTCACCGGTCAGTGATTGCTATTTTTTCTCCTTCTTTACCTCCACCAGCAAAGGTGCCTTTCTTTTCTTTTCGGCTGCTGGTGGGGCAGGTGCTGGATCAGCATCCTTGACATTGTCAAGGTCAATTGGTTCCTGATCGCCTGGGGCCACAGTGTCCCTTACGGCTGAGAGATAGCACTCCCGGGCCGTCTTCTGATCCCCATTCAAGGAACCAACAGAGCCGTCATCCCTCTCATATTTGATGAGCATCAGAGACGGGATGATTACTGCCTTGGCTACGTTGAGGGTTGGCCAACCAAGGATAATGTTGTAGGCGTTCAACTCCTCAACGACCAAGAATCTGATGACAATATGTCATCCCTGGCCTTTCTCTCCCAACCGGATGGGCAAGTCAATTCTTCCGGCTGGGTAGACCATCCCACCCCCAAAACCAACCAAGGGGTGGGTGACCGGATACATGTTGCTGACATTGTATTTCAGCTTTTGCAAGCACCGGAGGCTGATGATGTCAGATGAGCTGCCGGTGTCAATAAGGATCCGTCCAACCAGCTGGTTTGCAACCTTACATTCAATGACAACCGGGTCATCATGCGGACGGTGGACGCTGCCCCTATCCTTCTCAGTAATCAAGACGTCTAGGAAGGAGGTGCTTGTAGACGCTTGCTCATCCTCATCCTTGTCCATCTTTCGAAGATGGCTTTTGGTGCCCCGGATGATAGGGCCACCACAGGAGAACCCGCCTGCTATTGTGTAGACCGGCTCCTTGTCGGTATCCGAGCTACTAGTGGGCTGGAGGGTAGTCTTGGAGGAATGACCCTTGTTTTTCTTTTTTGCCCCGGCTGGGGACTTAGAAATGTAGGACTTCAACAGCCCTTTGTTAGCCAGACGGTCCAACGCCCGCTGAAAACTGAAGCAGTCGCTGGTGTCATGGCCGACCTCCTCATGGAACTGACGGAATTTATTTTTGTTCTGTGACTGGACAGAACTCTTCATAGGATTCGGCTTCTCAATGGACAGCCGGTCCTTTACCTCCATGAGGATGGAGTTGCAATCTTTGTTAAACTCGTACTTGGGGACGTACGGTTTAAACTCTTTCTTTTTCTTCTGGGACGGCTGGTCAGAGTCAGTAACCGCCCAGACTTCTTTTCTTTTCTTGCTCTCTTCTTTGTTTTTGGCTGGCTGAGCTAACCGGCTGTCTTTCTGTTTGTCACACTTCTTGGAGTCCGACTAGCTACAAGGCGAGCAAAGGTCGGTAGCCTGGATGTAGCTTTCCGTCTCCCTCAGGGCCGCTTGTAAGGTGAAAGCCCCTTTTCTGACTAGGTTAAACTTGAAGGTCGACCCGTCTCTCAGACCCTTGAAGAAGTCTATAAAAGCTACCTCGTTAGACAGTCCTTGAATCTGAATTCTGATCAGATTGAACCGCCTGACATAGGAGCGCAACCCATCTCTCTCTCCCTACTTAACAGTGCTCAAATCAAGGCTTGTTTTCTTATCAGGGATGTTCATTGAGAAGTTGGAAGCAAACAGGAAGGCGAGCTTCCTGAAACTATCAATGGACCCAGCCGGCAAGTTGCCAAGCCACTGTTGGGCAATGCCCTTCAGTGTGGCCGGGAAGCACCGACACCAAGTGGCATCATCCAACCCCTGCAGATACATGAGGTTGGTGTAAGCCATGAGGTGGTCTTCTGGATTGGTGGTACCGTCATAGGTACTAACCAACACATTCTTAACCTTGGACGGCTGAGCCGCCTCGGTTATCTCCCGGGTGAACGCAGAAGGCTGTTCACCCAGGCGTAGAAGACGAAGCTGCCAGTCCAATGGCCGGACATTTGGATATGACGCCTGACCTCCAAAGAGGGTCGGTTGCATAAAATGAGGAGGATACTGTTCGTAAGCCTGAGTAGGCACATACGGTACAACTCCAAACATGTGAGGGCCAGAATGGACGGTATTACCGCCTCTCTGACTCTCATGCAAGGAAGATGCATTCCCAGAAGAGGTATTGTTGAAGCTGTCTAGAAAGTTCGACGTTGAAGCCCACTCAGACATCGACTGGTTTCTCTTCCGGTTAATGATCTCCCGGGCATCAAGAGTTGATTTTTGACTTCTCACCGGATGTTGAGTCCGGCGGGTGTTATTGTTATTCCTCTTGGGGAGAAGAATTTTGGACCAATTAATGGTCCCGGCTGCCTTCTCCTTTGGATGGGGAGTTGGCTGCCGATTTTTGACTGACTTCCCCTTTTTCCAGAGGAGTCTTCTTGGTCGACTGACCTCTACTTGGGCCAGCCCGACTCTGGGTGATCAGCTCTTTAATTTCACCCTTGAAACTTGTCATGAATCTCATGAGCTCGTCCCGGGTGACAGGCGCTGATCCAGCTGTCGTTTGGGTTTCCCCTTTCGGCTGTCCAGGGGGTCTACTTGCACCTGCCTGGGAGGCACCCCGCTCCAGAGTCTCTCTAGGCCGGATGCGCTTGATTCTGAGAGAGCCGTCCTCAGTTGTAAAGGTTTCGACCTGAGGATCTTCATCCTCATAGTCTGTAAAGATTTCTTGGTCTTCACCCAGACGGTTAGGTGGTGGTACAGACTCTTGAACCATCTTCGAGGTACTCTCCCCACAGACGGCGCCAAATGTTTTAGGTGTTATTGTCCCTCGGGAGAGTTACAACACGAAGACTGGTCCGGGGTGAGCTGTACCTGGAAAATAAACGGAGACACCAGATGGGTGGTGCTCCGCCTCCGACGCACAAGTTAGAAACTTGAAGGGAGAAAAAGGTGCGGAAATTTAGGTAGGGATCTGCTCGGATTCCAAGCTCAGGATGTCTCTATCAAAGAGTAAATGTGTAATAAATGATCCAAAAAACGTGTCCCCAAAAAGAGGGTCATCTCCCTATTTATAGGGTCTTTGGGATTTGTGCCCCTGATTAGGTCACTGTACCCTAATCAGTTGTGGGTTGCGCCGCTTTGCAGCTTTCTCGGGAATTGGGCCTGAAGGCCGCCTTTTTTCCCTTATTTTCTAGAGTGACACGTGTCAAGCAGAGATTAGTTCACTTTGGGCCATCCTGAGGCTGACACGTGTCGTCCTCTGATTGGACCACATGGCGGGGTAAAATTACCCTAAATAGGTCCCATCCACAAAGAAGAAACCCTTCTCTCTACAAGTAATTGACAAACCGAAGAAGAGTAATAAACTCTATACTCCAATTAGGACTTCATATACTAAATGTTTAACATGCTCTCCGAGAGTGGCAAGGTCAAAACTCTCGAACCGAGACCATTTGAATCGCTAAAAAGGACAGATAGGTTCTACTGTCAATACCATCAATCAGGGGGTCACACTATTGAAAACTATTTTAAATTTAAAGATTTAGTTCAGAAAATGATTGATGACAAAAAGTTAGTCCAAATTCCACAAGAGGAAGACATAAGCATTAATGGAGTCTGGGATAGTGATGAAGAAGACGTCTACTTAAAAGACATGGAAGGACCTCTACATTTAGTGTCATATGCCATGGATGACTTCTGGGTTGGAGAAGATTCATCTATAGACATCCTCACAAGATATGGGAGAATTCAAACTCCTATTTCGACACAACCTATACCAACTACGCAGCAAGTTCCCATACCTATCATAGAAGACAATGATATTGTCAAACAGTTCAAGAAAATCAAGGTTGAAATGAATGTATGGAAGCTTCTAGCAACATCTCGAGAGCATAGGTTGGCAGTGATGAATGCCTTGGATAAGGGTAGGGATAGATTCTGACACCACTCCTGAGGGGTTGGCTAACTTCCTTAGCAGTGATCTCCCTAGTCCTATCAACTTGATCACCTTTTCCGACAAGGATTTACCTCTAGAAGGTGACAAGCATTATAAGGCACTAAACCTCACAGTAGTTTGCAAGAGAATGAACGTCCCTATGACTTTGTAGACAATGGATCGGCCATTAATGTCTGTCCACTTAGAACTACGTGGATGCTAGGCATAAGGGATGAATATTTAACCCCGTCAACACAAGGAATAAGGGCTTATGATAACACTCGTCATCAAGCTCTTGGAAAGATTACCATGAATATAATGGCGGGAACATGCTACTACAGTTCAAGTTGTAGATATTAAGGCTTCATTCAATTTATTGTTGGGACACCCTAGGCTTCATGACCTAAAGTTCGTCCTTTCATCTCTCCACCAACAGGTAAAGGCCATAGTTGGAGGAATTCCCATTACGATCGATGCTTCATCCATGAGGATTAAGGCTATAAAAAATCTAATATTTAATGTAGAGAACGATGAATATGATGAAGATTTTTGGGGCTTTAATGAAGAGGTCTCCTTAATCGAAGAGGATGAAAGGACCCCTCTCTGCCACGACCCCCTCTCCAATATGATAGTGAACACTATTCTGAAGAAATAAAGACATTTTCTTGGGATGACCTTAGGAAATAAGAAATGAATATCAAAATCGCTGGAATCACCTGCCTCCCTAAATTAGACACTTTCGGACTTGGTTTCGAACCGACTTGGGAAGATCTCAAGCGAGCCCAGGAAAAGTCAAAGGCGCGTAGGAACGCTCGCATCCAAAAGAAAGCAATCCTAATGGATCAATATCCTCTTACTCTCAATGGACAATTCATAAAAGAAGGAGAGGACTATCCATGCTATGAATTTCCCGAACCTTTTGTCGTAAATGGCATCAGGCAACCGGGATTCGAAATTTTCCTAGATTGCTATTTTCTAGATGAAATCCCAACTTTTATCCATAAGGAGAAAGCACCCCCATGCTTTCAGGTTGATTATTGGCTTTTATCAGACGCCAAGTTTTGCAATTTGATTTTTAAGGGAATTTTTTGTTTATTGATTAGCTCTGTATAACCGTTTTGTATATAGTCAAGTTGTTAGTAACATTTTAGTAGGATATAATAAATGAACAATCCTAGATGTGTGAGTAACAGTTTGGGGGTTATGTTGTTTATGCTTATTAACTCCTCCCGCAATGTCCTCTAGTTCTGAATAAGTGATAACCTATGACCAGCAAATCTATAAACTTACAGTCTTATACCTTTATTAGGAACAAATCAAAGAGAGAAAAGAGTAAAGTATACACAAATACACAATATTAATGGACCTCCTGTATTCGTCGTTGATGCTACAACCCTTTTCCTTTGTTGTCACTCTAATAAGCTACATATTCTCTCCTTTCCTCTTATCTTGTTGTTTCCAATAGTCATTTGCTTGTGTCAGCATTGCATCCCATCAGATATAGTTACTCACACGATAAGGTTTAGATATCTCAAACCAATTTTATCTACACAATATAATACACGTGTTAGTGAGAACAGAGGCTAGCTTCCATCAGACAAACTCACTACCTAATAATACAAGAAGATCTGTTATATTCTGATTATAGTGGTTTTAGTGTGATGTAACTTTATTTCTATCTCATGCTAACCATGATTTTAAATAAACAGAAAATGTCTAAACTTGGAAAATCTGCTCATCCGTCGCAAGTTCTCGTGTGCAAGAGTTGTGCTAAAAGATTTTCCAATCGCAGAGCTATTCTTGTATAATTATCCTTCATTTTATTTACGGCTATTTCACCAAATGCCATTGAGCAATTTAGAAATTCACCAAAAGCCGTCGGACTTTTCAGAATTTACCAAATGCCACCGACTTTATAAAAAATTCACCGAGTGCCATTAATGACTAACGGTCGTTAACTCCGTTAGTCATTAAGGCTAATTATACCACGTGGTGGCTTATGATTGGTTGCTTATTAAATTAGTAAATTAATTACATAATAAAGAACTTAAAAAAAAAACCACCCACGATGACCCATCCCCAACCACCGCCTGTCACTGCCACCACTATACCTTCGCCTCTAGCCAGTCCCCACCGCGGTGCAACCCAGCCTTGAACAACCGCAACGACAATGACGCAATTCAACCTAGCCAACCCGCGCCAACGACGCAACCCAACCTAGCCAACCCACGCAGACGACGCAACCCAATCGCGATTAAATAACTCTCTTTCTCCCTGGACAATCCCTCTCCTCCCCACTACCGACGACCAAACTCCCCCTATCCACGCCGGAGAACCCAAATAAGTTCATCTCCTCCGAGCTCTACCCTTTTAACCATCACGCCGGATCCATAAATTAAAAACCCCAGAAATCGAAATCTAGGATTTCAACACCTTAAACCCCTAATATCAATTTCCCTATATTCGAAGCCCCCTCCCCGCTCCGCAAACCCAAACCACCCCTCGCCCTCCCATCTTCACCCCTGAACCACCTCTCTTAAACCCAAAAATCGAAAACCTTAAAAATTGAAATTTAGGGTTTCGATTTTGGAGATTTCAATTTTGGGGTTTTATGGTGTCAAGGATTGTGGTTTAAGGGTGGCCGTCAGAACCGAAAATGATATTGGTCACAGGTGGGGGTGGGGGTAAGGGATGGACTAGCGTAGGGGAGGTGGTGCGGTGGGAAGAATGGTGGCTGGGGTTTAGTTTTTTTTTTTTAATTTTTTTGATTAATAAAATAATAATAAAATGAACCAATTAGAATATGCCACGTGGCATAATTGTTGGGGTTTGGTGAGTCCGACTCACCGCGGAAACAACCACGACCCAAAGAACCAATTGCAATTAGTAAAACCATAAAGCATAACAAATAAACATAAAAGGATAAAATCAGAATTTACCTTTGAAGCGTGCTTCACCCTCAAAGACGGGCTCTTACTTGAAAGCTTGAGCTCCAAAAATAAGCGAGCCTCTTACGGAAATCCACCCGCAAAAACTACTAGTGACTTTTAGGTCCATCACCTCGAGGTTAGCGAGGTCCGACCAAAACCCGAGTATTATATGAGTTTAAGAGTTTTTGCTAATGCAATGCTATATTGAACTCCTACTCAAGCAAAGAATTCTCAAGCCATGCTTTGGCTATTTATAAGGAAGGATAGATTGTGAATTCCACTCATCTTTCAATGTGGGACTTTTTTTTACAAAAAGATCTCACATGGAAAGATTGATGAATTCAACCCTTAGTTAAATAAACTAAGGAACAAGTAACAAGTGTCACATGGTTAGGTGAGGACCACTTTCCCACTTGGTCCCCAAGGTTATTCACATGCAATGTGAACTAACCATGTGTCACCCAACTTTGAGCCCCAAGTTGGGATCGGTTGGGCTATTTTATTTTGACCGTGTCCATGACCCATCGCCCCGGGTCCACGACCCTTGCCGCATGTGTGGCCAAAGTGGCGCGCTGCCACGTGGCACCTGCCTAAGTGGCACGCTGCTATTGGGCGCGTTTTCCTAGCCTTTCGCGTGGCTAAGATTTTACTTGTTACTTGAAGCATATTCCCGTCTCGCCTAATCCTAAATTTTGGCTCGACATTTGAGATTCTTCGACGCTCGGTTTCGACGCTCCAAGCTCGAATTTCCGACATCTAAATATTTAATACTCGGGCAACGAATTAATTTCTTCCGAATTAACTCGTCAACTCGGTTCGTTTACTGCTAAGGGTGTGACCCGAAGGGTTCAGTCAAGATTAAGCTGTAATATTAATTATGCATTAATATTACTGATCGGAAGTGACCTCCACCTAGGCATTCCGATCACTTACCTTACTGAATATATTTGCTTTCTAATGATTTTGAACCTACTAACGGAATAGTACACTTGTTCGAAGGACACCATTCCTTTCAATCTCCCACTTGTCTTTCCAGACAAGTGCGCAATTAGTTTATAGCCTTTTTCCTAAGTCGCTTAATGTCTCTTCATTAACTATAAGGTAAGATTATTTTGTCATCCTTTTACGTCTAGAAGTGTTTCTCGATTCCGAGTCCGACTATCAATAAACAGATGATTTCCAAAATCCATTCGAGCACGACCATGCATTTTCACAGTCTCGCTCTACGAGAGGCCTTGTATACAACAAAGACATCTTCCCTATTTTAGTAGGGGGACATTCCCAGTCTTTTAATGTAGGTCCTCTTACTGAGAGGACCTAGCCGCCCGAGTGTTGCCGTTGTAATCCCCTATAACGGCAGACGTTTGACAACATCTAAGCGGACTAGTACTCAAACAAGAGAACTCACAATACTCATGGTCGAGGAAATAGGTTCCGATAGCCATAATAAGATACATACTTATGACGATTTTTAATCTCTTAAACTATTCTCATCGGTTGATCCAGTATTGTTCTAAACCAATACTTGTGCAAATGATTTATGACAATCATGTCCTAGTAGCACAAGAAACCGTGCTATAAATCAGACTACACACTAATCTCAATTGGTCATTAATTGTCCATCATATAAATGACCTAAATTAGGGATAATTTTCGATTTTAATATTCAACATTCACTTAATAGGTGTTTCCTTATCGAGACTGTTCTTGAAACCCTATTTTGAATATTCCAAGAATCGAATGAACTCATTATTTAATTCTAAACAACAATTAAATAGCAAACAAAGTGATAAAAATTGCACGAAATGTTAAATTACTCCAAAACCTGAATGGTTCATCATATGATAAATGGTTTTTCCGAATGTTTTAAGATTATCACTCTTTATAAAACATCTATAGAAATCACACCCATATCTAATATGCTTGATTTCTTTCATGGAATTATGAATGTTGTCGTTCACTTATTGCATAGGTTTAGTTATAACTACTTTGCTAATCTAAGCATCTTCATTACTGATCACTTTCATAATAAGATAATAAAATTTTAGAGTGTCATGGATTATATGTGATTTAGGATCTATTGTCCAAGTGATGGCTCCCACTCATTTTTATGATTCAGACCTTCAACTTTACAACCTACAATCATTAACATTCAGCAACGAACTTTCCCTAGAACATCTTCTTTATTATCGCAATTAAGGCAATATTATTCTCAACATATATTTTAGTAGACTTCCTAATGATGCTTTGCTTGGGTTTCATTCCAAACGACTCACAATGATTTGGGATACCCTAATCACTTGTGATCATGGAAATTTTCCTTAAATTCCTGCACATTACACATGTTTCACGTCCATGTTACCATTCTCAAGCAACGACTCATTTTAAGCTCGTGCTTATAAACGACTTCCTTGTTAAGGATATAATTCTTGTTAAGGCTTGTGCTTGCAACATCAATTCTCTAATTGTATTTGTTTCCATAAGTCAAGAACTCATCCTGTTACTTATCCAAGTACTTTGTAAGACATTATTCATTTACTATCTCATAGTAAATAGTATGTTTGTAAGTCTTAGGTTTATTTCTGACTTAATAGAAATTTATAATATTCAATCCAAGCCTTTGGTGAATTATATACCTATACGGGGAAATTGCATCAACCACTAAGTTTCAAGGCACTTCCAAAGCCCTTTTATTATGTTGATCTTACTCCAACATTTATGATGTTTTGTGAGTAATGAATTCTCTTTTGAGGCACTTGTAAAGTCATTTTGCGTATTCTTGATTAAGCATTCTTACGAAGCCCTTTTAAGGTCTTCCGAGATTCTCAGTTCTAGTTTGTTGCTAAGCTTGATTGTCATCGAGTTCATTTTCCTCCCACTTGTCGTTTTGGAAATGTGTTACTTTCCATAAAGACACTAGTTAGAGCAACAAACACTATGTTCTCAATTAGGTTGTGGAGGTAATGCTCGTGGTCTTACTTGAATGCTTACAAAGAGACATGTATATCGTCTTTGGGTAAGAGTTCGTTTTAAAACAAACAGTTAGCTCCCACTTGAGCTATCTTAGCCTTTAATGAGCTATTAAGCTCCCACTCAACCACCTAGCTCTTGCTAAGCCGGTGAGCTCCCACTGAGTCACTTGGCTCCCAGTAAGCCAGTGAACTCCCACTGTGGCTCAGAGTTTTAGACATATACTTGAAAAGACAATTAGAAGATAATTTTATCCATAAGTGAATATAGCGTCCTTTATTAGCTTCGACATTTTTTTAGTGTGACATTAGTCCTTCGTACAAATCTTAAGAACTTTATAGGAAGGGATGTGATCCATCATTGTTCAAGTCATTTTGAAATGGAATTGAGGTCTCCGTGAAGACACACTATGTTCTTTGTGGAGTTATTTATGAAAATTTAAATTTTATAACTTTGTGATGGTCATGCTTGGCTCAAGCAAACATCGCTCGATCTAATCTAGACGTTTTGATATCTTGCCAAGTCGATTCTGTACTTCACTGAACTCTTGAACTATTTAAGGTCAAGTTTGTTCACATTTGATGAATATAGCCATATTCTTTCAAATTCTTTCTGAGACGTTGAAGTAAATGAATCCTCTTTAGCTTTCGGAGTCAATTATCTATACAAGGAACAATAGCTCTTTACTTTGTCGGTTTCAACAAGTAAGACTTGCTTGTCTAAGAACGATTCCGAATCGATCAACCATCAAGAGCCTATATAATAAAGCCTTGAGTACGTTCTTGTCGATGTGACATTGCTAAAGATGTTCGAAACGCAAATCATGCCCATGAATTTGAGCTTTCGCTAGTTTATCATGTTAAGATAATGTTTGCTTATAATCAAGCATTCTTCACTCATGGTTTAGACAACCATGCCATTCAAATTAATTTACAACTATTGCTCATTGCTTTGAATGTGAGTCTTTCCGTGTGTAAGCAGATTAATTGCTGATTATGGAACACAATAACCATTTATTTGTTCTAGCCTTAGCTTAAAGGGCTTTAAAAAAAGCATACGACCTTACAACTGATGTAGCTCTCCTTGCTTCATTCTAAGCTTGTAATTCGATAACTTAGCTTAACTTCAATAGTTTGAGGTCACTTTCAAAGTGGAACACTCAATCAGTATCCGATACTTGTGAAGATAACGAATCGCTAAGTTAACTACAATAACATGAACTCATGGGTTGAAATGGAATCTTATTCCTTTTCTTCGTTCCTTTTTTCCTATATTTCTTATTGTACAATATCTCATTACCTTATTTTAAGAACCATTTCATTAAGTTCCTTGACTTTTACACTTTGTTGGGCATAATCAGGCACCTAGTGCGCCGTAAAACAAAGTTCCATCTTTTCCTTTAATTTACGCTTGAATTACTACATCAATGAGTCCTACTCATCTATGTATTAAGCGAAAAGATACGTTGGTTGTCAATATTGACAGTTTGAGTTTGTAACGTAATACTTCATGTTTTATCAAAACTACCTAGTATTTTGAATACATGATGTCCAACCGTCCTTTCGGACTTTGTTATAAAAGTCATTTATGAGAATTGTATTTTAGAAATGCTTTATATTTCTTTGAGAACCATTCTCAAAGATTTCCTTTACCAATCATGGAAAACAATAAAATTTGATTTGGAATTCTACAAATATAAGTGCAAAGTATAACCATTTATGAAGTAAATAACATTATAAGTTTGAAAATTAAAAGTTATTCATGGAAATTTTTAATCTTATTAAACTTCATATCCACGCATTAAATTTGTCCCCATTTGGCAAGAATAAGTCGATTCCAAGATCCAAAGAAACAAAGAGTGGTTAAGCATGCTTTGGCTTGTCTTAACACTCAATCTCCTAAGGTAAGCAACGCTTTGCTAATGGCTCTAAGCCGGCCACTCTTGGTTGAATAAATCATCGCATCCAATGCTTTCTTAACAATTTATTCACTTTGCCACGACATTTAAGGACTCTATCACTCATATCGTTGAGTACAACCAAAACCAACTTGCATACCCGATATGCCTTACGTTCCTTGGAGAAGTAGTGATGCCTCGCTTTGGCGCAGCCCACCACTACCCTCGTTCGGTTGGTAAGTGTTGTTTTGGAATGGAAAGTTTTACTCAATATTTAGGGACCTAGGGTTTCTACGTTGATTGATTTAAGTGAACTTAATTAATCAACACAACATTAGAAATCCTAAACATGCATCTAGCATATAATTCATATACATAAACATATATATAACGAAAAACATAAATAGAGATGCATTTCGCAACTAGCATGACCCCTTGAGATCTTCAAATCTTCAAAAGGTCTTCATTTGCAACTTCATGGCTTCGTCTGCCAAGACTTGACCACCATTCCTTTCAATAATTTTGAACCCACTAACGGAATAGTACACTTGTTCGAAGAACACCATTCCTTTCAATAATTAGCCTTAATGACTAACGTAGTTAACTGCCGTTAGTCATTAATGGCACTCGGTGAATTTTTATAAACTCCATGGCATTTGTTGAATTCTGAAAAGTCCGATGGCATTTAGTGAATTTTTAAATTCCTAAGTTGCATTTTGTGAAATACCCGTTTTATTTAGTCCTAAAATCTGCATTTAGTGTTTTATTTTCTGTATGACTATCTTACAAGATTTGGAAGAAAATGTAACTTTGTCAATTTAAAAGACTTTAAATAGCAGACGTTAAATGTCAGATACTTTTGTGTTTCTCACATTGCAGAAAAAACGAAAAGGAGGTTTCTGTGAATTGGACTTTTGTAAAAGTGTTTATAGCGTAGGAGATGGAAGCTTCAAAGAGGGCACAACATCTCGCCAGTTTGTGGTATATACACCAATGAAAATTAGTTTAACCACTAATTTATTAGCTCTTAACCAAGTCTTATAGTTTTCTTATCATGTAACAGGAGGATGCAATCAAGAAGGTGCAAGAAAGCCTTGATAGCTCCTCTTCTTCCATTCCCAAGGTTGATATTGAAAATGAAGTTTTCAATCAACTTATGTATCAAGGCTAGATCCCTTAGCGTCCTCTAATTTATGGCTTTGGTGTGAAGCAAAGCGACATCTTTGGAGTGGAAGGACATTTAAGGATAGAAGGGTCTAACTATGTCAGCAATAGTGATATGGAAGTGGAGAAGTTGAAGGCTTCACTGTTAGATATGAAGAAGCAAAATGAGGATCTTGCAGCACAAAATCAAATATTGGGAACAAAGTTTGATGCAGTTGGTTTTATGATGGCACTGGTTTTAAAGAAAACACGTAGTGGAAATGTTTCATTAGAAGCTATAGATAATGCAATACAACTACTTGATTCTCAGGTTTGGAATAAACCATTTCTTTTTTCATCAACCTTCTTTTTTAAAAAAAAATTCCTTTTATTATATGTGGCAAAATTAAAATTGCATGCATGAATAATGTAAGAGGAATTACTTACAATTACATGTTGTGGAAATTTTTCCCTAAAATCAACTTTACTTGTCTTTAAATTCCCTTACATTATCCTTAATAAGAATATTACCAGTTAAGTTAAGTACCTCAAACCATGCTTGGTATATTTAAAGAGATAAAGGAAAGGAAAGTACATATCTTATCAACTAAAAAACAAAGAAATGAAATCAATTACATGCATTTCCAGTTAATCTTATTGTTGCCGGGTTGTTGTCTTTATTTTGTTGTTGCCTAGTTGTTGTCTTTATTTTGTTGTTGCCTACTTGGTCTTGATTTTGTTGTTGCCTAGTTGTTGTCTTGGTTTTATTGTTGCCTGGTTGTTCAGTTAATGTTATGTTCCTGCAGCTGTCGCATAATTTTTAAGTTTGGTGGTGTTTTGAGCAAAGGAGAAGATTTAAACAAGTTATTAAATTGCTATTTGGAAAGGGCATATCTCCTTCAATTTATGTCCAATTGAGTTATTCTTGTTTTGGGTTTTTCTAAGTTATGCCCCAAACGTCTTTGTTTTCTTAGTTGTGCCCATGCTTTTTCAAACGTCTAAGTTGTGCCCTCAACCTCACTAATTTTTATTAACAATAACCTTTCAGATTAACAATAACCTTTTTTATTATTTTATTTTCTGATTTGTTAATTTTTTTTAAAGTGTTAAACCCATTAGAATGGGACACGTGTTAAATAAATAACGTCATGACACTGTTGTCGATAAAATAACTTAACTTTCATTAACGGATATGAATGTCAAAGGGTATTATTAATAAAATATCGTGAAGTGGAGGACACAACTTATAACTTTGAAAAAGCATGGGTAAAGCTTAGAAATTCAATAAATTGTGTGGCATAGCTTAGAAAAACCCTTCTTTTTTAGTTTGGTTTATTCAGTGTAGATTACACACAAAATTATAAGAATATTTTATATTTTCTACTACTAAACACAATGCCGGGCGGTTCTGGTGGCGATTCAGGAGGTGCTTCAGGTGATAGTTCACCATCAGAGCAAACCCCAAAAGCCAAGTATGAAGAAGAAAAGAAGTAGACAGGTCTGACGATTTTGATAAGGGCACATTGTCCATCTTAAACATTAGTTCATAACTATAACTAGATAAATTTCTCAAATTTTGTTTTCGTTGTTGGGATACTCATGGTTTCCCATTTAACATCCCAAAAATACTATTTTGTGTATCAAGGCCGTGGAATTGAAAAAAATACAAAAAAAAAAAAAAACTAGGTATATATGGTAAGAAAAATAATTTTTGTTTCCTTCTTCCTCGGTTGTTTTGTTTGAAATTCAGCTGTGACTTTTTGGGTGTTCATCCTATTTAACGGCTTTGGTTGTGCAGTTTTTTCCCTCTTATAACATACCATTAATATTTTTATGTTTTAATTTTTTTAACATAAAAAAAATTAGTACAGTATGAAAGAAGTCAAAAGTGTATCATTTGAGGATTGGAAGCATTGGGTATTTTTTAGATAGGCAAGTCTTGTTATGATGGGAACTTCCTCAAAAACTCAGTCGTGTTGGATTTTTCGCTTGGGTCGGGAGTTGTAGAGCATAAGGTTTGTGGGTTACTGGTGGTAAAATCTGTAGGGTCTTGCAGTGTTGGTAAAATTAATAAGAAATCGTATGTAGAATTTGTTGTAAGCCGTCCCCCTTTCCCTTGCTTACATGTACTGCTGCCCTTGGCGGAGATGTGTTGTCAGCCTTCCCCTTTCCCCTGCTGATGCTGCTGCTTTTGTCCCCTACTGACTGGTGGTGGCTGTGGGTTCATTGTGGGATTGCTAGTTGCAGGTGGTTTTAGGTTCGATTAGGGAGAAGTGGGTTTAGTTAGAGGCAAGTTAGTACGTTTTAGGTAAATGTTTGAAATTTAGTCATTTTATATAGCTAGATTGATAAAGAATACTATACAAAAATAATCACCATATAAAGAAAATTAAAAAATTATATATGATTGTTGGGAGAATGACGAAGTATGTTTCTGATTATGGGGAGCATGCTAGTAGGGTGTTCAAGCCTCTATAATGCTCACTGCTGATGTGTCTTCATGGAAGTGCCCAGGGGCTGGTTAGGTTTAAAATTAATTGTGATGCTCACATTGGCCAAGCTAAAGGGCTAGGGGTCGTGATTAAAGACGATTGTTGTAATGTGGTAGCTGCTACATTTTGAAGGGAGCATACGGGGTGGGTTCCTTCTCTAGCCGAGGCTGATGCTTGCAGATATGGGCTGCTGTTGGCGAGCAGGTTGGGGTATAGCAGAGTGATTATTGAAAGCGATGCCCAACTTGTTGTGTGTGGTCTCAAGCAGCGAATGCAGGGGTTTAATCCCTTTTTTTTGCTGTTGGATGATATTTTATCTATTGGTAGTTCTTTTTCTGATTTGTCGTTTCTCATATTAAATGGGCGGGTAATACTTTTGCTCATCTTGTTGCGAGGTGGGATTCCATAGATTGTAAGAAATACGTTTGTTTAGGTCCGTTCCCTCAAAGTCTTCTAACTTTAGCGAAACTTGACCTCGTTTAATTTAAGCCCGTTCCATTTGTTTCAAAAAAAAAAACAATTAACCATAAAAATAAATATGTAAATTAATTTGTCTTTTGGTCATATTATTGCATTGAATATGTATATAATGTGAGTCAACTACTATCTAGTATTTTTATGTTTGTACTTGTTAATTAGCGATGAATAAAAACTTATGCATATTCATTATACATATAATGATATATATCTTAGAATTTTTTTTATATTTTTTTTCTATATCGGTATATTTGGACTATAATGAGCAGACATTTTGAAATTTGTTATCTTTATCCCTAGTATTTGAATAGGAATGTCATTTGTTATCAGCCGAGCACATACCGCATTTACTAGCAATGGGTTAATTACTTGTGTTGTGGAAGAATGTGACTATTTAGTACAAAAATTCTTGTTCGCTAGGCGTACCACTAGACATTTATGCACTTAGTTTACGTTCCTCCATGGGAATATTTTCTATTTAACTTCTCTAAATTTGCAATACTACTACTATAATATTTGTTCATATATCAAATTTAATTCGCAGGTTGCTGAAGATGTAGGCAGCAATGGTAAAAAGTAAATGAAGAGCGTGATTTGGCTTCAAGCACTCTTATTATATATGTGTGGGTATTTAGTAGCTTTGATAGCGTTGTGTGTAATTTGTTTCAACATCTTTTTTAGGAAAATATCTATATATCTTTGTATTCAAATACTAGACTTGTTTAGTTGAATTGAATGTATAACGTTATTATGTTAACGGATTTATATATATATATATGTGTGTGTGTGTGTGTGTGTCTATGTTTGTGTTTGTGTGTGTGTGTGTGTTTTTTTATATATATAATTTACTTTTTGTAAATACATGTTCATCAATTATGATTTTATATATTATTATTATTTTGTTTGTTCAAAGTTTTATATAAGTACCTCATTAACTTAATTTTATCAATTTTCGTCCAAAAAAAAGGGGAAATAGTGACACTTTTATGAATCAAAGTTATTGGTGGGTATTTAAATTGGTGGAAATAATATATCATCATTTTGACACACAAAAGAGTCACAATATTTTTAAAAATGTCTAACAAAAGCGTCACAATTTTTTAGGCATTAATAATGGTGTGAAATACAGCCCCCAATTTAACACACAAAAGTGTCATAATTTGATAGGAAAGACTCAAAAAGTGTCATAATTTTTTAGTAATGACATAAAAAAATGTAATAATAATTTAGCTATGACACACAAAAGCGACATAATATACTTATAAATTAACAAAAAAAAGCGTCAAAATATTTTGGCTTCAAAAATTTTGACGATTTTTAAGGTCCATATATGTACAAAAAAGTGTCAAAATGTGCCTTGTTTTTTTGTAGTGGGAGTTGTAGTTCATGATTGTTGTGAAGGGGATTATGTAGTTCCTCTTGGAAGTTGGATGTTTGAGGGAGATGATGATCATGAGTGTTCTTCTTTTGAGGATTCTATGATTGATTTTCATGCTCTTATTGGTGATTTGAGGCATGGTGGTGAGGAAGAGTTCATTTGTGAGACCATAGCCTCTATTCCCTCATCTCATGTCCCTTTTTCACGCAATTTTAACCACATCCCCTACACTCCTATATCCCTCCCTTCCTTTGTTGATGAGCCTATTGGGGACCCCATTGTCTATTATGATATTAATGTCCCTCATTCGTCTATTGTTGAGGAAAAGGGTGATGTTGCCACCCAAAAATATTTTAGTGAGGAGGATTTGCCTTTTTCTTTTTCTTTTTCTTTCCATTCTTTTATTCCACTTTTTCTTCTTATTTTCTTCTTTTTCCTTTTGATCCCTCTTATTCTTTCTTTTGGCATCTCCCTGCTCACTTGCGTGCAACAATCTTGTTGCACGTTCTTATCCCGTCATTTTCCTACCGATTATCATATGAAATGTATAATAGCGCATTTGACAAGCTCTTGCGTGCGTTGAATTTTTATTTTCTAGAGAGGTCAAGCTTGGACCTTAAGCAAGCGTTTCTCGGGAAGTAACTTATGCTTTATTGATTTCATTTTCTTTTCTTTTAAGAATAGATTTTCTCTCATGGAAATGTTTTTGTACCTTTTGCTAGGTACATGACTTGAACAATACTTTGGTGCATTGGTTTGAATCAATAATCAAGGAAGATTGACTCCTATTTTGCTAGCATATGGAAAGCAAGTTTCAATTCTTGAGAAAATTGGCTTTGAAAAGTTGAATTGGGTCATTAGCGGGTATTTACACCCACCTAACATCCGGTAATATCTTTCTTTGATCCTTCTCTAATAGTTGATGCCTTGTTGGACATGTGTTGGTATTCTTGGATTGATCTCTTTGTTTTCCCCTCCCGTGGAATATTTGATTTATGTTTGAGCATGTTGTCTCATTCATGCTTGGGGGAGGTTATTCTAACATGTTTGGTGGGATTTTGATTCATATATGCCATGCACATCTTATATGCTTTTCCATGTTCTTTATTTTGAAAATTCCCAAAAAGATTTTTGTTTCTATCAAGGCAAATTTGCAATAACAAAAAGATTTTTGTTTTGTTATTGCTTTGGACATAATACTTTTGGACTTGTATAATTGAATGCTTTTCTTCTTAAGCGGTAACAGTGTGCACGGTTTGAGAGTATGCTTGTTGATTATAGGATAAAGCATGCTAATGTAGTTGGTTAGAACTAGTGGGACCATGAAACCGGATTCTACTTGTTTGTGGCATGTTTGTAGTTGCTGCCTATAGTCGAATTGACACTAATAGTGAGTTTTTGCTACATCCATGTGAGGTTCATTATTTTTCAAGCCTTCAACTAATATTTGCAGGAGTGGCATGGATCCTTGACTTTTGCAGACCTAATCAAGAATCTTGACTCATAATTCTCAAACTCGAGACTGAACCATCTAGGGAGTACAAAGGCATCTTTTCGGGGCGGTAATTTTTCTTTTCTAGTATAGTTCTCTTATTTTTTGTTTTTGGGTTTACATTTGCCTACTTACTAACCATTTGAGCTTTTTCCCTTCTTTTCAAGCCACATCTTTAGAATTTTGAGCCTTTGTTTCATTTTTGTTCCATTTTTGGTTTTTGTAAAGCAAATGATCATTTTATTAAAGTATGTGGTATATGAGTTTGGATATTGGTTCATATTTGTAAGGAAGCTTGTGTTTTGTATATTTGTGTGAATAATGGCAAATGAATAAATGAAAAAGTCGTTCAAAGTTAAAAAGGAAAGGTTAAAGCAAGTGCAAAGTTGAAAAGGCTGTTCAAAGTTAAAAGAGGCGATGACAAAGAAAAAAAAGGGAAAAATGAAATAAAAAATGCAAAAATTTATTGATATGAGTATCCTTCTCCCTATTTAGAGCATTGAGGATAATGCTCAATTTAAGCTTGGGGGAAGCGTTCTCACGCTTTTTGTGTATACGTTTGTGAGTATAGCTTTGTATAAGGTTAGGGGTGTTAGTCTCTTTTTGTTTGGTGATACTAGATTATGGTGTTGAGGATTGATCACGCTTTGCTTCACTAATTAGAAAAACCACCAAATTTTAAAATTTAGTCTTCCCTCACCCTTTTTACCTTACATTACAACCTTTGAAAGTCCTTTTGACCTAGTGGTTGAGTCACATATTAGGGGAGGGAATTATGAGTCATAGCCTAAGGAGAGGGGATTCATGGTCAAGACGTTGAGTAGGAAAAAACTATCTCTTTTTCTAGTTCCTTCGTAAAAATTTTGAGATGCTCACTAGGGGAAGATATGAGAATAGTAGGGAGAATGCGGTAAGACTGTTTGGGATTAAAGTGGATTGTAAAAACTAATTCCTATGCTTAGCATATTTATGTTTCAATCAACCTCGAGTATCTTGGAACGTGCATTCCCTTACTTGTTTAGAAAGATTTGCATTCATTTGTGCTTTTACATTTGGAAAAGTCCTATCATGAACATGTGCTTGCTTTTCTTTGGATTTGATTTCATTCTCATGGTTTGCCTTGTTTGTGTTAGTGTGAGAGTTATAGGTTAATCTCTTAAGAAACCTTTACGAGACCATCACTCGTCCACTACGGCGATCTAGGGGTTTAAATGGCTTGTCTTTAGTTGCTAAAATTGACCGTGATTCATTAGAAAGTCAGTTATTGTTTATTCCCATCATCTCTTTTTCTTGTTTCTCTCTTTGCTTGAATAATTTCATCGTTTTTCCATTAGGTTTGATTTTGTTTTGCTCGAGGACGAGAAAAAGTTTAACTTGGGGGAATTTGATGTGTGCCATTTATGGCACTCTTATGCTAGGATTTCTTCATATTGTTATGCTTGTTTTTAGTCTTTTATGTCGTGTTTTTAGGGAATAATGCTTGATTTGCGTGTTTGCGTGTAAGTTTAGAGAAATGCGCGCTTTTAATGGTTACCTTATTATTTTATTCATTCCTCGGCTATTTCTCTCGCTTCTCCATTTATTTGACTTGTTTTGTAGGTGTGTCGAGTTTCCCGAGATTTAATAATCAAGGAGGGAGCTCAAGTGCATTCAAGAAAGTTATAGGAGCCAAGTTCGGGAAGCCAAGCATGCAAGTCAAGCCAACCAAGCAAGCTTCGTAAGCAAGAGTGCATTGAAGCCGCCAGCGTATAAGGTTCCCTAAAGCAGCAGCCACACACCAAAGCCGCACCACCAAGCAGCCAGCGTACAGCAGCCCAACGAGCATCCGCGAGCTGGCCGCGGGCGTAGGGTGGCTGGTCGTGGGAGCGGGTGGCTGCAGCCCAAAACTGCCACTTTTGAGAAGTAAGTAGCCTCGGGCGCGGGCTTGGGGGTGCTCTCCTCCGCGGGCACGATTTTCTGGGTTTTATTTACGATTTCATTTATTTTCTCAGTATGTTTTTATATTGTACGGTTTTTCTTTAGTCTTCATTCATGAAATTCTTTAATTTAAAAAAATTTCTCTATCCTCTAAGGAGAATTACGTTAGTTTAGGAGTCTCTCTCTAGATTAGGAGTATTTTTTTAGAGAGAAAGTGAGGGATTTCAATGGTTATTGAGAGATTGAAGATACAAGGGTGACAATTGTGTTGAAGTTCTTCTCTATTATCAATAAGCATTCCTAACTCTATCTCACCTTATTGCTTTGTTTAATTTCATATTTGTTTGATTTGATTTTGATGTTTGATTCTTGATTATTGTAATTGCTCTTCATATATTGTTGATTCTTGATTTCCATAGTTGATTGTTGATAGATGATGACTTTTGAGTAGTTGTTTGGCTAGGAATTGGGTGAAACTTATATGATTAATTAATTGTGATTAATTTGGGAATTTTTTTAATTGATTGTTGAGATTAAAGTGATTAATGAAGGTTTTCATGTGTGTAATTCGATTAGGCCTTGAGAATTAAGCTAAATTGCATTGTAATTGCTAATGACATGACCAATTGATTTAGGAATTGCAATTATTGATTGGTTTATATTGTGATTCTCTTAGTTTGTTATTTATATTGAACCCTAGCTTAACAATTAGTAGATAGCTCTTTGATTCCAATCGATTGCTCTTATCATTAGTCTTCACAACCTTTTATTGGCATGATCTTCCCAAATTGTTGTAATTGACATGATTACTTGTTGATTCCCCGTTCCTAATGTTTTTTTTCCTTGGTTACTTGTTTTGTTAGTTGTTAGTATTCTCTCTTTAACTTTGGCTTCGACCTAGCTTAGGCACCCAAATTGAAAGCATTTAAACATTACCGTTCGTTTGGGTTCGACCCTTAACTTGCCTCTATACTCATATTTAGGTTTGTTAAGTGTTTATAAATTTAGTTTGACCGAGGGAAGATTAGATAACGACCTAGTTTTCCCCTCGTCAGTGCGTCACTTCCTTTTGGATACACATCTGCCTAATTGCAACTCCTTTTCTTCAGACATACTGCGGTATGTACATCATTAAGTATGCTGAATATGATTGCGTTGATCTCATCCCGACTATATATTTTACGGTAAGATTCCTAAGTAAGATTATACGAATAACAACATAACAATAATTAAAATACGTTCGCATAGCTAACTTGATGGGTAATTATACTTATTCTCAGACAGACCAAATGCGGGTAACACGACTGAAATGTTTTGTGCATTTCAAGTTAGTTCAATGATCCTAAAATATACGAAAGACTCAGTACAAAGTCATTATAAGACTTCAGTGTTTGATTCTAGTTAAATAGTCAGGGTGTAGTTATATATTAAGATTGTATGTCCATATGATTTTACCTTGATTTAATGTAATTTTCATAGCTATTGTAGATTTAACATTGTACTTCGACACAAAAACTCATTTTATTATGGCAACGGAGATAATCGAAGTACGGAAATTTTCATATTTTCTGTATATATAGGGGTATGAGAATTTCAATATTTTTCGAATTGGGGAACTAATCTAAATTTTTTTATAGTGGGATCTTAACAGTGTGGACAAATGAGGGACTAACTTGGGAGGAACTGATGACTCACTATAGTGTACAATACAGACAATGGGCATAGAAGGTTGACAAGGCTAATTGAATATGGATACAACCAATTGTGCATACGGTAATTTCCTTTATCTAAAATAGAATTACAGAATAAATAGTTTGTAATATTCAGGAATTCTATTCAACACTTCCAAGTACCAAACTACTTCTGGATAAATACAATTTGTAAACATTAAGCTAAGGAATTGAAATGTTGGATAGTAGAGCATTGGAAAGAATATGAATATGAATTTATCAAACATAATTAAAAGTCAGATTCATCAGCCCCTGGTACATTACTGTTAAGAACAACTATACCACATCTTTCAAGTTCAAGCTCTTTATTCTTTAACACTTGATCAACACCATATTTAATTGTGCAGATACTAACCTTCTCTTTATGATAAAGAACTTCTAATTCTCCTTCAAAATGATTATTAGAAATGCAGAGCTCTATCTTTGTTCCATTAGAAAAGACATGAAAGTATTGATCTGCAAATGATATTAGGACATCCTGCAGTAACCAAGAACATCACTTATAATCCTTTACGTAAATGATTAATATAATTAGGATAAAGGATAAACTTAAAGTATGGTCTTCCAGAAGCATAGGCAATAAAATTACAGAATAACGCTATTACAATAAACTTAAAGTATGGTCTACCAAAAGTTGAAGAAAAAGCATATATATACCTTCAATGATGATATTGAAATAGAATTACAGAACAACGCTATTTGAACAAGACTCCAAACATAGGTAAACCGAATCGCAATATTTTAAAATAACAGCGTATAGGCAAAGACCCTAAATGGTATAAATATAATAGACAACAACTACTATAATTATCTTATAAAAATAAATTTAAAAAGGTATACTAACATATAAACGTACATTCAAAAATTAAAAAAGGTATATTAACTTCTAGATAATAAAAAAATGACAAAAGTAGTATAAAAAAAATGGCGAAAAATATGAAATTTTAAGGGGACGAGTTATAGATAACCATGGAAAAATCAGAGAAATCGTTAGAAGGCGAGAGACAAAGGATTAATCAAGTATTAGTGGAGAACTGGAAATCTATTTTGTATTTATAAATATTGAAATAGAGATAATGATGAAAGGAATAGTGTCACTTCGGAAACATGAACAGAGAAACTGACTACTAAAAGCGTTCTGCGAGTGCTCGTGTCGAAGAAAAGGATAATAATTGATAAAAAGCTCCACGTGGCAGTCTAAATTTTCTTTAAAATTTCTCGTTAATAACACACCAAAAAAAAAAGTATAGACCTCATATGTACTTTGGATCTTTTCATTTTTTTTCATTGTAAGGAGATTTCTCGAAAAAATACAATTTTCAAAATTTAAGGAATTTTCTAGATGTTTGAATATTAGTGTTAAGGAATTGAGGAGAGAAAATGATAGATCTTTAAATCCAAGGAGAGGAATACAATTCCTATTCAATTAGGTCATGTTCATTTCACCTTAAAATATCTATTTTCAATAAAAATAATTTTAGTTAAGTAACAAATACGAGATAATGAGCTAATATTATATTTTAACTTATAAAATTGAGATCATATGAGAACCAAGGTGAATAATAAGAACTACAAACTAATCTCATCCATTAACACCCTCCATCTCATGGCTCACATTGCACCTGCTCTCATAAATGGCATTCTTGTAATTTCCTTGTTTTAAAACTTTTTTCCATTTTTTTTACTTTTACAAAAATTTCATTTACTTTAACACTAGTTTCATTTACTTTTACTAAATTTTTATTTACTTTTGAAATTAAAATTAAAACTAAAAACTACTTTATAAAGTTAAAATATTACAAAAATGCCAGTATTGACATGGGAAACATGTGAGCTGTCTAATTAACATGATCTAATGGCCTAGAGTAGTTTCTAGTTGTTATTTTAGCCTTGGTTCCTACATATATATACAAAAAACAAAATTTTGATGAAAGAGGATACAAATCAACAGTCATTTTGATAAACTACCAATATTAAATTGAAAATGTCTATAATTAAATTAAAAGCAAGTTTCATGCAAGCATTCATGTACGACCCATAAATATTCCAATCAGATACTAAAACACATAGTTTAATCGTCCAAATTACTAATAGTGGTTCATCTTACTTCAACAAAATCCCTATAAAACGCAAGTGGTTCATCCACGTTAAAAGCTACTAAGATGAGTACACCTTGGTCATCTGACATTAATAAGGGCTGTTATTGCTCCACATTTTTTTTTTCTGACGGAGCTCCGCATCCCATGTCTTCCGTTTTACACTCACTTTGATGTAAAATTAAAACATGCATACACAATTGTTACAAAATCAATGTGAAGAAACAAAGCACATCATTTATTTTTTCTTGTAGTAGCTTATTCTCAAACTCAAAATCTGTATGATGGTATCTTCCTCCAAGATGTGATATTCATGGTTTATGGATCGGAGTTTACTGTACTCGATAGTGTCCCAAACGATTATTGTATATTATCCATTTTAATATTCCTCCATATATATATATGTGTAATTTATCTCAAGTAATCACGCGTTGTTCGGTGTAATTAATGTAAATTTAACTTTAATATTTCCACTCTAAATTCTCTTACCTAACGCAGTAATGCCTCGAGGTCGCTCCTTAGCTTTTGCCTTATATGTAACATATTTTTATTTTAAAATAAAATAGAAGAACAATCTAAATACAGAAATACACAATAGTATAATTATTTAATTTAAAAACGTATATTACCAAACAGTTTCCGGTGTAAATGAAGATGCTAATTGCAGAAACAATATATGGTTGCGATTAACTAGACTTATATTGTTTTTACAACAGAACAAAAAGGCTTAGTAACCATATGACTTTGATGAGGGTCCAGCCAACTTAACCTTATCAAGTACTTCCTCCTTAATATAGTTCATGTCCCAATCAATAAGTCGTGCTAGTAGTTGCATGCGATACTTACCCAAATCCTAAAATGATAACATTTACGCAACTCTGAAAAACCGAAAACACATGATAAATTTCTGTTAACCTTATGATTCCACAACAGTCAGTTGACAATAAAATAATTTGTAGTTTGAAGAGCAAATAACCTGGAAATACTCGTTATTCAGTGACCTATATTTACTCATTATGGTCTTGATCACATAAATCCCACAATCGTACCTGTCATATGGAAATTATAGGCGATTGTTACATGACGTAACAAAATTAAATATTTTCCCTAAAATTCGTTAAATAAAATAGGGAACATACTTGTTTGGTTGACGTGGAAACTTGTCCATTAATTTCACCCCCCATTTCTTCATGTCCCCAAACTTGAAGAGCTTAGGATTATTTTTCTTGTTCAATGTCAAGAATTCGAACAAATTGTGGACCTATAATTTCCAAAAATTCAAAACATAACAAAGTTAAAATGAATTGGCAGAAATAAGATAAGAACTCATTTTTTGAGTGGGGGGTGGGGGGTTATTGAGGGGGGGATTATAAAGGGAGGAATTTTATGCATATAGAAATTGTTTGGGGGTTTTCTGTGTCCTTCGGGAGAGTTACAATTTCCTAGCAGACTTCCTTCTTACGCCTGTACCTGCACCTAGCCGACTTCCTTCTTGCGCCTGTACCTGCACAAGTAACGGAGACTCCGGATGGGGGGTGGGAGTTCCGCCTCCGAAGATTAAGTTAGTATCTTTTCGAAGTGGAATAAGAACAGCAAAAGCTTCTCGGTTCGAGAGCGTTTCCGTAGGTTTGGACTTTGTTTGTTTTTTTTTTTGTGGTTGCAATTAATGTATGTGTCTGTGTCATAAATGAGGTCTACCCTTACTATTTATAGTAAGGGAGAACTGTACCTCAATTAGGGTATAAGGGACACGTGTCTGCAAAGGAAATGGGCCTTTGCAGAGCGCTGAAGGATTGACACGTGTCAAGCCTTTATTGGGCCACGTGTCTTAGGGTATTTTCACCCTAAACATCTGCCCCTCACAGATGAGATGTGGCAAACTCACGTGTCATCTGTGACAGACGTAGGGTGCATGGGGTAAGTGACGGTTCGTCTGCTTCCCCCCTTGAATTTCAAATTTTCGTGCAGAAGGTGACTGTTCGCCTTCTGCCTCTTTCTATAAGTAGGGTGGCTACCGCTTTCCTCCGCACTTTTTATTTTCAAAAATTTCCTGAGAAGCTCTGATACCGGCTGCTTCTTTCAAGACTTTCGAGCATCCGGTTTTCGCAAGAACTTGACATCTGCCTTCCGGCTGAGTGCGGATTTAGTAAGGTACCGTCTGCTTTCTCCCTCTTTGCCCCTAGATTAAGGACCTCACTCGGCATTTTGCCGCCTGGGTATATTTTGTCCGAAATTTCTGAATTACCCCTACCTCATCCGGGATTTCCCGTGTGAGGTTTTTGAAATATTTCCCTTGTAAAATGCCCTCATCCGTCATTTTTAATTGCCCCCATCCGGCGTCTAACCGTATGGGGGTTGTTTGAGCAGCCTTTAGCTTTTTCTCAAACATACAAATAGCCCCCATCCGGCTTTTAACCGTATGGGGGTCGTTTGAGCAGCCTTGGCTCAAACTGTTTCAAATTGCCCCCATCCGGCTTTTAACCGTATGGGGGTCGTTTGAGATTCCTTGGCTCAAACTTTGTTTCAAATTGCACCCATCCGGCTTTTAACCGTATGGGGGTCGTTTGAGCAGCCTCGACTTTTCCTCAAACGTTGTTTTAATTGCCCCCATCCGGCGTCTAACCGTATGGGGGTTGTTTGAGCAGCCTTTAGCTTTTTCTCAAACATACAAATAGCCCCCATCCGGCTTTTAACCGTATGGGGGTCGTTTGAGCAGCCTTGGCTCAAACTGTTTCAAATTGCCCCCATCCGGCTTTTAACCGTATGGGGGTCGTTTGAGCAGCCTTGGCTTTTTCTCAAACGTTGTTTAAATTGCCCCCATCCGGCGTCTAACCGTATGGGGGTTGTTTGAGCAGCCTTTAGCTTTTTCTCAAACATACAAATAGCCCCCATCCGGCTTTTAACCGTATGGGGGTCGTTTGAGCAGCCTTGGCTCAAACTGTTTCAAATTGCCCCCATCCGGCTTTTAACCGTATGGGGGTCGTTTGAGCAGCCTTGGCTTTTTCTCAAACGTTGTTTAAATTGCCCCCATCCGGCGTCTAACCGTATGGGGGTTGTTTGAGCAGCCTTTAGCTTTTTCTCAAACATACAAATAGCCCCCATCCGGCTTTTAACCGTATGGGGGTCGTTTGAGCAGCCTTGGCTCAAACTGTTTCAAATTGCCCCCATCCGGCTTTTAACCGTATGGGGGTCGTTTGAGCAGCCTTGGCTTTTTCTCAAACGTTGTTTAAATTGCCCCCATCCGGCGTCTAACCGTATGGGGGTTGTCTGAGCAGCCTTTAGCCTTTTCTCAAACATAAAAATAGCCCCCATCCGGCTTTTAACCGTATGGGGGTCGCCTGAGCAACTTCCAGCCCATCTCTGCTATCCCTCATCCGGGACTCCACCGCTTGGGGGGCTTTTAAATGAGCTTCCAATTAAACATGTCTGATCTATTTTTCTTTATTTCAGCTTCAAACACATTCGGAGATTTCCGCCTGTGTAGGTTTCAAGCCACCATCTCAGCAAATTCCAACCTCCAAAGGTACCGTCTGCACCCTTTTTCAATTCTTTTTGTTAATTTTCCGGTTGCATAGATAGGATATGGACCCTTCAATTATACACTCGGCACAGTTTACGACTACTGTCAGGCGGTCACCAGGCACGGCTGAGTCTAGGACTGGGACTGCCGTCTGGGAGTATTTGGGCGAACCTTCACCTACCTCGAATCCGACCGTCTCTGTTCATGTGCAGGACAGAATGGCTCGGATAAGATGGACGGCAGTTGACCCGGATTACAAATCCGACGACGCAGCCGAAGATCCGGCTGATCCCAGAAACGAGGACCAGACGGCAGGACCGTCTGGTGAAATTCCTTTGGAAGAAACCTTGGGGACTCGTCAAGATTCCCCGAGTGGTCCGAGCACACCGGGTGATAGCATATTAGAAGACTCTGATTCTAATGCCGAAGGATCCGGCGATGAATCTGCTGGAGAAGGGTCTGGGTCCGAATCTGAAGCCCCAGCACAGGAGGCTGAGCCTATTGTTGAGGAGGCCTACAAATGGCCGGCTAAGGGGGATCCGACTGACATGACCATGTCAGCAAGAGACGTGGTCACCCTTACTGCAACCCTTCCTGCCTTTCTTTTTAAAAGGAAACCAGTTGGGAAGGACTGGGAAATAAGAGTCCCGCCTGTTAATGCAACCGTCGTATGGGAGGATGACTTGGACCATGCCGATGATTTTTTCGGCTGTTATGAGGCGGCATTCAAAGCAGGCCTCCGGTTCCCCCTTCACCCCTGCATCAAGGACATATTGCTGGGGTATGACTTGGGCGTATGGCAATTGACTCCTAACTCTTGGATCAATATTTTGGGGTACATTGCCGCGTGTGAGCTGCAGGAGGTAAACCCCAGTTGGGAGGCCTTTTCACACATGCATTACCTCAGCCGGGCTCCGGGTGGGTGGAATGCCTGGTACACCCTTACCACCAACCAAGAATACATGATGACTTTGGAGAAGCCATCAAAGTGGACCAACTGGAAGAGCAAATTTTATGTCGTCTCTTCACCTTCCACTTCCCTAAATCACCGGCTGCGGCGGTATAATAAGCACCCGGCATTACTGGGCAAAAAATGCGCGCTCCCGAAAGTGCCGTCTGAGGCCTGGGACCAAATAATGGAGACGGGTCTCTTCCTCAAAACGACCCATCAGATGGAGGACGGAAGTGAAATCATCGTCCCAAAGTTCTGGGTACCCCTCCCGGAATGGTTAAGGGACGAGTCATTCTTGTCCCTTTGCAATCTAAGTTCAATGTTTAAAAAGAGTAGGTTCATTAACCCATCCGGTATTCTGACACCTGATTATGCATACACGCTCTAACTCGAATTTCCCTTTTTTGCAGGTACAGCTAAAAGAATGGTGCCTCCTGAAAAGACACCTACCTTCTCAGCTATTGAGCTGAGAAAGAAGCAAATCGAAGAGAAGAAGGCGGCACTGGCCGCCAAGAATGGAGTAAAACCTCTTCCATTTCTTACCGGATGACATATGATCTGCCTTTGTTTCTAACTGATTGCTTTGTTTTGACTATTTTCAGGGTGGAACCCAGGGCATGCCAAAATCACTAGCAAGCATGCACAAAAGACCGGCTGGTGTGATACCTCAGCCGGCTTCAAAAGCTCCAAGGCTGCCGGGTCCACCTTTGGCAGCTAGTCCTGCAAAGAGGACGTCTGACCCTGCCAGGCCAACCACTGCAGGGAAGAGCCTGCAGCTAACGCCGAGTGCTTCGGCGGGCCAGACCCGGATGGGATCCCCCCTGGCCTGTACAAGGTAAAACCTCTGCCTTGGACCCCCCCTGGCCGCTTGGGCATATGAGAGTCAAAACTCAAGCAAGCCAGTCTGGGGGCTCCTCTGGCTGCCGCATGAATATAGGCGGCGCCTATGCCCAGTATCTGACAGATAACCCTTCCTTTGCAGATGACTCTACCAGCCGGCCCGACTACAACCAATACGCCAAGAGAATGGTCAAGACTCTGACCCGTTCTGAAAAGGAGGCGGTGCCGGCTGTACACCAGGTAAACCTGGATCGCATCAACTCTCTTCTTGCTGAGGTAAATAACCCGAATGCCCTATGCTTGTCTCAAGCTCTGCTTCTGCCGGATGAGTAGTAATTATCATCATTAGTTCTAACTCCTTTTCCGGTTGGTACCATAGGTGATGCTGAGAGTGGACGGGCTCCGAGTCCCCTTGCGTAAAAAGCAAGAGGAGGTAAGAGACGCTCAGAAGCGTGCCCTTGACCTAATTGACGTTAGTCAATTTCACACTATTAAATATGATTTGGCAACTAAAGAGAGAGAGTTGCAACAGGAGGAATTACTGAAAGAGGCTGTGCTGGCTGGGGATGAGGCCAAAAAGAAAGTTGATGAACTTGAGCTTAAGGTCAAGGACCTCCAGGCTGATCTCAGAGCTCTGGAAGGAGCTGACAAGGAAAATGCCAACCTCCGCCAGAAGAACAGCGAGCTGACTGTCCAACTCACTAATATTCAGGCGGCCCACAAAAAGGAGCTTAACGAGGAACTCAGCCGCCTGATTACAGAGAATGAAGCCGACTGCGAGGAGCGCATGAAGCTGGCTTGGGGCCTCATCCATCCGGACTCTGACTTTGACTATTTCAACCTCCGTTACTTGTATGCTTCTGAAGTTTATGAAGCTCGAGTACTCGGCACTCCTGCCCCTCCTCCTTTCGACGAGTGGGCTGAGAAGGAGTTAGGGTCAGAGCCGGATGGGGTGCCAATGGGAAACCAGCCGGAGCAGCTGCAGGAGCAGACGACTGAGACTCAGGTTGGGCAAGCTCAAGGGTTGGAGCAGTCTCAGCAACAAGAGCAACAGCAAGATTGATATTTTCTTCTTTTTTTTACCGGCCTGCGTGCCGTGTATTTTCGATGTATCTTTCCCGGACAGGGGTCCGGCTAACATTTTAATTAATCTATTAACCGACACAGTCGGGTTTTCTATCTATTATTTACAAAAATTTTTTTTTTTTTTTTTTTTTTTATATGCATTTTTACAAGTATTTCAGACGGATGAAGAAGAGATACCACAATATGCCCCTGAAATGGCTACCTGTTTACCCCAGCAGTAGACAGGCAGTCATTTCATGGAAGCCGGATGGGAGGTCAGTGACTGACCTTGCCCCGTCTGGTACAATTATATATAGGATGGGATGTAAAACCGTTTAGGTGGTTACAGTGGCCCTTTAGGAATTTCATTTTTCCGGATGGACCTCTTTTGGGTCCTTGCCGGATGAATGCTAGACGCAAAGGATCATCTCTAACGGCTGCAAAATTGTTTGACAAATGCCGTTGAGTTATTGGATCGCTAGAACAATGTTCCACCCAGAAGGGGGGCTGTTCTCTCCAGTGATTCACCCGGATGGACCTCTTTTGGGTCTTTGCCGGATGAATCCCAGATGCAAAGGATCATTTCTAACGGCTGCAAATCGTTTTAGACAAACGCCGTTTGAGTTGTGGGATCGCTAGAACAATGTTCCACCCAGAAGGGAGCTGTTCTCTTCAGTGATTCACCCGGATGGGTGTCACCGGATGACTGCTCTTTTTGGAGCAGTGGTTTTAACAAGTGTTCTTCCGTCTGTGTTCTTGCACTAGACAGGTGCAAATACAATTGTATGAATGGAAATTATATGCTTTCACATTTCAATCCTTAGAAGTAGTACTTTTTCAAGTTATCTACATTCCAGGTACGAGGCAGCCGCATTCCGTCTGGGGTATCCAGACGGTATGTGCCGTTTCTAACTTCTTCAAAAATCCGGTAGGGTCCCTCCCAGTTTGGGGTTAGTTTCCCTTGTTCGTATGCCCTACCGGTTGCTTCAAGCTTCCGTAATACAAAATCTCCAACTTTGAGGGGACGTTTAAGCACCTTTTTGTTGTAGGCCCTCGTCATTCGAAGGCGGTAGATTTCATGACGCAAGGCAGCGTTGCCCCTTCTTTCTGGAAGAGTATCCAGAGACAGGCGCATGGCTTCCCAATTTGCCTCTTCATCATACAACATGATTCGAAGTGTTGGCTCATATAATTCAATGGGAAGCACCGCCTCTGTGCCATATGCCATAAGGAATGGAGTTTCACCGGTTGACCCCTTCTCAGTAGTTCTGATGGACCAAAGAACGTGAGTTAACTCTTCTGCCCAAAGCCCGCCTGCCTTCTCGATCTTTTTCTTTATGCCGCTTGAGATGAGCTTGTTGAAAGCTTCAACTTGACCGTTTGCTTGCGGACGGCCAACGGATGCAAAGTAGTGGGAAATCCCTTGATCTTGCAACCAAGTCTTCAGGACAGGCGTTTCGAACTGGGGGCCATTGTCAAAGACCATTGACATTGGTACACCGAACCGAGTGATGACATTTCTCCAAATGAAGGAGATGACATCCTTAGTTTTGATGCCCTTTACCGCCTCGGCCTCAACCCACTTGGTGAAGTAATCAACAGCCACCAAAATGTATCTTCTGCCGCCTGGGGCAGGAGTGTATGGCCCCAAAATATCCATGCCCCATTTTGCAAAGGGAATTGGGCTGTGAATAGCTGTCATATCAGTTGCCGGCTGCCTTATCAGCCGGCCGAACCTCTGGCACTTGTCGCATCTTTTCACCAGATCTAATGCATCCGCCTCAAGTGTAGGCCAAAAGTATCCTTGGCGCCGGGTTCTTTTGGCGAGGGTCCTCCCGCCAATGTGAGATCCACAGAAGCCGGCGTGAAGATCTTCCAGTATTTCTTTGCCCCGTTCTGGGGTAACACACTTGAATAGCGGCTGCAAGTAACCCTTCCGAAACAGTTCACCGTTGTGCATTGCGAAGCTTAATGCTCGTCTTTAAAGAGCAGCTGCTTCGGATGAGGTTTCCGGTAGAGTGCCGTCTTCCAAGGAATTCCGGATGGGGTCCATCCATGTGGAGCTTCGATCTAGAAGTCCAATGGGGTCATGTTCAATGCTTTTCTTTTCCATGACTTCCCAGAAGACTGATCTAGGCGTATCACATGTGGCGGAGGATGCAAGTTTGGATAGTGCATCCGCCTGATTATTCTCGGATCTGGGTACTTGACTTAGGTTGAATTCATCAAATGCCCCAGCCTCCTCTTTGACCGCCTGCAGATACATAATCATCACCGGATGGGTGGCCTCGTAGTCACCGTTGTACTGGCTAACGATGAGTTGGGAATCTGAGCAGGCATCAACTTTCCTTGCCCCGACCGCCTTACACATGCGGATACCGGCTAGCAGGGCCTCGTATTCAGCCTCATTATTCGAAGCTTGAAACTTGAATCGTAGAGCGTACTCGTATTTGTCCCCCTCCGGAGAGTGAATAATTACACCCGCTCCGCAGCCATTCAGCGTAGAGCTCCCGTCTACATAAACCCTCCAAACTTCATCGGTTTTATCCGGCTGTATTGGCCTTGTCATTTCAACAATGAAGTCGGCAAACGCCTGACCCTTAACTGCTCGCCTGGGTTCGAAAGTGATTTCTAAGCCTTGGATTTCCACAGCCCATTTAATCATTCTTCCGGATGACTCTAAAGTGGTCATAGGCCTTTTGAGCGGCTGATCAGTGTAAACGGTCACCGGATGTGCTAAAAAATACGGTTTCAGCCGCTTGACTGCTTTGAACAAAGCCAGACCGAATTTTTCGATCATGGGATAACGAAGTTCAGCATTCCGGAGGACATGGCTTATAAAGTATACCGGGTGCTGATTACCGTCTCTCTCAGCAAGGAGGACGGCACTCAAGGAGTGATCCGAGACGGCCAAGTACATGTAGAGAGCCTCCTGGGGTAGGGGACTCACCAATCCTGGCAAAGAATGCAGGTGTTGCTTCAGCCGTTGAAATGCCGCCTCAGCCTCTTCACCCCATTCAAACCTTGACCTCTTTTTGATTGCTTGAAAGAAATACAGGCACTTGTCACCTGACCGGCTGAGGAATCTTCCCAGTGCCACCAGGCAACCGGTAAGCTTTTGAGCCTCCCTGACGGTACGTGGCGACTGCATGTTGATCACCGCCTGTACTTTGTCCGGATTGGCTTCTATGCCCCTCTGATCAATCAAAAATCCAAGAAACTTCCCGGACTCAACTCCAAAGACGCATTTTTTAGGATTTAACATGACTTTATGCCGTCTGAGGGTGGTGAGAGTTTCTCGGAGGTCGGCTAGATGATTCGCCTGCAGCTTTGATTTGACAATCATGTCATCAATGTACACCTCCACGTTCCTTCCAATCTGATCATAAAAGACTGAGTTCATCATTCGCTGGAAAGTAGCAGGCGCATTCTTCAACCCAAACGGCATCACCTTGTAGAAATATAGCCCTTGATCTGTGACGAAAGCCGTCTTCTCTTGGTCTTTCTTCCACAAGGGTATCTGATGGAAGCCGGAATAGGCGTCCATGAAACTCATCAGGGCATGGCCGGCTGTAGAGTCTACCAAATGATCTATCTTTGGAAGCGGGTAGCTATCCTTTGGACAAGCCCTGTTGAGGTCCGTGTAATCTACACACATCCGCCAGGTTCCATTCGGCTTTTTCACAAGGACGACATTGGCTACCCAATCCGGGTAGTAACATTGTCGGATGAATCCAGCATCCAAGAGTTTCTTGACCTCGGTTGCTGCCGCCTGGGACCTTTCCTCGCCATGGTTCCGTTTCTTTTGCCTGACCGGCTTCTTCTTAGGGTCCACAGCAAGATCCGGACTTACACCCGGCATCTCTTCTACTTCAAAGGCAAACACATCTTTGAACTCCTTCAGCAAAAGGAGCAAACCTGATCCCAAACTTTCAAACGCAGCCGTTCCAACCTTGACGGTTCTGTCTGGCCGACTGTCTTCAAGGACAACATCAATTATTTCTCCTGCCGGCTGAGGGCGAAGGACGTTTGTCCTCTCGGACAGTGATTGCTATTGTTTCTCCTTCACAGGCGCCAGTTGGTCCGCCTTCCTCTTTTTACCGGCTGGCTTTGTAGCCGGTAAGCTTTGATCACAGTCGTCAAGTTCAACAATTTCTTTCTCTTGACCGCCTGTGTCAAGCGTTGGTTTGATGTCCGAGAGGTAACACTCTCTTGCCATCTTTTGGTTCCCACTCAAGGAACCGACTGTGCCATCATCCCTTTCAAACTTTATCAACATTAGAGATGGGATGATGACTGCCTTTGAGAGGTTAAGGGTTGGACGGCCAATAATCAGATTGTAGGCAGTCAGCTCTTCTACTACAAGAAACTTGACAACCATATGCCGGCCCTTACCCTTCTCTCCGAACCGGATGGGTAGATCAATCATGCCCACCGGATGTACTACTCCTCCCCCAAAACCTACAAGAGGGTATGAGGCCGGAAGCATGCTACTGGGCTTATACTTGAGTTTCTCCAAGCACCGGTAGCTGATGAGGTCGGATGAGCTCCCGGTATCAATCAAGATCCGGCCAACTCTTTGATTGGCGATTTTGCACTCGATGACTATGGGGTCATCATGAGGCCGCCTGACATCGCCTCTATCTCTCTCGGAGATGTTAACTTCCGGAAATGAATATTCAGACGACTGGCCCTCATCCACCGAGTTGACCAGTTTCCGAATGTTATCTTTTGTACCCCGGATGGTAGGCCCACCTCCCGCAAAGCCACCGGCTATGGTCAGAATGGTTTCCTCATCCGTATCCGATTGAGTAGCCGGCTTCTTTGGGGGTGGTCCTCTTGCTTGTTTAGGGGTACCCCTTGACTTGGAAAGATAGGATTTGAGAGCCCCCTCATCAGCGAGCCGGTCGAAGAGCCGCCTGAGACTAAAACAACCCTCAGTGTCGTGGCCAATTTCCTCGTGAAAAAGACAATATTTGCTCTTATCCCGGGCGCTTAGAGGACTCTTCATAGGAGACGGTTTTTCAAGATTCAACCGGTCCTTTACTTCGTTGAGAATGGAGGCACAGTCCTTGTTGAACTCGTACTTTGGCACATACGGATCCGACCTCTTCCTTTTCTGGAAAGGTTGTCCGGATGAGTCTGCCGCCCATACCCCCTTTCTCTTGTCTTCCTTTTTGGCCGACTGGGTAGGCCGATTCTCTTTTTTATCGGATCTTTTGTAATCCGTTGGAAGTTTAACAGCACACAATTCCACTGCCTGAATGTAGGCCTCCGCCTTCATGAGTGCCTCGTGAAGAGTGGAGACCCTCTTCCTAACCAAGTCAAACTTAAAAGTTGATCCATCTTTTAAGCCTTTGAAGAAATCAGTATAGGCAACGTCATCAGACAATCCATTGATTTGGATCCTCATCAGGTTAAACCGCCTGACATATGACCGGAGCCCCTCTTTGTCTCCCTGTTGTATTGCCCCTAGATCAAGGCTTGTTTTCTTGGCAGGGATGTTCATAGAAAAGTTGGACGTAAACCAGTAGGCCAAGGTCCTGAAATTATTGATGCATCCGGCTGGGAGGTTACCAAACCAACGTTGAGCAATCCCTTTCAACGTTGCCGGGAAGCACCGGCACCATGCGGCATCATCCAAACCCTGCAAATACATCAGGTTGGTGTATGCCATAAGGTGATCTTCCGGGTTGGTGGTACCGTCGTAGGCACCTACCAACACGTTTTTGATTTTAGACGGCTGGGTCATCTCGGTAATTTCTCTGGAGAACGCCGTTGGCTGTTCCCCAAGGTTGAGCAGCCGGAGCTGCCAGTCCATAGGCTGGACGGGCGACTGATGCTGCCCCCCGAAAATACCTGCCTGTGCATAGGGGGATCCAAAGGGCGTATACGGTGTTCCATGCACTGCCGGTTGGATCATATGGGGGCCGGATCGAGCGGAAACCTCGCTCGTCCGGCTATCATTGTTTGTTCTCGAGTGCCTTCCTGAGGTGACATTGAAGCTGTCTCGAAAGGTCGATGTTGATGCCGACTCGGATCGCTGAGTCTTTTTATCTTGGATGAGGGTCCGGGCATCAGAATAGACTTTCTTGGTTCCATCCGGCTGAATGTGCCGGACGGGCTTTCTGACTCCATCTATAGGAGTGTGCATCTTTGAGAAATCAAAGAGCCTAGCTGGCATGTCTGACTTCGGATGTGGGGTAGATGCTCTACCCTTGACTGTTTTGGCCATCTTTTTACCGTGACGCCTTTCTTCCGCCTGACCCTTACGGGGGCCGGCTGTGGAGTCCAGAAGGCCTTTGATCTCTCCTTTGATCTCTCCTTTGAAGCTCATCATCATATTCATGAGCTCATCTCTGGAGACTGGGGAGTCTCCAGCGGTAGAGGTTAACCCAAGCGGCCCCCTAGTTGGCTTGCTAGGAGCCGCCTGGTTCCCTTCCCGTTCTCTCTTATCTTTGGAACGGGTGTTCTTGGTCCTCAAAGAGCCATCTGCAGCAGTGTAGGCTTCCAAGTCATAGTTATCGGCTGTATCTTGGTCCGAATGGACCTCAACCTCCCCAGTAGGCAGATTGCCTTTACCAGGTAGTATAGGCTCAGATGTCATCTAGAAAGTACTCTCCCCACAGACGGCGCCAAATGTTTGGGGGTTTTCTGTGTCCTTCGGGAGAGTTACAATTTCCTAGCAGACTTCCTTCTTACGCCTGTACCTGCACCTAGCCGACTTCCTTCTTGCGCCTGTACCTGCACAAGTAACGGAGACTCCGGATGGGGGGTGGGAGTTCCGCCTCCGAAGATTAAGTTAGTATCTTTTCGAAGTGGAATAAGAACAGCAAAAGCTTCTCGGTTCGAGAGCGTTTCCGTAGGTTTGGACTTTGTTTGTTTTTTTTTTGTGGTTGCAATTAATGTATGTGTCTGTGTCATAAATGAGGTCTACCCTTACTATTTATAGTAAGGGAGAACTGTACCTCAATTAGGGTATAAGGGACACGTGTCTGCAAAGGAAATGGGCCTTTGCAGACCGCTGAAGGATTGACACGTGTCAAGCCTTTATTGGGCCACGTGTCTTAGGGTATTTTCACCCTAAACAGAAATGTATAAGGGGCATTCATGTAGTTAGACATATGTATAAATGAGTGCATATTTTGGTATCATTGAGTAATCAATAATACCAGTCACTAGTTCAAAACACCAATTTGGAAGCCCTAAATTTGAAGCGTTTTTCCAATTCGACTTCCAAAAACCCACAAAAACCCTCCAAAAAAAAGAGTTGCAAAGGGAAGCAGTTTCAACCAAGCCACTTCCATAAATAAAAAAGGATGCGGTTCAAACCGCTTCCAATTTAAAAAAAAAAATAAAAAATTGCCGCCGAGCTATCAAAACCCTTCCCTATTTTTTCGATCTCCCTTCTCTCATTTTCATTCCAAAAAATTAGCATTTCCCTCTATTACTCTCTACCTTTCGTTCCCCTCTCAATTGAGTCCGACGATACTCAACCACCACTACTCCTTTCTTTTCGATGTTGCTGGTGGTCGTAGGTGGTTGCGAGGTTGCTGGTGGTCGTAGGTGGTTGTGGGGGTTTGTTGCTGTGGTGGTTGATGTGGTGTTGCTGTGGTGTTGTTGTGGTTGTTGTTGTGGTTTCAGGGTTGCTGTGTCGTGGTTGTTGCTGTGGTGTTGCTGCCATATGTACCTAAGCTAGCACCACCACTACACCTCCCTCTCTCACTCAACATTGCTTCTCTTTCTCACTCTCAAATTAGGGTGAGTTGTTGCTCATTTTTACTTGCATTTGATATAATTTGTTTGTTTATTCTAAACATAAAAGTTAAAGTTTCAAATTTAGTTAACACAATTTTTCCTTAATTGTTTAATTAATTGTTTGTTTATTTCATATTGTTAATTTTTTGTTTAATTGTGTACATGTTATATATTTATATGTTGTGTGAATTAAAGTAACTTTAAAGTAATTTTTTGAATATATTACTTGTTAGTTAACTAATTAGATTGTTAAAATTGGTTAGTAAAATATAATATATGAATGGATTGTTATGAATGAATGTATGGATTGTAAAGTAACATTAGTTTGCTTGTAGTTACTATAATTAGCATTATATAAATGAAAGAACTTGTGTATTGTTGAATGTCAAATAAATGCAAATTGTTGAATGCTTGCATCATCATTTACTTAAATACCCGTTCGAGTCTTTCTCATTAGGACAAAGTCTTGAATAGTCCCCGGTTGGGACTGTTCTTGGACGTTTGATCTCACTTAGGTAGTGAATGTATGTCTCCTTTTCGATTTTAAGGAATATCCTAGCTTATCATTTTCCCACCTTGATCTATAGTGCATATGTAGGTAAGTTATTACCTACATAGTGTACTTGGAGAACAGAGGGGAAATGCTGTCGGATTTTCCCTAAAATTGGAAAGTTTACATATATTCACTAGTGAGATTAAACGTTCAAGGATGGGTTAGGCTTGACTGATAAGGACCTTGTTGGAGCATTCATTTTTATGCAATATGAATGATATATATGGATTGTACTCTGATTAACATCATAAATGTGTTTGTATGCTTAATCATATATGTATTGGTATGCTTAAAGGCAATTTAAAACGTCGATGGATCGTTGTTGGATGTATGGTAGACGTGATACATTGGAATTCTTTAATGGTGTTCAAGAGTTTTGCAAGACTGCTTCACAATATCAGCTCAGAACGGGTATCAATTCCCTTTATTGCCCATGTGTAAATTGTAATAATGTTACATTGGTCGATAGTGTTGATACTATCATGGTTCATGTACAATTTCATGGGTTTAGGCCTCAATATCATGTGGGTTTGGCACGATGAAAAAGGATCGTATAGAGAGAATGTTGTTGGAAAAGATACGCATGATAAGAATGCAGAGATTCGTGTGGAAAAGGAATATGGGATTGATGACATTGGAGATGGGGATAAGGAGAGGGATGAGATCGAGGATGGTGGCGCTGATCACTTGGATGAGATGATGCATGATGTTGAAGGTGACTTCGGGGACCGATCCGATGTATTTGAGTCCTTATCAGAAGCTACCAAAAAGCCTTTGTATCCCGGGTCTAAAAAATACACAAAACTCTCGGCCGTGCTAACACTTTTTAACATTAAGTTAAAGCAAGAGTGGAGTGACACTAGTTTCAGTTCTTTGTTGACTTAGTTATGTGACATGTTGCCAGAAGGGAATGAACTTTCTAATTCCTACTTTTATACAAAGAAACTAATGTGTCCATTTGTTTTGGAGTATAAGAAAATTCATGCATGTCCTAATGATTGTGTTCTGTATCGAAATGAATATGAAGAGTTGGAGGAGTGTCCACGTAGCGGTAAGTCGCGTTACAAGCGAACAAGCTGCAATGTTGGGATGAAGGGACCTCGTGCTAAGGTGTTGTGTTATCTTCCCATTATTCCAAGGTTAAAGCATCTATTTTGAATTCCAAAAGACGCTAAGAACTTGAGATGGCATGAAAATGGAAGAAAGAAAAACGGTTTGTTGAAGCATCCGACCGACTCTCCACAATGGACGAACTTAGATATGAAGTTTAAGGCATTTGGTGATGAAGTAAGAAATTTAAGGCTTGGGTTGTGCATGGACGGTATAAATCTATTTGGCACTCTTAGTATCAAACATAGCACATGCCCGGTACTTTTAGTGATCTACAACTTGCCTCCGTGGTTGTTCATGAAACGCAAATATGTAATGCTTTCACTTTTGATAACAGGACCAAGGCAACCTGGAAACGACATTGATGTTTACCTTGAGCCCCTTGTTGATGATTTGAGAAAGATGTGGGACAAAGGAGTTTCCGTTTATGATGCCCATAAGAACGAGATGTTCCTATTGCGGGCAGCCTTGTTGTGGACCATTAATGATTTCCAGCATATAACAACCTGTCCAGGTACAAGAACAAATGGCACAAAGCATGTCTTATTTGTGTCAATGACACACCGAACGTGTACCTTGATCACTACGACAAAGATGTTTATGTGAGGACCCCGAAGATTTCTTAGGCGAGATCACCCATATCGTAGGCAGAAAAAGGCCTTCAATGGGAAAGTAGAAGAGGATGCTGCTCCTAGGCCATTAAGTGGACAGGAGGTTTATGCTCGAGTGAAGGGTATACCAACTGTTTTTGGTGAAACACCAAAACCTGTTGGTCCACATGCTCTCTTGAAAAAGGAATCAATCTTTTGGAAGCCTAAGTATTGGAAAGAACATGATGTCAGAGATTGTCTCAATGTGATGCATATAGAGAAGAATGTTTGTGATGCAATTGTTGGGATAATTATGAACATTCCAAGAAAAAAACAAAGGATGGAAAGGGTGCGCTATTAGATTTGAAAGCGTGGGGGGTTCGTCCGGAATTGTGGGTTAAGCAAAAGGCAGTGAAGGTAAAGGAAAAGGAAAAGGGAAGCGAATATGCTGGCAAAACACGTAAGGGGAAGTGCAAGGGAAAGGCCACGGGTGTATCAAAGAAGACAGATGATGGACTCGGCAAGAAGGAAAAGGTTTATTTACCTCCAGCATGCTACACATTGTCAAAGGAAGAAAAAAAAAGTTTTGTGCTTGTTTATATGACATTAAGTTTCCATCTGGGTTATCGTCAAACATGAAAAGATTTGTTTCCTTAAATAGACAATTGAAGTTGACAAGTATGAAATCCCATGATTGTCACATGATGATGCAAATATTTCTACCCATTGCAATTCGTGGTATATTACCGAAGCATATTAGATAAGCTATTACTAGTCTTTGTTCGTTTTCCAATACTATATGCATCAAAGTGCTTGATCCTTGTACACTTGATGCTCTCCAGGCGAATGTTGTTGTTACTTTGTGCAAATTTGAGATGTATTTTTTGCCATCACTTGTTGACATAATGGTGCATTTGATTCTTCATTTTATTTGTGAGATTAAGTTGTGTGGTCCAGTCTTTATGAGATGGTGCTACCCTTTTGAAAGACGAATGGGTACATTGCAAGATAAAGTTAGAAATCCAGCCCATCCGGAAGGTAGTATGATTTAAGGGGTTGCTGAGGAGATTGGTAATTTTGTTGCATAGTATGTTTCCATTGCCGAACATATTGGGCTTCCCACTTTCCGACATTAAGGGAGACTTGATGGTCATGGCACAATCGGGTTGAAACGGATCTCACCCACTCAAGAACAATCCTTGCAAGCTCAACTATTTGTTGTTCATCATGTTGCGGAGGTTCACTCTTATTTAGAAGAGCGCATGGAATGTTTGCGAGTTGAATTTACATCAAAAGGGGAAAGGGCACTAATGCAATTGCATAATAGACATTTGTGACGTGGTTCCATGATCGAGTGATGCGTCAATTGGATGACAGTGTCTCTGATATAATAAAGTTGCTAGCTTATGGTCTAAAGGAAGATGTTCATTCATTTGAGGGGTATGACATAAATGGGTATACATTTTGGACTGAGCGTCGGGATCAGAAATCCTCATCGACTCAAAATAGTGGCGTGACTCTAGTGGCTTCATCAAGAGAGTTTGCAAGTGCAAAGGATACATCACCAGTTGACGCACTATTATCCTACTACGGTCGAATTCAGGAAATATGGGAATTAGATTACCGTGAGTTCAAGGTAAGTCGATAATAACAAGCGCAACGTAAGACATGACGACTTCACTCTTGTAGACCTTGGCCATTTGCGGGCTAGTTTTGAACCATACATCCTTGCGTCACAAGCTAAGCAAGTGTTCTATGTAACCGACCCAACCGATCCAAAATGGTCTATCGTCTTAGCTGGAAAACGAAGGATTTTAGGGAATGGAGATGTGGAAGATGAGGAATAATATGATGTGTTTGATGATTCTCCCCCTTTCACTGCTCCCAGAGTTGATATAGGAAATGATGTAGACAATGATGCAAATTATATTCGATGTGACCACAACGAGGGAATACTCGAATGAGGTACTTTATTTTTGCCATTTTGAACTTAATTCTCTCTTACAATCTTGTTTGGTCATGAAATCAAGTACTTGTAAGCAATTTCAATTTTAATCAAAGTAAGAACCTCATTTAAGCCATTTTGAACTTATATCGCTCCTAGAAGCTTTTTATTGCATTAAAACAATTACTTGTGATCATTTTGGACTTATATGAGCCTTATGTATACCAATTATGAGTATTTAAAAGAATTACATGTGATTTTTAATGACTCTGTAGAATAAGGGACGTAAGAAACTCATTTAGGCCATTTTGAACTTCTTTTCTTCTAGAAGATTATTTTTTCATGAGAACAATTACTTGTGAGCATTTTGTCATTATAAACATGTTATACATACGAAATATGAGTTGTTAGATGAATTACATGTGATTTTTAATAACTATGTAGAATAAGGGACGTAAGAGACTCATTTAGGCCATTTTAAACTTATTTTGCTCCTAAAAGATTGTTTTTGCATGAGAACAATTACTTGTGAGCATTTTGTACTTAAAAACATGTTATATATAAAAAAATATGAGTTGTTAGATGAATTAGATATAGAAATTTAATGACTATTTAGAATTAGGGAAGTTAAGACCTCATTTGACACATTTTTATTTGAATTCGTTTCTAGGAGATTCTGCAGCTTGAAACACAATTAATTGTGAGCATTTTGTACTTATAAACATGTTATATATACCAATTATGATATGTTAGATGAATTAGATGTGAATTTGTTTTTAAAACAAAGAAGTTGGGTAACTGTTTGTCTATTTTAGGTACTCACCATTAATTTGATTGTCTTTAATGATGACTAATGATTTGGTTTGCTTGTGATGTTAGGTGTGTATATATAATGGGCAGTGATGATGAATACCTTCCTTGTGATGACAATATGGATGATGAAGACCATGGGAATTCTCAATCTGATGATGAGGCTTATGATATCAATAAGGAGACAGATTTGGGTGATTTAGAAGACCAACCTCGCAATGAGTTGCTATGTAGGCTTGATGAATAAGAGAGATTTGCTGAATGTGCCCCCCCATTGCGGATAATGTTGTCACCGAGTTTGTAACTAATTCACAAGGACAAAGGCAAACACAAACTCATGCGAAGACCACCGGTGAAGAGAAAGGGACGGGGTGCAACAAAAGCTTTTAAGAAACCCGGGGCTCCCATGGTTCTCGAGTGGGATGAGTTTGATCAAATTACTCCCCAATGGATCCGCCAATATTCTAGTCACATTGGCATACTTACTCGTAAAATACCTATCACACTTGATTAGGCGGAGATATTCGAAGGGTTTCTTCAGACGTTTCAACGGTAAGTGGTTTTACTTCCGATTTTGTTATTTATATGTAAATGATAAGTGAAGTGGAAAATGTTGCACGAGGAAAAAAATGAAGGGGGATCGTTCTGTCGCTGCCCGGGCCTGCTGCAGGTCCCGGTGCAGCTGCCTGGGCTGCTGTAGCACCCTAGACATCTGCCTGGGCTGCTGCAGCTGCCTGGACTGCTGCAATGGCCTAGGCAGCTGCCTTAGGTGTTGTTGCAGCTCCTGTGCAGCAGCCTGGGCTGCTGTAGTGGCTTAGGCAGCTACCTAGGGTGCAGCTGCAGCTCCCCGGGCAGGTGCTGCTGCACCTGGCCTGGGCAGCTGGCAGGGGTGCTGCTGTAGCTCCCTGGGCAGCTGCCTGGGCTGCTGCAATAGCCTGGGCAGCTGGCAGGGGTGCTGCTCCAGCTCCTTGGGTAGCTGCCTAGGCTGTTGTAGTGGCTTGGGGTGCTGCTGCATCTCCTTGGGTAGCTGCCTGGGCTACTGCACTGGCAAGGACAGCTGCCTGGGCTACAGCTTATGGTCCCGTTTATTTTTTTTTTGTGATATTATTTTTCTTTATTATTCCATTTCCTAACAACGTCGTTTTCATATAATGTTCCAAAGGGATGAGCCGCCCAAGAGAAAATCTTTTTTTAGCATTTGTATAAGAGAGGTTCAAAAACTTCAAAAGTTCCTTGAGAACAAGATGGATCCATAATACAAGAAGCAAAAGTTCAAAGAAAAAAGTGAAAGCTAATGGAGAACAAGAGGATCCTGAGAAGAAACCGTGGGATGTATATCCACAAATAACGGTGATGGAGTGGGAGAAGTTTGTGGCGAAAACAACTATTTTTACTGCACTTGTATGTAGTTATCTATCTATCAATTAGAGTTGACAAATAAATATGTTTCAATACAAATAATGATGCTAACATTTCGTAATGTGTGGGAAAAAAGTGAGCAAGCTAGAATCAATGCGGGGAAGAAATTGGATAACCATCATATGGGTTGTAAGACATTTGCGGAAAGTAGACCAAAGTGAATCAAAGAGGGTCTATACCCCGCATCAAAGCTAACAACATCTGATAAACCAATGTCGTCCACGGTCTCCACCTTGGTAGTTCGTGCAATTGATTGGTGGTGTGCAATGCATGGTATCGACAAAGGCATCGACAAGTATGTCATCTCGCATCCGGATACTAAACTCGTAGCAGATACACTTGTTAGCAATCTATGATACTTATGATAATAGTATTTTTTAAGTTGGTCAAGATTTGTCATGTTCGAGAACTCGCTGCCATCCATGTCAACTAATTTTGCTGCACCTCCTGACAGGATTGTTTTGACAATGTAGGGTCCAGACCAATTAGGTCTGAATTTTCCCCTTGGATCTAAAACATTTTTCCTTAATGCTTTTAACACCAAGTCTCCTACTTTGATGTTTCTTGTCTTGACCTTCTTATTAAAATGCCTAGCCATACGACTCTGGTAACATTGAGTGTGATGTAGAGCTTCTAGTCGTTTTTCATCAAGTAGAATTAGCTCCTCATATCTTGCCCTACTCCATTCAACTTCATTGAGTTTTCTCTCTAATTTGATGCGTAGAGACGGAATCTCTAGCTCGACAGGTTGTACGACATCCATTTCATAAACTAAGGAAAATGGTGTATTTCCTGTTGATGTGCGAATTGACGTGCGATAACCCCACAATGCGAAGTGAAGTTTGTCAGGCCAATCCTTGTAATTTTCATCATTTTCTCAATGATATTCTTTAGATTTTTATTAGCTGCTTCGACTGCTTCATTTTCCTGAGGTCTATAGGGAGAAGAATAATGATGTTGAATACCATATTTTTGTAGCAATTCTTCACATTCGGATTGAAAGTGAGTTCCATTGTCACTTATCATTTCATGTGGGACTCCATATCGACAAATAATATTTCTTTCGATAAAGAGTGCTACATGTTTTGCAGTGAGTTTAGCGTATGATTGTGCTTCGACCCACTTCGTGAAGTAATCATTTGCCACTAAGATATATTCGTGACCTCCTATTCCTGGTAGAGTGATTTTGCCGATGATGTCAATTCCCCATGTAGAGAATGGTCATGGCAACGTGTAGGTGTAGATCAATGATGGAGGGACATGTTGTAAATTAGCATAGATTTGACACTTAGGGCATCTTTTTACGTATTGATGGTAATCCCTATTCATTGTAGTCCAGCAGTATCCTTCTCGCATTATCTTTTGGACTAACATTTTGCCATTTACGTGAGTTCCACAATTCCTTCATGGACTATCCTCATTGCTCTTTGGGCATCTTTTTTTCCTACATGATGAGTGACATATATGTAACTCTTAGGGGTAACATTTAGGTCTTTTTCCTCTTATTTTTCTTAGTTTTTTCCACCTCATTTATCCTCTTATGGCTTCTTTATGTATTGATGAAAAGTAATGCTTATTTGCGCTTATTTTGATAATCTTTATGCATTATTTTATCATCCCCATGCTCTCGTGAACTTTGGTATCTTCTGCAGGTTCCATGACGGTCCTATGCACGGTGGGAGGCCCCTTGGCCAAGTATGGAAGCCATGGACAAAGGCAAGAGGAGCAAAAGGGAAGGAGAGGAAGCAAGAAAAGGAAGTGCAAGAGGAGGTGTGGCCGAACCTCTGAAAGGTCCGGTCGAACCTAGGTGTGGTCAAACTTTTGAAAAGTTTGACCGAACCTCCTGTGTGCAGTGAAGGCAGTGTCAAACAAGTTTTCAGCAATTTTTCAGGAGAGGTCGAACCTCAAAAGTTCGACCAAACAAGGATCATGGAGGTTCGACCGAACCTACACAGAGTTCGACCGAACCTACCCTGAGTCCGACCGAACCTACCCAGAGTTCGGTCGGACCTTTTCCCGATCTCAGCCAATTTTGTACGGACTATTTAAGGTCCTTTTGAGATCGTTTTTCGGGGGGAGAGAAGAAAAACAGTAGAATAGTTTTCAGCAAAAAAGATACTCTCTCTTAGTTAGCAACTTCATTAAATTAGTTGATTTAGTTTTAGAAACTCTCAAATCTAATCATTTTAGAAGCAAATTTCAAGATTTATCTCAAGAATTTCAGCAATTATCCAACATTTTTGAAGCTTCAATAGTAACTTCTTTCATTTGTCCTTCATTATTTTCTGATTTTATTTTTTTGTTTTGTAAGCCACTTGATTTTCTCTCAATCTTGATATATTGTTGTTGCATGTTAGCTTTGTCCATAGATAATCACTTGTTTTTCCAAATCTTAGAATCGCTTATAATCCAAGCTTGGAATTTGCATGTACTCACAATGAATTGTGAGTAGTCCTCTTGGCTAGGGGTTGGGTGAAACTCAACCTATTGGTGATTATGTGAGTTTGGGAGTGATTTTGATGATGGATTGCGACTAAACTTGATTATATGGGATTGCTTGTTAGTTCTTCATGATAGGAGTAATAAACCTAGATTATTGAACTTGATGGCATGAAATGTTTGGTTCGACATGGAAATGTGAGTTGAATGTTTCATTACCTATTGCAATATGATTATGTATCTTCTGTTGCTAAGTTAATGAGGGATCTAAGCTTAGTAATCTGAGTTGTTTTCATATCGTTTGATGTTGATCTTACATGTGGTCTTTGCTATTCCATTACCCTCATTCCTCCCTATTTGCCTAATTGCTATTGGTTGAGTGAATCCCATTCCCCTAGTGTTTTAATCCCTTGAATTCAACCTTTAGTTGTAGTTTGTTAGTTAATCACCACTTATACCTTGATTTCGATTTAGCTTGAGCATTAAGATTATTTAGCATTTGATTCCCGTTCTCCGTGGACCGAACCTTTGCTTGCCATTGTACTTGTTTGAGTGAGGTGTTTGTTATAAGTGTGTTTGAATGAGCCTAAATTGTGCGACCGATTTAGCGCTCGTCACTACACATAAGAGAGCTCGAACCTTAAGTACCCTTTTGTGTAGCTCGTTGTCTATGAGTACGTATTGGGAAGCCAAGAGTCTTAATGCTCGTTTTGCTCTTTTGTCAACATGGGGAGGGTATTCTCCTTTGGTGACATAATTGAGTATATCCGTATACCACAGTTCTTCTTCTTCTTTTTCTTCATCCTATATTACTTCATTGTCTTCTATAGCTTGAATATAGGCCGGTTTGTGCCTTTTTTCTATAGTTAGAGGAATTTGCTAGATTTTCGTAGGAATCCTAACCATGAGGCTAGTCTTGCCAAGGCATCAGCAAATTGATTTTCTTCTCTAGGTAGATATGTGTATTCTACCTTTTCTAATTGATTAGTAAGGGTTTCCAGATAAGTTTGGTAAGGGGCTATACTTTCACTCCTTACTTTCCACCTGTTGGATATTTAGTTGATGATCAATGAAGAGTCTCCAAATATTCGTAACTTTTTTTACTCCCAATGCCAAAGCTGTTTCAAGGCCTACCACGCATGCTTCGTATTTAGCAGCGTTGTTGGTAACGTCGAAATCGAGCTTTATGAAGATTGGAACATGCTCTTCTTTAGGTGATACTAGTAATACTCCAACACCACATCCCTTTTGATTTGAGGCTCCGTCGAAGTACAAGGTCCAAGTATCATCTTTCGTGACCATCAAGTCTTCGTCTGGAAATTCATTGTCGTGTATTGGCGTCGAGTCTTCTATTGGAAAGTCTGCTAGAAAATCCGACACCACAGATCCTTTGATAGCTTTTTGTGGCATGAACCTTACATCGAACTGGGCTAAGTTGACTATCCATCTCGATATGCTCCCATTGAGTGTAGATTTCTCGAATAAAAATTTGAGTGGATCTAATCGGGAAACTACAAAGACTGTATGCACGAGCATGTAATGTCTTAATTTTTTTGTGGCCCACACCAAAGCGAGGCACAATTTCTCAAGTGGTGTATAGCGTGCTTCATAATCGAGCATCTTTTTGCTTAGATAGTAGATCGCATTTTCTTTGCCTTCTACTTCTTGCGCTAGCATGGCTCCCATTGTCTCTTTGGTAACTGTTAAGTACAATCTAAGAGGTATACCCGGGAGTGCTGGTCCTAATACGGGAGGATTTGCGAGATAGGCTTTGATCTTTTCAAAGACTTTTTGACACTCGTCATCCCATATCACTGGTACATTCTTTTTAAGCTTTTTAAAGATTGGTTCACATATTGTCGTCAATTTTGATATGAACCTGCTTATGTATTGCAACCGGCCAATAAATCCTCAAATCTGTTTCTTGGTTTTGGGCCGTGGCATTGACATAATTGCTTTGATCTTGGTTGGGTCTATCTCTATTCCTCTAGAGCTTATGACATAACCCAAAAGCTTGCCTGAGGTGACTCCAAAAGCACACTTAGATGGATTCAACCTCGTGTTGTATTTTCTTAGCCATTCGAAGAATTTTCTTAAGGCTACTTGATGGCCTGGGCGATCTTTTGACTTTACAATCATATCGTCCACGTATACTTCAACTTCTTTATGCATCATGTCATGGAGCAAGGCAGTCGCTGCTTGTTGGTAAGTAGCACCCGCATTTTTCAACCCGAATTGCATTACCGTGTAGCAGTAAGTACCCGATGGTGTTATGAAGGTTGTTTTCTCCATGTCTTCTTCTTCCATGAGAATCTGATTATAGCCCGCGTATCCATCCATGAACGAGAGAAGTGCATGATTTGCTGTGTTATCCACCAGAATATCGATGTGTGGTAAAGGGAAGTCGTCCTATGGACTTGCCTTATTTAAGTCTCGATAGTCGACACACATTCTTACCCTTCAATCCTTTTTTGGAACTGGGACGACATTGGCGACCCATTCGGGGTACTTGGATACCTTGATGAAACATGCAGTTATTTGTTTTTGAACTTCTTCTTTTATTTTAAGAGCTACGTCGGGTTTCATTCGACGTAACTTTTATTTTACAGGTTTCATTCCTGGAATTAGTGGTATGGTGTGTTGAGTTATTTCTCTATTAATGGTTGGCATATCTTCATATGACCAAGCGAATAAATCAATGAATTCTTTAAGCAAGTTAATTAAATCGGTTCTTTCTTGTTCATTAAGTGTTAGTCCAATTTTAACTTCTCTTTTATTGGTTGAATCGTTTGAGATATCAACCATCTCAGTTTCTTCAATTATCGGTGTTTTCTTTTCAAGTGTTTCCATTGCTTTAATAAGTTCTTTGTCTTTTTCATCGTTAGTTAAGCAATACTCGACATCTTGAGTTAAAGAAGAACACAAAGAGTAAGGAGAAGAAGCCATATTATTAAATTCTGAGATCATTACATCAAAGAGGGATATGTCCTTAGGGACTTGATCACTAACTATCCTAGGGGAAGAGATAGAAGGAGGAGGTGTTATAACTAAGGACTTAGATGACTCTATAAGGAGAGACTCTGACTCTGACTATGACTCAGACGACTCTTTGAACATCGGTCCTTGTCCTGTTGTGATGGAGATGGACTAGCATCTTATCATTAATCATTTTCTGAATTAAATCCTTAAATTTAAAACAGTTTTCAATAGTGTGACCTCCTGATTGATGATATTGACAATATTATCTATCTGTCCTTTTTAATGATTCAAATGGTCTCGGTTCGAGAGGTTTGATCTCGCCACTCTCGGAAAGCATTTTGAACATTTGAGCATATGAAATTCCAATTGGAGTGTAGAGTCTATTACTCTTCTTGGGTTCATCGATTATTTGCAAGGAAAAGTGTTTCATGTCATAGGTCGTTCTCATGGGTGTGAACTCTTTCCTAGGTTTATTTTTCAAGGGTGAAACCTCGTCATACTTCTTCTGAAGTTCTTTTACAACTTCAAGAGCTTCACGTAGCAAGTTTGATCCTTCTAACATGGACAACGTAAGCAATTGTATGTCCTCTTTACTTGCTAATTCTGGGAGGTTATCCATGGCATCAAAAAAGATCTCCTCCTCTTCTTCAACAACATGGATTTCTTCAACAGGTTTGATGAGGGACGAAGGATCAACCTCGTTTTCCTCATCAGAGATGGCCAAGGAGTGAGCAAGAGGCGCATTATCAATACTTGGCTTCTTACTGGCAGGGGGCAATGGTAGCTTGTTATTGCCGATTAAGTCTTGGATAGCTTCTTTAAGCTTCCAGCAGTTCTCTGTAAGATGGCCCCTACCTTGGTGATATTTGCAATGTGCGTTGGGATTCCAATTAGCCGTCCTCTTCTCGACTGGTGGGTCCCCAAACGGTCCAATAGGAGTTTATAAGACCTTTTTCATTTAATCGGTCAAATGCGGTGTCATAACTCATGCCAATAGGAGTAAAGTTCCTCCTAAATGGTTTCTTTTGTCCTTGATTATTCATAGCAAGGACTTCACTTAAGTTAAAAGTGCTAACATTGTTTGAGTGGGTGGTTTTGGAAGAAGAAGGATTGTCGTTCTTCTTGCCTTTCCAGCCACTGTTGGAGTTATTATTGGCAGCTTTCAACTTAGCCAGGTCGTCTTCAATATTAATTCCAATGTCGTAGACGGCCTTGAAGTTATGGAGATTATTCTGATATTTGAGATGCTTGGAGTACTTTTCTTGACGGTTTTTGATGAATAACCTTACAAACACTTTTTCTCTTGGCACCTCAATCATCTTAGCTGAGGTTTCCCTCCATTTGTTAAAGAAGGAGGTGAAGCCTTCATTTTCCTTCTGCTTGAGGATTTCAAGTTCCCTATAGTCAGTCTCAACTTGAATATTGCATTTGTATCTATCAATGAAATCGTTTACTATGGACTCCCAGGTAGAGGTTTTTTTCTTTCTCGAGAGAAAAGAACCATTGTTGGCAAACGGTTTCGAGAGATAGTGAGAACAGAGAGGGAAACACTTTCTTGTCGATACCTTTAATACTCATTATTGTTTCGAAGGCTCTTAAATGAAAGTAAGGGTTATCAGTTGCTTTGAATTTTGGGATGTCGTTGGCATTGAACTTCTGCGGAAGAAGATCCTTGTCCACCGAGACCCCTTGTGAGCTAATCCCTTGAAACTTGTAGTTGCTAGACAGTTTGCTCAGACTCTCTTGCATGAGGTCCATCTGTTGTTGTTTTACAGGATCATCAATCTTGAGGGTTAGAACCTTTAACGCCTCAGTCACAGTAATCAGTTGGTTCCTGTGCTCATTGACTTCTTCTTGAGTTGCCATTATTGTCCTAGCTTTCCTCTTACGAGCGATGGGTTTGTCGAAAAGTTGGACTTGTACAAAAAGATTGTCTTTGATTAAACGCCCTTCCTTTCTTGACCACGCGCTGTAAAATAAACCATTTTTTTGTTTTAATTATTTGACTCAAATTGACCTTGACTTTACGGTTTTAAAAAGAGAAAAACAAAAAAATAGGGTGCATAGTAGGGTGCATATTTTTGGCAAAAATAAGGTGTATATTTTGGAAATCAAGTATGGTATGTAATCAAGTGGTTTAAATTGGAGGATTAATATCCGACTTACCCCCCTAAAAAACATGACGGAAAAAACGCGCATACAAGACTCTATTAGACATAGTCAAAGTGTGCATTAGTTTGTGCATTATATGGTGAGTGCAAGTGGCATGCTTTGACTTTTGTGTAAGACCATGGGACTTAGTGTCTAGACTCGATTAATGACTTGACACGGTATTATTAACAGTAAAAATTAACCGAATTGATTAGCAAAATGTGTAATTGGACACAAAGTGATGACTAAAGCAATAAACCGAACTGACGTCAAAATGAAAGGACTGACGCCTCTCTTTGCAGTGTAGCGCCAGACGACAGGATTGTCGCCAGATGCTACGCTCCACAGAGTGGCGCTACAGTTCAAATTTTGGCGCCATTGCTGGAGCGTCGATCTGAAACTGTTTCCGGTATTATTACTCTACAGGGGTATACCTTAAGTCGTACTAAGTCAACTCTGATTAAATATTAGACTTTATTTACTTAAATTAATTAATTAATTAATTAGGCAAAGTTCATTTAGTCATAAATTAATTTATCTTAGCACAAGTCAAACAAACGGTTAGGAAAAAATCACATAGAGTATGCACAACAAATAATGCACAATTAGTCAAGTAGGCACAATATGATGCAATGATTTTGCAACCTAACCATGGCTCTAGTTCTCTAAAGTTTGGGATATGGGTTAGTCAATAGAGGGTCCATGGTTAATTGTCCGGATGCACCGCGCGGAAGCGTAACCGTGAAGGGTTGGCGCGAGTGGATCGGACACCGCGAATTTAGAAAAACTCGCTTCCATGGTTTGGTGAATTCAACATTCTCGGATGTACCCTTTGTTGCTCAGAGCGTTCAATCAGGTAGATGGAGCATGAATTCCCAAAGGGTTATGTCCATATGTAGAACACATATGGGTTTCAGAAAAGTGAGAAAAACTCAATCAGGAAGTAGGATCGAGCAAACAGAGGCCAGCGCCACTTTTTGGCTAAAGTCAAAACGTTGGCGCTAATCTTTGTTCGCTGACGCTAGTTCCTACATGCCTCAGCAGCTTTCTGTGCCGATAAAATTTTCCAGTTTCGCGCAGCATTATTTCAATCCTAGTTGCGAAAGATATTTCTTAAATTTCCTACGTGTAAAATCCTATGTTTTAACTCATTATGGATGGTCTTTCCAATGAGATCTTTTTTATGCATATGAGAATAATGTTAATCAAAATCACGCACATGAAATACTTAGAACTTTTTGAGTCTCATCCACTCATTCTAAATCATTGCCGAAATAAATTTCAGGAATTAAAATAGAAATCCTCCCTAGTGGAGTCGCCAAAAAACTGTAGGGAATATTTCAAGAATTACCCCTAGCTTGAACCCCACTGTGCTCATACACTTAAGCATGGTGGCGTCCAAAGGGAACGAAGATACATCAAAAGAGTCGCCAACAAGTTTTAGGAACTTGTAAACCGTTCACAGGGTGAAAGTTACACCTCTTAAGAATCCAAGAGATCGTTAACTCCAATAGGTCTTGAACCATGACTGGTAGTTCGGGGATGAAGGTACAAATCCAACCTAAAAGAGATTTAACCTGCCCTAATAATAGGCCTCTACTTTATTCTGATCGTATTCATGTGCGCTTTTTGACTAACATACAATCATTAGGTTTACCCTAAACCTGTTTATCTATGTTGGTTGAATATTAATGCACAAATAAATATATTATTGGTGATCTCTTGAATTATAATCAAATTAACCTTAAACAAGATTATTAATTATCTTATTAAGCGTGATTACAAGTATTAATTCCCTTTAAACATGCATAATAGTGTGATCAAGCAATAACAATAAATATCATCAAGCAACATAATAATAATAATAATAATAATAATAATAATAATAATAATAATAATAATAATAATAATAATAATAATAATAATAATAATAACAATTATAATTATAAATCATAAAAATAATCATAATAATGTTACAGCATAATAATAGCAAGATCCTAGGCATGATACTAAAAAGATTAATAACAAACCCTTGCATGTCACTAAACATCAAAGATCAAATATATAGCCCTAACATGATACTAACATGATATTAGGAAGAACATAAAAGGCATCATACTTTTAATCATAATTGATATTAAAGTTACCCTAGACATGACACTAGGAAGATCAAAACGCCCTAACATAACACTAGGAATCATAATAACAATCTAAACATGATTTCTACATCATAATAACAATAAAAACCATTAAAGCACTTACTTGGATGCTTCGTACCTCTTTCTAATAAGAAAATACACACGTTAGTAACTTCAAGGAAAATAATAAACCAAAATAATTAAATTAAATAATTGAAAGAGAGATTTGGGACCAAACCCTCAGAAATTAAAACCTTTCACGTCTAGGGCGAAGGCAACTTCGAACAATGCTAGGTATGTCTAGTGCTAATGTATGAGAAATTGTGTTTGTAAAAAGGGTTGGTTTAGAAAAATAGAGAGAATCAAGAAATTCTTGATGGGAGTTGATGAGAATTAGAATGAATAAGATTTGATGAGAATAGTTGATTGAAAACATAATTTTAAGAGGCTATTTATAGAGAAAATCAGCCAAAAAGATAGAAAATCGAACCAGAGTTCTGACGCGAAAAAACGGAGTTAGCGCCAGACGCTAACATTAGCGCCAGACGCTAATTCTAGCGCCAGGCGCTAATGCTGGCGTTAGGCGCTAATCAAGTTTTTGACGCGTTTTCAAAAATCAGATGAAATTTAACCGTACAGGAGGATAAAATCGTATTTTCCTCAAAACATTCTTTTATTCTGATTAAAACTCTAAAAAGTCAACAAAAGTCAATTTATCTATTCTAATTGAATTAGGAATGATAAATCCATATTAGGCCCTCCTCTAGATCATTGGGCCGCATGTAAAGTTCTAAACCGGGCCCAGTTCATTATTTTGGCCATAACTTCCTCATTATTCATGGACCAACCAAACTAGATTGGCTTTTTTCTTAAAATAGGTTTTCAAAAATAGAGAGAAGAGAAAAGAAATTAAAACTATCCGCAACACTAGACTTTCCACACTTTCACTTCATTCGATTATGATTCGACGTGAAAGGTACTCATCACCGGGTTTGGTTTTGGGGAGACACAAATGGGTGTCTACGGGAACCCCCTAGCACCGTCATCACTCCAAATGACTCATTCTTTGAGGAGTGCGACGAGGAATATGAGAACCCTGGGCCAAGTGGATCGGTGCCGGATGATGAGCAGGGAGAGGACACTGCTGGTTCAAGCCAGCGGGCCCCCTTCTCGTAAGAGAGCTCTGATGATGACTCTGCGTCTTCATCTTCTTACTGCGTCCCCCTTGACTCAGAGGAGGCGTAGTCAAATCTTCAAGCTGCCAGAGAGTCCTTCTCCGTTGAGAAAGGAGAAGGCTGGGAGGAGCCGTCTGCTTTCAGGCGGCACGAACGTGCGCCTTACTACCTGCACGTCCTAGAAGGCAGGCGGAAGATCACGAAGGATAATCTTTCCAAATTTCTTTCTACCGATGTCATGGGACATGGGTTTCTTATGTCCGTGTCGGATGCTATAGACACGGTCACCTGGCCTGAGATGGCTTGCTATGGTGACCAGTGATTCGGCTGCTACGAGGCAGCCATCTAGGCAGGACTTTGCTTCCCTCTCCATCCGGCTGTGGAGAGGATTTTGGACGGATACCATCTGGGTATCTGGCAACTAGCCCCCAACTCTTGGGTCAACATTTTGGGCTACGTTGCCGCCTATGAGATGCTAAAGGTGGATCCCAGCTTCGAGGCCTTCGCTCACATGCACTATTTGAGTAGAACTCCCAATCCAAACGGGATCGGCTGGATTACTCTGACCAGCCACACCCGTTACATGATGACGCTTAGGAAAGAGAACAAATGAAAGGACTGGAGAACTAAATTTTATATAGTTTCTTCCCCAGACTTCCAAAGAAACAGGCAGTACAATCGCTGGACCCAGCATCCGTGCCTCTTAGCTGGGAAGAAGGCCCTTTCTCCTGTTCCCAGGCAGGCACAAGAGGAGATTTTTGACCGGGGCCTCTTTATTGTGGCCGTCCGGACAAACAACGAGACGGGGGTCAAGAAATTCACCCCCCAAAGCTATATTCCCCGATTCGTGTGGCTCTCGGACAGGACGTACTTGGCTGCCTGTGGCCTTAGTATTGAGATGCCGAGAGGTAGTTGGCCGCATGATTTTATTAGCTTTGCTTTCTCTGTTTATTTATTTCCTTGCAAACTATGTTGTTTGTTGCAGACAAGGCAATGGCCAAGCTCCCTGCTCACAAAAAGCCAGCCATCTCAGCCGCCTTCTACCGCTCTAACCTCAAGCAGGCGGATGAGCAGCCGCCAGGCGGCACTCCTAATGTAACGAACTATTCATTTCTTGCAAATTTTCTTTCAATGAAATACTTAGCATATTTTGTTTCTAAGACTCATACTTAGAATTATTTTCAGAGTGGGTCATCAAAGCCCGCCCCCTCTTCTCAACCGGACTCAAACTTTGCAAGCAATCGGTTGGCGATGTTTCTCAAAGTCGTAGGAAACACGTCGCCACCAAACCTCCAAAGAAGGGAACGGGCACCTCTTCCCCTACTCAGACTCTAACAAAGCCGGACGCTCAACAACAAGTGTCAAAGAGTGGCAAACAACCATTCACCACTGCCGGCGGCACAGCAGGCGGCAGCGAAGCCGCAGGTGGAGAGGGAGGTAAGTCATTCGACCATCCGGCCATGCGCTTTATAAAGTGCATCCCTGCTCAAAATCTTAACTTAACTGTATTTGTATCGATAGATTCCCTAGTGAGGCCAACCGTCCTTTAGATGGCCAGGCGGATGCTTAGAACGCTTGATCCTGAGGACAAGGCAGCCGTCAGAGGGGTCGGCACCCTGGACCTTGATGGCATTCTGGCGCTTCTTTGTGAAGTAAAACTTCCTTCTTACAACTTGGTTAATATTTTTGGTCGAATGGTTTCTGATGAGTTTCTTTGGTTTGGACGCCTGCAGGATATGCTGCGCATGAGCGGTCTCCAAGGGCCACTCAACGAGAAGACCAGGGAGGTAAAGGCAGCGAATGCTCGGGCCGCCTCTACTCTGGACAAAGCTTAGTTTGATATTGCTCAAAATGAGATTCTAACACTTGATATGTTGTATTCCCAGGCCTCTGCAAATCTGCAAGTCCAGCAAAACCTGGATGCGGCAAAGCAGCGAGTGAGGGAGCTCCAGGACCAAGTCAAGGGCCTTGAAGAGAAGCCGGAGACTCTCAAGGAGGCGGAATCCAAGGTGTCCAACCTAGGGGTGACGGTCAAGAGACTCTGAGGGCGGTTGAGCAACCAGGAGACCCAACTCCGAACCAAGTATAGGTCCTTGATGGAGGAGGAGAAACAGGCCCTGGTCAAACAAATGATGGATGATAATGAAGTCATCATGCGTGCGGCCTGGGCAGCTGTTCAGCCGTCTGCCAATTATCAAACTTGGAAGGTCTAGTTTGATAAGGCAAATGACGAGTTCAATGCCCGACTCCTCAGGGAAGCTCAGGAGGCGGCCGAGAAAGAGGCGGCTGCCCTGAATGCCTCTGAAGAGTCCAGCTCGTCTGGTAGCTCGTCTTCTGGGGACGAGGAGGATGATTAGGAGGGAGATGAGGAACCAAAGGAGCATGCGCTGGAGGACAAGGCGGATGCCAATGCTGACAAGCTCCTCTGATCTTTAAGCTTTAAGTTATTTATTTATGCGGCCGAATGGCCAGTTACTCTGCTTTTCCGGCATGTGTGCCGAGTAATTATGTATCTTTACTGACCAGGGGGTCGGGTGATTTGACAATTCCTGGCTTTGCTAGTTAACATTCACAATCGTTGATTTTGACGGCTGTTACTTTTTATGAAGCATCCGGTCGTTTCACCGATTTTATTTATATTAGTGTTTATGCTTTAAAAAATTTCAAAGCTTCCAAATTTTATGCATAGAATTTTGGCAAAGTATATTAACCTGTATCGTATGCGAATGTTCTTGCCCCTAGCCGAATGTCGCTTGGTTTCGGTTGCGTGGATTGATTGACTTAGAAATTTTTATACTTTGAAGAGTATAAATGGTTTCTGAGTCAATTAATCACTATGGTGATTGCCCCAAACCAAGCGGCAAACGGCTATGTGGAGCAAAAGGTTCTATAAATGCATCCGGCCAAAGGCCTCACGTAATATGGTAAAATTGCTAAGTCTTTTAACTTACCGTTTTAATTAAGAACACATTGGTCCGCCTGCCTTTCCCCATAGCAAAAACAGGAAGTCTGATAGCCTCTAATCCTAAAACAGTACCCGCCATCCGTCTGTACTAGAACAGGCGGACAACTTGGTGCTTTTTAGATTTCAAGTTAGATTAAAACAAACGATTGTGAGTGCTGCCTTAGCGCATTCGGTAGGGCCGTTTGTTGTTTTTGTAGAGCAATGTGCCACCCAAATGGGAGATGCTTCTCCTCGAAGAATTCGCCCGAATGGATGTCGCGGGTTGCTTGACTCATGTTGGAGCAGACAGGCGTACTCATGTTGGAGCAGACGATAGTTTTAAATAATATCCATCCGGCCATTGGCCTCAATTAAAGGAACGAATAGCCACTAAGTCATTGACTTAGCTTGAAATAAAATATTATTAACTTAGTTTTTCATCCGGCCATTGTCCTCTTCGTCATTTAGACGTTAGCTTCTAAGTTATTAACTTAGCTTAATTATAAGTTTAAGGCCGACTGCTTTGGTGTAGTCAGGTTATCTTTTGGGCGTCTGCTGTTGGGGGGAACGATCCTGAAATTATAATTAGATTAACAATGTGCTTAGCCGTCTACCCATTGGGCAGGCAGTAGCTCGCAGAGTCTTGGTGTTGGCCGTCTGCACATTATGCAGGCAGTACTCCAACGTTGCTTTTTTAAACATTTCGGTCCGCCTGCACATTGTGTATTTGGTACCATAATGGGTAATAGGATCCGCCAGCACAGGCAAAATAAAGAAAAGAAGATAAAGGCAAGTTTGAAAATGAAGGCAAAATTTCATCAACAAGTTAAAAACTTTACAAAATTTCAGAAGTAATACTTCTTCAGATTATCTACATTCCAGGCTCTGGGCATCCTCCTACCGTCTAGTGTTTCCATGCGGTAAGTGCCGCCTCTTACTTCTTCATAGATTCGGTAGGGCCTTCCCAATTTGGGGTTAACTTTACTTGTTTATTCGCCCTACCGACTGCCTCCATTTTCAGTAACACAAAGTCTCAACTTGTAAAGGACGCTGGATCAACTTGCCAAACTTGGACAGGGCTTCGGTCAAGTATTCCAATGGGGTCTTCATCAGATATACTTCTCTTTTCCATGACTTCCCAGAAGACTGACCAAGCCGTTTCACAGGAGGCGGATGAGGCCAGCTTGGACAGAGCATCCGCCTGATTATTCTTTGATTTGGGCACTTAGCTTAACTTAAAGTCTTCAAGTGTCCCTGCTTCAGCCTTGACCGCCTGCAAGTATTTGATCATAATTTAACCGGATGGGCGGCTTCATAGACACCATTATATTGGCTTACGACCAATTGAGAGTCAGAGCAGGCATCAATTCTTGTTGCCCCTGCCACGTTACACATCCGAATGTCGGCTAACAGGGCTTCATACTCGGTCTCATTATTTGAGGCCTAGAACTTGAATCGTAGTGCATATTCATATTTGTCCCCCTCAGGGGACTGACAAATTACGCCTGCACCACAGAGTTCATCGTGGAGCTTCCGTCCACATACACTATCCAAACCTGATTGATATGATCCGGCTTAGCTGACCTTGTCATTTCAACAATAAAGTCGGCGAATGCTTGCCCCTTTATTGCCTTCCTTGGTTCGAAAGTGATTCCAGCCCTTGTAGTTCAATAGCTTATTTGAGCATTCGACCAGAAGACTTCAGGGTTTTCATTGGCCGCTTGATCGGTTGGTCAGTGTAGACCGTGACCGGATGCGCTTAGAAGTATGGTTTCAACTTCTTGACAGCCACGAAAAGGGCGAGACCAAAATTTTCAACCATGGGATATCGAAGCTATGCGTTTCTAAGAACGTGGCTAATGAAGTAGACCGGGAGCTATATGTCGTCTTTTTCAGCTAAGAGTACAGTACTGAGCGCATGATCTGAAACTGCCAAATAAAATAGAGCACTTCCTTGGGCAAGGGACTGACCAACCTTGGCAAAGAGTGCAGATGCGTTTTCAGCTTTTGCTAGGCGGCTTCAGCATCCTCCCCCCATTTAAATCTAGTCTTCTTCCTGATCGCCTGGAAGAAATAGAGGCACTTGTCACCTGAACGACTAAGAAATCTTCCCAGAGCTGCCAGACAACCGGCTAATTTTTTAACTTTCTTTACAGATGGGAGCAACTGCACGTCGATTACCGCCTGTATTTTTTCATGGTTGGCCTCAATCCCCCTTTGGTCAATCAGGAATCCGAGAAACTTCCCATAATCAACACCAAAGACACACTATTTTGGATTAAGCATGACCTTGTGCCACTTGAGTGTAGCGAATGTTTCTCGGAGGTCAGACAGATGATCCGCCTACTGTTTGGATTTGACTATCATATCATCAATGTATACCTCTACATTCCTCCTAATTTGATTAATGAAGACTGTATTAATCATTTGTTGGGAGGAAGCAGGTGCATTCTTCAAACCAAACGGCATCACATAGTAACAGAATAACCCCTGATCAGTGACGAATGTCGTCTTTTCTTGATCCTTCTTTTATAGGGGAATCTGATCAAAGCATGAATAGATGTCCATAAAAACTCATCAGGGCATGTCGAGCTGTAGAGTCGACTAGACTATCGATCTTTGGAAGTGGATAACTATCCTTCGGACATGCTCTGTTCAAGTCAGTGTAATCCACACACATGCACCAGGTACCATTCGGCTTCTTTACAAGCACAACATTCGCAACCTAGTCAGGGAAGCTACATGGCTGAATGAGCCCAACATCTAACAACTTTTTAACTTCGGCGGCTGCCGCCTGACTTCTTTCCTCGCCATAGTTTCTTTTCTTTTGCCGAATGGGCTTCTTTTTGGGATCCACAGCGAGTTTGTGGACAGCAAGATCCAGGCTGATGCTTGGCATCTCTTCCACTTCAAAGGCAAAAATGTCCTTAAATTCTTTCAAGAGTTGGTGTAGACTTGTGCCCAACTTAGCAAAAGCAGTCGTCTCCACCTTAACAGTTCGCTCTAGACGACTGTTGTCTAGAGGAATATTAGCCGGTTGGGGACGGAGGTCATCTGACCGCTCCCTGGTCAGTGATTTCTATTGCTTTTCTTTTTTGACCACCACCAGCAGATTAGGCTTCCTTTTTTAATGGCTGGTGGGGCCGGACAGTCATCCTAGACCTCATCAAGGTCAATTGGATCTTTGCACTATACGGCTGCAGCTGCCGCAGGCTTGACGTCCGAGAGATAACAATCTCGAGCAGACTTCTAGTCCTCGTTCAGGGAGCCAACAGTCCCATCATCCCTCTCATACTTGACAAGCATAAGAGTTGGAATGATGACGGTCTTGCACTCGTTTAGATTTGGTCGACCAAGGATGAGGTTGTAGGCGGTCAGCTCCTCGACCACCAGGAACCGGATGGTCATGTGCCGACCGCTACCTTTTTCTCTCAGTCAAATGGAAAAATTAATGCGTCCGACTAGATGCACAACTCCTCCCCCAAAACCCACTAGGGGATGGGAGACATCCATCATACTATCCGGCCTGTATTTCAGGTTGGATAGGCATTTGTAGCTAATGATGTCTGAGGAGCTTCCTGTGTCAATTAAGATGCGACCAACCAATTGGCTGGCCACCTTGCATTCTATGACCACAGGGTCATCATGCGGCCGACGGACTTTGCCTCTGTAATTTTCGGTGATGATGACTTCGGGGAAGGCGGATGTGCTAGCCGCCTTTCTTAGATGATCCTTATTTCCCCGGTTGGACCACCTCCGGCGAATCCGCCTACTATCGTATAGTCCGGCTTAGGGATGGAAACGGGTCAGATCTGGACCGATCCGTTTTTGTATATAGGATCCAGATCCACTTTTGTATATAGGATCATGTAGACACTCATTTGTGTCTCCCCAAAACCAAACCCAGTGATGAGTACCTTTCACGTCGAATCATAATCGAATGAAGTGAAAGTGTGGAAAGTTTAATGTTACGGATAGTTTTAATTTCTTTTCTCTTCTCTTTGTTTTTGAAAACCTAGTTTAAGAAAACAATCAATCCAGTTTGGTTGGTCCATGATATGGGTCCAATAATAGTGTAATTGATTAGGGATTGAAAAGACCTTTTCGACGATATATTATAAGCCCAATTCCGATGAATATTGAGGAAGTTATGCCCAATTTACTGAACTGGACCCGGTTTGAGCCTTATATGCGGCCCAATGACTAGAGGAGGGCCTAGTATGGATTAATCATTCCTAATGCAATTAGGAATGGTTTTTAGTCTTCTAGATTCTTCTAGAAGGTTCTTTTCATTCCTAATTCAATTAGCATTGATAAATTGACTTTTGTTGACTTTTTAGAGTTTTAATTAAAATCAAAGAACGTTTTTGAGGAAAATACGATTTTATCCTCCTGTACGGCAATTTTTATCTGATTTTAAGAAAACGCGTGAATTTATGAGTCAGCGCCAAACGCCAGCTGTAGCTCCTGACGCTACGCTTGGCGCCTGGCGCTAGCCTTAGCGTCTGGCGCCAAGGTCAGCGTTTGGCGCTAACTTGGCTTATTTTGCGTCAGAACTCTGTTTTTGGTTTTTTATCATTTTGGCTGATTTTCTCTATAAATAGCGTTCTAAAAACTCCGTTTTAATTCATCAATTATCATCAATTCTTATTCTTTCTAAATCTCACCAACTCTCATCAAGTTCTCTTGATTACTCTCTCTCTCTCTTTTCTAAACTAACTTGGATTATTATGTTGCTTGATATTTATTGTTATTGCTTTATCACACCTTTTATGCATGTTTAAAGGGAATTTGTACTTGTAATCACGCTTAATGAGATAATTAATAATCTTGTACTGTTTAGGGTTAATTTGATTATAGATCACCAATAACAGTTTTGTTTGTGCATTAATATTCAACCAACATAGATAAACAGGTTTAGGGTTAATCCTATTGATTGTATGTTAGTCAGAAAGCGCACATGAATACGATGAGAATAAAGTAGAGGCCTATTATTAGGGCAGGTTCAATCTCTTTTAGGTTGGATTTGTACCTTAATCCCCGAACCCTATTTGGTTCAAGACCTTATTGGAGTTAACGATCTCTTGGATCGTTAAGGGGTGTAACCTTCACCTCGTGAACGGTTTACAAATTCCTAAAACTTGTTGGCGACTCTTTTGCTCTATCTTCTTTCCCTTTGGATTCCACCGTACTTTAGTGTATGATCACAGTGGGGTTCAAGCTAGGGGATTAACGCTTGAAATATTCCCTACAGCTTTTGGCGACTCTACTAGGGAGGATTTCTATTTTAATTCCTAAAATTTATTTTGGCAATGATTTAGAATGAGTGGATGAGACTCGAAACGTTCTAAGTATTTCATGTGCGTAATTTTGATTAACATTATTGTCATATGCATAAAAAAAGATCTCATCGGAAAGACCATCCGTAATGAGTTAAAACATAGGATTTTACACGTAGGAAATTTGAGAAATATCTTTCACAACTAGGACCGAAATAACACTGCGCAAAACTGGAAAATTTTATCGAGCACAGAAAGCTGATGAGGCATGTAGGAATTTAGCGTCAGCGAACAGAGTATTAGCGCCAGACATTTAACTGTAGCACTAGACGACAGTCCTGTCGCTAGGCGCTACAACTAAAACCTGGCGCCAATCTCTGTTTGTTGACGCCAAATTCTTCCAATACTGAGCCAGAAATATACGTTCTAATTTCGACCAGTTTTTCATATTGTTTGCTCGATCCTACTTCCTTGTTGAGTTTTTCTCACTTTTGTGAAACCCATATGTGTTTTACATATGGACATAACCCTCTGGGAATTCATGCTCCATCTACCCGATAGAACACTCTGAGCAACAAAGGGTACATCCGAGATTGTTGAATTCACAAAACCATGGAAGCGAGTTTTTTCTAAAACTCGCGGTGTCCCATCCACTCACGCCAACCCTTCACGGTTAGGCTTCCACGCGGTGCATCCGGACAATCAACCATGGACCCTCTATTGACTAATCCATATCCCGAACTTTAGAGAACTAGAGCCATGGTTAGGTTGCAAACTCATTGCATCATATTGTGCCTACTTGACTAATTGTGCATTATTTCTTGTGCATATACTATGTTTTCTTAACCGTTTGTTTAACTTGTGTTGAGATTAAAAAAACTAATGACTTAAAAACTTTTCCTAATTAATTAATTAATTAATTTGAATAAATAAAGTCTAATATTTTAATCAGAATTGACCTAGTGCGACTTTAGGCATACCCCTGTTGATTAATAACACCGAAAACAGTCTCAGATTGAAGCTCCAGCATTGGCGCCAAAATCTGAACTGTATCGCCACTAAGTGGAGTATGGCGCCAAGTGACATCTCTGTCGTCTGGCACTACACTACAAAGAAAGGCGCCAGTCCTGTCGTTTTAACGACAGTTCGGATTATTGATCGAGTCATCACTTTGTGTCTAATTAACCAGTTTACTAATTAATTCGGTTAAAATTAACTGTCAATAATGCCTTGTTAAGACATTAATTGAATCTAGTCACATAGTCTAGTCATATGGTCTTACACAAGAGTCTTAACATGTCACCTACATTCACTAGTCTTAGCACACACTTTGAGTACATATTACCATGACCATGTCTTAGGTTCATGCATGAGTCGGTCTTTCTGTCATTTGAGTTGGGGGTACATTCTATTCCTAATTCTTCATATCCCTCCATCTATATCATTTTCCGTCACATTTTATCCTAATCTTTCTTCACTTCCTCCATCCATTGCATGTTAAACAAAGTTTGAGTCAAATAATTAACAATTGATATCCCCAAATTCCTTTTCCACAGTACTTGGTCGAGGAGAGAAGGGCGATTAATCAAGGATAACACCTTTGTTCAGGTCTCACTTTTTGATAAACCGATTCGTCAAAAGAGGAAGACTAAAAAGATAATGGCAAGTCAAGAAGAGGTCAATGAACTTAGGAATCAATTGAATGACGTGACTGAGGTGTTAAAAGCTTTAACCCTCAAAATTGATGACCCTGTGAAGCAAGAACAAATGAACCTCATGCAAGAAAGCTTGAGCAAGCTATCTAGTGACTATAAATTTCAAGGCATTAGTTCACAAGGGGTCTCGCTGGACAAGGAACTTCTTCCACATAATTTCAACGCCACTGACATCCCTAAATTCAAAGCAACAGATAACCCTTACTTTCATCTAAGAGCCTTTAAAACCATACTGAGCATTAAGGGTATCGATAAGAAGGTTTTCCCCTATATGTTCTCACTATCTCTCAAGATCGTTTGCCAGCAATGGTTCTTTTCTCTCGAGAAAGAGAAAACCTCTTCTAGGGAATCCATAGCAAACGATTTCATAGATAGATATAAGTGCAAAATCCAAGACGAAACAGACCATAGACAACTCGAGATGTTAAAACAAAAAGAAAACGAAGGGTTCACTTCTTTCTTCAATAAATGGAGGGAAACTTCTGCCAATATGGTCAAGGCTCCTACCGAAAAAGAATCTATGAGGATGTTTATCAAGAATCTCCAAGGGAAGTATTCCAGGCACTTAAAATACCAACGCAATTTGAATACTTTCAAGGATGTGTATAACATAGGCATTGACATTAAAGATGACCTTCTGAAAGATAATAGTGCGAGAGGAAAGAAGAACGACCATCCTTCTTCTTCCTCTCCCATTAATGAGGTACATGCCACGAACGCCTCTAAATCACGAATCCAAAGGTCAAAAAAGGTGTTCACTCCACTTGGTATGAGTTATGAAATAGCTTTCGATAAGCTACACCACAAAGGAATAGTCATGCCCATAGGGCCCATCAAAGATCCAGTTCCAGAAGCCAGGCCACCCAAGTGGGACCCTAATAAGCACTGCAAATATCACCAAGGAAAGGGTCACGACACTGAGGAGTGTTGGAAGCTCAAAGAAGCTATTCAAGATCTGATCGATAACAATGAAACTTCCAAAATTCTAGCCATCGAAGAAGAACAAACATCCTTCGATCCATCACTTCTCATCACACCTGTAGGAGATCCCATGATCGAGACAGCTTATATAACCTCGCTCGATGAAGTGGCCATGATTGGGGAGGATGAAAGTCTTTTCTTAAATAATACCAGGGAAGACTCGTCAAGTCTAAAAGAGGACGTCCGAAAACTGCAAGATGTCGTTGTCATGCTCTTAAATGTTATAGAAGGATTAGCAAATCGGGTGATGGTCATCGAACAAAATTCTTGCCAAGGATTTAATGAAAAACTCAATGCTCCTAAGCCACGGGCAAAACGGACCATTGAAGAATACACACCAATAGGAATGACTTACAATGAAGCTTTTGACTCTCTTCACGATCAAGGTCATATTCACTCCATTGGTCCCAGTCAAGACCCTCCACCTGAAAAACGTTTTCCCAATTGGGATCCAAACTCCTATTGTCGATACCATAGAGGTTGCGGTCACACTACCGAAAAGTGTCTCGCCCTCAAGGATCGTGTTCAAGACTTCATTGATTCAAATCTCCTTCATGTTCCTCCGCGCGACAAGAAGGCCAAGATTAGTAACGATAGTAACAGTGGCTGTAAAGGGAAGAAGAACGACTATCCTTCTTCTTCCGAAAACACTTACTCTAGTAATAGTTTTGGTACTTTCGACCTTAATGAGATCTTAGAGATGGATAATCGAGGATTTAGAAAGCAACAAAAAAAGGATTTTACCCCTATCGAAATTAGCTACGATGATGCTTTCAATCGACTCCATGCCAAGGGACTCATTACTCCTATTGGACCTCTTCAAGATCCCCCACTTGAGAAGAGATTTCCTAGTTGGAATCCAAATGCGCGCTGCAAGTACCATCAAGGTAGGGGTCATGCTACAGAGAGCTGTTGGAAGCTAAAGGAGGCTATCCAACATTTGATTGATAATAACAAGCTTCACATACCTCCAGTTAACAAGAAGAGCGAGTGATGATAAAGCAAACAACACAAGACAAGAAGCGAGCTTCAACGACGAGATTTCATGAACTCTTTTTTCTTTTTCTTTATTTACCCTTTCCCCAATAAGTCTAGCATAGGCACCTTTATTTTCCCTTAGATTAATTTTGTAGATTCTTTATTTTCCCCTTTTAATAAAATGAGCATTTATTTTCTGGCATATGATCATTTTATTACATTTAAAAAAAAAAAAAAAAAAAAAAAACATGTTAAACTAAGCACAAGGTATACCAATGATTTAAGGCACCCCTTGTAGCCACATCATATTACCTTTCACCCTTCAAATATACAATCTTTTTTTTTTTTGATAAACTACTTTGAGCCTCGTCTAACGATAGACCTTTCTTTCTTCAACCTACATCTACCTAACCTTGGGATGGGATAGTGTTTAACTTATGCAATATTAAAAAAAATCTTGAGTGATTTCAAAAGATCAAAATAAATAAAAAGCAATAGAAAAAAAATCAAAAAAGTGCACAAAAGGGCCAGTGCTCCAATGTCTTTGACATGAACATGTCTTTGATATGAACACGTCTCAGATTGCGTCTCTTATCGAGTGCTCGGTACCGTGCCAGAGAAACATGAATACCAAGTGAGTGAAAGACCGCATGATCGTGATTGCCCACACTTATAAAAATAAAATAAATGCTAAAGCAAAAAATCTAAAAAAGAGTAGAACCTCAAGCATAAAAAACACAAAAATTCAAAAGCAAGGTTGCACACCTTGGGGGCTTATCGAGGGTCTTGAGCCTTTATCCCTTTCTTCTATAATCTATAGCCTAGCCATATTACAACCCTTAAAAAGACCTTTTTGAGGTATACACACACTTGTGCGAGGTTCGGCAAGAGCTACGTTCGGCCTGATTCCTAATGGATACGTAGGCAACCTCACATCGAGGTGCGGCCGTAATAAAAATGCATTCATATTCACATTCACACACTTACACCATGATCATATCAAGGGATCTCCTATGCTCATCCCTATTTACTTAGAGCTAGACTTGGGGCCTTGATCCCTACATCATTAGCTTACCTAGCCTAAGAGTCACCACCAATTGACTCTTTTCAATATATTTTCCCACACACTTAGCCCTTGCGGCCTAACTTTAGCGTCACTATCATGCACTGCAAATATACATGACCAAATATACCTTCCCTTAGGAACCCTTTGTCATGGAATTTTAACATAACGTTGAAGCATGCCTTGTCATATCAATATCACTCATCAATCATAATCATCATTGCATCAAAGTATGAAGTGCTTAGCCTCCATGCCTAAGTTACCCAAATACTTTCATCATTGAGTCAACCATTGAGATAGCCTAGGATGGATTAATCCTTGCACCTTGAGAGATAGTATCAAACAACATTTGACTAATCTCATTCAACATGCACCTTCAATAACTTCGCTTCTTTCTTTTTTGCGTCTTTCTTTTTCGGGAGAAAGTCGGTACCCTCCACAAAAATGACGGAAAAATTTCGGTACCCTCCACAAAAATGACGGAAAAATTTTGCTTTTTTGCATTTTCGAGTTGCACGATCACATTACAATGCACACCCGAGTCATGTACACATTGAGTCATGTCGTGTTATCACAGTGAGTCAATACTACGCACACACGAGTCAACCTCGAGTCAGTCAAACACATCGAGTCAAGTTTATACCTTGATCGTGTCAAGTCAATGAGTCAAGCGACATTAAACCTTAGGTCAACCCTAGGATAATTAAATAAATTAGCAAAGTCCTATAGTAAAAAATAAATACAGCAGAATAGGGAAGACCCTATTCCAGAGCCAGACGGAAACATCTAGCGTCTGGCAATAGCTTTTAGCGCTAGATCACAGCGTCTGGCGACAGAGTCAATTCTTGGCGCCAGAGATATTTCAGCAGCGACAGAGCTCGAAGCCTCTCAGAAAGGTGATTTCGACCTCATACAGCAATTTCGGGTTCCTTGGTACGCCAGTTATCCCCTATAAGCAATATGACATGATTAAGTAGTCAGTTTGATTACAATCACAATAAATGATCGACCTGATGAAAGATCGTCTCACTTAGCTTAAAGAGCCTAAGAATAGGCTCATCACGGAGACACTGACATACTGGTTTTAGCGGAAGCAAAGTTCAAGCGAGCTTTAGAGATCGACAAGAGTTGGTCTTCAGAAATTTTTCTTCGGAATATTATCATATTATCAAGATCTTTTTTCAAAGATGCGTGGACATATCACCAAGCTCTTTTGCTCCAGAGACGCGTGGACATATCATTCAAAAGCTCTATTGTTCAGAGACGCGTGGATATATCATCAAAGATCATCCTATTATCAAGCTCTATTGCTTAGAGACGCGTGGGAATCCTATTATCAAGATCTATTGTTCAGAGGCGCGTGACATATCTAAAAAAAGAAGCTCTTTGTTTAGAGGCGCGTGAACATATCCCAAAAAAGAAAGAGAAGCTCTTTGTTCAGAGATGAGTGAACATCAAAACAGCAGGATGGCGTTCCCTAGATTATGGAGAGTTGTCACAAACAACTGAAGGTGATTTCAAGCGAAGTTGTCTTTGATCATGTTCCCTTAGACGTGGAAGATGGTCACAAAGCGGAAGAGGATTGTTTCAATCAAAGCAATCTTCGATAGTATTCCCTTGGACGTGGAATATTATCAAAACGGAAGAGGATTGTTTCAAGCAAAGCAATCTTCTATAGTATTCCCTTGGACGTGGAATATTATCAAAGCGGAAGAGGATTGTTTCAAGCGAAGTAATCTTCGATAGTATTCCCTTGGACGTGGAATATTATCAAAGCGGAAGGATCATTTCAAGCGAAGCAATCTTCAATATTGGAAGCAGTTACAAGCGTAGCGGTTTTCAAGCGGGATGGCATTCTCTTGCAGGAGGTCATCAAAACAGTAAAGCAGCAACAAATTGGTTACTTTCAGAGACGTGTGCTCGACGGTGCAAGATACGCGTTTCTTAACTCTCTTATCTGTTTAACTAATGCTAGTTTGCAGGTATCGGCGTTACAAGAGTTATTTAGGATCGCAGAACGTTCTGAATCATTCTCCGTCCCTATCGCTACTTTGACTTTTGTTTTCGAAATTTGCGTTTCTCCAAACTCAGTCAAAGTGGGGGCTTCTGTAGACACCCATTTGTGTCTCCCCAAAACCAAACCCAGTGATGAGTACCTTTCACGTCGAATCATAATCGAATGAAGTGAAAGTGTGGAAAGTTTCATGTTGCGGATAGTTTTAATTTCTTTTCTCTTCTCTCTGTTTTTAAAAACCTATTTTAAGAAAACAGCCAATCCAGTTTTGTTGGTCCATGATATGGGTCCAATAGTAGTGTAGTTGGATAGGGTTTGAAAAGACCTTTCCGACGATATATTATAAGCCCAATTCTGATGAATATTGAGGAAGTTATGGCCAATTTACTGAACTGGGCCCGGTTTGAGCCTTATATGCGGCCCAATGATCTGGAGGAGGGCCTAATATGGATTTATCATTCCTAATGCAATTAGGAATGGTTTTTAGTCTTCTAGATTCTTCTAGAATGTTCTTTTCATTCCTAATTCAATTAGCATTAATAAATTGACTTTTGTTGACTTTTTAGAGTTTTAATTAAAATTAAAGAACGTTTTTGAGGAAAATACGATTTTATCCTCCTGTACGGCAATTTTTATCTGATTTTAAAAAACACATGAATTTCTGAGTCAACGCTAAACGCCAGCTGTAGCGCCTGACGCTACGCTTGGCGCCTGGTGCTAGCCAAAGCGTTTGGCGCCAAGGTCAGCGTTTGGCGCTAACTTGGCTTTTTTTCGTTAGAACTTTGTTTTTGGTTTTTTATCTTTTTGGCTGATTTTTTCTATAAATAGCATTCTAAAAACTCCGTTTTAATTCATCAATTTTCATCAATTCTCATCAATTCTTATTCTTTCTAATTCTCACCAACTCTCATCAAGTTCTCTTGATTACTCTCTCTCTCTCTCTCTTTTCTAAACTAGCCTTGTCTCAAATATAAAAATTCTGCATACATTAGAATTAGAAACACCTAGCCATATTCGAAGTTGCCATCGCCCTAGACGTGAAAGAAAGAGGTACGAGGCATCCAAGTAAGTGCTTTAATTGATTTATTGATGTTATGATGTAGAAATTATGCTTAGATCGTTATTATGATTCCTAGTATCATGTGTAGTGTAATTTTAATACTAAGTATGATTAAAAGTATGATGCCTTTTATGTTCTTCCTAATATTTATGATTTTTAGTATCATGTTAGGGCTAAAGCTTTGATTTTTATTGCTTAGTGACATGCTGGGGTTTGTTATTAATCTTGTTAGTATCATGCCTAGGATCTTGCTATTATATTTATGCTTTAACATGATTCATGATTATTTTATGATGATGATTATATTTATTGTTTTGATTATTATGCTGCTTGATATTTATTGTTATTGTTTGATCACACCTTTTATGCATTTTTAAAGGGTTAATTTGATTATAATTCAAGTTATAGCCAATATTTATGCTTTAACATGTACTTGTAATCACGCTTAATAAGATAATTAATAATCTTGTTTAGGGTTAATTTGATTATAATTCAAGTGATCGCCAATAATAGTTTTATTTGTGCATTAATATTCAACCAACATAGATAAACAGGTTTAGGGTTAATCCTATTAATTGTATGTTAGTCAGAAAGCGCACATGAATACGATCAGAATAAAGTAGAGTTCTATTATTAGGGCAGGTTCAATCTCTTTTAGGTTGGATTTGTACCTTCATCCCCGAACTCTATTTGGTTCAAGACCTTATTGGAGTTAACGATCTCTTGGATCGTTAAAGGGTGTAACCTTCACCTCGTGAACGGTTTACAAGTTCCTAAAACTTGTTAGCGACTCTTTTGCTCTACCTTCTTTCCCTTTGGACTCCACTGTACTTTAGTGTATGATCACAGTGGGGTATTAGTTTGGGGTAATGCTTGAAATATATTCTACTGATCCAGATCCGACCAAGATCCGTCGGGTCTAGAAAATGAAGACCCTGATCCGGATCGGGTCCAATATATTTTGCCTAATTTTTTGCAATAAATGTAATGTTCGGGTCAAAAAAATTATTTCAAACTTACGTTGTTGGTTATTAAGTTCAACCCCAAATTAACCAACTTATACACTCATATTTTGAATTAAAATTACAACAAAAAAAATTTTGAATTAAAATTATAAACAACAAAAAAAATACGATGTTACATATGAGCTAGTGAAAAAACAACAATGATGTATGTAATATGAGCATCCAAAATTCATCTCTTAAATTGGTTAATCTTTATCATTACTAACATTATCAACATTTTTAATAAAGATACAAACAATTTTAGTTTTTTTAATAGGAAAAATGAAAAAACGGGTCCACGGATCTGGATCCGGGTCTAGGGCCCAAACCCAGATCCAGATCCATTTTTGTCAGCAGGACCCGGATCCGTCGGGTCAAAAATTTGAAGACCATTATCCGTGAAAAACGGATCTGGATCCACGGATCCGGGTCGGGTCCAGATCCGATCCATTGCCATCCTTAGACCGGTTCCTCATCCATTTTAGAGCTGATAGCAAGCTGGGGAGTCTTTTTGCTTGAGTTCCCAGGATTTGATTTAGAAGCCACTTTGGACTTCACATAGGATTTCAGCGCTCCTTTGTCGGCCAGATGGACAAGCTCCCGCTTGAGGCTGAAGCAGTCGTTGGTGGCATGGCCGACATCCTCATGGTAGTGACAGTGTTTGTTTTTGTTCCGATTTTCAGCCGAACCTTTCATAGGAGTCGGCTTCTCAAGAGTCAGACGATCCTTAATCTCCATGAGGATGGAGTAGCTGTCCTTTTGGAACTCGTACCTTGGAATGTACGGTTTCCACTCTTTCTTTTTCTTCTGGGCCGGCTAATCGGAGTTATCAACCGCCCAGATTTGTTTTTTCTTTTCGCTCTCTTCTGGTTTTAAAGACGGCTGAGTAGGCCGACTCTCCTTCTGTAGGTCAGACTTCTTAGTGTCCGACTGCTTATTAGAGGAGTAGAGCTCGGTCGCCTGTATATAAGCGTCCGCCTCCATCAGGGCTCCTTGGAGGGTGAAGATTTTCTTTCGGACAAGCTCGAACTTGAAATTCGACCCGTCCTTCAGACCTTTGAAAAATTCTGTGAAAGCCACTTCGTCAGACAGTCCTTGTATCTGGATTCTCACCAGATTGAACCGCCTGACGTATGAACACAACCCTCCTCTATCTCCCTGCTGCACATGGCCTAAATCAAGGCTCGTTTTTATTTGCAGGGATGTTCATAGAGAAGTTAGAAACAAACAAGAACGTAAGCGTCTTGAAGTTGTTTATGCAACCAGCCGACAGATTGCCAAACCACTGCCAGGCTATGCCCTTCAGGGTGGCTGGGAAGCATCGACACCAGGCGGCATCATCCAACCCCTGTAAGTACCATCATAGGTTCCAACCATGACATTTTTAACCTTAGCCGGCTGTTCGACCTCAGAGGGCTGCTCCCCAAGGTTTTGTAGCCAAAGCTGCCAGTCTAAGGGCTAATAGTTATATGCCGCTTGTCCTCCGAAGAAGGCAGGCTGGATATAAGGTAGAGCAGGCGGTCTGTATGGTGGTTGTGCCACATACTGCGCCGAATTGATTAAGTGAGGCCCCGACTCTATGAAGGGGCTGATTAAGGGAGTCCTCGATCCGGAAGGGGAATTCCTCACTAAGGTGTTCTGAAAACTGTCATGATAAGTCGACGTTGAAGCCGACTCTGACAGTTGCTAATTTCTTAGCTGGTCGATGTACTGACAAGCATCAGGAAATGTTTGTTTGCTACCATCCGGCTGGACATGCCGGATGGCTTTCCTTTTCACCATTTTAGGGAAACGGAGCCTTTACAGGTCAAACCGAGGTTGTGCCTTCTCCGGGTGAGGAGTCAATTATGGTCTCGAACCGTCTTCTACTGCCCAGACTTGGCAGGCCGTGTGGGCGACTGGTCCTTTCTAGGGGCAGCCGTCCGCTTATTGGTTAATCCTTTGATTTCACCCCCGAGGCTACTAATGAATTTTATGAGCTCGTCACGTGTAACTAGGCTGATCTTGCCGACAGGGAGGCATCAGTCGCATGGCCTTTGGGCATACTTGGTCCAGGGGGCCTATTAGTACCCGCCTAGTTAACATTGCGCTCCCGCTTGTCTTTCTGGCGGAGGCGCTTAGAGATGAGTGACCCATTAGGGGCCACATAGGTTTCAACATCAACGTCGTCACCTGAATCATGGTCCATCTGAACATGTACTTCTTCTAGAGGCCGGGTGGTCTCTGAGGGTGGCACAGGATTATCTTGAGAAGCCATCTTAGAGGTACTCTCCCCACAGACGGCGCCAAATGGTTCGGGGTTTTTCGAGTCCCTTGGGAGAGTTACAGCTCAAGACAGGATTCACAAGGTCGCCTGTACCTTAAAAACAAACGGACCGCCGGATGGTCGGTGGTCCGCCTCCGAAGATTAAGTTAGTATAGGGTTCGGAGTAAAACGTACGGAAATTAAGTTATTTGCTCGGATTCCAAGCTCGGGTGCTGTCTGTTTCATAAGAATGACAGCTCAGTAATAAATGCAATAATTAATGTAGCCTTGTCCCTATAAATGAGGGGAATGTCCCTATTTATAGGGTCCTTGGAAAGTGTGCCCTCCCTAGGGTTTGATGACCTAGGGATTAGGGAACGCCGTTTTTGCGGCGTCCTCAAAGTTTGGGCCTTGAAGGCCGCCATTTCAGAGACGGTATCTGAGTGACACGTGTCGCTCATCCAGAGAGGCCATTTGGGCGCCTCTCAGGGCGACACGCGTCGCTTTCTCATTGGTCCACTTGGGATAATCAAATACCCTAGATTAGGGCTTGTATCTACCTAACACGTGTCACCAACTAGAAGGTCCAAGGTGGCACCCTTCCAGTGACATGTCAGGTTCCGATTGGGCCACTTGGCCGGGTATAAAATACCCAAAATAGGAGCAATGATAAAAATTGATCAGACTTATTATTAATGAAAATAGTATGGTAGAGGGGGTGTGCCATGCACATGGTACACTCGGAAGTACATTTACATATAAATAAAAGAACATTGGGACAAATTTAATGTTCTTTTACTTATATGTAAATTATTTTTAAATAATAAAATTTATAGGTAATGTTCTTTATTTTATATGTAATAATGTTCATTTTCACCCCTTCGTTCACTCTCGCTCTTTCATACTCCCTCTTTTCTCTCCCTCTAACTTCTTTGTTCTTTCATTTTATTTCTTGATTTTTATAGTTTTTATGTGCTCAAATCAACACTCTTAACACATTTTTACTAGATTTAACACTTTAAAATCCAAATTTCACAACCAAAATTTTGAATTTTTCATGATTTTAGAATTTTGGGTATTTTTTTTTATAAAAAACTAAAGAACTTGCAATAATAGAGTGTTCTACTTGCTTGATTTCTACTATTAATTCATTTTACAAGGTTCTCCTACTCATTGAAGGAGTTCTGTCTTCGATAAGTGCAATTACTAGATATATCAAGGATCACTACTATGGAGATAATAAGTTCGTTCTTTTGGGTCGTCATTATCTGTTGCTAGACTATGATAATTGATCTTTGGGCTAGTCAAATATTTCAAAGTCCACTAGAATGGATCCTATGAGGTCACACAACAAAGTTATAGGGTTAAACAAGTTAGAGGCCCGTTTATGGGCCTCATGAGCAATTAACTAATCATGAAATGGATTGGGCTAGCATAGTAATATGAGAATTAGGTTTTGGGCTTTTGACATGGGCTCTTATTTAGAGATGAGATCTATAAATAAGATTCATGCCTAGGGTTGCTTGCAAGAAGTCATAATTCACACACAGTGTATTTTGACATCAAGGCAGCCAATCCCAAAACCCTAATTCCTCTCTCTATCTCACGGCTATCTCTCTCCTCCCCTCGTCCGTACAGCCGGCCACCCTTGGTGGCGCGTGATGTGGTTCGTGGTGATTCATGGTGGTTCGTTGCTCGATCTTCTCTACAAAAGGTCAATTGAAGGGTTCAATTGCAACTAACTAGCATTAGTGGAGGTCTTAATCTATGCCCGTGGACCAAGTAGAGGAATCACGCTTGAGGTTCTTTATCTCCCATTGTTCTTGATCGATCGCACGTGAAATCACGCTTCAAAGGTACGATTATATGTTTTTTATGTGTTATGTATTAGATCTTGGGATTAGGTACTTTATGAATATGATTCATGTTTTTCCGCTGCGTAGTACCTATATAACCCTACAGTGGTATCAGTTAGCCTATTGCATTTACACATATTGACTATAATTCTTTGATAGTCCACAATTTTAATTCAATCAGGAGGGAGAATAATTTAATTATGGGTCAATTATTATATTAAATGTGATTTAACTCTTGGAATTGATTAAATGTGATTTTTTTTTAAAAAAACGATTAAATCTGATTTAATAATGCTCAAAATAGCCATGAAGAGATCCCAATTTTGCCTTAGATTACTCGAAAATTTTGAACCCCCCACCCTATTTTTTCGAAAATTTCGAAACCCTAACCCTAAATTATGAATTTTGTGTTTTGGTTTTGATTTAATTCGTTTACTATGTAACTAATGATTTTAATCTATTTGATTTCATGATAAATTATGAATTTTTCATGATCAAATCATTTAATTTAAGAGTTAAATTAAATTGGGGATTAATTTCATGAAGAACCCTAATTTCAAGATTGAATGTGATTTAATCTTGAAATTAATTGGACCGCATTAACATTAATTTAATTTTACAAAAGATGTTTTGTTTTAATTAAATTAAAAAAAAGGTTTTTTAGCGGCGGCAACCGTGGCTAGCTGACGCAGCCACGGCGGCTGCCGCTGCAGGTGGTCCGGGAGGGGCCGGTGGGGCAGGAGGACGGTTCAGCAAATGCAGCAATAGCAGCACCGTGCAAGGGTTGCGCGGCACTGCTGCTGCTGTTGTGCACCGCTGCAGTGCAGCGTACACCTCACGGTGTACGGCCACCGTGGCTGGCTTCGGCTGGCCACACCACGGTGGCTGGTGCATGATTTTAAAAAAAATTAAAATTATTATTATTTATTTTTAAAATATTTCAAGATAAATATGATTTATTTTGTATGAGATAAAATATTTTGAAAATATGATCTTTTATTTTGAAAGATAAAATCGATTTTATTTAGATAAAATCAAATCTTTCAAAAGTTGTTATGTTTGATATTATCCATATTTAAAGTTGTTAAATTGGTAATTATCTATAATTAAAGTGGTTAATTTTGGATAAGATTTGTTAGGATATTCTGAGCATATTCCAAAAGGATAATAATTGATTAAAATAATGTGATTATCCCATAACTATTTTTGGATATAATTGATTTAAAATTTTTGTGATTGGCTAGTAATTGGGATAGAATTTCCTAACTTTGTTAAGATAATCTTTGAGGATAAATATGATTTATCTTTTAAGATGAAAATAAGATTTTATTTTATCTTATGATTAATTTAAAATATACGATATTTTATGGATAATCATGAATAATATATGATATTATCTAATTGCATTAATTAAAATATGAGATATTTAGGTGCCATGTTTCCTTAACTATGATCATTTGATGTTGTAGTTTAGGAAAACATGATGAGTGATTTATTATGTGGCACTTTATAATATATGATATTATTTACTGCTATATATTGACTAGTATGGCCCAGTAGATTACTAAATACGATATGTGCATCGTGATGTATTTTTGTAATCTTAGTATGGTCTACGTATCGATAAAGTATTTTTGTAATTTTATTTCATTTTATTTAAGTAGTAGATAGAATAGAGTAAAATTACAGGTTGCAGTTAATCCAAGAAGCCCATGAAGTGAAGGCCCAAAGGAGCAAGGTGGATGAGATCCATGAAGGTTCAAGTGGGATTTTTTTGCTTTATTAGTTTCTTAGGATTAGGGGCCATGCTATGTCTTGTTTATGCATTCAGTTTATTATGCATGTTAGATTTTATTGATGTTTTGTGATGATGCGCTAGAGTTCACTAAACAATCACAACATAATAAATCTAGATCCCGGTAATATTGAGGTTGCTTTTCCAATTAAAAACCCGATGAAACCTTCGATATTTATGATGGGTCATGCCTCAGCTGGTGTCATATTATATCTTAGGGGAGTGGGGGTAAATTACGTTTTACAATTTTAATTGGTTATACTCAACAAGGTTACCTAAAGAGTTTAGAACCTTGCAGCTAAGGGTAATAATTAAACATGTGATGATTAATTATTCAACCAAGAGTTACAAAGAGTTGTAATCAGTAAAGAGTTTACTCACCTTGAAAATGTAATACTTGATGGTAGGGCCTCAGTCCGGTCAATTATTGCTTAAATAAAGGATCTTGGAATCATTTTATTCAATTGGGATTAAAATTGAATAAATGCTTTAAAGTTACCAATATTTAATTCTCTTATGGTACTTTAAATTTTATTAAACATAATTGAATTTTGCGTTTACTTATAAGTAACATGTCGTTCTAGTTTTATTTTATATATATAATCTCCTCGATTGAAAATAAAGTTGAGAAACATTCTCAAAAGGTTAAAAGGTAATCCATAAACCTATATTCCAATTTTGCTAAGATGGTTCTAAAAGGAAAGTTTTAAAAACCCATGTCAAATGTCTAAGGTTAGTTTTATTCAAAACGTTTGAGTAAAATGCCAACACATCTTCATTTTGAAAAGTGTTTCAACGGATATAATGAGATGGGAGGTACAAACCCTCTAAAAGACAAGTATAGAAGTCCAGTAAAATCTCTTATTTTCAATATGATTGAATATAAGAAAGTGATTGGAAATTTCAATGATCAAAAGTTGATCAAATGATGCTATTCTTCATCCATTTTTATAAGAGTTAAATAGTTGATTAAACTCTAATATGAATGATGATTGAATAGACTTAGCAAAATCATGAAAAGTGCTTAAAGTAGTTAAGCAAAGTATAATTTTGAACCAAAGAGAAGTGTTCTAAGTGGCTCAAATGGGAAAGGTTTAGGAATATATGAGGATTGCATTGAGAAGTTATAGGCCAAGAAATGAAAACAAGTTGCTACTTCTCAAACCTAGAACTACTTACATGCTAAAAGTTGTTATGAATGACAAATGTTTCAAATTAAATGGACCAATTCCAATTGATTAGAAACTACCTCATAACAGTTGGAAGGTAAAAGAATGGAAATGTTCCAATTTAAAAGTATATTATAGAAATTGATTTAGCACATTGCTACTTCTTGGACATATGATGTCTTGTTTAGTTCTCTCTCATTGAGAATGAGGTTGAACTAAATGAATAAGAATGGCTAAAGGAGAAATAAATCTACAAGTTTAGAAGCAAATGTTACTACTTCACAAATAGAATCTACGTGTCTGGAAGTAAAAGTTGCAACTTTACAAGTAGAACCTATATTTCACCTTACCTTGTTATTGGCTAAAATTAAATAAATGTTATTCATTCTGGCCATCATCAAAACACCATTCAATGTTAGTAGTGACTAAGCATCGAAGATTCAAAAACGTGGAATAAATGTTATTCTATGCTTCATTGAGTCAAAGTTGAAAAACGTAGGGATGTGTTTTGAGTTGCCAAATAGGTTCAAAGTTCTATATGATAGAAATAATTGAACCATTTATATATATGAATTGTCTCTAAAATGTCAAATCATTCGAACGAAAATGAACATTGCATGCGAAAGATCCAAAGGGATGGACTTTCAATATCATTAGATTATGAATCCATTTATATATGTAATTATCATTCTAATTTGAAACTTTGACTAAGTCACCATTTAGAGAAATGATGATGAGAACTCAAGGCTGAATACATATCGATGTAAGAAAACCAAAGGTTCAAAGGCTAGAGACGCACAATGAAACTTCATTTGTGATACGATCACTACTTGTGCTTAGTTGAAGCATAAGTATGAAAATTTTGAAAAAGTTCAAAATGTTCAGTATGAAGTTCAGTATCAACTTGACAAGATAATGATTACATTACAATATGATTGTAATTGTGAAAATTTAAGTCAAGACATATACTTGGCAACACATTCAAAGTATTGCGATATGATCGTAATAATGAGAATTTAAGTCAAGACCTTGATGAACATCCAAGAGTTGTGAAATCGTTTTACCAAAAACTCCTAAAGAAAACCTTGTGAAGTGTTTATGAAGGGAGCTATCAATCTATATAAGATATATTTTGATAATGGATGAAAATTACCTATCTTCCAACCATTGTTCAAGGGATATACTTTTAAGATAAGCTGCAAAACTAAACAAAGAAACATAAGTCAAATCAAAATGTAGCAAAGGTTTCATATGTGATATGGATAAGAAAAGTTCTTATTAAGTTTTTCTACAAGGCAAGGAATAAGAGATGTATTAAATGGTTTGATGCACGTTCGATTCCTATATAGAGCAGGGGGTACTACTATACAAACCATACTTAGCATAAAATGTTTGTTGCTCAAGTAGGTGCCCTTATGAAAATTGTTCCAAAAGGTCAAGTGGGAGTAGTATAAATCTCGAAAGAGTTCGAGAAAAGCAACAAACAAAAGTGGTTCAAACCATGATTGGTCACCCTATGCTAAATGTGTCTCCTCAAAAAGGCAATTGGGAGTATAAGAATCTCGAAAAGTTCGAGAGCCTTGAAAGAGTTCAAGAAAAGTGATTTCGAAAATCTTGAAGAAATTTGAGAAGTAATCGAATCAAAGCAACAATAGGAGCATGATTCACCTCATGTTACAAGTGACAACACATGATCTCATTAAGTGTAATGGAAATAATAACCATGTGTCGAAGGAAGTACATTCCAAGTGCACATCCTCAATTGTCGTTTCTCATTGAAAGCTAAACAAAGTTGTTGTATGAGTTTCAATTGTTGCACAAAACTCCAAAATGATGACTAGCATATGTAAAACTTAGTCAAAGAAATATGATTTCATATTGATTAAGAGTTATAAAATATTCATTTTGGAACATGATGATTATGCAAGTAACAAAGATGATTTGACAAGTTATGACTCCAAGTGGTTTAAAAACCAGGAAATCTGACATCGCATCACATCACTATTGTCAAGTCCCATCATATTATTACATCACATCATTTGGGAGTTCTAGAGAGAGATTCTAGAGAGAGAAACTCTAGTTTGTAAGCCACAAAATTAATAAAGTGTTTCAGTCGTTACTTGTCTCTTGTCTTGTGTGTGTTCTTTCTTTAAAGTGCTTAAGTGTTGTAGGCTGGTTTAGACTCGGTCTAGACGCCATCACGGGAACCTCTTTGGTCCTTACTTAGAAAAAAAAACTATTCCCCAAATAATCCCGTGACAGTTTGGTCCGACCCAAGCACATACTTGCTCGTATAGGCAAGTGGGATTTTCCACATATGAGTGGCGCCTAGGTTGAACCTAAGGCTGGCCAGAGAAGCAAGCTGGATTGTTTATGCGCTCAACGCAAAGGTGATAGCGTTGAGGTGAACGTTGTTCGAAACCTTCAATTGATGCTATGAGAATGATGATGTGATCAGGTAAGTCCGAGTCTTTGGTTTTTCAAATTTGGTTGGCTAGTGGAATCGAACAGTTGTGGAATACCACAAACGTTGCTCAAGTCAACACCTTTGTTGATGCTATGCAAATCGCCTTAGAAATATGCTCCAATCGTGGGTGATTTGGGATGTCAAGGGAGTGACCTTGACTACGATCACTTAAAATTTGGTGCCAATTAAGGAAGTTTGCTATGATCAAAAGGGAATGTTAGAGTCTTAAGCCTATAGAGTTTGAATAACTAAGAGGGCCTTACATTCATAGGCATCACCACGACTGGTTGAGTCGTGTGCGAAGGATTGCTCAAGACATGTTCACAAATTTAGTGGAGTAAGGTGAGACCTTACTGCCCTAGTTTCTCATGAGAAGATGAGAATTATTGAGTAAACTCAATGATGAATTAATACCATGGTAAAGAAATCACTCAGAGAATGAGTCGGTCTATGAACCAGCAATCAATGCGATTGGTTGCGAGGCGGTTGGGGAGCAATGACGATTGCTGTCAAGTGAGACGAGGTTAGCAAAGGCTAACAGAAGTCTTGGTGATAGAGCTTGCATGTGGATCCCCGGGCACATGAGCACTTCCAAGCGAGTGAAGGGCAAGGGTATGTCGTCACTCCGCTCATTAAGGTGTTTACCCGAGCAAGGGGTGATCTTTGGGTGAGATGTGAATCATCTCGAAATAAGCTCTGTGGGAGGGAACAACCCTATGAAATTGCTCTCGGGAGAAACAAGAGCAACTCCAAAATGTTCCGTGCCGGCTTTTAAAAGGAATTTTGGACGAGGGTAATGTTAAGGGATCTATGATGTTGCCTAAGTACACATTGGTGCTACGAGGTAGCCTAACCGGGTGTCAAGAAGGCTAGGCGTGCGAGGCACGGCCAATCCCGAGTAGGGGAAAGTCATGATCCAAAAGAAGATACTAGGAAGTATCGTCAAAATTAGCGATGTGACTAGGCACCTCTAACAAGAGAGACAAGGGGTAAGACCCGGATTGAGTGAAGGCGTTGTGCTTGGAAAGCACAGGTCACGCGGTGACCTACCTTCTCGATCTTTGACGAGGACGTCAAGATCTTTTGGGTGGGGGAGGTTTTTCACAGTCACTTTTGGGTCGACCTAGGCAAGGTCGTCGACCACCCCGCAAAGGCGCGCAAGGCCTTCAAAATCCCACTTGCCTATACGAGCAAGTATGCACTCGGTTTGGGAAGAACGAGCCAACTGAGGCTAGAGTAGCTCACTACCATGTCTAAAGCATGCGAGGTTATCAGGGATGACCTCTAGGTGCTTAGACCGTGGTGCTGGAGAAGCACGGGTCAGCTAGGCCTTGGGCTTATAGCCAGTGTGCGCTTGCACGCACTAAAAGATCCTCAGAGTGTTTGGTCGGGAAAAACTCCGTAACAACCTTTGATGCTTATTGAGGGGACTTATTAGGACCCTAATAGATCATACATGGCCTAAGGGCCAAGGTTAGGTTCAAGGATCGGACTTGAGAGTCCATTATTGTGTTACTGTTAGTTAGGTGCTCACTATTATTCCAAGGCTAGTGCTAAATAAAGCTCTTTAGGGGGTGAGTGCTCACTCAAGGGTCAGGGGCTAACCTAAGGGTGGCCTTAAGGCTAGGGACCTTGGGCATGGTCTTGGACATAGGATAGCCTATGGAGACCATAGCACACTTGGATGGCTATGGTGGACACTCAATAGGACAAACCGACTCGGTAGTCCCGGCTAGGAGGGATGCGGGCTGACCAATGAAGGTCGAGGACTTAGTACAGTGCATGCTTGCTAGTGGTGCGTGGTTTTACTAAGGGATGCTCTTGGGATCATGTTAGGGTGTCTCTATGGTGGTAACCATAGTGACTCCGGCATGGAGGAACGAGTGCGGCCCAGGTCAACAATGTCTTTGGTGCCTTCGACGAAACCATGGACTTACGTGGCCACATGCTCGATGCTAAGGAACGACCTTGGATTGTAGATGGTCTAACCAAAACTCTCCTTGGTGGATTACTTTGTAGGGACTCCTTAACGGTTATGCCTAGTCACCATGATGGTAGGCGGTTGCCTTAAATTTAGGGATTGGCTAAGTAGTGGCGGATGGTGGGCGGTTATACGAGGTAACCACCCACGCTGTACCACTCTCCCTAAATTATAGGGACGATTATGCTGAGGTGGAAAAAAGGCTAAATATGGTTCCTAAAATATAGGACCACGACGTTAGTGGGTTGGCTAACAGTTATCCTGACCATGACCTTGACGTGGGCAATCGGGAACGCGGTTAAGCCACACCTGAAGGTGGTTCCTATAAAATAGGAGTAGCCAAGGGTGGTGGGGTGTAACCATGGACGTGGGTAGTTATTCTAAAGGGATAAAGCCACGTCATGAGGAAGTTACCCCACTCACTTAGTGGCCCTTGAAAATAGGAGCACTAAGGGAGTGGGCGGTTACGCTAATTAGGCGGATACATCGGCCAGGCAGTTGAAATGCCACATAAGCACACTAATGCATGTCTCCTAAAATGTAGGAGCATGGCATAGTGGAATGTGACAGTTACCAGGCGGTTACAAGAACATGCAAAACGTGGATAACCCCCTTGACTACGTGGACAGGTCCAGATTCATCCAAGTAAGCATCCAAGTAGTGGGTAGTTACAAAATCATGGTTGTAGTCAGTGCCTATAAATAGGCTAAGGAATTCATTTGTTGGGCATCGATTTTGGGAGTTCTAGAGAGAGATTCTAGAGAGAGAAACTCCTGTAGTTTGTAAGCCACAAAAGTAATAAAGTGTTTCAGTCGTTACTTGTCTCTTGTCTTGTGTGTGTTCTTTCTTTAAAGTGCTTAAGTGTTGTAGGCTGGTTTAGACTCGGTCTAGACGCCATCACGGGAACCTCTTTGGTCCATTACTTAGAAAAAAAAAACTAGTCCCCAAATAATCCCGCAAAGGCGCGGCCGTCACATGTCCCAAAAGTCTGTAAGTAAGTTTATGACACTTAAATAATTTTCTTAATTGGGTTAGACCCATTATAAGCAAAACAGACAAGATAGAAAAATGTTTTCTAACTAAAGCAAAGACTTGTTAGAGGATTCAACTAATTCATAATATGACTATGACTACGATGAAACCTTTACATTAGTCATGTTGCAAAGATCTATTAAAGATATTTTAGTGATTACTACCTTATGAGATTTGGTAGATGGATTTCAAAACACCTTCTTCAAATTGTTCATGAAAGAAGATTTGTATACGATACAATCAGAATGGTTTTGAAGAAACAATAATCCTATGGATGCATAAAAGATCCTTAATGGATTGAAGTTAGCATCATGGAGTTAATGTTCTTAATTTTGTGAGTTAAATCGTTTGATGTTCTTGTAAAATGAAGAAAAGGTCTTGTGTATATAAGATGTTTAGTGGGAGCTACGAAGTCTTTTTGGTCTAGTATAAAGAGAAATTATTCATTGTTTGAAGGGTTAAGTAATGGTTGATGCATTTTGTATGAAAAACCTTGAAGAGAATGATGAGTACATTTGGGATTCAAAATCTATAGAGATAGGTTTTGATGGATGTTTGAGTTTGGTTAAGAATATTATATTGATAAGATTCTTATAAGGTTCAACATTATATTGAAAGGAGTTTCAATCCCATGTAACATGGCACATTGCTTAATGATTCAATACTTTGAGAAAGGTTGATGAAACTAAGGTTTTGAGTGCTGATCCTTATGCAATTCGCAAAGGATGCATCGTGCATGCATGGACTATACTCTTATATTTGATTCACATGTTTTAAAGAACAAGTGATAATATATTACAATCGAAATCCAATATAACGTTGGAATACAAATTAGAAATTCTAAAGTTCCTTGCGAAAGGGCGAAAGAAAAATTCTTAGTGTATGGAGATGAAAATGATTATAAGATTTAGAAATTGCAAAATTCATGTTGATGAAAATGTCTCATGAACTCTACTTAGTAAACCCCTTCCATTTCCAAAGCATGAGAAACATGAAAATGAAACTAGATTGAGTTAAATGATGTAATTAGAAGTTGTATTTGTTTTTGGAGAAAAACAAGTTACATATGTAATACATTCATTTGCAGAATTATGTTTATCAATTGAAACAAAGTTTCAATCTTATTTAATCGTGATTTCAAGATTAAATAAAATGTCCAAAATAATTATGGATTGATGGGCTCATCAGGTTAATTTATTTAAATAACCTGGTGAATGAAACCCCACACATGAACAAAATCCATACATTATTCTAGTTCCTAGTCTAGAATCATTAAAGTGGACATAAATGATTTCGTAAATTGGACTAGCATGTAAGATTGATTGGATAGCGCAGTTTCATGGGCTATAGGAGCGTAGTGAAGCTCGGTCAATCACATGGGTATGCATGAATGATTCATGATCGAACTATAGACCTACTTTGAAGTTCAAGTATAGAACTTCCGGATATATTAGTGGATTCCTTTGACATGAGTGGAACATTGATTTCATTCAATGATTGATGTAATTGTGTACATTCAAACGTCTGCCCTTAACTGGAGATTATAAAGGGTGTTTCCTGGTTACCTCATGATTTGAGTGGGAGCCTTGGTTGCCACAAGATTGGATTGAGTCTACCTATTTAATTAGGAATGTGTCTTGGCCCCTTGAAGAGGGAGAATTCAGAAAATGCATGGCCGTGCTCAAATGGATTACATAATAATCATTTGTTTTGTAATTCTAACTCAGTTTTCAAGAAAAGATTTGTAGATTAAAATGATCACGACATGAGATGCAATTATATTATCAAATCGACACACAATTACTTAAGGAATTTGAATATTGTGCACTTGTCTCATACAAGTGGGAGATTGAAGGAGTTCTGTCTTCGATAAGTGCAATTACTAGATATATCAAGGATCACTATTATGGAGATAATAAGTTCGTTATTTTGGGTCGTCATTATCTGTTGATAGAATATGATAATTGATCTTTGGGCTAGTCAAATATTCCAAAACCCACTAGAATGGATCCTATGAGGTCACACAGTAAAGGTATTGGGTTAAGCAAGTTAGAGGCCCATTTATGGGCCTCATGAGCAATTAACTAATCATGAAATGGATTGGGCTAGCATAGTTAGATGAGAATTAGGTTTTGGGCTTTTGACATGAGCTCTTATTTAGAGATGAGATCTATAAATAAGATTCATGCCTAGGGTTGCTTACAAGCAGTCATAATTCACACAAAGTGTATTTTGACATCAAGGCAACCAATCCCAAAACCCTAATTCATCTCTCTATCTCACGGCTATCTCTCTCCTCCCCTCGTCCGTACGGCCGGCCACCCTTAGTGGCGCGTATGGTGGTTGGTGGTGGTTCATGGTGGCTCGTTGCTCGCTCTTCTCCATAGAAGGTCAATTGAAGGTTTCAATTGAAACTAACTAACATTAGTGGAGGTCTTAATCTATGCCCGTGGACCAAGTAGAGGAATCACGCTTGAGGTTCTTTATCTCCCATTGTTCTTGCTTGATCGCACGTGGAATCACGCTTCAAAGGTACGATTATATGTTCTTTATGTGTTATGCATTAGATTTTGGGATTAGGTATTGTATAAATATGATTCATGTTTTTCCGCTGCGTAGTACCTATATAACCCTACATTTAAGGTATGATTTTTTTTTTTTTTGTTCATGTTTGTTCTACTTCATGAATATGAAACCTAGGTTGTGTTTCAATGGATAACTCTCTTTTCTTGTTTAATTTACCTATATTTTGTTTTTTGTGATTATGTTTGTTGTCCATATGAATCTTTATTGACATAAAATTACTTGATAGTTTGAATTTTTGGCACTACCATTGTTGTTCATCATCTTCTTCCATGGGTTTAGGTAGTAGCATTTTTCCATTATTTATATGTATTGCTCATTATTTTATATGTAATGTTCTTTTTCAGAAAGGTAATTCTCTTATTTTATATGTGATGTTCTTTTTTCATAAAACATATATACTTTATAATTGTTTGTAATGTATAATAATAAATTATTATAACTACGATTTTTTTTATTTATAGGTTATGTTCCCTAATTTATATGTAATGTTCTTTTATTTATGGTTAATGTTATTTTATTTATATGTAATGTTCATTTATAAGTTAGGTTCTTTTATTTATACGTAATGTTCTTTTATGGAAATTTTGAATTTTGGTACCTCGAAAATGACCCTAGTTGAATTTTCACACCACATTTAAATTTTTTTTTTGTTTATTTTGGAACTCATCAAAGTGTAAAATTATAGGTTTTGGTACCTCCGTCCATGTTCCATTAAGTTTTCCGTTAGTGGGGTTCTACCACCTTCCAGCCACCCTTAGCCCCTTTCCCCCCTCCCTGTGCGGTTGTCGGCAACCCCGAGAACAACCACCTCCTCCCAGCCACCCTTAACCATCTCTCCACTTCCTGTGCGGCTGCCGACATGTAACACCCCCGATTTACTAGCTAATAATAAAAAAGAATTAAAGAAAGATAAACAACTTTGGAATAAAATTGCGGAAGCATACACCTAAATCGGAGGTATTACCTCCACACTTAACAACATGTCAAGTGTTAAGGCTTACAAAATCCCAATAATTTCAACCCAATGAATCTAGGTGAGCTAGTTATACAACTTTACAAACTCGTGACAGCATACTAATCGAAACACTTGAGCACCTTTAGCTACGATCACTTGTAAAACCTGCTTAGAAAATCTTGATTGCTCACCATTAAGGACAAATTCCAAAATAGATCGTTGCAAGGCCACCATAAGAAAAAGACATGACCACAAACATAGATAACACAACAAAGTAACACTCACGTCAGCAAATGCTGAGTAATCACCTCATATCACAATACAAAGAATAATATAATAATTAACATTACTAGATCAATTAAACAATGTAGCTCAAAACTACATTACACATTGTACTCTGAAAATAACCATTGTCAAATAAACCTCGAATAATAATACAATCCTTCACTCAATTAACTCATAACCAATAAGTGTTCCATAGGAGGGATTAGCCGTTAGGGTTTCGGGGTGGTGGAATGAGTGATTCAGGGTTCATAGGAGGGAGGGAAGGGTTTTGTAGTAGTTTATGTGATTGCGCTAGGGTTTCGGGTAAGGGGGAATACAGGGGTAGAGTTATGGCTGAGATAGGAGGAGGAAAAGGGCGGGGTGGGGTGGCCGACACCGACGCCCAGGGAATTTGGCCACCAACAACCGAAATTCAGCATGAGGAGGGGGAAGGGTGGCTAACGAGGAGGGGGAGGGCAGTGGCTCGTGTTTTTATTTTTTAAGTTTTTTTTTTAAAAAAAAAACTTTTTTTAATAAATTAAATTATTTAATAATTAGATAATGGGCCCCACTAACGAAATACTTAACGGAACACAGACGGAGGTAGCAAAACCTATAATTTTACACTTTGATGGGTACCAAAATTTTAAAAAAACAAAATTAAACGGGTGCGAAAATTCAACTAGAGTGGTCATTTTCGAGGTACCAAAATTCAAATGTTCCTTCTTTTATTTATAACTTATGTTCCTTTATTTATAGCATAATGTTAATCCGGGTGTACCATGCGCATGGTACACCCACCTATACGAAACAATAAGTGCTTATTAAAACCATTACGGTGAATTTGAAAACTGACCAAAATAATAAAATGGAAACAACTTTTTCTAAATTTCTTGGTTTTTGTTTTTTATTTAAAAAACAGAATACAAAAGAGTCAAGAACAAGCTGATACTACCCTGTTTTTTTAGTTGAAAATAATATTTTTTTTTTGTATAACGCTTGCCAAATGCTCCATTTGTTTATTAAGTAATTGCTCCACTTTTATTTTGTGGCCGTTTTTAAATACTTCCTCTCTTTTTTTAGTTGGTACACTTTTATTTTTACGGTCTCTTAGACAGTTTTTTTTTTAAGATGAGAGAGATAGAGAGAAAAATAAATTGGACCCATGTGGGTAGGAGAGAAATAGAGAGAAAAGAATGTCAATAATGAAAAGTGTTGCAACTAATTAGAAATTTCCAAAATAGGAAAATGTATCAACTAAAAAGAAATGGATGAAATACTTGCTCCATTTCCTTATTGGAAAAGCTTCTATAATATTTAATTTATTTATCTAAACTAGTGGGACACAATTTTATTTCTTTTAGATTCTCTCTCTCTCCTCCAATTTACACCTCTATATTTATTACTTTCTTCAATTTTTCTTAAAACTCCGCACATGGAGAAATAGAGCAAGTATTTAAAAACGGAGGGAGTAATAATTTTAACGATTAAAATCTCTAATTATCGACATTGTAAAATTATAAGAAGTAAATATTAACAAAATTTACGTTGAGACGATTCCAACAAAATCTCACATGACTTTATCATAATTACATGGAAATTTTGTAAGAATTACCCATAAATAACGTGTTTTGTGAGCAACTATTTCTACGATGTAAAAACATTTCCCCACTCTAACCAAGACATTTCCATGTTCATGTCTTGAAGCTTCTTTTAATTAACTCATTTTGATTCCATCTTTTCTTGCAATTAATCAAGAAGGCTTATATTATTCAGAATTAGCTATTATTGCACAGAGAAAGCAATTGATAATACCAAAAAATGGAGCAACCATCTAAAGTTGTTTGTTATCATTTAAAAACCTAAGGGACCCATTATTAAGTATAGAATATAAAAACTTGTTATTAGTAAGGTTTCTCTTAGTAGAGTCGAGAAAAAATTCGACTCCCATGGTTTGGCTCCCGGACTCTTAGGAGGTAAATCCCTAGGAGTGGAGTCGGGTGATGGGTCCTTTTTTCAGCAACAGAGTGCTTTTGACTTTCAGATGTATTGTCTCTACACTTCTTCCGCCGGGATTTTTCATAGGGATTATGCTAAGTTTCGGTTCCCTTCTTTAGTGTTCGCTTGCATTATCTGTCCTTCTCCAAGGTTTTGGTTTGTTTGGCAACTTTTGGTCTAACAAAAGGTTTTGATAAGAACCTTTTGGATATCCGGGCTCCGAGATGTTTGGTATGATGCATATGGGTGTATTCATTCATTTCTCTTTCCCTCTATTGGTTTAGTTAAGTGGGTTTTGTTGCTTTTAATTTCTTGTTTTAGATCTCTTAGGTTGTAATTTGCCTTTATTTATGAAGTTCTCATTGTCAAAAAACTTGTTATTTGAAACTATACATTAAGACAACTTTAACATTAACAACATTACTATTTTAATCTTATGTAAAAGAGATAATGGAGGTCAAAGTGGTATATGTAAATATTGTGAAAGTCAAAATGGGGCATTTATTTTAAAAACGAGGAAAGTAATAAAAAATTTTGCAAGTAGGGTTGTTTCTTGCAAGCACTTATGAACAAAGGAACTAGTGCTTTTGATAGGAGCGTAACAAAAAACCTAATTAGAATCAGATAAAAATGAAAAAATTTCAAACTAGTTTAGGGCATAGGGAATATAAGTATAAATCTATTAATATGAAGTTTTTAACCTAATTAGAGTCAAATAAAAATGAAAATTTTTCAAACTAGTTTAGCCAAAATATTGAGAGAAGTCGCATGAGTAACAGTGAGAGAGAAAAAAAAAGCTTATATAGCTAGGGTTTACATAGGGCAAGGGGGATTAAGCTTTGGGCTATTGTACTTGGGCTTGTTAGCTAGTAGCCTAATTTTCTATAAAAACATGTTACATGTACCCTAAATATTGAGAAATTAGTTTGGGTTATCAGAGGTGACCAGATTTGATTTTGACCCAATAACTTTTTCGGGTTACACAGGTCATTTTCGGGTTGAAATTTTCAACCCGAACCTAACCCATTTAATTTCATGTCGGGTTCGTGTCAACCCATTTAATGAATCGGGTTGAAAAACTCAACCCTAACCCACTATTTTCAGGTCGGGTTCATGTCGGATTATCGGGTCGGGTCAGCTTTTTCCAGCCCTAAGTTTAGCACAAAGGGAGTATAAGTATAAATCTATTATTATGAAGTATTTAACTTAATTAGAGTCAAATAAAAATGAAAATTGTTTGATAAGCCTTCTTATCATGGGTTGAGAGAAGCATTTTAGGGTGTGTTTTGATGCTTTATATGTACTTTTGTTAGCTTTTGTGAGTTTTGGGCTGTGATCTCACTTATGTGCAAAAGGCGGGATTTATGAGTATAAGTGAGTGAGTGAGCTCGGGAACCAATGAAGAGTTATGTAAGAAGGATGGACCTTGGCTCGTGATTTGAGAGTTGTGATGGAGCATGGAAGAGCAAGGAAGAAAGCTTGAGGAAAAGGTGAAGCAAAGCAAGAAGAAGAAGCAAGGAAAGAAGGCAAAAACAGCAGGAACCGCTGCCAGGGCCGCTGGCAGCTGGCCAGAGCCGCTGGCAGCGGGTATACCAGAGTGAGGGGCTGCCAGAGCAGCTGCCAGCGGGTCCAGAGCAGCTGGCAGCGGCTCTGGCAGAAATTCGGGCTGTTTTGGTTAATTTTCAGCAATTTGGCTTTGTTTTGGCTCGTGTTTTGGATATTATTTTATTATTATTATTGTGTTATGTTATTAAAATATAGAAACATATAAATAGCTTAGTTTTAATTAAGTTTTGAGGAGGAGAAGGAGAATTAAGTCTTGAGAAAAAAAAGCTTTCTAGGGTTTTCTTGGAATTTTCAGAATTCTTTGTTTTGGAATTAGAATCCATGGAAGCTTAATCTTCCGGATTCTTGGTTAAAGATTGAAGCTTTTAGCTACGAATTGTGAGATCTTTCTTCTTTTAATATCTATTGAATATATATTGTTCCTTGAATTAATTTCATGATTTGCTTTAATCAATTGCTAGGTTAGAATTATTGGATTCGCTTGCATCTAATTAATCTTTCCAAAGTAGCAACTTTAGGTTATTGATGCATGCTTTTGGTTGATAACTTGAAGAGGGAATAATATTATTGAAGAAATTAGACCGCTTGTGTTAATTTATTCAATCCTTGTTGATTTCTCCGTTTATTTTCTTCTTGTGGATAATTTAGAGCGCTTGTCTTGAATTGTGCATTGGAAAGGGTTAGAAAGGAGCGCTTTGCTATTTCTAACTATTTATGAGAATTTAGAATCTAGGAATTCTACAACAAGGTGTTCAATAGAGCTTGATTGAGGAGACTTCTATGATCAATTTGTATGTTCATTAGTGGATTTCGCATAACCAAGACCGTTCTTCTCATTGATTACCTATTCATTACGTTCGTTGTTCTTACTTAGTTCATTTATCATCATTGCTCGTGAAAACCCCCCTCGTTACTTAGGTTACTACCGTCCTAGAGTATTTCCACTTAGGTTTCCAGTTATTAGTCCCTTTTTCCCTGTGGATTCGAACTCGACTTCCCTAACTACGTTTATTTGCAGTTAGCTTAGTTGTGATATTTTTGGTTGCATACGACTGAGGCACACCATTGTTCAAACTAGTTTAGGACAAAAGGGAGTATAAATATAAATTTATTACTGCCTCTGTTTCTTATTAAGTGTAACAAAGGAATATTTTATGTCTCACAAATAATACCCCTTTGTTGCTCATAATAAGAAACGGAAGTGGTATTTTTTTTTACAATAGTAACTAACAAACAGAAAACAACAAACATCCCTAAGAAAATCCAAAGGACCAAAATAAAATCCTACGCTCACTAGCACACTTGGCTAGCCAATGATCTTGCAAACAGAGAGGCCCTCAAGAAGATGGCGAATATCACCCAATAACCATAAGCATGAGACCTTTGCTGGACGAACATGTTGAAGAGACGAAACCATATTAGCGCTATCTGTATAAATCAAAAGACGATTAAACCCGCTGTGGATAGCTGCCTGAAGGCCCCAAAGCCTGTAGCTCATCCTGGAAAGCGAATGTAGCCTGAAATTCCCAAGAACCACCCCCTAAAATCTGATCTGAGTCAAACCTACAAAGAATCCATCCCGCTCCCGTGGAGCAATCCGCAACAAACTATGCCCCATCTAATATTAGGCAAACCTATACCTGATCATTCGAAGTACCTCAAAGACAAGCAAAAGAACGAAGTACGGCAGGATTAACATGTTCCTGCTCATTAGACAAGGACTGCAAAGAAAACAAACCATCTTGATCACCACGAGAATCCCACTCATCCGCAATGGCAAAAATAGAGGCATGAAAATACAACACATGCCTGAAAATGAACTGATTTTGCGACGACCAAATAGCCCATAAGAGGCATAAAAGGAGCGTAGGCCCCTCCATTGCTTACGGAAGCCAAACTCTGTAATCAATTCCGAGAACCGTACCTCAAAAGGTCTTCCCGATAAGCTAGGGTCATCCCACAAGGGAAATCTACAAGTAAAAGGGTGTTGAATTAAGGAGCAATCCCGGAAAAGATGAGAAGTCGATTCAGGAGCCTCCCTACATAAAACACAAATTGTGTTGACTGGAACACCCCTCAAGCACAGAGAAGCCAAAAGGGGCAAGGCGTTATGGAGAATCTTCTCCATTGAGATGCGGATGAGTAAGGAGTAGGCAGACTTAGTAAAGAAGCTACCGTCCCTCGTGAATTTCCAAAACACAAAATTATCCATGAGCGGATGAGGATGTTGACGAAGACGCCAATGGTGGGCCAACAAAACAGAGTTGAAGTGTTCAACACTATGAAGACCTAACCCTCACATTCCCTTAGGAAAATGCAACAAGGAAGATGAATGAAAAGCTAATCCTCAAGAAGACATAGAAGACTGCAACCAAAACTGTGCCAACATGCCATCAATGGTATGACATATGGAAGTTGGAACTTTGAATACAGACAAAATGTGATTAAAAGAATCCACCAAGACCGAATTAATGATTACCAACTTGGCAGCAGCAGAAAGGTGAGCCGAACCCAAGTCTGACAAGCGCTATGAAATTTTATCAACCATAAACTGAAACTCGGAGACCTTGCGACGACCTAAGTCGACCGGAAAACCCATATAAGACCCAAAAGATTCTTTGCTTTGCCATTTTAGGCAGCCTGCCAAATAATCCCGATAATCAGGGGGGTATTTGGGCTAAATTTAACAAACGACTTCTATTAGTTGATCAATTGACCCGACATATCACAAAAATAAGACAGAATGTTAATCATTCTATCACAAGCTTCACGCGAAACCTAGAAAACAGCAGTGTATCGTCTGCAAAAAAACAGATAAGAAATAGACAGAGCCCCTCTAGAAATTTGAATACCCAGAAAAAGAGATTGATCCTCCGCCCTACGAAGCATAGCAGAAAGAACCTCCATGCAAGAACAAACATGTAGGAGGAAAGAGGATCCCCCTAACGAAGACCACAAATGAGGAAGGAAAGGTGGTGAAGGATCACCATTGACCAACACCTGGTAGGAGACTGTAAACATACACTGACGAATGATGTGAATCCAGTATGGAGGAAAACCAAAGGACTGTAATACCCTGAGAAAAAAATCCCATCCAATTATGTCGTAAGCCTTATTCGTATCCAGTTTCAATGCAGCATAAAAACGTCTTCGGGCTTTAGAAGCATTCGTGAATGAAAGAACCTCATGGGCCATCAAAGCATTATCTGATATAAAATCGACTTGGGACAAAGGCATTTTGGAAGCCATAAACCAAGGAAGGGAGAACCAAGCGAAGGCGGCCAGTGAGACATTTAGCGATGCATTTATAAAGCACATTACACAACCCTATATGACGAAATTGAGACACCATTTTCGGGCATTCGGTCTTGGGAAGCAAGACTAGGAATGTGTGATTCCGCTCTTTAAGCATATGTCCGTGGGCAAAGAAGTACTGAACCACAGAGACAACAAATGGACCAACCTCCGACCAATGAGTCTTGAAAAATGTTGAGGAGAACCCGTCCAGGCCAAGAGACTTGTTGTCGTCAATACTAAACATAGCTTCCTGGATTTCCAGATGGGAAAAAAGAACTAATAACTATTGTTGTTGTTCCGAAGAAAGACTAGGAAGATCGAGTTCATCCCACCAGGGAGAGTTAGGACCAACTGAACACGAACCACCGGAGTAAAGATCCTTGTAAAAAGAAAGAACTAAAGATCGAACCCCCGCAATATCAATAACCCATAATACGTCATTATTTCGGAGACTGTGAATCACATTGCGGCGATGACGGAACTGCACCGAGGGAAACAATAAACGAGAATGGCTATTTCCAATTGCATCCCATTTGACTTTTGCTCACTGACACCAGTAGAGAAAAGCTGCCTGAGCATCTGCAACCTCCTTTTACTCTTTGGTAGAAAGAAAGAGACATCTTGAAACATGAGAATGCACCAATTAATGCCCCAAGCTCGACGATGGAAATGCACCAATTCTTCAAAAACTCCCTAATCACTGAAAGGCGGCGAGATAAGTAAAACATGGGGGAGCCATCAAAGAATTGGTGTGTAAATCTATTATTCATTGTTTAGTCTTAGACCACATAGAATAGGTAAAAATTGCCGGATTTGGCCACAGTTTGCTAACCAAAGTTGGGCTCAACTTAGAGGTTTGGCCCAAAAATAAGTGTAGCTCAGCCCGTGATCACCTAAAATTTAATTACACTTGATATTGAATATTTGAACGGACTATTATATTATGAACATCACCTAAACAAGCTATTACCGACCGACAGGATATTTCAATCACTTTTCGCGAAGGATACAAGGAAGTTGCGAAAAGGTCCGTGAAACTCCGTCTACGGCTACTGCTTTTCACTGCTTCAATGAAAGTCGATCAAATTCTGATAATGTACTCTTAGCTTTTATGAAAAGCGTTTACAAAATACACATTTGACCAAAAAATATAGAGCTAGCTCATGCATGACGTGATTTTTTTTCTTGACGAAGTAAGCACGTACTTTGAAAATTGAGTTTTATACCAATGTCCCAAGGTGATAGCTTTAATACCAATGTAACGGTCTAAGATATAATTATTCATGGAGTACTCCTAACAAGTTTAGCCCCAAGTCTTAAGACTTAAATGTGACATCATTTTTTGTGGTCCCTATTGAAAATGATGTCATTAAATTCTTGTTAAGACTCAGTAAGACTTACACAAATTTATCACTTTAGTCTTAAGATTTTAATATTTGACATTATATGTTGAAAAGTGAAAAAAAAGGATAATAACAATAAAAGTGAGGTTGGTGAAGTAGGTCCCAATCTTTAGTAAGTAAAATCTTATAATTTCAAGACTCAACTTAAGACTTGCTTGAGATTTTTGAAGAAAAATAGAAAAGGTCTTAAGCATATATCTTAAGATTTAAATTGATGATGTCACCCAAGTCTATGGGGCTAAACTTGCTTAGTGCTTAAGCTTTAAGGGCATGTTCTCATTGACTAACTGAGCTGAACTAAATATATTTTATAAAAGAAGAAAATTAAGAGTTGAGTTGAACTGAATTGAATTTTAACGTAAGAAAACAGGCCATAAGAATGGCAAATAAATGAAAAGGACTACAAGATAAATAATGAAACAAATAAATGAAAACAGGCCCTAAGAATGGCAAATAAATGAAAAGGACATTATATGTTGAAAAGTGAAAAAAAAAAGGATAATAAAAATAAAAGTGAGGTTGGTGAAGTAGGTCCCAATCTTTAGTAAGTAAAATCTTATAATTTCAAGACTCAACTTAAGATTTGCTTGAGATTTTTGAAGAAAAATAGAAAAGGTCTTAAGCATGTCTTAAGATTCAAATTGATGATGTCACCCAAGTCTATGGGGCTAAACTTGCTTAGTGCTTAAGCTTTAAGGGCCTGTTCTCATTGACTAACTGAGCTGAACTGAATATTTTATAAAAGAAGAAAATTAGGAGCTAAGCTGAACTGAACTGAATTGAATTTTAACGTAAGAAAACAGGCCCTAAGAATGGCAAATAAATGAAAAGGACTACAAGATAAATAATGAAACAAAATCACCATTTGTCAATAGTGAAGTGTCATAAAAAATGAACCAACCATTACAACACAAACCAATTGAGATGATGTCAGACTCGATGGACAACATAATCCATCATAAAAATTGTGTTATAGCACTTATATGGAACGATAGCTCCCAAACAATAAAAATATTCACAATTGTTGGTATAATCAGAGAAAAATGCTAAAAAAAATTTAATGTAAGTGAGGTAGACACCTTCCTTGAACTAAATACGATGCCATCACTTCAGCATCTCTTTGTCTAACAGAAGGATGGAAAACTTGTCATGAAACTGCAACATTACAGTTTTCTGCTTGTGGTTCATATATGGTGTCTGTCAATTTAGTTGGAGGCCAGTATCGATACACTGATCTGCCAACAATGTTTTTGACAGGGAGTGGACCCCTGTAGTTACAAAAAATGAAGCCAGATTAGCAACAAAATTAGCAAGACACCACATAAGTATCAGATTTGCGCTCTATGACTCTCAATATGGATGACAATCATCTTGAACAGCCGCAAAACAGAAAGATGCAAGGAAATGGTAATGACATGGGCCAAAAGCCTAATCTTTCTAGGCTTACAATAAGAGTTTAAAGATACACCGAATGAATAGGAGCTGCAAAATTACCAGTTGTGAGAGTCGAAGCTGTTGTTGCGGTTGTCTCCCATCACAAAGACATAGCCTTCAGGCACAATCTGCATACAACATTTGCAAAAGGACATTAGCGAATTCCAAAGAGGAACTTCTAGGATCAAGTCAAGGAAATGACAATGGGAAAAGTCAAGGCTTCTGAACATACCACAGGATCCATTTCATAAGCTAATGGCTCCAATATAAATTCTTCTTCACGAACTATACCATTTACTAACAATTGCCCATTTTTCACCTGTTACAGAGTTAATTTAGACAAAGTTATATCGAGAAACAAAATGCACAGAAGCATAATTACAAAAGTACAATTACCTATAGAAAATACTCACTTCAACACAATCACCAGCCGTTGCTACAATCCTTTTGATGAATACATCCCCAGTGGCAAAGCCTATTTCCTGAATGATTTGAAACACTAAAATTTCAATCAATCTAGTCACTTCACAAAAAAAAAAAAAAAAAAGGAAGTGTGGAACTTTCAGCATGCCATGCTGAAGCCCAGATTTTAAATTTAAATAGTACCTGAAGAATCGGTGGTGCTTTGAATATAACAATATCAGAAACCTCAGGCTGCCTAAAGATGTATGAAACCTGGAAAAAAGAATACACATTTTAACCTTTATAAGCTCCAGAATTCCGTCTGACTTATACAGAAAGACAATGCTGTAAGAAACTAAAGAGTTAAAACACCCTCAAGGCCTCAATCTATTAGCTTCATATACATCCATTAAAGATGTACATTTGGTTCAACAAATGTTTCATAACAGTTAACAGTAATTACACATCTGCTCATTCCCAAGGAAATATAGCAACTATAAATGACTTCACAGACAATTAGACTTGCAAAAAAACGTAACCAATCTGTTAGGTAAGAAAAAGAGATTATTTTAAACTGTAATCAAGTACAAACCATCTGTTATACCACACGTTGCAGAGAAAAAAACAAAAAAACAAAAACAAAAACAAAAAAACAGTTATTTTAACTTATCTGTGTTAAGAGTTTGATAATTTGATACTTTCAAGTCATTTTTTTCCACTATAAAAATGAATCAGAAGCAGCAATTTATCTGCATGACATATCTACTCTAGCAGATACAGGACCATCACCCCAGAGGACAGAGGCATAGCATAATTATTGACCCACCACAGCACAAAAGATCATACTACAATCTTTCACAAAATGTGAACAAATTATCAGTTCCTCTATGCCACATTCATGTCAATTACTCAATCATAACTTAAAGTTTCCTAAAGTTTTAGGGGCAACATACATTAGATATTGTATCACTTCTTACTAACAAAAACTTCCCTTTTAAAAAAAAAAACTAGTAAGTTTTAACATCTTGGTTTAGCATAATACTGGTAGAATAGAACTTTCAATTCAATGGCTAAAATTTCCTGGAATTTATTTATAGCAACCAATTTGTGGGAGAATCAGAAAACTTGCTGGACAAAATAAGAAACACTATTACTGACAAAATACTGACATGAGTCAACACAAAAAAATAAAATAAACCAATTGACACCAATTTTTGCACAAACAATATTAATATAAACAACTACCCTCATCATTTACACTAACTGCATTCAAACAATGTTAACATGAACAACTACCCTCATCATTAACACTAAAGCTGATTGCATTTGTAAGTTCCAAGCCACATTAACATTTGAATTGAACAAAAAACTACCTTCTCGGCCAATATCCGGTCACCAACATCAAGCGTGGGGCACATTGACGATGAAGGGATCGACCTTGGGTCAGCTAAGGACGATTTGAACAGCAGATTAACGGTGACAGCAGTGAAAACCGCCTTGGCATCGTCCGACGAGAAGTTGAACATTTTCGACAGCCAGCTCTTCCTATCAATCACTTTCTGCTGCGAAATCACCTTAGAAACATCCACAGCAGCAGAATTCAAACCCTCAACCTTCTTCTTTATCTTACTCTCATCCAAAACCTTCGAAGTCCCTCCTCTATCTACATCATTACTTGTCGATCGGATCAACGCAGGCTCATTACACGGCAGCCATTTCGAAACCTGCAAGAACGGAATAATTGACGCACCCCGAAGCGGCGCAACACCCATTGACATTGACCCCATTGGACTCGAGATTGAACCTCCAAAAATGGCGGAATTCACCAACGACATCAACCCAGCAGCCACTGGACTATTACTATTATTCCCAGTAATTAAATCCGCAGCAAAAGTACTAAATGACGACGTCCTACCTCTGGAACTCGAACTCGGCTTCGATCGCCGAACATCCGGCTGATTATTCGTGCTATTATTACAACGAGAATAATGATAGTTTTTCCGCGAATCCAAATTAGGGTTCGCAGCCGTTGCACGAGGCTTCGTGACAAAATCATGAATGCATCGGTAATTTGAAACACGGTGACTAGCTGAGGAAGCGATGTTCTGGGCAATAATGGCGGAAAAAGAGACGGTGTATCGGATCGCCATAATAACGAATATTGTAAGATCGATTAAGATACGGAGCAGGTTGGTGTCAGAGAGATGGCAAGGAAAAGGGGGTGGAAACCCTAAAGAGTAAAAAAACTCCATTGAAGGAAAATCGATTGAATGATCGATTAGGGTTTCGAGGAATTGAAGGGTGGAGAAGACGGCAACGTGGCGGAGAGAGGGTGGGATTTTGCGGTGGTTAGGGTGGTGGTTGCGGCGGAGAGAGAAGGGGGGAGGAGCTCAGGTGAGCTCCAGGAAATGGGGAGAGTTTTGGGTGTTTGTTAGGTGAAAATTGAGATTGTGGTTGGGGTTAAGGAATGTGGGAAGACTTTTGTGATTTTTTAGGGGTGGAGTCGTGGAGATTAAAGAAGTAGATGGGGTCAACATCGTGGGTCATGGCGGCTAAGGGGGGTTTCTTTGAAAGTCTTGGTTGAAAATTGTTAAATGCGCCTCCCACGAAATTACGATTCATTCTTTTAACGATCTTGCTAACGAGCGCCTTGGGCGTTAGTTAAGGATAAATTATATTGGTTGAAATGGTATTAAGTTAGGAATTCACGATAAAATCACGCGTCGTTCGGTGTAATTAATGTTAATTTTACTCTAATATTTGCATTTTAATTCTCTTATCTAACGCCCCAGGGGCGCTAATTAGCTTTTGCCTTCTTTTAATTAGGAACGTCATTTTGCAACACCGTCGGGTTAATTGTTAAGAAGTAAAAATAAGAAATTTTGATATCTATAAAGGTATCAATCAATCAATCAATACTATATACTAAAAGACACACATGCGACTGACACGTGTCATCTCATAGTGTGTCGTTAATTATTACAAGATACGAGACACACGCTACGCGTGTACACTACACGAAATTTATTAATTTACTCATATTATTGTTATTGTGGATTTTTTCGAAAATCAATCCTTACATAGACTTAAAATTTAAGAACGAAAAAAAAAGTGTCCATAGCACATCTACTCCACTTTGTATACCTCAATTAACCTTAAAAAATATTGTTGATCATGGAGTTTTTATATAAAAGGTTGAAAACTGTAGAGTAAACATCTAAGGTAATAGTACGTATATATATTGGATAGATGTATCATTTTTCCTTTAATTTTTTTAAAATAAATTTTAAGGTTTTTTTTCTTTGTAACGTAGTTTTTTTGAGGGAACTATATTGGTATTAATTTTCCTTTTTTAAAAAAAATAAAATCATGATATAGTTATCTTTCATCAAAGTTTAACGTGGTTTTTTTCAATAAAAAAAAGTAAATGTGGTTTGTGGTTAGTTACATTTTTTTTTAATTAAAAGTAGATAAATTTGGTTTGTCTTTAGTGATAATAATTTTGCTTTGTGTGTAGTTAGCTTTTTGTTTTTTTTTTTTATTTTTTTATTTGAAAGAATAGATAATTCTTTTTTGAGCAGTTATGAATGAATTTTTTTTTCGTTTTTTTTTAATATACTAATTAATGAATAAGTAATTTTGTAAATTGAGAAGGGCATTTTGGGGAAAAACAAATTTATCACCCAAAAGGCCCTTTCTCTTTATATAGTAGTATAGATTATTTTTTATATAAAAAAATCTATTAATTTAGGAAACAAATCAATTTCAAAAATAATACTATATGTTATGCATATTCCATATTAATGCAGTATATTTAAAATAAAAAGATTTCACAAATAATTTTTCTAAAACAAAAAATTGGACAATTACAAAAAATTATATTCTTAAAAATATTTTGTAATTTGTTTTACAACAAAAAAATATTGGTCTGTTATGAAAATATTGTGTAGATATCCTTTGTAACACCCTTGAAATTCCTTCCTTTTAAAATACCTGTTTTGCCCTGTTTAAAACTTTAAATAGGAATATCTAAGACATTACCGCCACCGTGATAACGGTTAAAGCAACTATAAAAAACACACAGCGGGAGACTAATTTCAAAACATTTTAAACCAAATCAACATTGAAAATAAAACAACGAAAGTAAAGTCCAACCAAAATCAAACGAAGTAAAATAAAATCAATCTACAACTTGGAACCATTGTAGGCCCTTATTAATCAAAACCGAAATCCAAAACCCTTTTCGTTAGTCACATGAAATAAATAAAGTCATAAGTAACTAAATCAATAACACATTCATATACTTATGGGAACTAGCATGATTCGCTCTTCACTCATGCCCATTCATGAAAACGCTTCATCACCAGAAAAACTTATCTCTACTTGCTTCCACTACTCTCCATTAAAAATGGGTCATCATAGGGCCAAGGTAAAGACAAGGCCAACAAACATACAAAACACACAATCAATAAAGCTGAGTACATAAGCGTAAATAACACATTAACATATAATTTCCTATCAACACACAACTTGTTGCACCTGTGTTTCAAGCATACAACATTCAATAAAAGTTCTCACTAGACATTACATAATTTTATTTAATATTGACTATGCATCGAACGGGTTTCCCCCTCAACCTCCCCCAAATAAATTTGAGGTTACTGACACGGGAGCTAACCGTGCCAGCATCAATAACCACACATAGGTGGCAGAATTCCTGCGCATAATAATAATAAAATGAATGTACAGCCTCCTGTACTCCAATAGAAGTTATGATCAAATATAAAGTCACATAACTCCCCCCATATGTTCATACTCAAGGTGTATACGTTCTAAGAGTTTTGGTGCGTAATCTCTTTCACTTTACGTTATTTACAAATTATTATACTTGGTGATGACTCTTAAACCATAATCATTCAATCAACAATAATTGTTCAAATAATCAAATATATCAATTTAATTCTTGAATAATTAGTAACCACATATTATTTAATGTTGAATCTTTTTTAATTCTACCTCAGTGCCAATGACACCTTAAGCGCATAAAGCGCCACAAATCTTATCCCTCGGTGATAAAAACACCTTAAGTGCACTAAGGCACCAACTACAATTTATTCCTTGTGTACATAGACAATTATATAGTTCTTTCCTCATGCTTATAGCATCAATAAAAATTATATGAACCATAATAAAATTCCTTTTCAATATTCCAAACCAAATTAAATATTTAGTTTAATTAAACATGCTCTCTAACATGGCATAAATAAATATGTGGTTTATAAATAATATTTCAAACTATTATTTTCCATTCAATAATCCATCATAAATAAATCATGCTTCATAATCCAATCACTAATAATATCCAAATCATGATTTCCAATCCAAACCTAGCATGATACTACTTGTAATCAATCAAACACATTTAGCAAGCTATTTTATTAACATAATTATGCTAAGTATGCGAACGTACCTCGTATACGATCTTAGAATCTCCATGACTAATAAAAGTCACTAATTTCGAAGTCTCCTACAATTTAAAATTATAGAAGAGTATTAAAATCCACTTTACACAAATTTCCAGCAATATATACTATTATAAAACCCCCCAATATTTAATTAAAACATGCTGAAATTATATTTAAAACATCATAATTTAATCCCAATTAATGGGTAATTAAAATTCCTTAAAAGAAACTTGATTTTAAGCGCTCTACTAAAAATTCCAGCACCATATTTTAATTAAAACTTGCTGTAATTAAGCCTTAAAACACTTTAATCGAAGATCTAAACCATTATACATCATAACCCTTCAATAATTTACAAATCAAGAACCTAGGGTTTCAAAAATAGGACTTTTTAATTAAAAACATAATCTGAAAATTAATTAACATAACACTTATAGTCAAACATCAAAATCAAATCTCAAAACTCATAATTAACAACTAGATTTAGGAATAAATTAGTTTTAAACTATAAAGATAAAAAAAAATTTACATTCGAAAAAGGGGAGGGGAATGCAACGGCAGCCACCACGCCGGCTGCCAGCGACTGATGCTGTTGGCGGCCACCTGCTGCCGGTGGTCGGCAGTGGTGGGGGGAAAAGAGCAACCGAAAAAAAAAGAAAGCGGAAGGGGGAAAAGGAGAAAGAAAAAGAAAGAAAAATAAGGAGAAAGGAGAGAGAAGTTTTGTAGGGAATTATAGGTACTACGCAGCGGAATAAACATGAATCATATTCATAAAGCACCAAACCTAGGATCTCATGCATAACACATAAAGAGTAAGAATTATACCTTTGAAGCGTGATTCCACTAGTAATAGAGCAAGAACAAGGGAGACAAAGAACCTCAAACGTGATTCCTCTACTTGGTCCACAGGCACGAATTAAGACCTCCACTAATTCTAGTTAGTTGCGATCGAACTCTTCAATCAACTTTCTACGGAGAAGAATGAACAACGAACTAGTCACGAACCACCACGAACGCCACTAGGAGTGGCCAGCCACAAGTCCAAGGGGGGGAGATGGGTACCGTGAGAGAGAGAGGGAGGTTCAGGGTTTTTGGGATTTGGTTGCCTTGATTCACAATTCACTGTAAGTTAATTGTGACTTAATTAATCAACCCTAGGCATGGATCTTATTTATAGATCACATCTCTAAATAAGAGTCCATGACAAAGCCCAATTCTTAATCCCAATCAAACTACACTAGCCCAATCCTATTCATGATTAGTTAAATGCTCATAAGGCCCATTAATGGGCCTCTTACTTGCTTAACCCAATACCTTTGTGTGTGACCTCATAGGATTGATTCTAGCGGGCTTTAGGCTATTTTACTAGCCCAAAGATCATCTCTCATAGTCTAGCAACAGATGATGACGCCCCAAGAGAATGAACTTATTATCTCCATAATAGTGATCCTTGATATATCTAGTAATTGCACTTATCGAAGACATAACTCCTTCAATCTCCCACTTGTCTGAGACAAGTGCGCAATATTCAAATTCCTTAAGTCAATTTGTGTCTATTTGATAATATGATTGCATCTCATGTCGTGATCATATTAGTCTACAAATATTTTCTTGAAAAACTGAGTGAGATTCACAGAACAAATGATTACTATGTAATTCATTTGAGCACGGCCATGCATTTTTCTTAATTCTCCCTCTTCAAGGGGCCAAGATACATTCCTATTTAATAGGTAGACTCAATCCAATCTTGTGGCAACCAAAGCTCCCACTCAACTTTTGAAATGACCGGGAAACACCCTTTATAATCTCCAGTTACGGGCAGACGTTTAAGTGTACCACAGCCATAACATCCATTGAATGAAATCAATGTTCCACTCATGTCAAAGGAATCCACTAATATATCCGAAAGCTCTATGCTTGAACTTCAAAGTAGGTCTATAGTTCAATCATGCATCATTCATGCATATCCATGTGATTGACCGAGCATCACTACGTACCTATAGCCCATGAAACTGCGCTATCCAATCAATCTTAACATGCTAGTCCATTATTAGAAATCATTTATGTCCGGCTTAATGAATCCGAACTAGGAACTTAAATAATATATGAATTTCGTTCACCTGCGGGGTTCCATTCACCAGGTCATCAACCTGATGAGCCCATCAATCCATAATTATTTTGGACATTTTATCTAATATTGAAACCACGGTTAAATAAGAGAAATGACAAAATTTTTGATTAAACATAATTCTGCAAATGAATGTATTACATATATAACTTATTTTTCTCCAAAAATAAATACAACTTCTAATTACATCATTTGCTTCAATCCAGCTTCATTAGCATGTTTCTCATGCTTAGGTAGTGGAAGGGGTTTAGTAAGTGGATCAGCGATATTCTCATCCGTATGAACTTTGCACATCTTCACATCTCCTCTGTTAACAATTTCTCGAATGAGGTGATACTTCCTCTCAACATGTTTGGATTTGAAGTGTGACCTAGGCTCCTTTGATTGAGCAATGGTGTCATTATTGTCACAATGCAACTCGATTCCCTTTTGAGAACTTGGTATGATATTCAGCTCAATTAGGAACTTCTTTATCCAAACTATTTCTTTGGCTGCTTCAACTGCAGCCAAATATTCTGATTCTGTTGTAGAGTCTGCGACAGTACTCTACTTCGAACTCTTCTTGCTCACTGCTCCTCCATTCAGATAGAAAATGTACCCAAACTGTGATCTAAAGTCATCTATGTCTGTTTGGAAACTCGCATCCGTATAACCTTTGACAACCAACTCATCTTCGCCACCATATACTAGAAACATTCCTTTTGTTCTTCTTAAGTACTTAAGGATGTTCTTGGTAGTTGTCTAGTGTGCATCACCTGGATTTTCCTGAAACATGCTACACATGCTTAGAGCAAATTCAACATCCGGCCTTGTACAAATCATGGCATACATTATCGATCCTATTGCAGAAGCATAAGGAGTGATAGCCATACGTCTCATCTCATCTGGCATAACTAGACATTGAGATTTATTGAGCGTAATGCCATGGGGCATGGAGAGAAATCCTCTCTTGGAGTTTGTCATCTCATATGGAGTCTTTTCTACTGCTTTGGACGGGCTTCTGTTTAGTATTCTCGCAGCTACTTCTAATGCATATCCCTAGAACGATATGTGAAGATCAGTAAAGCTCATCATGGACCGAACCATATCTGGCAAGGTCCTATTCCTCCTTTCTGACACACCATTTAACTGTGGCGTTCCTGGAGGAGTTAACTGTGAAAGTATTCCACAGCTAATCAGATTTTCATCAAATTCTTGGGTCAAATATTCACCACCACGATCAAGATCGTAATGCTTTAATTGTTTTCTTAAGTTGTTTTTGTACTTCATTCTAGAATTCTTTGAACTTTTCGAAGGATTCCAACTTGTTCTTCATTAAGTAAATATAACCCTATCTACTTAAATCATCAGTAAAAGTAATGAAGTAATTAAATCCACCCCTTTCTTTTGAACTCATTAGTCCACACACGTCTGTATGTATGAGTCCCAAAAGGTCACTAGCTCTTTCACCTATACCCGTGAAGGGTGACTTAGTCAGTTTCCCAAGCAAGCATGACTCACAATTTTCAATTGATTCATAATCAAAAGAAGAAAGGAGTCCATCCTTATGTAATTTCTGGATGCGCTTTTGGTTGATGTGACTAAGCCTACAATGTCATAGGTAAGTTGGGTTTGAACCATCTGTTCTTTGCTTTTTATGATCAATGATGTAGACATGAGTTGTATATTCTAAAACATACAAACCATTAATTAAGTTTGTGTTAGCATATAACATATTTTCTATAGAAATAAAACAACATTTGTCTCTTATTTCAAATGAAAATCCTTCAGAATCTAAAGCAGGAATTGAAATAATGTTTTTAGTAATTGTTGGTACATAATAACAGTTATTAAGCACCAAAATAAGTCCAGAGGGAAGTCTCAAGTGATAACTTCCAATAGCAAGTGCAACAACTTTTGCTCCATTTCCTACTCGAAGCGTTACTTCCCCTTTTGCTAACTTCTTACTTTCTCTCAAGCCCTGCACGTTATTACGATGTGAGCACCACAACCGGTATTGAATACCCAAGTGGAAGATGAAGTAAGATTAATTTCTACAACAAAAACATCAAGTAACTCTTTACCTTCTGTTTTCACTGGTGTGTAATGGGGACACCCTGTTGTATGGCATGGCCAACTACCGCAAAAGAAGCATTCGCTTCCTCTCCTTTTCAGGAACTCCTCAGCATGGTTAAGTAGAAGGTTGATCAATGTCACCGACGACCCCTCATCATTATGAGTGAGATTGACAATGTCAAAACCATCATGGAGTGAGAACAAGATAATATCATGTGCAGAGTCATCATCAATCGGTTTCCTAAGGACATCCATTTGATTGAACATTTCAATCAGTTCACTGACATGGGCCTTACTGACTGATCGGGTATGAGTTTCTAAGCCATTATCTTACAATGAACATTGTAAGCCTCATACCTAAGGATGTCAGTCCAGGAATAGTAAATATGAGGGATCGAGTTAACGACCTCTCTTACATTATGATCTTTGAAGCCTCCACTTCCTAATGCCCCATTGCCACCTCGACAGATAGCACGAAGACATTTATGCAAGTTGGTTAGCTCATAGTGCCTGAATCTTCTTTTCCAACAGATTGGAATAGATTCTAAAATGAGTCTTCTGATTTTCTCTGCATCTGAAACAATTCAGCATGCCTTTCAGCTTTATAACCCTCTGTATACTCGCTCTCAACAGGAATATATAAACGAGATTCAAGCCCATGGCTTGTGAGAACTTTTCTCAACTCATTTTCCCATTCCCTGAAGTTTCTAAGATTCAGCCTTAAATTAAGTTTCATTGGTAAAACACTGTTGTCGTATAAGTTATTCATCTACAAACAAAACAAACGAGGCAAAATTCAATAATTATGTTTAATAAATTTAAAGTACCATAAGCGATTTTAAAACTGGTAACTTTATAGCATTCATTCAATTTAATTGATCCCTATTGAATAGAATGATTCCAAGATCCTTTATTTGTAAAATAATTGACCGGACTGAGGCCCTACCATCAAGTATTACATTTTCAAGGTGAGTAAACTCTTTACTGATTACAACTCTTTGTAACTCTTGGTTGAATAATTAATCATCACATTTTTAATTATTACCCTTAGCTTCAAGGTTCTAAACGCTTTAGGTAACCTTGTTGAGTATAACCAATTAAAATTGTAAAACGTGATTTACCCCCCACTCCCCTAAGGTATAATATGACACCCAGCTGAGGCATGACCTATCATAAATATCGAAGGTTTCATCGGGTTTTTAATTGGAAAAGCAACCTCAATATTACCGGGACCTAGATTTATTATGTTGTGATTATTTAGTGAACTCTAGCGCATCATCAGCAACATAAATAAAATCTAACATGCATAATCTACTAATGCATAAATAAAACATGACATAGTATGGCCCCTTAATCCTAAGAAAAACTAATAAAGCAAAAGGCTCCCACTTGAACCTTCATGGATCTCATCCATCTTGCTCCTTTGGGCCTTCACTCCATGGATTTCTTGGATTAACTGCAACCTATACTATTCTATTCTATCTACTACTTAAATAAAATAAAATAAATTACAAAAATACTTAACAGTACGCAAACCGTATTTAGATTACAAAAATACATCACGATGCGCAGATCTTATTTAGAATCTATGGGCCATACTAGTCTATATAGCAATAAATAATATCATATATTATAAAATGTCATGTAATAAATCACTCATCATGCTTTCCTAAACTACAACATCGAATGTTCACAATTAAGGAAACATGGCTCCTAAATATCTCATATTTTAATTAATTACTGTAATTAGATAATATCATATATTATTCATAACCAATTATAAAATATCATATATTTTAATTTAGGTATGAGATAGAATCAAATCTTATTTTAATTATGGAAGATAAATCATATTTATTTTCCATGATTATCCTAACTATTTTAGGAGATTCTATCCTAATTACTTGCCAATCACATTTTAAAATCAATTAATGTCCTAAAATAATTATGGGATAATCACATTATTTAATCAATTATTATCCAAATAGAATCTTTTGCTCCATAGTTATTCAATCTTAACAAAATTAACAACTTTAACTTTGTTAATTATCTTTTCAAAATCAAAACTTATCCTTTAATTTTTTTTTATTTTGAAAACTGATTTTTTTATCCAAAATAAAATATTTTTTTTTGAAAAACGGGCCAGCCACCGTGGTGTGGCTAGCCGAAGCCGACCACGGTGGCCGTACACGTTGCGGTGTACGCTGCCCTTCAGCAACGCACGAACAGCAGCAGCAGCACACGCAACAAGGTGGTGCACTGCAGCGCTGCCCCTGTTCGTCCCCTGCCCAGCCCGCCCACCCTCCCTCCTGGACCACTGCCAGTGCGGCAGTCGCCGTGGCTGCGCCGCGCCACCCAGCCGCGGCTGTCGCACCTAAAATCCTTTTTTTTATTTTAATTTAAAACAAAATATTTTTATTAAAATTAAATTAGTGTGGTCCTTCTAATTTTAAAATTAAATCATATTCAATTTCAAAATTAGGGTTCTTCATGAATTTAATCCCAATTCAATTTAACTTTTAAATTAAATAATTTGATCATGAAAAATTCATAATTTAACATGAAATCAAATAGATTAAATTCTTTAAACATATAACTATCGAATTAAATCAAAATAAAAACACAAATTTCACAAATTAGGGTTTATGATTTAGAAATATTAGGGTGGGGGGTTCGAATTTGTTGAATTAATTAGGGCAATTTTTGGATCAAATTAAGGCTAATATGGAGCAAATTAAACAACTTTTAATGATTCTATATTGTTAAATCACATTTAATATAATAGTTGACCCATAATTAAATTATTCTCCTTCCTAATTGAATTAAAATTGTGGATTACCAAAGAATTAATACTCATTATATGTAATTGCAAGAGGCTAACTGATACCACTGTAGGGAATTATAGGTACAACGCAGCGGAATAAACATGAATCATATTCATAAAGCACCAAACCAAGGATCTCATGCATAACACATAAAGAGTAAGAATTATAACTTTGAAGCGTGATTCCACTAGTAATCGATCAAGAACAAGGGAGAAAAAGAACCTCAAACGTGATTCCTCTACTTGGTTCACAGGCACGAATTAAGACCTCCACTAATGCTAGTTAGTTGCGATCGAACTCTTCAATCGACTTTCTACGGAGAAGAATGAACAACGAACTAGTCACGAACCACCCACGAACGCCACTAGGAGTGGCCGGCCGCAAGTCCAAGGGGGGGGGGGGGAGAGGGGTGCCGTGAGAGAGAGGGAGGTTTAGGGTTTTTGGGATTTGGTTGCCTTGATTCACAATTCACTGTAAGTTAATTGTGACTTAATTAATCAACCCTAGGCATGGATCTTATTTATAGATCACATCTCTAAATAAGAGTCCATGACAAAGCCCAATTCCTAATCCCAATCAATCTACACTAGCCCAATCCTATTCATGATTAGTTAAATGCTCATAAGGCCCATTAATGGGCCTCTTACTTGCTTAACCCAATACCTTCGTGTGTGATCTCATAGGATCCATTCTAGCGGGGTTTAGACTATTTTACTAGCCCAAATATCATCTCTCATAGTCTAGAAACAGATGATGACACCCCAAGAGACAGAACTTATTATCTCCATAATAATGATCCTTGATATATCTAGTAATTGTACTTATCGAAGACATAACTCCTTCAAGTTTACCTTGGGTTTTCTCTATTTTAGGCAAAGTTTGATTTGCCTCATATGTGGGATATTTATACCCCTTCTCTACTAACCCTTTTTCCCTAACTTTCCTCTTTTAATTTTCCTAATCCCATCCCTAATAAAACTTTACTAAATTAAAACTTTCCTTAAATAATTAAATTAATTAATTAAATAAACTTTCCTTTTGTAAACATTTCCAAACTTAATTATTTAAGATAAATAATTAAAATACTTTAAATAAGGCAATTCAATTTAATTAAATACTTCTCAAAATACTTATTTTACTTAAAATACATATAAAAATACGAGGTATTACAGTCTACCCTCCTTAAAAGAAGTTTCGTCCCCGAAACTTGGGAAACGAAATTCAAAGTTTTTCCTCACTTAGTATAATATTGATGTACTTTTTGTCATACATTTACCTTTTTGTGTCTCATTGAGAACACAATAATTCAAAATACTCATTAAAATTGTGCAAAAAGCACAATTACCAAAAATATAGGAAAAAAAGCGTGAAATTCTACCGCATTCTACCCCCCAAAAATAAAATGAGTTACGTCTCCGTAACTCAACATACCTGAAACAACTCTGGGTATTTCATTTTCATTTCATCTTCTTCCTCCCAATTGGATTCCTCATATTCTTGGTTAGACCATAGTACTTTCACAATCTTGACATTCTTATTGCGTGTGTTACGCACTTTACTGGCAAGGATTTTGACAGGTCTTTCTTCATAAGTTAAACTTTGGTCTAACTCAATGGTTTCAGGTTGTAGCACACGGAATTTATCAGGTATGTACCTTCTTAATTGAGACACACGAAATACATCATGCACTTTGCTTAGCTCCATAGGTAATGCCAACCTATAAGCTACTTTGCCTATTCTTTGCAGTATTTCATATGGACCAATGTACTTTAGGCTCAGTTTTCCTTTCTTTCCAAATCTCATTACTCCTTTCATTATTGATACCTTTAATAATACCTTGTCACCAACATCAAGTTCCTCATCTCTACGCTTCAAATCTGCGTAGCTCTTTTGGCGATCTTGAGTTGCCTGAATCTTAGCTTGAATTTCCCTAACTTATTTCACTGTATCCTCGATCATTTGAGGCCCTAGAATCATTATTTCACTTTTATCGTTCCAAAAAATTGGACTACGACACTTTATCCCATATAATGCCTCAAATGGAGCCATTCCAATGCTCGCATGGTAACTATTATTGTAGGAAAATTCAATAAAATCCAAGCTATCCTCCCATCCTCCTTGGAAGTCTATAACACAAGCTCTCAACATGTCTTCCAAGGTTTGAATGGTTCTCTCAGTTTGCCCATCTGTGGCAGGGTGAAACACTGTACTCATCTTTAGTGTCGTACCAAAGTTTTCTTGCACGCTTTTCTAGAATTTTGAAAGAAACCTGGAATCTCTATTAGACACAATATCCTTTGGAACTCCATGTAACCTCATAACATTCTTGATGTAAGATTTTGCAAGTTGTTCCATCTTTCAAGTCTCCTCCATTGGTATAAACATCGCTGATTTTGTAAGTCTGTCCACCACTACCCAAATGGTGTCATTTCCACTCCTTGATTTTGGAAGGCAAGTCACAAAATCCATTGAAATGCAATCCCACTTCCATCTAGGGATTTCCAATTATTGCACAGTTCCCTGTGGCCTCTTGTGCTCTATTTTCACCTTTTGGAAAGTCAGACATTTTGCTACAAATTCCGCAACTTCATTCTTCATTATTCTAGGCCACCAATACACCTTTTTCAAGTCCTTATATAGCTTATCCTCTCCTGGGTGTACTGAATAGGGTGTATTGTTTCCATCTTCCATTATCTTTCTCTTCACTTCCTCACTTTTAAGGTACACACCATCGACCCTTGTACCTCAAACTTCCATCTTCATGAATTTTGAAATCTGTAGCTTTGCCTTATTTAATTTTCTCACGAATCCTATCCAATTTCACATCTCCTACTTGGTTTTCCCTTATCTCATCAAATATGGTTGGTTGGATAGTCATATTTGCAAGAATGCCAGCTGGTACTCCCAATTCTACAACCTCCAAATTCATCTTACTCATTTCCCTACATAACTCATCAGCCACTATCAAATTATTTAATCCATGGCTGGTCTTATGACTTAGAGCATCCGCGACTACATTTTCTTTTCCTTCATGATACTGAATGTCTAAGTCAAAATCCATCGTATATTCTAACCATCTCCTTTGGCGAGAGTTCAAATCTTTTTAAGTGAAAATGTACTTCAAGCACTTATGGTCTGTGTAAATTCTACATTTCACTCTATACAAGTAATGACGCCAGATCTTTAGTGCAAAGATAATTGTAGCAAGTTCTAAATCGTGGTTTGGGTAATTTACTTCATGGGTTTTTAATTGCCTTGATGCTTATGCAATCACTTTTACATTTAGCATAAGCACACACCCCAAACCATTCTTTGATGCATCACTATATACATCATAAATACCACTATCGTCTGGCAGAGTTAGCACTGGTGTTGTAACCAGCTTCTGTTTCAAGAGTTGGAATGCTTCTTCACACTTATCATCCCACTCAAACTTCTTGTCCTTCTTCATTAGAGTAGTCATAGGTTTAGCAATTTTCGAGAAATCTTTCACAAAACTCCTATAATATCTTGCTAAACCTAGGAAACTCCGAACATCAGACACTGTTTTGGGCATAGGCCAACCCTTCACAGCTTCAATTTTGGCTGGATCTACTTCCACGCCCATCCTTAGACACAAAATGACCTAAGAATGCTACCTTTTCCAACCAAAATTCACACTTAGATAACTTTGCATAAAGATTGTTTTCTCTCAGTATTTGCAGAATTGCCCTCAGGTGTTCCACATGCTCCTCTTTGTTCTTCGAATACACTACTACAAACTTATCCATATACTGATGAAACACCCTGTTCATCAAATCCATGAAGATTGCTGGAGCATTTTTCAATCCAAATGGCATTACTGTAAACTCATAGTGTCCATATCTTGTCCTAAAAGCGGTTTTAGGAATGTCTTTATCCGTAATTCTCAACTGATGATATCTAGACCTCAAATCAATCTTAGAAAACACGGTTGCGCCTTTCAACTGATCATATAAGTCATCAATCCTGGGAAGTGGATATTTGTTCTTTATTGTCACCTTATTCAATTTTCTGTAGCCAATGCACAACCTCATGCTCCCATCTTTCTTTTTAACAAACAAAACTGGTGCTCCCCAAGGGAATGCACTCGGTCTGATGTACCCTTTGTCCAACAGATCCTGCAACTGCTCCTTTAACTTACTCATCTCTACAGGTGCCATCCGATATGGTGCCTTGGATATTGGTGTTGTCCTTGGGACTAAGTCTATGGTGAAATCAATTTCTCTATTGGGTGGCATTCCAGGGATTTCGTCCGGAAATACATCCAGAAATTCATTCACTACTTCTATATCTTCTGGCTTAGTTGCCTCCTCATGATCCATGTTCCTCACACTACATAAGTACACTGGATGTCCCTTTTTGATGTACTTTGCCAACTTCAACACAGAAATCAACTTAGGACATTTGGCTTTGCCATGCATCCAATAAGTCAATGCCTCATTCTCACATGTGGTCATTTTTACTTTCTGCGACCGACAACTTATTTCAGAATTGTACTTGCTCAACCAATCCATTCCTAGGATGACATCAAAATCCTTTAACCAAAACTCGATCAGGTTGGACTGAAACACCAAAATCTCTAAAGGTACATTCCTAAAGGTTTTGGTAGGATTCACTACCCCACCCGTTGGAATGGTTATTGGAAAATCTACTACATTACTGTTTTCAAAGAGTCTTTAAGTTTCGAAACAATTCTTTTCGAAATGAAAGAAAAAGTAACACCAGAATCAAATAAAACTTTAACAGGAATAGAGTGAATAGAAAAAGTACCACTGATGACATCTTTAGTGGAATCAGCCTCATGCCTACTTAACACATTCAATTTTCCCGCAGCTCCACTTTTCTGCTGATTATTCCCATTGTTGTTGTTATTGCTGTTCTTTGCTCTATTCTGCTGCGCTCCCTTACTTCCATTGAAGTTATTGTTGTTTCCCTGAAAGTTCCTTTGGGTCCCTCCTGAATTATTGTTTTGTTTATTCCCATTAGAACCTTTGGAGAAACATTCGTACTCTCTATGCCCCAACTTGTTACAAGCATTACAAACAACCAAATTTCCATCACAGTCCCTTCCAGTATGGTTATTCTTGCACCTTTTGTAAAAATAACGCCTCTCATTTTTGTTATTCCCTTGGTTATTGTTTCTAGCCCCTCCATTGAAGTTACGTCCTCCTTGACAATTGTTACCTTGGGAATTGTTGTTGTTGTTATGGTGATAATTCTGCTTCTTGAAATTGTTCTGGTTACCCTGTTGGTTCCTAGAGTTCTATCCCACCTCTTTCCTCTTTTCTTTCACTTCCATATCAGCCAGTTCCTTCTTTTTCTTCACCTCCAGAGCATACAAGTGTGCAGCTCTACCATACACTTCATCCAAGGTTTTAAACACTTATCCACACAACTTCAGCTGCAAATCAGTAGTTAAACCACTCTCAAACTTCCTAGCTTTTGCCTTCTCTGTAGAGACGGACTCTTCAGAAAAAGGAGACAGCTCAATAAACTTAGTATAGTGCTCAGTCACTGACATTTTCTCCATTCTGAGGTTTGAGAACTCCTCAGCCTTCTGCTTTTGTAAGAAGCTAGGGTAAAAATTGTCTCTCACCTTTTCTTGGAACCTAGTCCAATTGAATCCCGGTAGCGCTCTAATAGTTCTCTTATTTTGTTGCCACCAAAGATCAGCTTCACCCCTCAAGTAATAAGTAGCACAACCCACCTTAGAATTTTTAGGGCACCCAATTGCCCTAAATAATTTCTCAAACTCCCTTAACCAATTTTCTAATATGGTAGGGTCAGGTTCTCCTTGATAGGTTGGTGGCTTGCTTTGAGCCACCTTCTTAAAAAGCTCACCCTATGCATCCACATTGTTGGTTGAATTCTTGGCCAACTGTTGGGCTACAACTGCCAACTGTCTCACTACTTCACTTAAATCATTTCCATGATTGCCAGAAGTACTTCTCCCTGCCATTTTGCTTCTCTTGAATTAAGATCAAGGGTTTATATTAGATAAGGTTTTGGTTAGCACTCAATGTATACACTCATCTATTACTTAACACCCTTGAAACAATTACTATAAAATTTGAAGCTAACAAATTGGGATAGCAAAAGCTAAGAATTCATTGAATTGTAGCTTTGTCAGTCAATTATTGATTGCTAATCAACCATGCATTTAATAAAGCATCGCATCAAAATAAGAAAAATAATTCCCATAGATCTCCATAGTTTAGAAATAATGTATTGGAATTAATTTGCTTGGAATTTTGGGTATTGGGATGGTGATGTGAAATGGAAGATTTTTGGAAAATAAAATAAATTTTTTAATCAATATAATTAATTTATTAAAGAAATAAATAGAATTTTTATTAATATAAATAAACAAGAACTATCAAAATAATATTGAATTCTAGAACTTATGTACTACATAAGCTCACTGACTCATCGTGGTCATGCCACTTATTAATTTAAAACTGAAATAATAGAAATAAACTGCAATTAAAACTGATTATTCAAAACGAGAAAAACTATAAGATCTAATCCTTCTGGATGTTGTCTCTTTTGTCTGCCGACTGCTTGTAACTGTGAGGGTTGAACTCAGGGTCATCTGCCTCCTCCATTGTTCAGGTGACTCTGGTTCAGGTTCTTCTTGCACAAATTCTCCTTCTTCCTCATCATCAGAAGAAATATCAATAATGATTGGAGTTAGAGGTGGATTTGGGTTTGAAATTTCCATGATTGAACTATCTACATCCTTTTGCTCTCCATTCTCTGCTTCGCCACCATGTGAAGAAGATGAAGAAGATGAAGAAGATAAAATCTTCGATTGATGGCTAGGATAAGGGGGATCTTGTTCCACCAGGTTTTAATAGTAATAGTCAGGGTATGGAAGGTTGAATTGTCTGCAATGAGCTTTTTCTACCATGACACGGTAGGAAATCAGGAATCTTTAATCAGGGTACCATTGTCCATAGTAGTCCCTATATTTATAATAATTTGGGATGTCCCCTGTTAGGTAGAAATCATCAAATTTTGCTTTAACGACGTAGTATGGGCGCTCCTCAGGCAAACACTTAACAATCATGGCTGAAATACGATCAAGGCTATTAAAAACCCTGTCCCTGAAAACGTTACTCCTACAGGAACAGAAAAAACGAATCTTTTGAACATAATCGTAGGGATGTTCATTTGGTTTCTTTAGGAGAGTTCCTAATTTGGTGTAACTTCTAGGAAGGTTCAACATCTTGTAAAACAAAGGTTTAGAAAGAATTCCCTTTCCCAAAAATAAAATAATACAGTTCTTGCATGAATTATGTTCAATGTTCAATCAAACAATTTTAATCATTCCTAGTCACATAATCACATGCTCACAAGTAATCCATAAACATGATTAAACAACACAACCTAAATTTTAATGAATACAAGAACATGATTATTTCTAACTTATATGCCCAAAATTTCTTTCCTACCCAATCTCACCAACATGCTTTTCAAAAGCTATTAACAGATAAAACTTACCTTAATCCTTGCTTTTCTGCAAAATGAACAAACTAAAATTTTTTTAACTCCTTTAAAATTTTCGAAATCAAAAAAGAAAGAAGGTAAAATTTTTGGACCTCCCTACTAAAAAAATTCGAACCTTCCCTTTAAAAAAAAATTCGGACCACTTAAATAAATAATTAAAAAAAAATTCAGCCCCTTTAAAAATTTTTTGGACCAAATAAATAAATAAATTTTGGTTTTAAGTCAAACCAATAAATATTTAATATTCCCAAAATAAAATGATTAGAATAAAATAGAATGAAATAAATAAAAGAAAAAAAATTTGTTCTCTAAAAGTTTTACCAATAAATAAGTACTTGGCCAAGTTTACAATTAAAACACTTTAAAATACGATCTTAGCTTTAGTGGTAATAAAATCTCAACCTGGCTCTGATACCACTTTGTAACACCCTAGAAATTCCTTCCTTTTAAAATACCTGTTTTGCCCTATTTACAAAGTTAAATAGAAATATCTAAGACATTACCCCCACCGTGATAACGGTTAAGTCAACTATTAAAGAGACACAGCGGAAGAATAATTTCAAAACATTTCAAACCAAGTCAACATTGAAAATAAAACAACGAAAGTAAAGTCAAACCAAAATCAAACGAAGTAAAATAAAATCAACCTACAACTCGGAACCATTGTAGGCCCTTATTAATCAAAACCAAAATCCAAAACCCTTTTCGTTTGTCACATGAAATAAATAAAGTCATAAATAACTAAAGTAATAACACATTTATATACTTATGGAAACTAGATGATTCGCTCTTCACTCATGATGATTTTTAATCTCTTAAAGTATTCTCATAGGTCAATCCAGTATGGTTCTAAACCAATACCTGTGCAAATGATTCATGACAATCATGTCCTTTTAGCACATGAAACGGTGCTATAAATCAAACTACACACTAATCTCAACTAGCCGGTCATTAATTTGTCCAGCGTTTAAATGACCTCGAATAGGGATAATTTTCAATTATAATATTCAATGTTCACTTAATAGGTGTTTCCTTACCAAGACTGGTCTTGATACCCTATTTTGAATATTCCAAAAATCGAATGGACTCATTATTTAATTCTAAACCACAATTAAATAGCAAACAGAATGATAAAAATTGCATGAAATTTTAAATTACTCCAAAACCTGAATGGTTCATCTTATGATAAATGGTTTTTCAAATGTTTTAAGAGTATCACTCTTTATAAAACATCTATAGAAATCACACCCATATATAATATGCTTGATTTCTTTCATGCAATTGTGAATGTTGTCGTTCACTTATTGCATAGGTTTAGTTATATAACTACTTTGCTAATCTTAGCATCTTCATTACTGGTCACTTTCATAATAAGAAGATAAAATTTGAGAGTGTCATGGTAATATGTGATTTAGGATTTATTGTCCAAGTGATGGCTCCTACTCATTTTCATGATTTTCAACTTGACAACCTACAATCATTAACGTTCAGCAACGAACTTTCCATAGAACATCTTCTTTATTACCGCTATTAAGGCAACAATGTTCTTAACATATATTTTAGTAGACTTCCTGATGATGCTTTGCTTGGGTTTTACTCCAAAAGGCTCACAATGATTTGGGATACCCTAATCACTTGTGGTCATGAAAATTTTCCTTAAATTGCTGCACATTACACATGGAAGCACGTCCATGTTACCATTCTCAAGCCACGACTCATTTTAAGCTCGTGCTTATAAACGGCTTCCTTGTTAAGGATCTAATCCTTTTTAATGTTTGTGCTTGCAACATCAATTCTCAAATTTTATTTGTTTCCATAAGTCAAGAACTCATCTTGTTACTTATCCAAGTACTTGGATGTTCTTGGCCATAATCTAACGATCTATTACATAGATTCAGGTTGATTGGTACTACATACATACTTCACATGCTCTAAGCAAGCAAGTCGTGCGACGATTCCATATCACAGCATACATGATGGATTAAATTGCAGAGTAATTCTCAATCTTATTCCATCCATGTGACATTTTAGCTCATTCAGTTTCACTGAGTATTGCTAAACTGTTTGCTGTGTGATATGGTTGAAAGTCTCTATTAGAGTCTTTCATGTTTGACTTAGTATTTAGCCTAGCTTATACTTAGTTCAAATATTTACTTAGTTTTATACATATTGGTCGAAAGTCTTTCAAAGTCCTTCAATTCATGTTTAACACGGTAAAATCCTTTACACGTTTAAACATTTTATTAACTCTATACAATAGATCTTAATACCAATACGTACTAAGTATCGTCTTTTGCTTGGTCCATTGTCGAAAATACTTTCAAATCTAAGCATTTAGCATTTGATAGTTATTTCACAATAGAGTTCATAAACTTTTCGTTGAACCTTTATATAATTTACTTTTTCTCCTACTAAAATTCTTATTCATAAGAATTTTTATGTTTCTCCATAAGCCAATCCTCTTATTAACTTCATGAGAAAACATGTTCCAATTCCTATATGCAATGCTTCCATTAATCCCATGACGGATTCCTTGAGCTTGCTTTTAAATCTAGCATTTATTTAGATTTTCAAAACCCCCCAGTCGTGTCAAAGCGGTGGAGGACTAAGAGGCGGCAAAGGCGGGAGAGTAGCTCCGGTGAGGTGAGGTTCCGCGTGAACTTCCCGTCGATTACTTAAGTGCTAAATGGACATGCATAATTGTCGGCGGGAACATCTTGAGGAGCTCTGCTGTAATTCATTACCCTTAGAAGAAAAATAATAACTCATTACCCTCGTGAACTTAAGTGTCGAACTGTAATTCAGCAGAGCACCGTATGCGTCGTCGTCGGCTTCTATTTCTAATTCTTTTTCTCCTCTTTATTTTCCAATTTCATTAAATTTTGTAAACCCCCTTTTATTTGTTTATTTTTTGCATCAAAGATTCAATCTTTAAGCTGTTAATTCCAAGGATCTTTTTTCTACATTTTTCCCAGAAATTGTAAATTTAGTTTTATATTCTGCATTGTGTTTTTGTTATTTTTGATGATATGCTTGAGAATTGGGAAATAAATGGTTATAATTTGTGTTTACCTAACAAAAAAATTAAATTTCAGCTAGTGTAAATACCTAAAATTAATACAAGTATAATGCTATTTTTTTTTTTTAAAAAAGAAAGAAATTCGGGTACCCTATGTCCCGACCCGAATAATTCGGGTACCCGGAACTCGGGTACCCGAGATATTCGGTTCGGGACATGGGAAGAATTCACAACTACCCGAAACTCCGGGTAACTAGGTTTTCGATACTCGAAAACCCGGGTACCCGGATTTGAACACCCCTACTGGTGGCTATGGATTACTTCACCAAGTGGGTGGAGGTAGAAGCAGTCAAGAACATCAAGACAAAGGATTTCATCTCTTTCATTTGGAAGAACATCATCACCCGGATTGGGGTACCTATGTCTATGGTGTTTGATAATGGCCCTCAGTTTGAAACGCCTCAACTTAAAACTTGGTTGGGAGATCAAGGGATCTCACATTGTTTTGCATCAGTCGGCCGAACCCAAGCAAATGATAAAGTTTAAGCCTTCAACAAACTCATCTCAGACGGTATAAAGAAGAAAGTTGAAATAGCCGGTGCATTATGGGCAGAAGAATTAATTCATGTCCTATGGGCCATCAAGATAACTCAAAAAGGGGCAACCGATGAAAATTCATTTCTCATGGTACACAGTGCTGAAGCCGTCTTGCCCATCGAACATTATGAACTGACTCTACGAGTCATGCTATACGATGAAGAGGAAAACTGGGAGGTTATGCGTCTAGCATTGAACTCACTCTCGGAACGCAGAGGCAATGCCGTCTTGCATCATGAGATTTACCGTTTGTGAATGACAAGAGCCTACAACAAGAGAGTACATAAACGACCCCTGCAAGTTGGGGACTTTGTGTTACGCAAAATGGAGCAACTGGTAGGGCCAATGAGCAAGGAAAGCTAACTCCTAATTAGGAAGGCCCCTACCGGATCTATGAAAAAGTAAGAGATGGCACCTACCGCCTGGAAGCTACAAACAATAGGCGGCTGCCCAAAACTTGGAATGTAAATAAAAAGCCTACCAATGAAAAAGTTGCCTTTTGTTTTCATTTCTATTATTTGTTTCTGTATATACATGCATAATGTTTCAAGCACCGCCTGTATAATGTACAGACGACCAACATTCTGATAAGTTGTCGTACACCTATCAAAAATAAATTCCTAACAAAACCAACTAACAATGTAGTAGGGTAAGTAGGGTCGAATCCACAAAGAGATGGCTATTCAATCTAGCTTTCAAGGTATGGAGAAACTAAACTATGTCACGAAATTGGGATAGAAATGTAGTCTAATTGAAATAAGAAATAAAACAATTAATAAAAAGACCTAGGGTTATGGTTCACCATGTTTATAGTTCTAAATCTATCAAATATCAATAACAATTCACTCAATCAATTATTTAGAGAAATTGCTAAGCCTACGGCCGGGTCTTAATGCTCTCAATTCAACATATGTAGTTCGGTCGCTAACATAATCAAAATTGCTAATTGTAGGTAAGCCTCTAATAGTAAGATCTTTCGATTCAAAATCTTATTAACAATAATTAATCAAACAATTGATCAGGTTGCAAGATTAACAATAAAACACTATCAATTAGAGAAACAATACGTTGAAGCTAAAAGGTTTTGATGATGATGAACTTAAACTAAAGCAAACTTAACTAATAAAGGTTTTTAAGTGTTTGGTTAGTTTAGGTGAAATTGATCTTGGTGATAGAAGAAGTATCTTGAGCTAAGAAGACATAAAGAAGCCTTAAACAGAAAGTTAAACCAAGTAGAAGAAGAGTTCTCTAGCAAGAACTAAGTTCCCTAACTGGAGACATATCTAAATTTCTCTCACTGGATGCCTATTATGGTGGAATTGTGACCTTTGGTGATAATATGAAAGGAGATATAATTGCTATTAGAAAAATAGGAAAAATAGCATGGGAACTTGACCTTCCAATTTTTCCAATAACAATTATATCTCCTTTCATATTATCACCAAAGGTCACAGTTCCACCATAATAGGCATCCAGTGAGAGAAATTTAGATTTTTCTCCAGTCATGTGCTTAGAACAACCACTGTCGAGGTACCAAGTGTTGTTCCCCCTCACTGAAACCTGCATGAAGAATCAAACATTAGTATCAGGAACCAAGGTTTCCTTGGGTTCCTGTGTAACATGAGAGGGATTATTTTTCATAACCCAAATCTGTTCAACATGATTTTCATTTTTCTATGTGCTCTTTTCTTTCTTAGGACACTTAACCTGCTTGTGTCCTGTGTTACCACATAAATAACAAACAATACTACTAGGTAGGTCAACATACTTCTTTTCCTTTTAGAACTTCTTTTTGAAACCCAAACCTTCTGTTCTCTTGGTTTGAGCTTTAGTAATCCAATCAGGAACTCTATGCTCTATAGGTTGTTTACCTTTCCTAGCTCCCTCAAGTTCCCCCTCAAGTCGTGCCTTATCCATTCTTAAATCTTCCAAATCAAATTTTAGTTTTTCAAAATTCGGATATTGAGCAAGTGGAGGAACTTCAGAGTTAGGAGCATCAAGACAGAGTTTCATCAAGGACAGTTCCACATTTAACATTATGTTATCATGTTTCAACCTATCTATAGTCTCTTTCAAAATTTTATTATCATCAAACAGACTAAAGAACCTATATTGAATGTCAAACTTCATGTTATCAACCCACTGACTGTTTTCTTTGTAAGTTATTAAAGCTTCATCACTTAGCTGTTTGGCTCTATATAATTCCTTTAAATCTTCTTACATATCCAACACAGCATATATCAAAGTTCCTTTTGAAAAATGGTTTTTAAACGTGGAAAAATTGATAAAACTTTGTTTTTATAGTCAAATGGAACTGATATCTTGGTTGTGCAAATTTATGTTGATGATATTTTATTTGGTGCAACTAATGAATCTCTATGCAATTATTTGCCGACCTTATGAATGGAGAATTTGAAATGAGTATGATGGGAGAATTAAATTTCTTCCTTGGATTGCAAATGAAGCAAACTGAACAAGGAATCATGATTCATCAACAAAAATATATCAAAGGACTGATCAAGAATTACAAGCTAGAAAATGCTAAGACCAATAACACTCCAATGGGTATAGCTACTAGATTGGAGGAAGATCCAACTAGAACTTTTGTTGATCAATCTATGTATCGAGGTATGATAGGCTCTCTACTTTATCTAATAGCTAGTAGACCTGACATATCTTTCAGTGTAGGTTTGTGTGCCAAGTTCCAAGCAAACCCAAAGGAGTCTTACTTGAAAGCAGTAAAGAGAATCCTTAGATATTTAAAAGGAACTGATGACTTGAGTCTCTTCTATCCTAGAACTGACTCTTTTGATTTGAATGGCTTTACTGATGCTGACTATGTAGGTGATTTGGTCAATAGAAAAAGCACTTCAGGTATGGTACAATTTTTAGGACTTTGTTTAGTTTCTTGGGGTTCTAAGAAGCAAAACACAGTTGCAATGTGTACAGCTGAAGCTGAGTACGTGGCAGCCGCAACATGTTGTTCACAAGTACTCTGGATAAAGCAACATGTTAGAGATTTTGGTATTATTTTTGAATGTGTGCCTACTTACTGTGATAATACAAGTGCTATATGTATTTATAAAGATCCAGGTCAACACTCAAAGGTAAAACACATCCACATTAGGCATTAATTTCTAAAAGATAATGTGGAGCAAGGGAATATTAAGTTAGAATTTTGTCATAATGAAAATCAAATTGCAGATATTCTAACCAAGCCCTTGAGCAGAGAAAGATTTGAGAAATTGAGACTGAAACTTGGGATGATTAAGCTGAATTGATTGCTTCTGAAGTTCTAAGATATGGCAAAATAAAAAATAATGTAAATAGAGAAAAAAAAATCATTTAGCACAATATTGGTGTGCTAAACATAGATGAAGTGTCACCGTTGTTAATTACTGGAGGTAAGTTCATTAAAACACTTAACTTTGTAAGTTAGTAATTATGTACATTGCACATGTGTAGAAAGCATGTTCCAATTGCGCGTTTTATTTTCAGAAAGTTGTTTTTTTTTGGAAATTAAATGAATTTGGAAAGAAAAAGAATTTGGCAAAAATATATCCTGTTAATTGAATTTAGAAAAATTAATTGAATATGTTCAATTAATGACTGAAAAGTGAAAAACTCTTAATTTCCTTCACACCGATTCATTTATTATAAAAGGAATCTTCACCCACCTTACATCATCACTGTCAAATCAAAATTACCCACTGTGAAAACTTTCTACAACCTTCTACACCTTCAAGACATAACCATGGTTATCATCACTTCAATTAGCTCCTTCGAAAGCTCTCAAAACTCCCAAAACCTGGAACAAGATGAAGTGTCCTCTCTTCCTTTAGTGTCTTACAAAGAACCTCAAGCCAAAACCACTTTATCCTCTTCATCTCAAAACCCTAAACCTACTAAAATAGAGGAATTCACCTCTGACTCAATTCTTCAAAAGTTGAAAGAGTGGAAAGATATGAAAGGAAAGAGAAAGACAGTTGAAGAACATATTCAAGAAGTTGAGGATTTTGCTGCAAAATTGGAGGACTCGAAGAGAGAAAATTCTGAGAACGAGGAAGATGAAGATATCGTTGATCAAGCTGAGCTTGAATCGCAAGCAGGAAGGTATGTTGTAGGTCATCTCATTAACTTAACTTGGTGTAGAAAGGCTAGGTTCCTATAAATTCTTGATTTAATTAAGTTCCAAGGATGGGAATACTTGTTGTCTAAAGCATCTGATAACTACATGTACCCAATTGCTATGACTGAGTTTTGTCAGAATTTTGAAGTAAAACTGGGAGTTATATCTAGTGAAATTGATGGGGTAAAAATTTAATTCAATGTTGAAACCCTAGGTAAAATTCTAAAAACACCTATTGTTAGGTATGAGACCTACATTAAGGGGAAGGCTAGTGTGAAAGTTGGAAAATATTTGAGTGGTGACATAGTTGAAGCTCTTAGAAAAAAAAGGGGGAAGAACATCATGAGTCACAATGATTTAAGTCCGTTGAACAAGCTATTGTTCAACTTAGTTAAGAAAACCATTCCGCCTCAAACATCAAAGAAAGGAGAAGCATGTCTAATGGACATGGCTGTGATCTTTTGTCTGTCCAAGAAAATAAAAATAAATTTTCCCTCACTCATGTTTTAGCACTTGGTACACTGTGTTCCAAGTAAAACTAAGGTAGGATATGGAGCCATCCTGTCCACAATCTTTGAAAGTTTTGGAGTGATTTTAAAAGGCAAATATGGAGGTTTAGAGGAAACCTTGCTGGGGATTAGCTTGGAGGTGGTGAATGGGAAGGTGCAGAAACTGCAAAAGGGTGGGGAAAAGAAAGGAACAGGAAAAAGAAAAGAAAAGGAAGAGGCTGAGCAGCCTGTGAGGAAGAGTAGAAGATTGTCAACAAGCTCTGCTCCTCAAACCAGTATGGAGAAACTAATAGAGCTGGATACTGATGACAGGGATCTGGATGGGCAGGTTACAAAGTTAACAGTTAGGTTGGTGGTGGTTGAAAAGGAAGTGAAAGAATCTGCTGAGAAGTTTTAGAAGTTAGAAAAGTCTGTGCAGCAGCAAGACAAGCTTCTGAAGGATCAAAAGCTGGAGTTTCAGCAGCAGATTAAGAATCTTTAGGAAATATTTGATACCTTTGCTGCTAACAGAAGGAAGACAATAGACAAATTATGGAGTTCCTGAAGAATTAACTTAGCAATTCCTATTTACCAGCCTCATTATTAACCTAGCCCTATTTCACTTTGAAGTCATGAACAATTTCAATTTCTGTATTAGTTTTTGGAACAATTACTTTTGGTTGTAATATTTTTAAAAATTGTTCTGCAGGATGCTAAATCTTTTTGGTTTTAATGAATAGTTGGAACTTTTCCTATACTTGTGTGGATATGTATGTTTTGAACACTTATGCAGGGAAGTGGAACTTGCTTAAGGAAAGTTAGCAGCGCTGCCTTCAGTTTCCCACACTCGATGAATTGCTTGTGGGGCTGTGGCTAGATGCTTAATAACTTGAAAAGGCAAGACTTTTTGATGATGCCAAAAGGGGGAAAAGAAGAAGCAAACTTGGAAGCTGAAGTTGTTCTGGTTTCAGTTGAGAAAGTATTAGAAATTTCTCTGGTGCCAAATAGCTTAGTTTAATTCTTAGTTTAATTTAGGGTATTTTCATTTTTACCACCTTCAAATAATGACTTTGTCGAATTTACCACCTCCAAAAAAAAAGATTTACTTTACCACCTCATAAAAAAATAAAACATCAGTTTTACCACCAATCACCTCCAACTAACGGATTCCGTCCATAAATCCGTTAGTGGGGCCTACCTTGCACACGTGTCGCCATATTATTGGGTAAGTTTTAAAAAAAAATTAAAAAAATCCCCATTAATCAACCGGTGTTGCTGCCACCGTCAGGACCCCCACCGCCGACCAGCCACGACCAGCCCCCACCACCTAACCGCTACGACCAGCCCCCACCACCTAACCGCTACGACCAGCCCCACCACCGCACCGCACAGCCACAACCACCTTTCCACCAATTTTTATTTATTTTTTTGCTCTGTTTTCTCGAAAGCCACAACAATGGCGTCTCTTCCAATGGAGTTAATCACCTCCATTCTTTTCGATTACCCACTAAATCACTACTTCGCTTCAAATGCGTTTCCAAGGCTTAGCATTCCTTAATCAATCAACAACACCCATTTAATCAGACTTCATCTCGCTCATTCTTTCTCCTCTGACCGTCGTCTTCTTATCCTCAACCATGGAAGTCACCTGGAATCGACTCCATTGAAGTGGGGTTCTGAGCTTGATGCTAAAAACGATTGACAAGGTTTGATTTACCCAATTCTTTTTCTGGTTTTGAGGTTTCGATTTGTGGGTATTGTAATGGATTAATTGCTTTGGTTTGTAGAAATGTTGATGATAATCGATTTGTATCCTTGTTGTTGGTGATTTGGCTTCTTAGTTTTTGGCAGCCACCAAATCCCGACCACCCATAAATCCCCTTCTAATTCCGACCACTCTAAAAACCCTAGCCACCACCAAATTTCGCACTCCTAAAATCCTAACCACCACCTAATTCCGACCACCTCCCTAACCCACACACCAAATTCCGGCCCCTCCTTAGTCACACACGAAATTCCGACCAACCGAGGTAGTTGATTTCGTTGCTGGTTGGTTTACACGGAAGATCGGGGAAGATGAAGAAGAAACGTCAAAAAGGTGGGCCCTACTAACGGATTCGTGGACGGAATCCGTTAGTTGGTGGTAAAATCGATTTTTTGGAAATTTTGTTGGTGGTAAAGTAAATCTTTTTTTTTTGGAGGTGGTAAATTCAATTAAGTGGTTATTTGAAGGTGGTAAAAGTGAAAATACCCTTTAATTTATGTTCTGTTTTCTGTTATGCTTTCTGTTATGTTTATTTATATTTTTCTTGTTTTTGTCTTTTGAATTTTAGTTGTGTGTTTACTTTGTGTTAATAAATCAAAAATACAAAAATACGTCCTTCTATTTGTTTTAACTTTTCTCAAGAGTTTGCTTAAGTTTGTCATCATCAAAAAGGGGGGAAATTGTTGAACCTAAAAGGTTTTGATGATGATGAACTTAAACTAAAGCAAACTCAACTAATAAAGGTTTTTAAGTGTTTGATTAGTTTAGGTGAAATTGATCTTGGTGATGGAAGAAGTATCTTGAGCTAAGAAGACATAAAGAAGCCTTAAACAGAAAGTTAAACCAAGTAGAAGAAGAGTTCTCTAGCAAGAACTAAGTTCCCTAACAGGAACTTGAAGACAACATGCTGAGGTGTCAGCCTGGACTGCGTATGAAGACAGTAAGTTCCTTTAGGAACTTAGTCTGCGTGAAGCCCAAGTAACCTTCCTATGCAGAATATGGCGCAGCAATATTATTTAGTTAAGATTTTATTTTCTAGATTTATTGTTAAATATGTTAAGTAGGTTATGCACGAGATTTATTAGAAACGTGACAAGTTGCTTGATAAATAAAGATAAAATTGGAAAAGATAAAAGATAGATTTTATGAAAATATTTTATTTAAAATTTGTTTCTTGAAATCGGTTTTAAAAAGATTTTATTCTTTTTAATATTTCTCTTTCTATCTTATTTTTCCGGAAAAAATTTCTCTAAAGATGATTTACTTAAATTGTGTTTTTAAGATAAGGCAAGTTAACTTCTTTATCTTTTAGAAAACCTACTTGCTATACAAGTTGTACTTGTATAAATAGTAGAGATCGAATTGTCTTAGGTTTTTGTGAGTTTATGCGTGGAGAAATCACAGAGCTTTAATTGAGTAAGTTTACCAAGCTTCTAACCTTATCATATTAGTTTCGGATTTCGTGCATTGCTTGCCTATCATATACTAGGTTTCATTATTTGTATTGGTGGGGTTATTTGGGTGTATGTGTGTTTAATATTTACATACAGTTTGTGTAAGCTTCTAGTGTGAAGCTGAGAAATTATGTACTTTGGGAGTACGAGTGAATCTAAGTGTGGTGCTTAGATTGGGTAGGATAGGGTCCTACTGTGTAGCAAGTTCGTTCGGGAACTTGTGAGTAAAGATCTAATTATAATATGTTGTAACTTGGTGTTTGCCCTATTATAGTGAAGTTGTTTGTGGTTGAAATCCCTAAGGCAGGGTCGAGGTTTTACTTCCAGTTGGGACCTGGAAGGTTTCCTCGTAAGATCTGTGTGTCTTTGCAAGTTCCTATAAGCATTGTTTTAATATTCCGCAAAAATAGTCACTAAGAACTCACGTACAATTCACCCCCCCCTTGTATTGTTCGTCTCAACTAACACAATAATAAAAATATTAAAATTATCAATCAAGATTCATCATATAAACATGGATTTCCAAACCCAAGAAATAAACTACTCAAGCATAAAATAAATAATTAAAACTTAAAATAATAAAGAAAGCATAATTAAAAGTAAAGAAATAAAATTACCTCTATAAATTAAAGTAACAAATTAAAGGACAAATCTATGGAGGAATCCATGGAGTTGTCCATGAAAAACTAGGGCTAGAGAGAAAACTAAAACAAACAAAAAAAAGGTATAAAAAGGCCCAAGGGAAAAATAATATCCCTAGAGTATTTAAATTATCGTGAAACTAATCTAAAGATTAATAAATAAAATAAAATCAGGAAAATAGCAATTACATAAGTCGTGATATATGATTGGTCGATTGAAAGAGTTATAATCGATGTAGGATTCCTAGTAGCTTGTGCGCACACCCCACCCATCGGGCGATGGGTGGCCGATGGTCAGACGAGCTGCACAAGGGGGAGTTCGACCAGCGGGCGCTGGTTTTCCATCGCCCATACTAGCAGCTCACGGCCGATCGCACAACACGTCCATTGCCCGATGGCTGGGCGATGGATTGGCAGCTTCGCAGGGTCAACTTCAAAGGCTTGTAACTTGAGATATAGGAAGATTATATGGGCATGAAACCTATTAATGGAAAGATCTTCAAGTCTAGTTTCTAATGCAATTTGAATCGGTTCATTCCGATTTGTGGAACTCAATTTATGATCAAAAGAGTGACCAAAGGTCTTTTTTAACACTCTGAAGACCATCGTTTTCCTTCGTTTCTAGCTCAAATTCATTTCCGAAAGATGCATAGCGACCCTTGTTGATTCTATATTCATTCCTCATGCATATAAATCTCAAAATAAGATTCCACAAACATATATTCTTCATTGAACAACCTCGACTCATGGACTTTTCATCCTTTCATTGTCCGATTCTTCCAAAACCACTTCGAAAGCATCCAAATAGTTATAGAAACTATCTAAAACATTAAGAAAAATAAAAATGAAGCGTAATAGAGCACAAAAAGGAGAAATTATGCAACTGCGACCTAAAAAACGATAAAAGACTCAAAAAACAACTATAAAACTAGCATAAATGTGCCTATAAACTCTATATAAATGTGATTCTTCACTTTCACATGCTAAATTTAAACTAAGTTAAAAACTTAGTAGCTAAATCAATGTCCAAGAGACATGAGGCCAATGGTCGGATGATAAACTAAGTTAAAAACTTAGTAGCCAAACACATGTCTAAAGACATGAGGCCAATGGCCGGATGATAATTTCTTTTATAAATTTGTCTGCTTCAATATGAGTATGGCATCCGGCGACACCCATCCGGGTGGAATCGTCACTGAGAGAATCTCTCGTTACTCTACAAATGTATACAAATGACAAAGATTGAATGACCTAATTGGTCAACTCATAACCGTCTGACCAGGGTAATCTAAAGAACGACTAAGTCTATGGGAGCCGGATGTCTAAAGACATCAACCGGTGACCGGCCAAAGTTCTAGCTTGGATTACTTTTTGAAATTATACACGTCCTCCCAATGGGGCAAACGGACATGGAGCATAATTGGATTACGAAACCATTGCTATTAACATACACATAAGGCCTATGTGGGACAAAAACGCCCTAGGATCCCATTTGAAATGGGGCAGATGGTGCACTTAGGACCGCCTGGAATATTTGAGCGTTATAGAACCGCCTGTTGTGGAAACAGAGCATAGCAGACGGACTAATGCGAATTGTACATCCTAGTCCAAACAACCAGAATAGAATATCTTAAGCCTGAATAGCCATTCAGCTATCAAAGAAGAGGTCAATGACCTCTTGTATCCATCACCGGCTGCTCAGTGGTCGGCTGCACGCTTGGTTTGGGGCAATCACTATAGTGATTGATTGGTTCAGAATTCAGTCATACTCTTTTTAAGTATAAAAAATTTCCAAGTCAATCAACCAACTTTTAAACCCAAGCGCACAGCCGTCCAGGGGCAAAAACATCCGGTATACCGCTTGTATCATACAAATGCAAAACTCAAAATTCAAATTCAAAAGTAAAAGAAAAAACACAACTGTTAAAAACCGACCTAATGGCCGTATAATTCCTCATTATAAAGCTGACCCCCTGGCCAGCCAAAATAAAATTTTAATTGTTGACCGGTTATACAACCGGTAAGGTCAGTGATTGTTGAATAAACCCGACTCTATAGTAGGTAAAGAAACAAGCATACACGGCACGCAGGCCAGATGTATGAAGCTTACATGCTCAAGTTGGTCCTTTTTAAACACTTGGTTCTTCCTTTGGATCATTTGGCGGTAGGAGGATGCTGAGCTGCTAGGTTTTTTTGTTTTGAGTTAACTGAGACATATCTTCCTTTGCAAAAAATAGGTAAAATGTATGATTAGCTCAACAAACACAATGAACAATGCTCTACAAAACCCTCATCCGGCTATCTACCTTTGTTTTTCTCTAAGCTAAGGCCAAAGGCGGCCAAAAAGACTGGGTCCCTAAGCCATTCGAACCTGGGGATATATCTGTTACGAATTATTTCCCTCTCGGTTCACCCCTTAACTGTTTTGATCTCAACCTTAAACAACCCATGCGTCAAAATTTGATCCCAGCCTTCTTTAGATACAAGCGATAGGATTGCCTTCTGACCCAAGAGAAATGGATCTCTGTTCCAGGAGTTGTATTTTTTGTTCCGAGTAGAAGAGATAATGTAGAACCTGTTTCTCCAATCTTTCCACTTAGAATTTTTCCCAAGAGTCATCATGCCTTTATTACTTTTCAAAGTATACCAACCAGGTCCGGCTGATTTTGGAGCCTTGCTCAAATAATTCATGGAGGCAAATGCCTCAAAACTTGGTTTAACTTCCTGCATCCTACAGGCGCCACTAAGCCTAGTATATTGACAGGGTAAATTCTTATCCCCTAATCAAAAGTAATACCTAAATCCTCTAACTAATGTAGATAGGAAAGTAGGGTCGATCTCCACAGGGAAACAAGTCTTTCTATTCCTAATTAACTAAAATAATCTAGATTATGAAGTAACCAATATTTATATTTGAGTATGAAACTAAACTACAAAGAATGAGAATAGGGAGAAAACAATATATAAAAGGATCTAGGGCATAGGTTCATCAATAAATAATACTCCAGGGTAAAACATAATAATCGATCATTGACATTGCATAAATAACATGATTAACAGGCTCTCGCAATTTATTAATCAACATAGATCTAACAGGCTCTCGCAATTTACTAGATCTAAGTTCTTATTGAAAATAGCCTTTAATATCAACTTAACATCTGCTCGATTCATCAATTCAATATTGTTATACTTTTACAAGCCGTAATTGTAAAACATTAAAAATATTCAATAAGAAATTATCATGCAATACCAATAATCAATAATAGTCAATCATCAATGCATTAGTTAACCAGATTGTAAAGGGCTTTCGCTACATATTACAATCACACAATTAATTTACTGGTATTAAATCTCATCTCTCGAATCTCGACTTAACCATTTATAAATTAATATGCCTATTGAAACTAGACCTAAACATCAATTCTCATCTGTCGAATCTCGAATCAATATTGTCAAACTCATGCATAAAAGATCAGTCCTAATCTAGTCACAGAGCATTAAATCAATCAATAGGAAATTAATCTATCATTGATAAATAACAACAATAAATTACCCCTTCATATTATTTATGGATCCCCATCAACCCTAGAAATAAAACTACTCACACATATTAAAAACTAAACTAATCAAAGCAATAAAATAAGTCATAATGAAAGGAATAAAATAAACAACTAAGATTAAGAGAAGAGAAATCGTTACCAAAATAAATCTGGAATTAAGAGTAGATTAAGAACAAAGGTTTAGGAGAAAGAAATCTAAGAGAACAATTAAGAGAATAAAGAAAGATAAAAAGAGAGAGAGGAAAGAGATCCTAAAATCGTATTACGGAGGAGTATTTATACTCCGTACAAATCCTAAACTAAAACAAACTAAAACGACGCTAATCGTCAACTAAAAAATACATGCGCCTGATCGGGCGAGGCACCGCCCGATCGGGCGCGCCTTTTTATCCTTAATACTAATCTCGCGCCCGTCCGGGCGCGTCACCGGCGCCAGCCTTAGCTTCTCCCGCCCAGCCGGGCGCGCCTCCGGGCGCCAGCCTCTTTGGCCGGGCGGCTCACTTGGGCCACTATTTGGACTACGATTGGGCTCCAATTCTTCGGGTCAATCTGGGTTTCCTCTTCCGGTCTTGAATACTTGGTCCAAATGCCCCGGTATCATTTATACCGAGCCCTTAATCACCGGTTCGATGGCTCTAACCGGCCCTGGGCTATAAAATCTGGTCGTGCTTCTCCAATGTTCGTGATTGCTCTAAAATATCTCGGGAAAATACTCCAAAAGCATAAATCCCTGCAAAAGTCAACCAAATCTACGAAAACACTAGAAAACACAAATTAGTAATAAAAGTGGCTCTAAAGAGCCAAAAACACTACTAATTATGACCAAGGGACGGGGGTAAAATAATATATAAAATAGACACATCAAACTCCCCCAAGCCAAACCTTTGCTTGTCCCTAAGCAAAGATCTCATTAATGAATCAATAAATATGCTTCACCCCAAAAGTAAAAATCAAGCACAAACGATGCAGGGTAAATCAAATAAACGTGCTTCAAAGTCAACCAATCAAATCCATCTAATTACCAATCTCCTTAACAATTGTCAAACAGAGAAAACCACAAGAGCATATAGAATTCAAGACTAGTGCTCACGCACTCAACTCTCATTTTTGTGGCGAGTAAAAGATGTACTCGATCGCTCTCCATCCAACCCCTTTATGTGAACAATGCCCTCCCAACTCACACTCTCGTGTGTATAAAACAATAAACGCTCAATCCTACTAGTCGACTCGAAATATGCCAAATCATAACTTGCATTGATAAACAACACTTTCACATTCATACAATTTTATGCACAAAGGTCGGAAGGTCTTTAAAGCTTGTAATGTAAGGCTAAGGTAAAGGGTAGGATAAATTTGGGAATAAGTGAGAGAAAAGCTATGCTTAAAGGAGCCATATCCTAATAAAACCCATGATCAAAATAAATAATGATCATACATCTCCTACATAACCAACTCTAACTTCAACCAAATATACTCCAATCATAATAAATAATCCCAACTCTTACAATTTCACTCATAAGATATAATAATGAAGAAGTAGAGTGAATAAACAAAATTTATTTTCCAAACTTGAATATTTTTTCATTGAAGCTCTATTATTTTTCTTTTGATCAACCTCCAACTAGAACATTTGAACATTTTTTTTTCTTTCGAAGTTCACTTATTTTTTCCACATTTTTTTCTTTGAACTTCTCTTTTTTTTCATAATATTATGCTTTTTTTTTCAAGAAAATATAACTCTCAAACTCATCAAAAATAAACATGAATAACAACAAAACAACTTCTCAAAAACCCACCCAAATTGTGCAAATAATAATCACACTACAAACTCCCTCACCTCACTCACTAATAGCTCCCCCAAGCCAAGCTTGGGACTAGTAACCAATGGGGAAAAATAGGCTTGTAATGCGGCTGATAAACAACAAAAAGTCAAGGCAACAACATGGGTAGCAAGAAGGGAACGAATGTATCTACAATGTCTGGAGGCTACCTAAAAGAATGAACGCCTTCGTCCTCCTCAATGTGCATAATAATGAATCATATAAATATTACTAATAGTTGCAAACCAATACTCAAATTCATTGACATACCAGGAACTATGGAACTATCACACATTCCTTACCAAATCAACTAGTCAAGCACTATATTAACAAGTAGTTGGACAAAATTGACGCATGTTAAGGTTTCAAGGCAATCAAACATCAAATCATGATCAACTAATCCATAATGCCTATCATCAAATACCAAGAACCAAAACAATTTTCTCAAGTAAGGGGCACAGGGAAGCATAATTTATAATTCATAGGAACGTATTTTTGGATTTTTTTATTTTTCAATTTTTTTTTAGTTTTATATATATAAGAAAGCAATAAAAACTAACCTAGAAAGCAATAAATCTAACCTAAGAAAACACACCAAAAATAAAATAAAAGAGAAAAATAAAAATACCAAATCAAAATCTCCCCCAAGCCAGAATCAGACAATGTCCTCATTGGCTCGGGAAATAGCCTAGCATAGCTAGTCCTGATCATCCTCATCCATCGAGCCGAATCCCACACCTCCACTGCCACCTGCACCACCTGCACCAGAAGAGCTACCACCAAAAAAATCAACATGAAAACTCCCCCCCCCCCCCCGCTGGTAGAAGAAACCACCCGTACCCGTAGAAGAAAGAATAGTCAGTGTAAATACCACGGGCAGTGGGATCCCTATCGTATCCCTGGGGTGGAGGCTGAAACCAGTCAGGGTGAATAGCGTCGTCGGGAATGTTGCCCCGACGAGCATAGTCATCATACATAGGGTAGAGAGCTCTACCCTAGTTCCTCTCTAGGTACCCTAACCTCTGGTCTAAGGAGCCTACCATCCTCCTAAGGTCAGTATGGGAATGCTCTATACGTCCTAAGGCCTGACCTATACTCTGAAGATCCCAAACTGGGTCAGAGTCAACATGAGGGACGGAGTGAGACATACGAGGTGGAGAGAATTCCACCTCGGGCTGAGGCTGGGGTGGTGGAACTGGTGGTGGTGGTGCCTGCCCCCTAGCGTTGGCAACTAAAAAATCATATGTGTAAGAAGGTTTCCCTGGGGGAAAGGCGGTCAAGTCAGGACTGGGTAGGGGGAAAATGGGCAAAGGTTGCTCGCTCCTAGACCGAATACACCAAAAGGGTGTCTGCTCGCTATCCGGTCTAACCCACCCCAACTCCTCAAAATACCTAGCAGTCATATAGGTATCTGATCCACAGTTGGTCAGCTGGTGGGGTCTGTCCACTACAAAACCGGCCTTTTTCACTGTTATTCGAGTGATAAGGCCACCTAAACGGATAGGGGTCTTGGATGTGGTGCTGGTCGTGGCATGCCTACTCAAATGGTGAATTATAAACCTGCTTATGTTCAATTTCCCGTACCCATACACATAGTGTCCTATGACATCTAGTTCGTTAGATTGGGCATTATGGGGCTCGGCCCTACCTAAAAAACACAAACCCGCAAATCTTTGCCAGATTTTTGGGACAGGGTGGTGAATAGGTTTGGTACTAGCATGTTGGGGGTCGGGGGTAGGCAAACCAGTCAAAGCATTATATATGTCACCCATTTTATAGTCTGCATGCATTGGTGAGATAGTTCAGAATTTAATTCAAAAATTTTACAAAATTCTACAAAAGTTAAACTAATATTTCTATTGTTCAACCTGAAAAATAAATTTGGCCCATTTATACTACTAACAACATGTAAAGTAGACAGGAATTCACAAGTAAGTTCTCAGAAAGTAGGATAGTGCATATCAACAAATTTTCTCATGCCAATGTCATTCAAAAATCGTTTTACAAAATCAAACAAACCAAATGATTCTAGAGTAGGGCGATGTAACCACCGAGAAGGAATTTCCTCACGACCGATCAAATGTTCTAGCCGCTCCTTTTGCTCTCGGCTCGCAATCCGGATTGTCGGCCAGTACGGAAGTTGCAAGTCTGGGTCGTATTCCTCCCTCGAACTGGAGCTCCTACCGAAAATGGACCTAGCCCTCTTTGAAGCCATGTTAGGAAATGGGTTTGAAAATTTATTGAATTAAATCTGAAATTTTTTTATATGGGAATGTAGAGGATGAAGAGAGGATCACAAATATGTAAAGAGTTTTGAATTTGGGTGAGAAATGGAGGAGAAATCTTAGAGAGAAGGCAGAGAGAATTTGAGTTTTAGAGAGAGAAAGTAATAGAGGAAAGAAGAAATGGAGGAAGAAAGAAGAAAAGAAAGAAGAAGAAGGGGGCGGACGCCGATCGCGCCCGTTCGGGCGGTGGTCGCCCGGTCGGGCGGTGGTCACCCGGTCGGGCGATCTGATATTTAAATTTTGCTACGCTCTCGCGCCCGGTCGGGCGCCGTTCGCCCGATCAGGTGATCTGATGTACCAGATTTATTATACTCTCGCGCCCGGTCGGGCGAGAGTCGCCTGATCGGACGGACAATTTAGTCCGTATACGACATATTTCGCGCCCGATCGGGCAAAAATACGTATTTTTGGACCCTTGCTCTCGCGCCCGATCGGGCGAGCTTCGCCCGGTCGGGCCCGAGACTAAATCGGCGAAATATTATTTTTCTTTTTTTCTCCAAAATTTAGCTAACTTTTCTTTTTTTTTTTCTTCAAACCTGTACAAACACTCATCAAACTCGTTAAATTCCCTCATCTCTCCTCTCATAAGAAAAAGGAAAGAAAAACTAGGCTAAAAAGCATTAAAAATACGGGTTGCCTCCCGCAAAGCGCTGGTTTATCTAGGTCCCGCACGACCTTCTTACCAAGTACAATAACTAGGACCCTTGGCCTAACGCTTGGTCGGGTGGTTTCTCACCCGGTCTAGCGGTGTTTAGGCTATGATGCGGCTTCCTAACATACCCTGTGGGACGCCAAATCACCTTATCTGGTGGATCCTCCTTGACTTGGAATGGTGGATCTTCAATGCTACGCACTAAAGATCCTTCTTTGATTGAGGATTGCTTCAATTTTTCCTTGCATGCAACACTTGCAACTCGATCTGGCGGAACACTTACCGTAGGCTCAAATCGCACAACTTGCTTGATCGCTTCCACCTTTTCATCCTCAAAACCAAGTCCAACATTGTAGAGTGCTCTTTCTATTGCATCGACTTCCTTCTGCCATTTGTCTATCTCATCTGAAAAGGATGCAACACAAGATACCGCCTCCAAGGGATCTTTTTCAAGAGCTTGGGGCTTGTTAGAATAATTTTCAACCACATTAACACTGAAACATTTCTCCTCAGGCATGGAGCTTTTAGGGGCATTATTCAGATTAAAAACAACTTTATCATCCCCTACTGATAATGTTAACTTACCACTTTTTACATCTATGACTGCTCCTGCAGTGTTAAGGAATGGTCTACCCAAAATAATTGGGGTTTGCATATCCTCAGCCATATCAAGAACAACAAAATCTACAGGTATATAAAATTTACCTACTCTAACGGGGACATCCTCTAAAACACCTAAGGGGTATTTGAAAGAACGGTCGGCCATTTGTAGAGTTATATTGGTAGCTTTTAATTTACCCATATTCAGCTTAGAACACACAAATAATGGCATGACGCTAACACTTGCACCCAAATCACATAATGCATTATCAATCAAGAGATTGCCAATATGACAAGGGATAGAAAAGCTACTTGGATCTTTTAATTTAGGTGCAGACTTATTTTGAAGTACGGCACTACACTCTGCAATGAAAGCTATTGTCTCTACCTCACTAATAGACCTTTTCCTCGTCAATATTTCTTTCATAAATTTTGCATACGAGGGGATTTGTGTGATTAATTCAGTAAAGGCAACTGTTACCTTCAAATCTTTTACCACCTCCAGGAACTTACCAAACTGCTTATCCAAGTTTGTCTTCAATTGACGATTGGGGAATGGAAGTTTGATAATTGGCTTTGGAGTATTATTGCTCTTATCTGGAATAGCCACCTTCTTTGGAGTCGTACCCTGCAATGTAGAATTAGATGTGTTAGTACTATCCTTTAGCCCTGTAGGGCTATCAACTACATCGTTTGGTTTAACGGAATCAAGATAAGCATTATTTAATAAAACAGGTTCATCAACTCCAGACATAGAGGGCCCTTCATAGTTTGAACCACTCCTTAGAGTAATTGCAAATGCTTGATCCGTAGGCCTGGTCTGCTGTGCCGGCAGAGCTCCCTGTTGGCGGGCTTGTAGGGTAGCAGAGAGTTGCGCAATTTGATTATCAACAATTTTATTATGTGCTAGAATTTGATCAATTGCCGCATCTCTACTCTCCATGTGATTTTTCATGTTAACCAACATTGCTCTAATTTCCACTAAAGAAGGGTCAGAAGATGAGGAGGGTTGTTGTGGTTGGTTCTTCTGGCTAGCATTGGGATGATAATATTTCTGTTGCTGTTGCTGTGGCGCCTGTGGTTCTTGTGGTGGTGGATTTTGAACATTAGTGCTCCGGTAGAAAAGGTACGGGTGATTCCGATACCCAGGATTGTAGGTGTTGGAGTATGGGTTATTCTGCCTATAAGCTTGAAAGGCATTAACTTGCTCCACGGAACTCCTGCAATCTTGCTCCCAATGACCTACAATACCACAATTTTCACAGAAAGCCTCATTAGTATTATTATTAATCGCAGAAACATTAGCTACATTAGCAGTGCTCAGATTATCTAAATTTTGGCAAATAGAGGTTAGTTGAGCTTGCAAAAAGGATACAGAGTCGACACTATGCTTCCCCTTGTTAGAAAATCCTCTAGGGTTCCCATATTGGGAATTGTGTATCGCCATGTCGTCAATAACCTGACCTGCATCATCAATATTAAGATTCATAAATCTCCCACTAGCTGCAGAATCTAAGATTATTCTAGAAGAATTTCCAATGCCGTTATAAAAGGCTTGGATTAACTGCCATTGCGCTAAATTATGGTGAGGGAATTCTCTTTGTAAGTCCTTGAACCTCTCCCAAGCCTCATATAAAGACTCATCGGCTTCTTGGGGAAAGTTCTGAATCGCACTCCGTAGTACGGCTGTTCTCTCTGCAGGATAATACTTGTTATAGAAATTCAAAACAAGAGTTTCCCACTTAGTTATACCAAGTGTATTTCTATTAAGCCATTAAACCACAATTTAGCTTTTCCAGTTAAAGAGAAGGGAAAGAGAATCTCCCTGATTTGGTCTTGAGTGACCCCGGCTTGCCTGTTGGTGTTACAATATTGACAATAGTCGGCAATGTGAAGATTCGGGTCTTCACCCTTGGCTCCACTAAATTGCTTCCTCTCTATCATCGTTATAAATTGAGGCTTAATTTTGAATTGAACCCCATCAAGAGCCGGAGTGGGGATGAGATGTGGAAAATCCGTAAGCTTTGGTTGTGAATAATCACTAAGCTTCTTTGGAGCCGTCATCTCTGATTCTGCGTCTGATGATACCTCTGAATCGCTAGAACCACTTGGAGGATCTCGGTGATTATTGTTATTATCACCAGAATCCGCCAGGATTTGCTTGTAGAGATTTTTCTGTCTATGGAAGGAATGTTCGATCTCAGGATCGAATGGGATGTAACCTGATCTGGAACACCTGGGCATAAACAAAAACTAGAAGCAAATATGAGATTTGCCTCAGAGAACTAATGTTCTCTGAGACAAAAAGAAAATAACCTAGACTACAAAAATAATCAGAAATAAAAATAAAACCGTTTCCCCGGCAACGGCGCCAAATTTTGACAGGGTAAAGTCGTATCTCCTAATCAAAAGTAATACATAAATCCTCTAACTAATGTAGATAGGGAAGTAGGGTCGATCTCCATAGGGAAACAAGTCTTTCTATTCCTAATTAACTAAAATAATCTAGATTATGAAGTAACCAATATTTATACTTGAGTATGAAACTAAACTACAAAGAATGAGAATAGGGAGAAAACAATATATAAAAGGATCCAGGGCATAGGTTCACCAATAAATAATACTCCAGGGTAAAACATAATAATCAATCATTGACATTGCATAAATAACATGATTAATAGGCTCTCGCAATTTATTAATCCACATAGATCTAACAGGCTCTCGCAATTTACTAGATCTAAGTTCTTATTGAAAATAGTCTTTAATATCAAATTAACATCTGCTCGATTCATTAATTCAATATTGCTATACTTTTACAAGCCGTAATTGTAAAACGTTAAAACAATTCAATAAGAAATTATCATGCAATACCAATAATCAATAATAGTCAATCATCAATGCATTAGTTAACCAGATTGTAAAGGGATTAAGCTACGTATTACAATCACACAATTAATTTACCGGTATTAAATCTCATCTCTCAAATCTCGACTTAACCATTTATAAATTAATCTGTCTATTGAAACTAGACCTAAACATCAATTCTCATCTGTCGAATCTCGAATCAATATTGTCAAACTCATGCATAAAAGATCAGGCCTAATCTAGTCACAGAGCATTAAATCAATCAATAGGAAATTAATCTAGCATTGATAAATAACAACAATAAATTACCCCTTCATGTTATTTATGGATCCCCATCAACCCTAGAAATAAAACTACTCACACATATTAAAAACTAAACTAATCAAAGCAATAAAATAAGTCATGATGAAAGGAATAAAATAAACAACTAAGATTGAGAGAAGAGAAATCGTTACCAAAATAAATCTGGAATTAAGAGTAGATTAAGAACAAAGGTTTAGGAGAAAGAAATCTAAGAGAACAATTAAGAGAATAAAGAAAGAGTAAAAAGAGAGAGAGGAAAGAGATCCTAAAATCGTATTACGGAAGAGTATTTATACTCCGTACAAATCCTAAACTAAAACAAACTAAAACGACGCTAATCGTCAACTAAAAAATACACGCGCCTGATCGGGCGAGGCACCGCCCGATCGGGCGCGCCTTTTTATCCTTAATACTAATCTCGCGCCCGGCCGGGCGCGTCACCGGGCGCTAGCCTTAGCTTCTCCCGCCCGGCCGGGCGCGTCTCTGGGCGCCAGCCTCTTTGGCCGGGTGGCTCACTTGGGCCACTATTTGGACTACGATTGGGCTCCAATTCTTCGGTCCAATCTGGGTTTCCTCTTCTGGTCTTGAATACTTGGTCCAAATGCCCCGGTATCACTTATACCGAGCCCTTAATCACCGGTTCGATGACTCTAACCGGCCCTGGGCTATAAAATCTGGTCATGCTTCTCCAATGTTCGTGATTGCTCTAAAATATCTCGGGAAAATACTCCAAAAGCATAAATCCCTGCAAAAGTCAACCAAATCTACGAAAACACTAGATAACACCAATTAGTAATAAAAGTGGCTCTAAAGAGCCAAAAACACTACTAATTATGACCAAGGGACGGGGGTAAAATACTATATAAAATAGACACATCATATATTAACCCAATAGTTGGGGGCAAGTTTCCATACCCCCAGGCGGTAACCATCCAGGATCCTTTTAACAGCTGGATCCAAGGGAAACCGGAGGCCCACCTGTATCGTGGCCGCATAGCACCCAAAGCAAGGGTCATAGCTTTGGTTAAGCGGCCAGACGACTGTGTCCTCCAAGGCAGGAACATTAATCTTATAGCCGACCCCCATCACATAGGTGTCCCAGAATTCATTCAAATTATTCCTTAATTCATGCAAATTCTTTGGCTTAAGTATAAATCTCAATCTAAATCTTAATCTTCTCGTAAAGAACCAAACTACTTTTTGCTTCACTTTAGCTCCTTTTCAAACTCACATGCTCCTCATCTCATACTCTACAATGATATAATCCCTCATAAATTCTCAATTGGATAAAATTTATTATCAAATTAAAATAACATATGAATTTGCAAAACAGAACAAATTCAAATTCAAGAAGAAAAAAAACTCCATAAAATCAACATCGATCTTGCTTATGTTGCTTGATTTTCGAAATCCCAACTAATTATGTCTCAAAATTTATAGATAATTCTAGCATGTTGGTTTATCGACGAAAAATTGTGGAAGATACTATAAGTCTAGAATTGGTGAATCTCAATAAAGCTTCTAGATTTAAGTGGAATATATAGGAGCTGAGCATGCGTGTCGATGTTTCCACACAGCTCTTCCATCTCCATACATCATTTATAAATATTAATATTGAGCATCATTTGAAAGCATTCAACCCACCTATATCCTCCAATGTTCCACCAAGTTTTTGATCCTCTCATACACTCTTTAAGTGTCCCCTCCTACTCATAATATAACGGCTTAGAGATATTATTCTATAATAATCAAATTAAGGAGGCAAACTCACTACATTAACTTGGTTTGGGAGATGGGTGCTACCACACCATGGGGCACCAATGATCATGCATCAAATTAGTAACCCATTGAGAGGAAAAAGGGACTCAATGCTTTCAACGACAATAAAACCATGCTCAACACTACCTTTGCAATGTGTATATTTTGTCAAAACTTTACTCAAGCACAAATAATAACTCAATGATCAAATTAAATACCTTTATCAAAATATAACATGTCGTGAAAGATATTAACTCTACCACATCATACTCTTTTTTCACATATACCTCAAAATTGACAAAATATCATAATAACAATGTAAATATACGTGTAAAAAATTCTAGATTGAAATAATACATTTCATCTAGTAAGAGCATTGTACGAACCTTTTCTTGTTAACGTCAAACGCGGCCGTTGCGCCAATCTGATTTGGATTCGGGTGTATTGATGTAAGAGTCAATACAAGGCAAAGAAAGTATTTTTTAATAAGTAGGATAAATATTTCCAATCATCCCAAAATAACATTTATGCAAATTGTGTACGGGGAGATTTTCTTTTGTCACTAACTCAACCTATTTTTATATTTAATCTTTGTTATGATGATATAAACCGTTTATCTATTTAATCGTACTATTTGAATAAATGGATATATTATATTAGATCTATTTTGTAAATTATATCATTAATAAATTTAGTTTAATATAAATTTTATGAATATGATTTTTTTTTTTAACGTACACACTAAAGCAAATAGAAAAAGATTATGTAATAATTTATCATATGTTATGTAAGGTTGAATATAGAAGAATGTAATTAATGTATATGGCCATCCATTGCTATTCTCCGTACTTTTTTTTTTAATACCAAAAATATTTCATTAATTAGAAGTCATACGACATCTACAATATAGATTCGATGTAAACAAATACATAAGGTATGGTCATCCATTGCTATTCTTCGTACTTTTTGTAATACGGTATTGGTTATTCATGATTTTAAAGAAACATAAATTATTATTTTCAAAATAAATGAAAGATTAATTAACCAAAAAGAATTTAGAAAGAAAGTGAAAATTAGGAGGTATACTAGGTTATGTTCCGTGCTATGCACGGTAATTTTGAATAACTATTTTTTATATAAACACTACATTAAAAAATTTGACTTTCTTATGTTCTATTTATATTAATTGAATAGAACAAAAATGGCAGGAAAAAATCACACTAAAAATAATCAACATTTGTCCGTTTTGGCAAGTATTATTGAAGCATCTAGAGTTAATTATAGAGTATTAAAATTCTACTCATAAATTATTCAAAAAATTAATAAAAGTATCATTTTTTTTAAAGAAATAAAAGTACCATTTGTTGATCAGATATTTTCATTTCATTTTTCAAGATTATAGCTTCTATTACGTAATTTTTTAAAAAATCAAGTAAAAATATATACGAAGTTTAATTTTGTTGTAATAAATGGAGTACTTGCATAATGTGTCTTTTCCAAAAAATAACTCAGTAGTCCATAAACCATGTGTCACAACTTGTGTTAAGAATATTACGGAGTATATTTATTTTTTTTATCTAAGGTTATAGTTGTCATTTAACTTGTCAATTTTTTTTTTTTGAAAAGATACATAAAATCTTTGTAAGTAATCATTACTTTATTTATTTGTAAGTAATCATTACTTTATACTTCCTCCGTTTTTATTTAGTTGACGCGTTTGATTTAGGCACATATATTAAGGAGAGGAGAGAGAGTAAAAGAGAATGAAAAATCAAGTGGAGTAGCTTGTAAATGCAAGGTAAAAAAAATTACCCAAAAGGAAACGTGTCAACTAAAAAAAATTCCTAAAAAGGAATATGTGTCAACTAAAAAGAAACGGAGGTAGGCCTTGTTCTTTTGAGCTTCTGGGCAGAGCAAAGCAGGGCAGATTAAATTTTAGTAGAGCAGAGCAGAGCAAATTTCAGGATAGCAGAGCAGAGCTGAGCCGAGCAAAGCAGATTTCAACATTATTGTTAATACTATTATAAATGTTATTATTATTAATGTTGTAATGTTGTTGTCGTTGTTGTTGTTGTCGTCGTTATTGTCGTTGTTGTTATTATTAAGTGCATATACGATTTAGGTGAGTGAAAACATAAATATATGTGTACCATATTTAACATATGTTAATAGTAGAAAGATAAAAGACAACGGTTTACTTATATTTATTTCACAAAAATTTTAAAATAAAATGATTTAATGAATATTAATGATTTTACTTATAAATTGTTCTTAATCATATATTTTTAACCCTAAAAATAATAATAATATACAAATTACTACTTGAAAACAACCTCTTTTTTTTAATTCTTAAAATGTATGGAAAGATTTGATGAAAAATAATTCAACTCAATGAACTAACAATCAATACCCACATAAAATGTTCTACACATTGTGATTCTAATATCAAATCTTAAAAAAAGAAATTGTTATTAATTGTTATTATTATTATTTATTTTTTTGAAAGAATTGTTATAATTATTAGAAATTATTAATTAATAGTATTATAAAATATTAATTTTGTTTGAATTATTAAATTTTATTATTGGTAATTATTACTACCTCCGTCCCCGAAAGAACGACCTATTTGGCCTAATTTTAGTCCCAAAAAGAATGAGCCATTTGCATTAAAATCCCCACTAATTTGCAATAATATTTGTGCAAAATTAGCTTCCCCATATAAAATTTTGTTTCTCTATGTACTTTTATTACTTTCTCTCTCTACTTTTTTACAAACCCCATGGAAATTTATCTTTACAATATACTTTTTCTTCTTTTTATTTAACTTTCTTAATACCCGCAAAATCAACCCAAATGGGCCGTTCTTTCGGGGACGGAGGTAGTATTAATTATTATTATGATTAATAAATATTAATTATTATTAATATTAATAATTATTAAAATTATTTTTAATATTAATAATTATTATAATTATTTTAATATTAATAATTATTATAATTATTCAAAATAATAAATCATTATCATAAATACAATATTAATTATTATTGTTGTTATTATTAATTATTATTTGAAAATTAAGCAGAGCAGAGCAGGGCAGAGCAGATTTTTTTTGAACAGGACAGAGCATATATATTTTGAGCAGAGCAGATTTGATTTGAGCAGAGCACAATAGCTCTAAAGAACGAGGCCGTAGTATTTATGTAAAAGATTTGTTTCTCAATTGAATTTATTTTCAAAAATAAAAGAAAAAAATTTAAGGACATTACTGGTGTGTCTTTTTTAGTACATATTTATTGATCACAAAGTCTTATATGTGGCTGGCCATACTGTGTGGCCAGCCACTATAGGGGTTACTTTGCTAGTGTAATGGGGGTTATTTGATAGTGTTAATTGAATAATTAACAGTGAGTGAATAATTAATAGTTGTTTTCGAGTGTTTATTGATTGATTAATTGAATAATTAATAGTGAGTGAATAATGGAATAATACTGCCCTTTCAGCTAAACCACAATCTGTGTGCAATAATACTTGTGGAAGCAGTGAGCGTGTCAGTGCAATTAGTACTTCTCACACGAATCCAGATGGTGGTTTAGCCCAGGTGATCCCACCTGGTACGGCAAACCAGAATAAACCGTTTTCTTTCTCAGCCACTGGTACAAGTGGGGCAGAAGCTTCGGAAGCTAGGAAGAAATGGAACAAGGTGGACAGAAGGAAGTACGATGGGGAGTGTGACATGGTGGAGGTCAATGCTTTTTCTGGTGCAGTAGGTGAAAAAAGGAAAGGACTGAACTACGAAGATGACTTTTTTGACATCATGGATGTCCAGAGGATGGAAAAAAGAGCAAGGAAGAGGGAGGTAGGTGATAATGCAACGAAAACCACTCAAGTAGAGGGCGATGGCTCAATCCACGCCCTCGAACAACAATGAAAATATTTAGTTGGAACGTCCACGGGATTGGCAACACGTGGACGTGTAAAGCTCTCCGGGATTGGTGCTGGAGAGAAAGGCCGAATATTGTCTTCATCATGGAGACAATGATTGATGCTCATAGATTCCAAAATATTAGAAATAAATGTGGTTTTACGGAGGGTATTTGTGTTGATAGTATTGGAAACTCAGGGGGCTTGGGTTTTTGGTGGAAAGACATCAATGCCAAGCTTGTAGAGTACTCTAACCATCATTTTGTGGTGGAGATTTGTGATCATAATAACACGGCTACTTGGAGGGCGGTGGGAATGTATGGTTGGCCAGAGGAAGAAAACAAATTCCGTACGTGGGCTCTCATGTCTCGAATTAAGGCTAGCAGTTCTCTCCCTTGTGTCTTTTTTGGTGATTTTAATGAAATCGTGAGTAATTTTGAAAAACAAGGGGGTGCTCCGAGGTGCGAAAGAGTTATGGACGCGTTTAGGAGTGCTATGGATGATTGCTCGCTGCGAGATTTGGGGTTTAAAGGCAGCATCTTTACATGGAAGAGAGGCAATGATCCGGCAACTTTTGTAAGGGAAAGGCTTGATCGCTTTATGAGTGATGTTGGTTGGTGTTCTTTATTCCCGTACCATGAAGTCCGTCACTTCCCAATATACAAATCCGACCATGCTCCTATCCTTTTAACCGCTTCTGATCAAAGAGAAGATAATAGGAACCACAAACAATTTAAATTTGAAGCCCTCTGGCTTTCAAATCCTGCCTGTAGTAAAGTGATTGAAGATGCATGGAAGGGGAGTGCGGGGGAACACACTGCTGCCAGAATTGATTATTGTGCACGTGACCTCAGTATGTGGGCTGCCTCCACTTTTGGAAATATAAAGAAGAAGATAAGAGAGAAGGAGAGTAAACTCAAAGAAGCGCAATGTAGAAACCCGGATGCAGCTATGTTGCAAACTTGTTCCACTCTTTCTCACGAGCTGGATGAGCTTCACCGTTTGGAAGAATCGTACTGGCACGCTAGAGCTAGAACAAATGAAATGCGTGACGGTGATAAAAATACTTCTTATTTCCACCAAAAAGCGAGTCAACGGAAGCACTACAATAGCATCGTGGGTCTCTTCAATAATGAGGGTGTATGGCAGGGGCGTAAAGAGGAATTAGAGATAATTGTGGGTGGCTATTTTAAGTCACTATTCTCATCAGAAGGCTCGACTGATTCTGAGCAAGCAATGGCAGGGATTGAAAATGTTGTGTCCACGCACATGAATGAAGCCTTAAATGTCGAGCCATCTGGGGAAGAGATCAAAAAAGCTCTTTTCCAAATGCATCCAAATAAAACTCCGAGCCTCGACGGTATGCATGCAATATTCTTTCAGAAATTCTGGCACATAGTTGGTAATGATATTGTTTGCTTTGTGAAAAATTGGTGGAATGGAAATGCGGATTTATATGATATAAATAAGACCTGTGTTGTTCTCATTCCAAAATGTTAAGATCCGAAATATATGACCGAGTTCCGCCCCATTAGTTGTTGCAATGTGATATATAAAATTATCTCAAAAGTGATGGCAAATAAATTAAAACCTTTTCTGAATAATATAATTTCTGTGAACCAAAGTGCTTTTATTCCGAAAAGGTTGATAACGGACAATGCCTTGGTTGCTTTTGAGATCTTTCATGCTATGAAGAGGAAGGGCGAGGGCAAATCAGGGTCAATTGCTATGAAGCTTGACATGAGCAAAGCATACGATAGAGTTGAATGGGTTTTCTTGGAGAGAGTGATGTATAAAATGGGTTTCTGTGAAAATTGGGTACGGAGAATTATGGATTGTCTTTCGAGTGTATCTTTTTCCTTTAAGGTTAATGGGCGCATTTCTGGATCGGTTACACCCACACAGGGCCTCCGACAAGGTGATCCTATCTCTCCATACTTGTTCCTAATTGTTGCGGATGCCTTCTCCACATTACTTTTGAAGGCGGCAAAAGATAACCTGCTTCATGGTGCTAGAGTTTGTAGGGGTGCTCCTAGAATCTCCCATTTGTTTTTTGCCGATGATAGTATCATTTTTGCAAAAGCCTCCGTTAGTGATTGCTCGGTGATAGCTAATATTATTAGCATATATGAGAGAGCATCGGGACAAAAAGTCAATCTCAACAAAACGGATGTTGTTTTTAGCAAATGTGTGGATGGAGACCGAAGGCAAGAGAATGAAGAGATAGTCAATATTCTGGGGGTCCAAGAGGTTGAGCAACATGAGAAGTACCTAGGCTTACCTACCATAGTACTCAGGGCCACTTTCTCGGATGCTGACTGTAAAAAAATCCTCCAATTGCCTACTCCTATCTTCTCCCAAGAGGATAATCTATTTTGGTGGCCATCGAAATTGGGTGAGTACAGTGTGAAGACAGGCTACTGGTTGGGTAAACTAGGACAACAAGCTGTACAGAACGCTATGAATCAAGAAGAAGAAAAAAGAGTTTGGAAGATTGTATGGAGCCCGGACCGCCAACCAAAGCTCAACCACTTTCTGTGGAGGGCATGTAGAGGAAGCTTGGGGGTGAAAGAGAACCTGTTTCGTCGCCATATAGTAAGAGATGACTTATGTTGCTGCTGTGGGATAGAGGTAGAATCGATTTCTCATGTTCTTTTTGAGTGCCACTCTGCCACGAGAGCCTGGTCAGGTAGTGATTTTGGCCCGTTAATTGCTGACGCTCCCAAAGTCTCCTTCAAGCAGACCTTGTTATTGCTTGATAGCAAAATTGATAAGAAGAAATTGGGGAAAATTCTTGCCATAGGCTGGGCAGTATGGTTCTGCAGGAATAAGTGGGTATTTGATAAAATAAATCTTGATGTAAACTATATTGCCATAAGTTTTGTCAAGCAGGCTGAGGAGTATTCCAACTATGCGTGTAGAGTGTTCCCATCTGGTGGAAACTCGAAACCTATCTCAGCAGCAAGTTGGGTTTGTCCTCCTGAGAATGTTCTGAAAATTAATGTAAACGCACATATTGCAGCTGCTGGGTATGTGGGGCTTGGAGCTGTGGTCCGGGACCATAATGGTGCATTAATATTGGTTGCAGCACGCAAATTTGAGGGGGTGTGGGATGTGGAGCAGGCTGAAGCGGCGGCAATCCGCTATGGTCTTCAAGTGGCAAATCGATTTGGTTATGATAACATATGGGTGGAAAGTGACTCCTGGGCAGCAATCGAAAGGGTGAACAAGCAGCATCATGGTTTCTCCCCCCTATGCCTAGTCTACAATGACATATTCCAGCTTGCATCTAATTTTTCTAGTTTGTTTACTTCTCATGTAAAACGCACGGGGAACTCGATAGCCCACCTAGTTGCTAGATGGGATACTAGAGATAATGTGGAACGTGTTTGTATGAGTCCTTTTCCCCAAAGCTTGATTGCTTTGGCGGAATGCGATTTCCTTTGATGATATAAAATCCCCTAACGTTTACTTAAAAAAAAAAAAATGGAATAAGGAATTAGTCAGTAGTGGGTAGCTGAATTCTTATATGCATGACCAAATAGGCAAATACTGCATTCAAATTTTCAAAGCTTACAAAAACACAGTGAATCAACCAAAAGAACAAAATATCGAAACTGAGTTGCAAAATTCCCAAGGATAAAGATGCGTGGTAAGGGATCGAAGCGGCAACAACCATCGTTGACAACCTCCATCTACCTCCATCTTCGTGCTGCCGAATTTGAGATTCTCTTCTTCCTCTTTTTTCTTGTCGCTTTTCTCCTCTTCAAAGATCTCGTAAGTCTCCTTAATTTCCCCTTTTTTTCTTCTAAATTTTGAATCTAATCTTCATTTAATTACCTTTTCAATTTGATGATTGGTTTCAGTTGTTAATTGTTGTTTCCGAGTTCAATTTCTGTTCGTTAATCTGAGTTTTGATTTATGGTTTGTTTAACCTAGAATTTCTTGAGAGAATTGCTGTAAGACTTTAGGGTTTTTTATTTTTTAATGTATGAACTTAAATGTTGGGACTTTTATTAGGGGTTTAGAACTGCGGTATGATTTGTAGGTGGATAAATTGTTGATTTTATTAGTTATAGCCAAATTCGTGTAGAGAATTAGATAGAGGAAAATGATGGAAGAGGATCTTCGTGGATAATTCGCGGCTGAACCCGTCATTTTTGGGGATAAGGATTTGGTTTTGTTGTTGTAAGTTTGATTCACTCATTTTGAATAGAAATAAGCCTATTTCATCCTCGTTTTGCTGAATGTTAAATCACCAATTCACCATTGTTTGCAGGTGAATTGTAAGTCACACTCGTCAATTAACATTGATTTAGCTTAGTGTTATATTAGCAGAACAGTCTTCTTGCCCTCATTTTGCTTAATGTTGAATTTCCACTGATTGCTTGTGAATGTTGAAATTTTGAATTACCATTATTGATTGCTCATTGGGGGTGATTGGAGTATTCAAAGCACCCCAATTTAATTGTAGCATAATGTGATTTGAGTCTTTTTTGGATTTTTTTCTTAAAAGTTCTGCCCCAAACTCCCTTTGTCTTCCCATACTTGTCCCTCCTTCCCGTTGACCACCATGCTTCCCCTTCCCCACCAAAACTAACTCGTCTGCTATGTGTCATTGCTAGAAACCATCACTTTCATCTAGACACTAGAATAAAAGCACCTCAAGCTATTCACTCACGTTAAGCAAAATTATTCTCTTAAAATACAATTTGTTGAATATGGCTTTTCATCCAAGAGTCATGATTCACACCCACAAAATTTTCAGGATCATTTGCCACTAGTAGAAGAAAATTTAAATCTGAAACTTTGATTGGATGGCTTGCTCAAAATCAAAATGAAAAGCAAATATTGCTGATTAGTCTTTATTTTGTCTAATTCAGGCATATGAATGAGCAATGAAGGAAATGCATAAGAATATTTTTATTTTAATAAATCTGCTTATAGAAGAAGGGGAAAAAAAAGGAATTTGATGTTGTTGCTGAGTAATTGCTGGAGTTCTTTCATTTTATTGTTTGTGGAAACTCTTTAAATTTTAGACTGTAAGTACTAGTGCTTCAAATCTAAAAGTCAAATTAAATGGAGTTGTGCAATGGTTTTGGATGAATGGGGATGGTGGTATAGTCTACATTAATGGATGGTTAGGCAAGGTTGATTTAGGCAGAAGATGGGAGAGGCTGGAAGTTGCAAATTCAACGGCGACAAGATGGAAGAGATTTAGCGGCAGTGATTTGTTGGTCGGGGGAAGGACGAGGGTGACTAGGTAGGGAGTGCGGTTGTTGGCAGGGCAAGGGAGCTGGTAATCATGGATCATTTTGAGAAAAATTCTCCCGTAGTTAGGATTATACAAGTATTTTTATAGTTGGGATTGCTATAGAAATACAATCCATAGTTGAGAACTTGAGATTTTTTGTGTATATCTTCTATAAAATTATCCGTTTGTTAGGAATAAGTTACCTCTTCTATTTTGTAATTTTATGATATGAATGGATCGTGATTAAATGTGCAACATCCCTCATTAAAGGGAGGGGTGGATACAAATTGGGTATGAGACAACTTAATTTAGGGGTACTCTAGTAAAATTATGGCTATTATATTTATTTTTTTTTATTTTTTTCATTATGATGTATTTGGACAATTTGACTATTCTTTCCGAACAGTAGAATTATCTGCTCAAAAAAATCCATATTTGAGAGAAAGCTGCAATAGAATATAGCAATCAGCCAATCATACATGTTTCTTATAAGTGGATTCTTTGTTACAAAGTCTTGTATTTGTAACAAGAATATGTAACATACCTTCTGCTGCTATGCCTTACTCAAGTAATCAGTTTGCATCTCCTAAACCAATTTGCAAATGAATTGGTATCTTTTTTAAGTGACTTTTTTACCTTTGCAGGCAATAAATTAAGTGAGTTGTTATTGATGCAATGATGTTACTTCATTTAAATGTTCTTTCTATACTGAAAGGCACCCATCACCCTTCATGGAGTTGCTCAATCTGCATTTACTTATCAGTTTGCAAATGAAATGTATCACTTTCATGTGACTTTTAAATCCATGTATAGTTGCCGAATGTAATCGGATAAATTATTAGTGATGTTAGATGGATGACCTTGGTTTACTAAAAGGCACCCATTACCTTAAATATATACGGAGTATCATGCATCAATCTACTTCTCTTTACAACAGATTAAATGAAAGTGTGTTGTCACGGGTGAGAGGTTGTGGGCTTGGGGAAGGGGGACGGAGGTACCAAAGTTCTTTTTGTATTATAGATGGGATAGCTATAAATGAACATGCTATTGATTTAATACCAGTAACAGACTCACAGGAGTTTGATAGGCCGTGCAATAAGCTGGAGTGTGTTGTTTTACTAGACTATCTGACTACTTTGTTCTCAACATTCAATGCAGTATAGCAATAATTCTTAACTGTTTGATTTTCGTGTAAAACAGCTATAGGAAATCAACATGGTTCTATCCTTTATTGTGTCTTCAAAGTCAATTGTTATTGTTTTCTCATAATCGAGCTACCTGTGTTGGTATTGTGCTTTTCAAATGGGTAGGTATCAGCATGCACCTGTAGATTTTCCTCTAGGATAGTGTAACTTGTAAGACTTTGTATGTTGTAAGCAGATGAGAGGGAAATGTCGTTAAATTATTAATAAGATAGGATTGTGGCAGATGTCCTGCGTCATTATTTATCTTATGGTGGTTCTTGTTTATTGCAGACTTCAAGACCTGAGTACAATCAGATTATGGTGAAGAAGCCTCAACATGATTTCTGGCCCTTCTAGATCTTGACAGTGATATCGTAGGTTTTTCTTCTTGTTTATGAGCATATAATTATGTATCTTTTTTTAAGATAATTTTATCTTACAAGTTAGTTGAGAATGTAAATCTGTGTTTCTGATCTATACTTTATAGCAATTATAAAGACAATTGTCTGATTTCTGTTAATCATCCAAATTTTCTGAGGACAACCATCATCAATTTATATATCTGCAACTAAAGTAGACTTAAATATAGTTGGGGTGAGGAAGGGCCTAAAATGAAAGATAAATTGGCTCCTTATGAACCTTGGTCTCAGCTATGAAGTTCTTACTGTCTTTTGCAAATTCAGGTTTAAGGCCTTATGAAATTCTTAGCATTCGAGATCTTCTTGGTGGTTTTTTACAACATTTTGGTAAAAAAAAAAAAATGGTTTTTCACAAAAGGATTAAAATGTGGTTTATGACAAAATTTCCTATGTTTTTAAAAAATGGTGAAGTATTTTTTTATTCGACATGTATATTTATATCCTATTTATAATATAAACTTGGGTTTTTCTACATTATTACCCTCCAACTTTCCGTTTTCTACGATGTGCCCCCTTTTTGAGAAATCTACACTGTAACCTTAAAATACATTTAGCTTTTATACGGTAACTTTGTCGTTATCTTGCCGTTAACAAATTCCGTTAGTTATAATTTTTTATCGATTTGCGTGTTAGAAATGGTTCCGTTAAAGGATTTGGGGGTATTTTGTCTCTAAAGGATCCAAATTGAGCTCAGATTTCACAAAAAAATGACGCAAATGTCTTGTTTTGCATATTAAATACGTAAACACGCAAATCGAGATATTTTTTAATATGCAAAACGAGGCATTTGTGTTATTATTTTGTTAAATCTGAGCTCAGTTTGGATCCTTTAGGACCAAAATACCCCCAAAACCTTTAACGGAACCATTTTCAACACGCAAATTGATTAAAAAAATATTATAAAATGGTGAGTAGGCCCCACTAACGGAATTTGTTAACGGCAAGATAACGGCCAGGTTACCGTATAAAAACTAAATGTATTTTAAGGTTACAGTGTAGATTTCTCAAAAAGGGAAGGCACATCGTAGAAAACGGAAAATTGGAGGGTTATAATGTAGAAAAACCCTATAAACTTTTTATAATTTTAGTTGATACATAATGGAAAATATAGATAGTCAAAAGGAAAAATTGCTCTCATTAATCTGAACTTTGCCTCGTCCGCCGAAAATTATCCCAACTTTCATTTATTATCAATTGCACCGAACTTTGGGGGTATTAATTTTCGTTGCACCCAACAGGTCATCTAACCTGATGTAGCAGGTTACCTAGCCACGTGTCAGCGTATGATTGGCTTAAAAAAAAATTTATAAAAAAAAACAAAAAAAATAAAAATAAAAAACAAAAACCCCACAAACCACCCATACCCAGCGGCTGCCACCACACCCCAACCCCCACCCCGAAAAAACCCCTCCCCTGCTGCCGGAAACCACCGCCCAGCTTTCCCCCTCCCTCGAAACCCACCCCTTCCCTTCCCCCACCCCCGAAAACCCCTCCCCCACCCCCGAAATCCCCTCCCCCACCCACGAAAACCCCCTCCCCTGCTGCCGGAAACCACCGCCCAGCTTTCCCCCTCCCTCGAAACCCACCCCTTCCCTTCCCCCACCCCTGAAATCCCCTCCCCCACCCACGAAAACCCCTTCCCTTCACCCACCCCCAGAAAATCTCCTTCCACCGCAAAACCACCGAAAGTCTATCCCCCATCCTCGAAAAACCCTGACTGAACCCCTAGCGATGGCTAGGGAGGTCCGATTAGGGTTTTCGAGGGTGGGGAATGGGTTTTAGGTGGTTTTTGCGGGAGAGATAGGGTTTCGGGGAGGGTGGTTGTTGGTTCAAGCAAGCATCAGGAAGAGCGAGGGAGGGGACGATACGCGGGAGAGGGGGTCGGCGCCGGCATCGGGGGAGGGGATGTGGGTGCGGCCGACACCGTGGGATAGGGAGAGAGGAAGGCTAGTGATGGTGGTGCTGGTGGCTGGTGGAGAAGCTAAGGGTAGCTGTTGGGGTTTTTTTTTAATTATGTTTTTATTTTTTTTTTCTATTTTTTTCAACCAATTATATGTTGACACGTGTGCAAAAAAAAAATATCAGAAATGTTTACCTGATTTACCGGTTGCAGGTCATTTGGGTGCAACGAAAATTAATACCCCCAAAGTTCGATGCAATAGATAATAAACGAAAGTTGGGATTATTTTCGGCAGACGAGGCAAAGTTCAAATTAATGGGAGCAATTTTTCCTAGTCAAAATGTATATCTCAAGATCAATAGGCACATATGGGGCGAAACCACAAGAGTATTCCATAGTTTATAGATAATAACTAAAATTCCATACACAAGAAAATGAAGTTTTACAAAAACATAATAATATTAATACCAAAATTGATTACAATAATCAAGATGACATAGCTTAATATTAACCCTCACATATGCAATGGTTTTGTCGTATTGTCCCTCTAAAATTACTGCATTTTAAATGTCCCCAAAATGAAGTTCTACACAGAAGCTGGCCTTCAAGTAAAGCTCGTTGTCTCACTGCAATGAGAAAGTTAAACAAGCAATGGTAATACCAACACCAACAGGTCCAGCACCAGAGTACACCACCACAGCATAACCTTTCTCAACATGTGACAATAAGAATCTTTTAGATTCATCACCATAGCAAATGGAGTTCATTCAAGAGTACTCTTACTGAGCAACATAGTTACCCTTCCACGAACATAGTTACCCTTATCCTGGGGCGATGTATCAGGAGACCCTCACTTCAAAATTCTTTTATAAGGAAATTTGGCCAATACATGAGCAACATAGTTACCCTTCCACGAACATGAGCAAAGCATGAATTATGTTAAGTCAATGCATCAACAAAGATCCCAAGTGTGAGGAACAATTCATATCACCGCCATTTAGTAGTTAGTATAGTCTTGTCACGCTTTTTATAATGCAGTTGAAGCGGTAAGAACCATTGAATTCAACACATTACCTTTCATGAAAAAAAAAAAGTATTAGCAGTAGAAAAGGCTCAAGTGTAAATCATAACTCTTAAGGGACATCAGTTGAGTAAAACCAACGGTTCACAACAACTTAAATATAAATATCAAAATCATGGAATTAGGCTTAAGATCAAATCAGATAATATACGTAGTATAAAAGCAAATAAGTTTGAATCAAACAGATAAGAAAACATGTTTATTCCATATCATTATATCATATCACAATTAAAAAAAAAAAAACTTCAGGTCAAATTAGAAATAATCAAATCACATCAGAGAATTTGTTTTATAAATTAATAATAATTATAAGTTATTCATTTTGGACGGCTTTAATGAGAGCATGAATAAATGCATTATCTGCATGGTACTATTGTAAGTATGATGCACATTAGAGAATTTGTTTTATAAATTAATAATAATTATAAGTTATTCATTTTGGACGGCTTTAATGAGAGCATGAATAAATGCATTATCTGCATGGTACTATTGTAAGTATGATGCACATGTAACATGTTAAGGATCTAGAGAGATGTAACTTTTTTACAATTTTGTTGTACAGTATTAATATGCATTTCCTTTTAGAGGTGGATTTTGATTGAAATAGGTTCTTTATAAAAAGCAAAACCTACATATGAAGTAGCATAGCCAAAACAAGAAAAATACTTGTCATACAAGTGCTGTTTTTTACACTTTTGTAATTTAAACACGAATATAAAAAGCTAAAAACAACACTATATTGTTTTGTATATAGGATTTTTCAGTTAATTTCACATATTTGCAAGTTACAATAACAATACTCCCTTTGTTTTTGATAGATGTAGCCATATTTCGCTTTAAGATATTTTGATTTGATGTACCCATATCTTTATTCTATTTTTAATAAGCAAAAATATCTATCTTACTCCGTTCACTTTTAAGGCCTTGTTTGGTTGACAATATTAAATCGGAAAAGTGAAAATTCATGAGATTTGATAAATTGAGAAGTTGTTTGGTTAACACCAAAAAAAAAAGGGGGGGGGGGGGGGGGGAAGTGAAAATTCATGGGTTTTTCAACATCCCACAAAATAAGGAAAGTAAATTACCTAGACCCCCCTAGGTCAATCAAAATTCATGGGATTTCTAAATTCCTACATTGCCAACCAAACAAATTTAGAAAATTCCTAGGAATTTCATGAGGGAAATAACTTCCCATGAAATGCAATTTCCTATGGGACTTTAATTCTCATGTCAACCAAACAAGGCCTAATATTTACCTAATTCCACCCACTCTTATGTTATTCCTTACACCAATCCGCCTTTTTACCACTCTTATTTATTTGAATAAGAGTAATAATAATATTCCTATCAAAATAAATAAATAGTCATAATTTAATGGAAAATTTGCAAGGAAGGTCATTTTATGAGGTCGACCTTGTGTGGAAGGTTTTTTTATGAAAAAGGTGGCACGAAAGGTCCTTATATGAACATTGGGTTGCGAGGAGGGTCCTTTGACCAAAATCCGGCGTTGACCAATTTTTTCCGGCCAAAAATAATCATGTGATGTGCACGTGACCACTTAAATGAGGTTTTTTTTTTTCCTTTTTCCCTTGATTTCCCTTTTCCCCCTTTAAATTAAGCTTGGAAACAACAATTAGAATTAGAATTATGGTTGTTAATTGTTATGGTGTTTGATTTCCCCAGAACCAAAATCAGCCACCTACGAAAACCACCCATTAAAACCCACACCTCGAACATCCACCCCCCTAGAACCCAACCCCACAACCCCCACGAACACCCACCCACCAATAACCGGCGAAATTTAAAGAACGAAGAAGATGATGGGGAAAAGTTCAAGCAACTAACAACACTAAGGTGAGGAGGAAAGAAGAGCACGCAACACCGGCTATGATTGAATGGCTTTGATTGGCCTTCAATTGTAATTTTAGGGATAAGAATTGAAAATTTAGGATTAATTTTGTTCTGAAATTAGGGTTTCATAAGGGAGAAATGGGGAAAGAGGGAAAATTATGAGAAAAGAGGGGAAAGGGAAAAAAAGGGTAACTTAAGGGGTCACGTGATTTGCACGTGATTTTAAATGGCCGGAAAAAATTGGTCAACACCGAAAGTTGGTCAAAGGACCCTCCTCGCAACCCAATGTTCATATAAGGACCTTTCGTGCCACCTTTTTCATAAAAGGACCTTCCACACAAGGTCGACCTCATAAAAGGACCTTCCTCGCAAATTTTCCTAATTTTATTTACATTCTTAACTTGAAAAAAATCAGATAAGAGTATATTTGAACAGATAAATTCAGACCAGATTTTAGGTGAGCTAAACATAGCCTTAAAACATGGCAATGAAACTATATGACTATGTTAAGATATAAACTATAGAGAACAAACTCAATGAAGGCAAGTAATTTATACCTCCACATGTGTTCAGTGCTTTTGTCTCGACATTGGTTAGGTTCGAAAAATTGCGTGACCAATTATCATAGAAATCTCTTTGCTGCTCCCCCACGTAGAAATAAGAGAATATTAAAGACATGTTAGACAGTCATTTTTTTTAGTTTAAAACACCAATGACGCAATTAAAACAATTATACCTTTTTGTTAACAGAAGGTTTCAATCCCACCAATGCTTTTTCAAAATGACTATAATTAATTATCCAAGGAATGGCACCTGCACCCTTTTGCTTCAATAATCGCATCTCGTCATGAGCAAACCTACCGGCTTGCCGCATCTAGCAGTATTCCAAAAAAAAAAAAAAAAAAAACAAAAGATACTTAGCCTATATTGCTAATTGAAAGGAATATCAACATTTTAATGAACATCCACTGAAGGATGTAGGAGTACCAGAATTGTGATAAAGACATAGCAAAGATAAGAAACAAGGAATGGAGTGAACAAACCAGGAAAGCAAGGTCAGCGCCACTAAAATGATCACAAGCTGTTCTCTCTGCAATAGCAAGTAAATCCACATCGGTATCTATAGGTTTCTTTCTTGCAAGAGCTTTCAATATCAAGCCACGTTCCTGTGGACTAGGCAGAGGAATGTATAATTGTTCCTCGAATCTTCCAGGCCTCAATAAAGCACGATCTATCCACTCAGGTCTAGAACATCCAGATAAAGACTGTCATATAGGAGGATTTTCGCATTGATAAACCATATTGCTAGCGGTGATAAGTAATAAAAAAAAAGTATACCGATTTGTAGCACCAATGACATAAACCCCCCGCCTTTCCTCTGCACCATCTAGCTCAATAAGAAGCTGCAATGACGATTTAAGATTTTAAACATCTGAGTGCCCATGTGAAAAATAAACCAAAACAATACAGTGGTACAAAGAGAAGAACCTGCTTAAGTATCCTATCAGTAACCCCACTAGATTCTCCACGATTTGCAGTCAAAGCATCCACCTGTGACAAGTTCAGCATTTTCAAATGTCAATTGAATTTGATTCCTGAATTTATCTTGTAGTCCTATTCTTGTTATGAATCTTATGATACACACAATTAGCAATACACCGATATAAAAGAATGGGCATATAAAAAGGAAGGATTTTTACATCCTTGACATGGTGAGAGCCTTAAGATCTTAATTTAAGTTTCCAATAAGTTTTTTGGGATGAGAGTGCATTAGTGAGCATATATCTCAACTCTAGGTAAATAATGTGAGCTGGGCAACCACTTTGAGCTTTTGTTTGGCCGTCACTTGACAATTAAACAATCAAGAGATTAAGATCAAAAGGTATTAAATATTGCTTTAATATCTCGGATTGGGCAAGCTGTCCACTAACAATCCATTATTAGAAATGTAGAATTATTCTTACTATCAATATGTATATACACAGGAGATTAAAGAAAACACCCAATAAGATTAGATTTGATGATTGAGAGGTGAAAGATATTGCAAAAAACATAGTATTTCATGATGAGACCAAACAAATGGAACTAGATCACATGCATTGGATAGTAGATGGCTATAAAAGGAGACATAGCTGATAATAATTAACATCTCAAACAAGAACGAATTTGTTTGCTAAGACTCTCAAGCAGCAATTCACAAAATTATAAGGAAAGTTGGAATTCCAAATATGAATACCCAGAAAAGGGAGGGAGTGGAAAGTTAAATCATAGATACGAGCAATATGAGTGGAGCATATCAAAAGGAAGCAAGTATTTTGAGGTGATTAAGGCTTTAAGCCTACAATCATCCCATTATTCATCTCAAAAAGGAACATACAATCAATAATAAATCATTTTTCACATGTCTTCTCCATATAAATGGGATTCACATGATTTAGTCACTAAATTGTGGTTGGGGCAAATTGGAATTTAAAATGGGTAATGTTATATGCAGCCCTCAAGGCGTATATAAGCATCAAAAACATTATATAGACTGATACTCCGCGTTGATTTAGGATTGCAAGACTTTTGCATAGGTTAGGGAAATTAATGTTTGGCTTAACATAATATTACCACTTCAGGCTTTGTATTTCCAGCCACACCAAACACTGTAGGTAGGAAAGAATAATTACAAAAGTGTCACAGAGCACCATATAAACCCCGCACCCTCAACCCCCCCCCCCAAAAAAAAAAAAACCTCACCCCAAACAAAAAAAAAAAAAAAACTCCAACTATCTAGCAAATTTCATGAAGAAAAACAAGAAAAGCAATAGTGACCTAGATAAAGTCATTGCCTATTACACAACAACTTTCCTTTCAGATATCCCATCATAATGCAAAGCCGAAAGCTTGATCAAACCCCCCCTCCTTTCTCTCCTCTCAAAAAAGACAATGTCCCAACTGTTTCATGAAAAAAAGCAATAGCGACCTCATCATGTAGATAAACCCATTGCCTATTACACTACAATTTGCCTTTACGATATTTCATCATAATGCTTGGCCGAAAGGCTGTTCAAATTTGCCTCTCTTGGCTATATTTTAGCAGCCAACAAAGGAAACTAGCAACGAGCAACAACAATGTGAACATTTAAAACAATAATTATAACTTCAAGAAAAATTATTCATACCTCATCAAAGAAGAGAATACATGGAGAACATGTCCTTGCACGATTAAAGATCTTGCGAACAGCCAATTCACTTTCACCAACATATTTGTCCATAAGTTCAGGACCCTGGTAATGTTATTTATTTTTATTTAAAAAAAAAAAAAAAAAAAAAAAAAAAAAAAAAAAAAAAAGAACTTTCAGTACTTCATAGCAAGGTGAGTATGCTTTAAAGGCCCAATCCCTAGAAAGCAAAGATGCAAACAGACCCGGGGGGGGGGGGGGGTGAGCTGGGAATTTACAGCAGGGGGCAGTGAAAATAGACCTTGATGTATATGAAACTTGCGCCAGCCTCATTAGCAACAGCCTTGGCAATCAGCGTTTTACCACAGCCAGGGGGACCATAAAGCAAGAATCCTGCTGGCAAATCTAGTCCAAATCCCTGAATAATATCAGCAGAAATAAGAGTCAATATACAAAAATCATCAGACATAAGATGCTGCTCATAAAAGCAGACATGGGAACCAGATCAACAATCACACTGGCTTGATAGTTGAAAAGGTGTAAAAAATTTCTAGCTGCAATGACTCATTATAAAGTCAGTTTGAAAAAAGACAAAATATCATGGGAAGCGCAAGGATTCCCAGTGATTTCTGTACAAGCAGCAAAGCAAGTAGGGTTTAAAAAGCAGATAAACCTCTCTTAATTAAAAAGGACAGCAGCTTACCATGAAACACTCATCAACAAGAACCTACTAGTTGTACTGAAATACATGTGCTTTCCTCAATAAATTAATAAAATAATGTTAAAAAAAAACTCTTCAACTTCCTGAAAATCAATCAAACCATGTACCATTATCAACTTCTTACACATGTATAGAATGGAGAAGTATCTACGATAGGGATGCAAGTGGGTACAAAAATGCTGGTTCCACACCACGTCAGTGGGGTGGGTAAGGTATGGGTACAATAGTCATACCCACCATGGGTAGTGGTTAGGTGGTGGATTGAAAGTAATACCCACCTACCCAGTCCTGCTTTACCCACCCAACTTAGCACTTACAACCATATCTTTTTTTTTTACTACAACTTTACAACGGTTGAACTTAAATTTGGTAAACCCATAGCTCCATAAGCCCAATTAAGTAGACAAAACCACAATATTCAAGTTCCTACCCACATTGTGTCGTGTGTTGATAGTTTAATATGGCCTGTAGTGTAGAGCTTTTACTTGAAAAATAATAGCTAATGCTGCACTTTTATTCATTTTGTTTTTAATTTTGACAGCTAATTGATGCATTGTTAAACTATAAAATTCTTGACAGCTAATTGACTTGTAATTTTTACCATAAAATTTTTGAAAAAACATCATTGACCACTTTAAATAATGTCTAAAATGAACTACTAATTATAAATGGCTACAAGTCATTAAGGCCCTGTTTGGTTTGATGTAAAATGTTTTCACAGAAAATGATTATCCCATTTACCTTGATTGGTTTGTGACAGGGTGGAAAATAATTTCTCAATGGTGGAAAATTGCATCTATAATGGTGGAAAACATTTTCCTTTCCAAAACAAGGGAAGCCTCATTTTCCTTCCTCTTTTCACTTTCTTCTCATCCATACCCACATTTCCCCTCCTATTTTTCATTTCTCTTTAACTTTTCTTGTAAGAACCAAACAAAGGAAAACTATCTTGCAAGTGTGGTTTTCCTTGAAAGTATGTTTTCCATGATAACAATTTTTTCATTGAAAATGTTTTACACCAAACCAAACGGGGCCTAAATAGAATGTAGACAAATGGTAAACCATTGCAACACATACAACAATCCTAAGTAAACCAAATACTAATTTCATTGGAAAATACAAACTGCACATTGCACATGATTATTCAAAATAAAAAATAAATATAAATAAGTAAATAAAAGTTGCATATGAAGCCTATTCTAATTGATAACAACTCAGTTATCAGTAATTCTCGAATAACAAAGTCTAGAATGCTACTCCACATTAGTGTTAGTGACTGCAAAACACAAAATCACATCTTACACATTTTAATGATTAAAGATATTAAAGAAAAAATGACTACGTAAAACAAGCCAATTAAGACCTATTAGAAGGAAAAAATATAAATTAACATTAAAAATAGAAGAACAATCACAGAAGTTCACCAGTCAAAATGTGTGTTGGTTAAGAGTACGTGCAATCTAATAAATATAAACGGTATAATCAAACTAATAAATTTGACAAGACCAGAATACTTGAAAAAAAAAATATCAAGTATAATTAATTACCTCATAATCTTCAGGATTTCTAATAGGATCAACTATACAGCTCTGGAACTCCTGCCTTATGGTGCCAAGGCCTCCAACATCTTCCCATTTCACATTAGGAACTGCAGAGAAACCTTCCCTCTTTAAAGACGGTTGAACATTCTTAAATGCAACCTAAATCAATAGATAGTCCAGGAGGAAAAGAAAAAACATCAACATACTTGGAAAAGCACCTATATCCATAAACTAATAAACATTTCATGACAATAAATGGCAGAAGTAGCAAGTTATACAATGGAACAAAACTTTTTTTTCACTTACGAAAACATTTACAGGAAAGTGACATTGAATTACCTCAAAATCTGACATTTTGGGACAGAGTGTTTCCATTTCTCCAGGCATAAAACGTAGTTGCTTCCACCAATTGTCATCTTGGGGCCCAACTGCACACTCCTTAAGACCCTCATCCTTCTTTAAGTTTATCATCTTCCTCATAGCATGTACAGAAGCTTTTCTAACATAATCTTCCAGGTCAGCTCCAACAAACCCTGCTGTGTCCCTAGCCAACTTTCTAAGGTTCAAACCCTCTTGAACACCAAGATCACGTGTCAAGACTGACAGTATCTCAAACCTTGCATTTTCATCTGGAACTCCTAGTTCAATCTCCCAGTTAAATCTTCCAGGTCGCCTCAATGCAGGGTCAAGAGCATTTGGACGGTTGGTTGCTCCAATAACAAGAACATGGCCTCGTTTGTTCTCAGAAACTGAAATCTCCGGAACTGCTGGAGATGAATGTACTTTACTCCCACTCACAGAAATCTTTTGACCAGCTACAGAAGCATTCTCACATATAGTATCCATGCATTTCAATAACTGAGTGACAATTCGCCCTTCTTGCCTTTTCTGCGAGCTCTCTCTTTTCTCCGCAATGGCATCAATCTCGTCAATGAATATTATTGAAGGAGCAGTCCTACGAGCTTTTAAGAAAAGCTCACGAATGTTTCCTTCTGACTCACCTTCAATATGAAACACAAGAAGCATCAAGTACAGCTAAAGTAAATCCTAACATAAATATCATTTACCATCAGATGCAAGGCCAAAGAAGACATCATGAAGATGCAAAGCCTTAAGATGAAAACTTAAGTTGCACAACGACACACTGCCGACACCATAAGCAATGTCACATACTCACATAGCCTTTCTTCTTTACAAAAAACCTTTTACCCAACCCTAATTTAAATAGATGGTAGGCCAAGAAAATCAAATTTTGATTGCTTTATTCCATTCATTAACTTAACGACATATTAAGAAGGTGACAAAATTACCGTCCTATGCCCCATTTTTTAAAATAAAAAAAACTCAAATATGAACAGAAAGAAAGAAATGTCGCAAGAAATGTGTATTTTCATCCTTTTCTCTCCCATATACGGTTTTACCAACAATAGTAGGGCTCTTTAAAGGCTACAAAAGATATCAAAAACATACATAGTATAAGCTAGTTCTGATTTGACATACCTGAAACACCAGATACAATCTCAGTCGATGCAATCTGATACAAAGGAACGCCAGCTTCATTAGCAATAGCTTGAGCTAACATGGTCTTACCACACCCAGGAGGCCCGTGCAATAGAATTCCTGTTGGTGGCCCTGCATGTAACTGACACAGTCGGTTGAGGAGTTCAGGGTAACGAAGTGGGATAAGCACATTGTATTTTAATTCCTCCAATACTTCACGCATGCCACCAAAATCCTTAAACATGGGATGCGTGTGCACCTGATCTCTACCATCATCTAAATCCATATTTTTACTTCCTGTTCCTCCATTTTTCTCAAGCATCACAATATTCTCAATTTCTTTTTTTCAAATAATTCTATAGTTTTCTCATTTTTCTCCTCCATACTCTCTTCTGTTTTATCAGGACAATAGGCTTCCCTTAACATTGTTTTCATCAAGTCCAACTTCGGACTGGAATCCTCCTCATAACTTGAATCAGGGGATGAAGATGATAATGCTGAAGTCGATGTTGATTGTCGAACTTGACCATCTCTACCGCCACTACTATTATTCCGCTTAAGCTGGGAAAGGGCCTCTCTAACATTTTTGGTGAGTATTGCGGTTTTCCACCTCCTGTACTCCGGATATGTCTTACGTAGATATATCACAGCATCCTCCTCACTCTCAAAGTTACAATCCTCAAAGTGTTGCTGTAAAATCCTAAGAGCGCTACGACCACCACGCGTATTTGATCCCTTTCTCATAGTGTTATCAATTCAAATTTCCAAACCCCTAAACAAAATTTAAACCAAAGTAATCTGTCACTAATCAGGTCATCTTGAATAAATAAAAATAAATAAAAAGCGCATTCCTTCAATTAAATTGAATAATCAAGTAAACATTCCTCAATATTTAAACTTAATTAATCAAAGTAGGATCGAAAATTCACTTTAAATTCACCTCGCTTAGAATATAATAAGAATAGCAAATTTATAGCAATGAAATCGCTTATTATAATTATTCATAACTTGACTAATATAAGCACTAGATCAGGCCGTCCCTGAGGCAGGGCAGGAGGGAAAAGAGCGCTGATTTCATAGTTAAATCCTAACATTAAAGTGTTGTGCAATACATTAGCAACCAAATTTGATTCATAATTATAGGGATATTTGATTCAATTATCGATCTCATAATTTTAGGGATATTTGATATGATGATAACAAATACAAACAACTTACCTCAGAAGGTGCTTCAATGGGGGGATACAAGAGATTCAAGGGTGAACGCCAACTGCGCTTCAGTGGAGAACGTTGAGTGCGCTTCAATGGGTATCGACTAATATGAGAGAGAGCAATTCTATGGATCCCTATGACCCGTCACAGTTATTAAACGGATACATCCGTCTAATAAATAAATGTTTTTTTTTTTTTTTTTTTTTTTTTTTTTTTTGTGAAAGCATTAAGGGGGTGTTAAGTTCACATAATTAAGGTATAAGGTATGGGTTTAGAATGGTTTAAACCCATACCTTATGTTTGTTTTATGATTTTATGAGTTTCAAACCCATAGCTCAAACCCCCAAGGTATGGGGTTTAGAAACCTTGGGGGGAGGTGCGTTTGGCTCATTCCGATACATTTAGGTTTAAATAAAAGAAAAACATTGCATTTCATGATTATACCAAACATATGGTATTAAGAATCAAGTTCCAAACCCATACCACTATGGTTTCATTCCTGATTCCAACCCCATACCAGTTTGCGAACCAAACACCCCTAAATGGGTTGAGTCTTTATACAATCGTCCAATTATGGGGCAGCGCACATCTTTTAAGGGTTTAGAGTAAACTTGTTTTAAAAAGTACGGAGCATTAGTTTAAATTTACACCTCCTTTTCCTAAATATTATCTTCACACACCAAAACTTGTATAATTTGTATATCCAAAGGATCCATCTCTCTGAAAACTCTCTCGATGACTACCTTCCTACAACCCCATAATCTCCTTGAAATGATTAATCAACTAACAAGATCTAATAAGAAACCTAAGCGCAAAATCACCCATTTGATCTTTGGAAAGGATTCTGATAACATGGAAAAATCCATGGAGATAGATAATGCTGAAAAACAGAGCTTAAGTCAACCCGATAATGGAGATATAAGCAGGGGAGTCTAAATCCTCCTATACAAAACAATGGTGCCAAACAAAAATCCTTTAGGGATTTAATAAGGGATACGCAGCTGGGCATTTCGATCTAGATGATGAAATGGAGGTTTCGGATGACGATGAAGCACCGGAGGATGTAATTGACAGTAAGAGATGCCCTGTTATTCTTCTCACCAAGGAAGAAAAAAAATCCATGTGCAAGCCTTGGAGACATACCTCAATTATTACTCCCTCCGTTTTTACATACTTGCTCACTTTCTCCACGTGCGAAATTTGGATAAAGTAATACTTCCTCCGTTCTGTTAATATTGCAACAAGGAGAAAATTACGCATCCCAAAACACATTTTATATGCTAAATATCTATAATTGTATATGAGTAAAAATTATAAAAAGTTGATATTGTGAAAGTATTAAATGAGACGAATCCAACAAGATCCCACTTGACTATATTTTGCTTAACGTATAACTCATATTATATGGTCAAACAAGAGTGATGAATAGTGCAAAAAATCCATTGTTGCAATATTAATAGAACGGGGGAAGTAATATATAGAGGTAGTGGGGTTGGTGGAAGAATAAAAAAATGTAAAAACCCAAAAGTAGTGGAGAAATTGAAGGTGAGAGAATATGAAATTAATATTGTTGGGTCCACTTGGTGAGAGAAATTAATTAAATATTGTAAAAGCTTTTCAAATAAGGAAATGAAGCAAGTATTTAAAAACGGAGGGAGTAGGACATCAAACGACTAAAGAGGAAATGGCAACTCAAGGGTGAAATGAATCTCACTGATATTGGTTGTAAGTATTTCATAGCAAGGTTAGCAATGTCGATCATTTGGTCCATGGTTGATTGATGATAAATATCTCACAATTAGAAAATTGACACCAAATTTTATCCCAGAAGAAGCATCAATCAATGTTCTCACGGCTTGAGTAAGAATTCCTATTCTTGCTGTTGAATACTTTGATAAGGAGTTCTTGAAGAAAATTGGGTCTAAGATTGGTAAGGTTATCAAAGTAGATAGATCAATAGCATATGCTAAAGAAGGGTCAGTTCACGCGATTAAGTGTGGAGATTGATCTATCAAAACCTCTATTAGCTAAATTTTGGCTAAAAGGAAAATTTTGGAGAATACAGTATGAAGGTATCAAGATGATCTGCTACAAATGTGGGAAACTTGGGCACTTGGATGATCACTGTGAGTTGAACCAGAATGTAGAGATGGCAATTGATAACTCTAATGATCAATTAGCTGTCTTGGGCCAGGGTATAAACCTCCGGAACATAAACCTGAAGAAGTAGATGATTTTGGCTCGGGGATGCTTGTTAAGAAACTAGTTCGTAAGAAAAATCCCAGAAAAAAAAACAGCTCCAGTGATCAGAAAAAATGGAAATAATCTTTCAAAAGAAGACCCTCAAGAAAAGGTCAATGGTAATCCAGTTAATCATGCAACTGGCAATGGGTTGGGCTCAAGATTTGAGGCGCTAAACTAGGAAAGGAATGAGGAAGATAATTTGCAAGAAGGAAATAACTCAATTCAAGCTGATCAAGTTACTCTTTCTAAGGAATCAGGGGAGAAAAATAAGGAAAAAACTCTCATATGGCAACAATAAATCTTGGGGATAATTCTCAAAATCCATTTGATAAGATTTCGAAAGATATCCCCTTTTCTTTTGGTAAAGATAATCAAGGGGAAAAAATTTGGACTCCTTCAAAAAATATAGAAAAGATTCTCAAAAAAGTCAGCAGTCCTTGACCAAAATATCGGCAACACCGTTGAACCCTATTACGAACCTAGAAGCTACGAGAGAAGTTAATAAAGAGGCACCTACTACTGGAAAAGAAAACGCTATTATAGAAAGCCAAAAACATATACACTTAACAGATATCACTAATGAACAATCACATATTTCCCCAACCTTCGAATGTGATTCTCCTAGAGATCCCTCTGATGAAAACACTATGTGTTGGACAACCAATGGAGGTCCCATACATGGGAATAGCTAACCCCCTTCCTCACATAATGGAGGTCAACATGGACTCATGGGTGGAGCCGATACTAGAACCGATGGAGTTAGTGGTCACTCTCCAAATTCCCAATGAATTTAATCGATTAATCTCGAATACTTATTTAAGTTCTCTTAACTCTATTCCTGTTTCTATGGAGAACTTAAATGTAAAGCGTCTCTTTGGGAAGAGGGTTCACCAGCCTTGGCAAAGAGTGAAAATGTTGCTTCAATTTTTAGAAGTTCGTCTGATTGCCTGGAAGAAGTAGAGGCCCTTGTCACCTGACCGGCTAAGGAATCTCCCCAGGGCTGCCAGACAAACTGTTAATTCTGTACTTCTTTGATAGTGCAGGATGACTACATGTCAATGACCGCATGTATTTTTTCAAGGTTGGCCTCTATCCCCCTTTAGTCAATCAGGAATCCGAGAAAACTTCCCATACTCAACACCAAAGACATACTTCTTGGGATTAAGCATGACTTTATACTGCCTGATGAGTGTGGCGAATGTTTCTCGGAGGTCAGCAAGGTGATCCGCTTGTTGCTTGGATTTGAATACCATGTCATCGATGTACGCCTCTACATTCCTCCCAATCTGATTAATGAATACTGTATTCATTCGTTGGAAAGTAGCAGACGCATTCTTCAAGCCAAACGGCATCACGGTGTAACAGAATAGCCCCTGATAAGTGACGAATGTTGTCTTTTCTTGATCCTTTTTCTACAGGGGAATCTGGTGAAAACTTCAGTAGGCGTCCATAAAACTCATCAGATCAGGGCATGTTCGGCTGAAAAGTCGACTAGGCTGTTGATCTTTGGAACTGGATAAATATCCTTCGAACATGCTCTATTCAAGTCAGTGTAATCAACACACATGTGCTAGGTACCATTCGGCTTCTTCACGAGCACAACATTCGCATCCCAATCAGGGAAGTTACATGGCCGAATGAACCAGCGTCTAAAAGCTTTTTTACTTCGACGGCTGTCACCAGGCTTTTCTCCTCGCCGTGATTTTTTTCTTTTTCCGGATGGGCTTATTTTTTAGATCCAATGTGAATTTGTGGACAACAAGATCCGGGCTGATGCTTGGCATCTCTTCCACTTCAATGGAAAAAATGTCTTTGAATTCTTTTAGCAGTTGGTGCAAGTCTTCACCCATCTTTGCAAAAGCAACCGTCCTCACCTTAACAGTTCACCCTAGACGACTGTCGTCTAGAGGAATATCAATGTGCTCACCAGCCGGCTGGGGACGGAGATCGTTAAACCGTTCCTCGGTCAGTGATTGCTATTACTTTTCCTTTTCTACCACCACTAGCTAATCAGTCTTCCTTTTCTTTGAGATTGGCGGGGTCGTGCAGGCGTCATTTGAAGTGCGCCTACGTTAAAGCATGTGTGAGTATGCTTGGCACTCATAGGAATTGGGAATTGACATATACGATTAGGGACAAATAATAAAGTAGGGAGTCGCTTACAAGTTTATAAGGAACTTGTAAACCGTTCATGAATCATTTAAGACAACCACAATAAGGAACAACGATAGGCAACAACGATTGACCCATGAAGGTTACACCCCTTTCATAACCATGAGATTACTAACTCCATATGGTTCGAAACCACAAAAAGAGGATCGGGGATGATGGTACGAAGTGAGTAATGAAGTCACATTCTCCTGTATTGGCCTCTACTCGATTCTTATAGTGAAAAGTATTCCCTGCGATCTCAAAGGCATGCAAACAAAGATTCAATTCACTCCAAACTATTATTATGCTAAATTGGTTGAATATTAATGAAACATATAATTCTAAAATATTGTGATCACTTGATTAAACACCTAGATTAAAAAGAAACCTAAACCGGTCGTCAAAATTATATTATTAGGCGTGATATTACATATTTCCTTTAAACATGCAATATGGTGATCAATAAGTATAATAAAATCAACATTAATATTGGAAGCAATTAAACAATAAATTGTTAGTCAAATCAAATCATAATAAACCTAATCATGATACTAGCAACAAGAATAATAATAAGAGTAATTAAGTGATTAATTACTCACTTTTTCGCGTTTCCTTGAATTGCCACATCATGAATAAACTGTTAGAAAATTCAATAAAAATACAAATCAAATTGAAATAATTAAATTGAATAAAAATTAGAGTTTTTTTTTTTGTCCAAACATCCAGTTAATTCTACCTTTCATGCCTTGGTTTAAGGACATAACCTCGGGTCAAGTTGGAGTGCTTAAGAGTGCTTAGGAGAAGTATTATGAGAGAATAGAGTGGCTAGTATTTAGGCTAAAGAGGGAGAAGAGAATGATTTTGTGATCAAGCTTGTTGACGATTGAAAAAGGGGTGATATGACCTCTATTTATAAAGAAAAAAGAAGGGTCGAAAAAATCAAGAAAAGATCAAATTCGAATCAGAATAAAACTCTTGCGATAAACAACTGTTTTTACGGTTTTTGTTTTTATCATATCTTTTGATCCAGAAAATCGAAATAAGATGAATAATATGTCATTGGAATCTGTTGAAGTCTACTTTCTAATTCAATTAGAATCATATTAAAATATTTTGTAGAATAATAGATATGACCGAAATAGTGAGACGGTGTCAGATTTGGATAAAGTTTGATATTTCATTCATATCTTTTTGTTATAACTCAGAATTAATATTATAATATATCATTGGAAATATAATTTCAAGGGATATCAAACCATCTAAGATTTGGATAAAAACTATGAGGCACAAAATCATATATGACTATCTTTGAACATCTCTCAATTTGAATAAAATTAGGAGTTTCAAAAAGAGCAGTTTTATTCAATTTTAAACTCTTTAATTTTATATTTTCAAAAGGATAATTAAGATATTTTAGTAACTTATAGAAGCTTCTAATTGATCCTAATTGGTTTAAGAATGGGAATAAATCCTTTGGACCCTCCACATGATCAGTGGGTCATAGGTAAGGTGGGCTTAGGTTCGATTTAGGCTCAGTTTAGTATTTTGACCATAACTTATTCGTTATAACTCGGATTTGGAATTATAAGCTGGAAATCTCTTTTCAAACCCCATCCAACTATTTAATCATTGGACCCAGATTATGGACAAAAATAAACTGGTCTAAACGTTTCTATAAAAAGGACACGAAATGAATGAATTTAAGGGACATGAAATGAATTTTTTTTGGTTTAAAGGCACTAACAGAGGGAAATAAGTTATGGTTTGGGGAAATGGGCTAGAAATTGGGTTGGTTTATGAAACGCATTGGGATTGAATATAGATTAAGCACTCCAAAAGTTATACACTTAACCCGACCAATAATAGTGGTGAAAGGATGTTCATCATTGGGTTTGGTTTTGGGGAGACATTTGTAGGTGTCTACAGGCCGGATGTTCATCCTTGATATCATCAAGGTCTATTGTCTTCTTCCCCTATCCGGCTGCTGCAGCCGCAGGTTTGACTTCCGAGATATAGCACTCTCTAACCGTCTTCTGATCTCCGTTCAGGGAGCCAACAGAGCCATCATCCCTTTCATACTTGACCAATATGAGAGTAGGGATGATGACGGTTGTAGACACCTAAAAATGTCTCGCTAAAACCAAACCCGATGATGAACACCTTTCACCGCCATTATTGGTCAGGTTGAGTATTAAATATTTGGAGTGCTTAAATCCATTTTCTATCCAATACATTTCATAAACCAATCCATTTCCTAGCTCATTTCCCTAAACTATAACTTGTTATCCACTTTTCGTGTCCACATCGCAAAACCGAGAGAAACTGATTTTTTTGTCTTATAATTTTGATCCAATTATTATTTGGTTGGATAGGCCTTGAAATAATATTTCCAACCATATATCATAAGCCCAATTCCGAGCTATAACGAAAAAGATATGAGCAAAACACTAAACTCGGCCCAAAACCGACACCCTTCCACTAAAACGACCATATCTTAAAATATAAAAATCATTTTGACTTGATTACAATTTTTTAGAAATTAAACTTGATAAGATTTCCAATGATATATTATTTGCCTTATTCCAAGTTACGGATCAAAAGTTATGATGATTTTGAAAACGGGTAAAAAACTGGAATCACCGCGCACAATGCAAAAGCACCGTGTCACGGGAGTGTGACCCGTCTGACGGTGCCTGGTACCGTGACATGGTACTGTACATCGTGTTACGGTGCTATTTTTGAAGCTTTTTTGCGTCATATTCAACCGTGGCACGGTACCTGTTGCCGTGACACGGAACCTGCTGCCGTGACACGACATTTCTCACCGTGTCACGGTGCTTTTTCCGTGTAATTTCCGCGTTTTCCCATACTGTGACACAGTGTACTGTACCGTTCCACGGTGGACACTGCCGTGTCACGGTACGTGTGCCGTGTCACAGAATTTTCTCGTGTCTTTTCCGCGTAAACCCTTCACGTGTTTTCACTTCCCGTAGGTCAAATATTTCCCGCGTCACTCCAGTTGTCCACCGCATCACGAGATTTTCCCCTCGTCTGACGATGCCTTCCCCTGTCTGACAGTTCCTAGCAGCGTGTCACGGTGTTCTCTGCCGTGTCGCGGTGTTATTTTTTAGGGCTTTTACCTTTTTAGGGTTCCGTGTGTTCCCTCTGCTCATTTTCCCTATAAATAGGAACCCCCTTTCTGCAGTTCGGGGCATCAAATCCTTCTCTCTTTCTCTCTTTTACACCAAAATTATTCTCTTCTCTCTCTCTCTCTCTCTCTCACATATTCTAACCTTAAACCTATATTCCTAATTACACCATTTTTCCCTTAAGCACTCCAAGGAGTCCATACGACACCCGAGGTTCCGACCTTAAACCAAGGCGTAAAAGGTACAAATAACTGAGGGTTTGGACCAAATCAAATCTACTTTTTATTTAATTTAATTTAATTTTCATTTGCTTTATATTTTTATTGAAGTTACTAACAGTTTATTCATGATGTAGCAATTTAAAGGAATGCGCAGAATGTGAGTAATTAATTAATTTAATTACTCTTATTTTATTTTAATATTGCTAGTATCATGATTAGGTTATTTTATATTTGATTTGACTAACGCTATTATTGTTAAATTGCTTCCAATATTAATGTTTATTTTACTATATTTATTGATCACCATATTGCATGTTAAAGGGAATATGTAGTTGAAAATCACGCCTAATAAGATAATTTGGACAACCGGTTTAGGTTCCTTTTTAATCTTGTTGTTTAGTCAAGTGATCACTAATATTTTAGAATTATATGTTGCATTAATATTAAACCAATTTAGCATAATAATAGTTTGGAGCAAATTGAATCTTTGTTTGCATGCCTTTGAGATCGCAGGAATCACTTTTCACTATAAGAATCGAGTAGAGGCCAATACGGGCGAATGTGACTCCATGAATCACTTCATACCATCATCCCCGATCCTCCTTTTGTGGTTCCGAACCATATGGAGTTAGTTATCTCATGGATTATGAATGGGGTGTAGCCTTCACAGGTCAATCGTTGTTTCCTATCGTTGTCCCTTATCGTGGTTGCCTTTTTATGATCCGTGAACGGTTTACAAGTTCCTTAAAAACTTATTGGCGGCTCCCTACTTTCCTTATCCCTAATCGTGTTATGTCAATTTCCACTTTCTATGAGTGCCAAGCATATTCACAACATGCTTTAACGTAGGCGCGCTTCGAACGACACCTACAACGGCCTTGCACTCATTCAAAGTGGGTTAGCCGAGAATGAGATTGTAGGCGGTCAGCTCTTCGACCACTAAAAACCGGATGGTCATGTGCTGTCTGTTGCTCTTCTCTCCCAGCCGGACAAAGAGATCTATCCGTCCGACTAGGTGCACCATTCCTCCCCCAAATCCAACAAGAGGATGGGAGACATCAAGCATGCTATATGGCTTATACTTGAGGTTGGAAAGGCACTTATAGCTGATGATGTCGGAGGAGCTACCTGTGTCAATCAAAATGCGGCCAACTTAATGGTCAATCAAAACGGTCCAGTGTCCGCTTGAGGCTGAAACAGTCGTTGGTGTCATGGTCGACGTCCTCATGGTAGTGGCAATGTTTATTATTGTTTCGATTTTCAGCGGAACCTTTCATTGGAGTCGACTTCTCTAGGATCAGTCAATCCTTTATCTCCATGAGGATGGAGTAGCTGTCCTTGTTAAACCCGTACCTTGAAACGTACGATTTTCATTCTTTTTTCTTCTTCTGGGCCGGCTGATCAAAGTTATCAGCCGCCCATATCTCTTTTTTCTTCTTTCTTTCTTCAGGTTTTTAAGCTGGCTGAGCAGGCCGACTCTCCTTCAACCCGTCAGACTTTTTAGAGTCCGACTTCTTATTTTAGGAGCAGAGTTCAGTCGCTTGTATATAGGCTTCTGTCTCCATCAAGGCTCCTTGGAGGGTAAAGATTTTCTTGCGGACGAGGTCGAACATGAAAGTGGACCCATCCTTCAGACCCGTGAAGAAGTATGCATAGGCTACCTCGTTAGACAGCCCATGAATATGGATTCTCACCAGATTGAACCGCCTGACGTAGGAGTGTAATCCTTCTCTATCTCCCTGCTTCACATTGCTCAGGGCGAGACTTGTTTTCTTTGTAGGGATGTTCATAGAGAAGTTGGAAGCAAACAAGAACACCAGCGTCTTAAAGTTGTTTATGCATCCAGCCGGCAGGTTGCCGAACCACTGTTGGGCTATGTCATTTAGGGTTGCTGGGAAGCAGCGACACGAAGCGGCATCATCCAACCCCTATAAATACATGAGGTGGGTGTATGCCAGAAGGTGATCTTCTAGGTTGGAGGTACCGTCATAGGTCCCTACCAACATAGGTCCCTACCAACATATTCTTAACCTTGGCCGGCTGTTCAGCCTCAGCTATCTCCCTAGAGAATGCAGAAGGTTGTTCTCCAAGGTTTTATAGCCGAAGCGGCCAGTCCATAGCCTGGTAATTGTATGATGCCTGTCCTTCGAAGAAGGCAGAATGGATGTAGGGTAAAGCAGGCGGCCTACATAATAGCTGGGCCACATATTGTGCCGAGTTTATTACATGGGGTCCCGTGTGGACTGAAGAGCCGCTTAACAGAGTCCCATGTACAGATTGCGAATTCCTCACTGAGGTATTCTTGAATCTATCCGGATAAGTCGATGTGGATCCCGACTCAGACAACAGCTGGTTCTTCTTTTGCTCAATGTAATGTCGAGCATCAGAGAAGGTCTTTTTGCTGTCGTCCGACTGCACATGCCGGATGGCCTTTCTCTTTACCGTTTCTAGGAAACGGATTTTGGAGAGATCAACTTGGGGCTAAGCCTTCTCCTTCTTAGCAGGGTGAAGAGTAGGTTGTCGGTCCCTGACTGACCTTGCTTTCTCAGCCTGAGCTGATTTTTTGCCGACTGTTCCTTCCTAGGAGCAGCCGTCCTATTGGTGATTAATTTCTTGATTTCACCCTTGAAGCTTGTCATGAATTTCATGAGCTTGTCTCGGGTGACTGGGGTTGATCATGCCGCCTCAGTCTAATCAGACGACTGTCCAAAGGGCTTGCTTGTACCCGCCTGGTCAATGTTCCATTCCCGTCTTTGTTTTTTACGGATGCTCTTAAAGATGAATGACCCATCATGAGCCACATAGGTGTCGACTTCATAGTCGTCACTAGAGTAATGGTCCGAGTGGACCTCTGCATCTACCGTTGGCCAGTTGGTCTCTAGAAGTGGTACAAGCTCTTGTGAAACCATCTTTGAGGTACTCTCCCCACAGACAGTGCCAAATGTTTCGGATGTTATTGTGTCTCTTGGGAGAGTCACAACTTGAAGACCGGGTCCAACAAAGCTGCCTGTACCTGCAAAACAACGGAGTTCCGGATGTTCGGAGGTCCGCCTCCGAAGGTTAAGTTAGTACGGATTCGGAGTAAAATGTGTAGAAGGTAAACATCTTCTCGGATTCCGAGATCAAGTGTTCTGTGTTTTCGAGAGCAATAAATGATGTAATGATTAAGACGTGCCCCGACAAATGGGGGAATCTCCGGTCCTAGAAAGGTGTGCCTTGTCCTAGGGTTTGATGACCTAGGATTTAGGGCAGCACTATTTTGAGGCTCCCTTGGGATTTGGGCCTTAAAGACCATCATTCCCAGAGGCCATATCTGCATGACACGTGTCAACACCTGGGAAGTCCATTTGGACACCTCTTTTAGTGACTTGTGTCGTGCTCTGATTGGGCCAATTGGCGGGGTAGAAATACCCAAATCAACTTCCATCACGTTTTGCAAATTGGACCGCATGCATCGCACGCGAAGGGTCTGGACTAGTTTTTCTAAAACACAAAACATTATTAAAGATACTAACAAAGTAAGAGTCTAAAATAGATAGTAAAAAAAGGAGAAGTATTGGTGCATATGGCTTATGTATTTGGTATGTAAATAGGATGTCATTTTTTTTAAATAATGGGAACATGAGGGTGGAAAATATAATAGAAAAAAAAGCACTACATGTATAATAGTACACAAAAATGTATCACTATACCATTAAGACATTAATAGCATGTTTATTTGGAGGGATTATTGATGGGATAAGGATTTAAAATCCCTCATGTCCCATTATCCCTTGTTTGTTTGAGGGGATACAAGTTATCCCATAGGAAAGGGATGAGGACTAAATATAGGCTTATTCCTCTATTTCTATAACAAGGGGGGCAAGTATAAGGGTTGGGGACAAAAATTAAAAGGTAAAAGACAATATTACCCTTAATGAAAGGGAAGGAAAAGGAGAGAGGAGAAAAGTTAGTAAGGATAGTTAAGTAAATTTACTACTTATCCCAATTTAATACCCAACTTATTCCAAACAATGGATAGCATAATTTTTATCCTTATCCCACCTAATAATTCCTTATCCTTATCCTTATCCTACCATCTTATCCTCATTATCCCTAGGGGTGAGCATGGGACGAGTACCCGTACCGTTAGTACTAACGGTTCGGGTACCCGATAACCAAAATCACTAAAATTGATACCCATAACCGGAACCGATAAGTTCGGGTACCCGGATTTTGGGTACCTGAATTTTCGGATCGGTTATCGGGTATCCAATAAGATATTTAATAATGATAATTAAACTTAATAATGTAGTTATGATGATATAATTTACAACTAATTAAAAACAATACCATATGATCTTGACCAATTTATTAATAATATTACTAATCATTGATATTATAAAGTGATTATGAAGTAAATTAAAAGTTTAGATTTATATTAATAAATTTAAGTAGGTAAAAAAAGCAAAAAAAAATGCTTATCGAATCGGTTAACCGTTAATTTTAAAATGATACCCATAACCATACCCGATAACAAATTATCGGAACGGGTACCCGAACCGTTATGGTTATCGGATCGGACACTGTAGACACCCAAATGTGTCTCCCCAAAACCAAACCCAGTGATGAATGTCTTTCATGTCATTTGATTATCGAACAAAGCAAAAGTGTGAAAAGTCTAGTGATGAGGATGTTTTAATTAAAATATCTCTTCTTTCTGTTTTTGAAAATATTTCTTTTCTAACCTATTTTAAGAAAATATCCAATCCAGTTTGGTTTGGTCCATGGCAAGGGTCCAATAATGGTATCGTTGTATGGGGCTTGAAAAGAGCTTTCCAACGATAGATTATAAGCCCAATTCCGATGAATAATGAGGAAGTTATGGCCAAATTACTAAACTAGGCTCGGTTGATCTTTATGTGCGGCCTAATGATCTAGAGGAGGGCCTAATATAGATTTATCATTCCTAATGCAATTAGAATTGATTTTAGTCTTCTAGATTCTTCTAGAAGGTTCTTTTAATTCCTAATTCAATTAGCATTGATAAATTGACTTTAGTTGAATTTTTAGAGTTTTAATTAGAATAAAAGAATGTTTTTAAGTAAAATACGATTTTGCCCTTCTGTACGGCAAAATTTTATCAAAACTAAGAAAACGCGTGAAATTAATTACTATCACCTGGCAACAAGGATTAGCGCCTGGCGCGTGTCCAGCGTCTGGCGCTAATCGAGTTTTATTCTCGTCGAAACTCTGATTTGTTTTTTTTATCCGTACGACTGATTTTCTCTATAAATAGCCTCCTAAAATCTCCGTTTTCAATAACCAATTCTCTAGTTTTCTTATTCTCTCTAGTTTTCAAGATTTCTCTCTCTTTCTTTCTCTCTAGCTTTCGCATACAAAATTCCGCATCCACAAGACCAAGAAACACCTAGCCAAGTTCGAAGTTGCCTTCGCCCTAGACGTGAAAGGTTTTAATTTCTGAGGGTTTGGTCCCAAATCTCTTTTTCAATTATTTAATTTAATTGTTTGTTTTATTATTTTCCTTGAAGTTACTAACGTGTGTATTTTGTTATTAGAAAGAGGTACGAGGCATCTAAGTAAGTGCTTTAATTGATTTATTGATATTATGATATAGAAATCATGTCTAGGTTGCTATTATGATTCCTAGTGTCATGTTAGGGCGTTTTGATATTTCTAGTATCATGTTTAGGGTAACAACTATAATTTCTAATATCAAATATGACAATTGTGATTTATGCGATGCTTTCTATTCACTTTCTAATATTCATGTTAGTATCATGTTAGGGCTAAAGCTTTGATTTTTATTGTTTAGTGACATGCTAGGGTTTGTTATTAATCTTGTTAGTATCTTGCCTAGGATCTTGCTATTATTATTATTATGCTTTAACATGATTATTATTATTGTTATAATTATGATTTTAATTGTTATTATTTATGATTATTATGTTGCTTAATCATATTTATTTTTATTGCTTGATCACACCTTTTATGCATGTTTAAAGGGAATTGGTACTTGTAATCACGCTTAATAAGATAATTTATAATCTTGTTTAGGGTTAATTTGATTATAATTCAAGTGATCACCAATAATAAGTTTATTTGTGCATTAATATTCAACCAACATAGATAAAGAGGTTTAGGGTTAACCTATTGATTGCATGTTAGTCAGAAAGCGCACATGAATACGATCAGAATAAAGTAGAGGCCTATTATTAGGGCAGGTTCAATCTCTTTTAGGTTGGATTTGTACCTTCATCCCCGAACTACAGTCATGGTTCCAGACCTATTGGAGTTGACGATCTCCTGGATCGTTAAGGGGTGTAACCTTCACCTCGTGAACGGTTTACAAGTTCCTAAAACTTGTTGGCGACTCTTTTGCTCTATCTTATTTCCCTTTGGACGCCACCGTACTTTAGTGTATGATCACAGTGGGGTTCAAGCTAGGGATAATGCTTGAAATATTGCCTACAGTTTTTGGCGACTCAAATGGGGAGGATTTCTATTTTAATTCCTGCAATTTATTTCGGCAATGATTTAGAATGAGTGGATGAGACTCGAAAAGTTTTAAGTATTTCATGTGCGTAATTTTGATTAACATTATTGTTATATTCATAAAAAAGATCTCATTGGAAAGACCATCCGTAATGAGTTAAAACATAGGATTTTTACACGTCGAAAATTTGAAGAATATCTTTCACAACTAGGATCGAAATAATGTTGCGCAAAACTGGAAAATTTTATCGAGCACAGAAAGCTGCTGAGGCATGTAGGAACTAGCGTCATAAAACAAAGTCTAGCGTCACTGATTTGACTCTGGCGCCAGGCGACTATCGTTAGGCGCTAAAGCCAAATCGTTGGCGCCGGCCTCTGTTTGCTGGCGCCAAGTTTTTCTAATACCGAGCCAGAAATATGTGTTCTATTTTGACCAGTGTTTAGCAATGTTTGCTCGATCCTACTTCCTGATTGAGTTTTTCTCACTTTTATGAAACCCATATGTGTTCTCATATGGACATAACCCTTTGGGAATTCATGCTCCATTTACCTTATTGAACGCTATGTGCAACAAAGGGTACATCCGAGAATGTGGAGATCATCAAACCATGGAATCGAGTTTTTCTTTACTCGCGGTGTCCCATCCACTCGCGCCAACCCTTCACGGTCAGGCTTCCGCGCGGTGCATCCGGATTATTAACCCTTCACGGTTAGGCTTCCGCGCAGTGCATCCGGACAATTAACCATGGACCCTCTTTGACTAACCCATATCCCGAACTTTAGAGAACTAAAGCCATGGTTAAGTTGCAAATTCATTGCATCATATCGTGCCTACTTGACTAATTGTGCATTATTTGTTGTGCATACTCTATGTGTTTTTTCCTAACAGTTTGTTTGACTTGTGTTAAGACTAAATAAATTGATTAATGACTAAAAGAACTTTGCCTAATTAATTAATTAATTAATTTGAGTAACTAAAGTCTAATAATTTAATCAGAGTTGACTTAGTACGACTTTAGGCATACCCTGTAGAGTAAAAATACCGAAAACAGTTCCAGATCGACGTTCCAACAATGACGCTGAGATTTAAACTACAGCGCCACTCTATGGAGCATAGTGCATGACTAAATAAACTGATTAATGACTGTCGCTAGGCGCTACACTGCAAAAAAAGGCGCCAGTCCTGTCGTTTTGGCGATAGTTCGGTTTATTGCTAAGTCATCACCTTGTGTCTAATTGAACAATTTGCTAATCAATTCGGTTAATTTTTACTGGTAATAATACCGTGTCAAGTCCTTAATCGAGTCTAGGCACTAAGTCCCATGGTCTTACACAAGAGTCAAAGCATGTCACTTGCACTCACCATATAAAGCACACACTAATAGTTATGCACACTTTGACCATGTCTAAGAGAGTTTTGTATGCGCGTGTTTTTCCGTCATTTTTTAGAGGGGTAAGTCGGGTATTAATCCTCCAATTAAACCACTTGTTTGAACCCTATACTTAATTCCCAAAAATATACACCTTATTTTTGCCAAAAACATACACCTTATTTTTGCTTTTTCTTTCTCTAAACTCGTAAAGTCAAAGTCAATTTGAGTCAAGTCATTAAAACAAAAATGGTTTAATTTACAGCACGTGGTCAAGAAAGGAAGGGTGTTTGATCAAAGACAACCTTTTTATTCAAGTTCAACTTTTCGACAAACCAATCGCTCAAAAAAGGAAAGCTAAGAAGATAATGGCAACTCACGAGGAAGTTAATGAGCTCAGGAACCAATTGATTACTGTGACTGAGGCGTTGAAGGTTTTAACCCTCAAAATCGATGATCTTGTGAAGCAACAACAGATGGACTGATATACACGTTTTATACATATATCTTCCCAACTTTTCATTACGTTTTTGCATGGTTTTAGGCTCTTTCGAGCCATTTCCCGCTAACAATCTTTTCTCTAGTGTGTTCGGTGTATTTTTATAAGTTTTACAGGAATTTGGAGTTTTCCGTACAATTCGGACATGTTTAGAGCAATTTGGAGATGTTAGTGGACGAGGACGTATAAGCAAGCTAAACAAAGAACCAAGACTAAGGAGAAAAGAGGAAGAAAAGCAGCATTTATAGCTGTGCCCGACCGGGCTAGGAATGCCCGGTCAGATCGGGCACAATAGAGGAAGTCAGGCTAATGGCAGTGCCATGTGCCCGATCGGGCATCCCATGCCCGGTCAGACCGGGCGCGTGGTAGAAGAAGCTTGACATTGCTACGAAGCTCAAGAGAAGGCAGCAGGATGATTTTGGTCTCGCGCCCGATCGGGCTCAACCTGCCCGGTTGGACCGGGCGAAGAAGAACTCCAGCGGAAGCAATTTTAGCAACTTTAATCCTAAGTGCCCGATCGGGCAGGCACAACCCGGGCAGTCCGGGCACTGTTATGCGCAGCTCCGAATTATTATTTTATCTTTTTTAGGTCATTAAGGGTATAAATACCCCTTGTAATCTTCTTTAGAAAAGGAGTTTTAATTTTTCCTTTAGTCCTCTTTCTCTCTCTAGATTTCTAGTTTTATATTTTGAAGCAATTGTAATTCTTTCCATTAGATTTGAGCATTGTTCTTCAACAATTTAATTCCTTTCAATTGAAGAATCCTTGGTATTCACTTCTACTTCATTATCTTTCAATTATAATTGCTTTTCAATTATGTTTTCCATATTTATGATTGTTATTGTTTCTTTCAATATGTGTGAGTAGATTTTCTATTCCAAGATCTTGGGTAGCCCAATTATGATTGATGCATGAATTAAATCTTTAAATTCTCTAATGACTTTTGCAATTGCTATGCTAATTTGATTGTGATTATGCCAATACTAGGTTAGACATAATCTTAGTATTGTGATTATTCCATTGTTTCTATCACAACGAGAGTTGGATTTAAACGGATTTGAGTAGATCAATTTAGGGTTTGATTTTGAACATGAGAATAGTTAGGTTGATGATTGGGAAGTGAGAGTAATGTGTTTAATGTCTCTAATATGTATGATACCATGAGAATAGGCTTGATTGTATGTCAGAGAAGCCATTGATACTCGAGAGAGGTCCTTGGTATTGATTAGGGTTTACTTTTCCCCATTAAATTGGAATTGTATGTTAGGGGTAGAAATATAATTGCATCATTCGTAATTGTGGTGATACTTGATCTTGGATGTTTTAATTATTTGATTTCTTCATATTCTTTAGTTTATTTTCGAATTTTCCATACATTAGTTCTTTAGTTAATCGATCATTGTTGAATTCTCCTTAGTAATTACTTGAGTCTAAATAGTTATTGGTGAACCATAGTCTCTTGGGATTCAACCCTTACTTGCCAGTCTACGTAGTAGTGGTTAGTTAGGTTATTTTTGCTAGGTGTGCGACCGCCTACCATGGACCTCATGCAAGAAATTTTGAGCAAGTTGTCTAGTGACTGCAAGTTTCAAGGCATTAGCTCACAAGGGGGTCTCGGTGGACAAGGATCTTCTTCCGCAGAAGTTCAATGCCAACGACATCCCAAAATTCAAAGCGACTAACAACCCCTACTTTCATCTAAGAGCTTTCGAAACAATAATGAGTATTAAGGGTATTGACAAGAAGGTATTTCCCTCTTTCTCTTCTCTATCTCTTGAAGCTGTTTGCCAACAATGGTTCTTCTCTCTTGAGAAAGAAAGAACCTCTACTTGGGAGTCAATAGTAAATGCTTTCATTAATAGGTACAAGTGCAATATTCAAGTAGAAACTGATTATAGGGAAATTGAAATACTCAAGCAAAAGGAGAATGAAGGTTTCACCTCTTTCTTCAACAAATGGAGAGAAACCTCTGCTAAGATGATTGAAGTACCAAGCGAGAAATAATCTGTGAGGTTGTTCATCAAGAAACTTCAAGAAAAGTACTCCAAGCATCTCAAATACCAGAATAAGCTCCATACCTTCAAGGCCGTCTATGACATTGGAATTAATATTGAAGACGACCTGGCTAAGCTGAAAGCTGCTAACAGTAACTCCAACAGTGGCTGGAAAGGCAAGAAGAACGACAATCCTTCTTCTTCTAAAACCACCCACTCAAACAATGTTAGCACCTTTAATTTAAGTGAATTAGTGAAGTCCTTGCTATGAATAACCAAGGACAAAAGAAACCATTTAGGAGGAACTTTACTCCTATAGGTATGAGTTATGACACCGCATTTGACCGACTCAATGCAAAAGGTCTTATAACTCCTATTGGACCATTTGGGGACCCACCAGTCGAGAAGAGAATAACTAACTGGAACCCCAATGCACATTGCAAATATCACCAAGGTAGGGGCCATCTTACTGAAAATTGTTGGAAGCTTGGGAAGCCATCCAAGATTTAATCAATAACAACAAACTGCCATTGCCTCCTTCCAGCAAGAAGCCAAGCATTGACAATGCACCTCTCGCTCATTCCTTGGCCATCTCTGATGAAGAAAATGAGGTTGGTCCCTCATCTCTCATCAAACCTATTGAAGAAATTCATGCTATCGAAAAAGAGGAGGAGATCTTTTTCGATGCCATGGATGACTTTCCTGAACCGGCAAGCAAAGAAGATGTATGGTTGCTTATATGGTCCATGTGGGAGGGACCAAGCTTGCTACGTGAAGCTCTCTAAGTCGCAAAGAAACAATTAGAGGAGCTTCAGAAAAAGTGTGACAAGGTTCCACCCACGAAGAAGAAACCCTTCTCTTTGCAAGTAATTGACAAACCCAAGAAGAGTAATAAACTCTATACTCCAATTGAGACTTCCTACACTGAAATGTTTAACATGCTTTTCGAGGGTGGCAAGGTTAAACCTATCGAATCGAGACCATTTGAATCGCTAAAAAGGACAGATAGGTTCTACTGTCAATACCATCAATCAGGGGGGTCACACTATTAAAAACTGTTTTAAATTTAAAGATTTAATTCAGAAAATGATTGATGATAAAAAGCTAGTCCAAATTCCACAAGAATAAGACATTAGCATCAATGGGGTTTGGACAGCGATGATGAAGACGTCTATCTTAAGGATATGGAAGAACCTCCACTTTTAGTCATATACCCAATAAGCGATTTTTGGAGGAAGAGGATTCATCAATAGACGTCCTCACAAGTTCAGGGAGAATGCAACCTCCCGTTTCAACACAACCTATACCGACTACGCAGCAAGTTCCCATACCTATCATAGAAGACAATGATATTGTCAAACAGTTCAAGAAAACCAAGGTTGAGATGAATGTATGGAAACTTCTAGCAACATCACGAGAACATAGGTTGGCAGTAATGAATGCCTTGGATAAGATAGGGATAGACTCTAACACCACTCCTGAGGGGTTGGCTAACTTCCTTACGAGTGATCTCCCTAGTCATATCAACTTGATCACCTTTTCTGACAAGGATTTACCTCTAGAAGGTGACAAGCATTATAAGGCACTAAACCTCACAGTAGTTTGCTAGAGAATGAACGTCCCTATGACTCTTGTAGACAATGGATCGGCAATTAATGTCTGTCCACTCAGAACTGCGAGGATGCTAGGCATAAGGGATGAAGAATTAACCCCGTCAACACAAGGAATAAGAGCTTATGACAACACTCGTCGTCAAGCTCTTGGCAAGATTACCATGAATATAACAGCGGGAGCGATAGAACACGCTACTACATTTCAAGTGGTAGACATCAAAGCTTCATTCAACTTATTGTTGGGACGCCCTTGGCTTCATGACCTAAAGGTCGTCCCTTCATTCCTCCACCAACAGGTAAAGGCCATAGTTGGAGGAATTCCTATTACGATCGATGCTTCACCCATGAGGATTAAAGCTATAGAAAATCCGATCCTTAATGTGGAGCACGATGAAGACGATGAAGACTTGTGGGAATTTAATGAAGAGGTCTCCTTAATCTAGGAGGATGAAAGGACCCCTCTCTGCCACGACCCCCACTCCAATATGACAGTAAATGCTATTATAAAGAAACAAGGGAATTTTCCTAGAATGACTCTAGGAAAGAAGAAAGGAATAGCAAAATCGCTGGAATTACTTGGCCTCCCTAAGTTAAACACTTTCAGACTTGGTTTCGAACCGACTCGGGAAGATCTCAAGCGAGCCCAGGAAAAGTCTAAGGCGTGTAAGAACGCTCGCATCCAAAAGAAAGCAATCCCAATGGATCAATATCCTCTTACTCTCAATAGAAAATTCATTAAAGAAGGAGAGGGCTATCCGTATTATGAATTTCCCGAACCTTTTGTTGTAAATGGCATAAGGAAACTGGGATTCGAAATTTTCCTAGATTGCTATTTTCTAGATGAAATCCCAACTCCTATCCACAAGGAGAAAGCACCCCCATGCTTTAACTTTAATGTCATGGGATTACTATTTGGGCGAGAAAAAGATGACTCGAAGTACATAGAGGATAACACCTCGCTCATCCAAACAATCCTACAAAGCGAGAACTTTGAACCCTCAAAGCTCATCACTCCAGTAGAAGGATCATTACAAGGGTGGCGCAAGACAATCAAGGTGACCACTCCAAGTGGAAGGAGAATTTCCATAACGACATGGCCAGGACCGATGTTTGAAGAGTCGTCTGAGTCAGAGTCAGAGTCAGAGTCAGAGTCTTTTCCTGTAGAGTCTAAATCCTTAGTTGTAGCACCCCCTTCTTCTATCTCTTCCCCTAGGATAGTTAACAATCAAGTCCCTGAGGATATCTCTCTCTTTGATGTAATGATTTCTGAGTTCAATAATATGTCTTCTTCCACTTACTCCTCGTGCTTTTCTTTAACCCAAGATGATGAGCATTGCTTAACTAACAATGAAAATGACAAAGACCTTATTAAAGCAATGGAACACTTGAAAAGAAAACACCGATAATCGAGGAAACTGAGACGGTTGATATCTCAAATGATTCAACCCTTAAAAGAGAAGTTAAAATCGGATTAACACTTAATGAACAAGAAAGAACCGATTTAATCAATCTACTTAAAGAATTTATCGATGTACTTTCTTGGTCATATGAAGATATGCCAGGTATTAATAGAGAAATAGCTCAACACACTATACCGCTAATTCCAGGAATGAAACCTGTAAAACAAAAGTTGCGTCGAATGAAACCCGACGTAGCTCTTAAAATAAAAGAAGAAGTTCAAAAACAAATAACTGCAGGTTTTATCAGGGTATCCAAATACCCCGAATGGGTGGCCAACGTCGTCCCAGTTCCAAAAAAGGATGGAAGGGTAAGAATGTGTGTCGACTATCGAGATCTAAATAAGGCAAGTCCGAAAGGACGACATCCCTTTACAACACATTGATATTTTAGTAGATAATACAACGAATCATGCACTTCTCTCGTTCATGAAAGGATACGTGGGATACAATCAAATTCTCATGGAAGAAGAAGACATGGAGAAAACAACCTTCATAACACCATGGGGTACTTACTGCTACACGATAATGCCATTCTGGTTGAAAAACGCGGGTGCTACTGTAGGGAATATTTCAAGCATTACCCCTAGATTGAACCCCACTGTGATCATACACTAAAGTACGGTGGCGTCCAAAGGAAAAGAAGATAGAGCAAAAGAGTCGCCAACAAGTTTTAGGAACTTGTAAACCGTTCACGAGGTGAAGGTTACACCCCTTTACGATCCAAGAGATCGTCAGCTCCAATGGGTCCTGGAACCATGACTGATAGTTTGGGGATGAAGGTACAAATCCAACCTAAAAGAGATTGAACCTGCCCTAATGATAAGCCTCTATTTTATTCTGATCGTATTCATGTGCGCTTTCTGACTAACATGCAATCTATAGGATTACCCTAAACCTGTTTATCTATGTTGGTTGAATATTAATGCACAAACAAAACTATTATTTGAGATCACTTGAATTATAATCAAATTAACCCTAAACAAGATTATTAATTATCTTATAAAGCGTGATTACAAGTACAAATTCCCTTTAAACATGCATAAAAGGTGTGATCAAGCAATAACAATAAATATATATCAAGCAACATAATAAATCAAAATAATAATCATCATAATAATAATCATCATCATAATCTACAGACCTTACAAAATATGCAAAAGCAAACACTGTGCTCATGAATAGTTCTTTTTGATGCTATTACAAAGACACCCTTACATTTAATGAGTTGCCGAATTTACCCTTCCTTAGCTTGGTGCATTTGCTTGCCATTTTTCACGGAGGATACAGCTATTGTTGACATCCTTCTTTGGTTGCCAGCTAAGGTGTCCTTGTATGTTGTAGGAATTACTTTCGGAGGTTCGTTTGGTTGTGTGCTCTGGGGTTTGCTTTTCGCGTTGTAAGTCTGAAGGATGAGGTTCGGAGGTAAGGTGTTGGGTTTGGCAGCCTGGACGAGACCGTCTGGTATGGTTTATTTTCCCTTTTGCTGGATATATTGCAGTCCTTGATGTTTGTTTTCAATTGCATGTTAGCTTAGGATTAGAATTACTGCTTCGGCTTTCTAGGAATGGATTGCCTTACTTGGGCACTACTTCAGTGTCCTGGTACTGTTCAAGGTTTCCTTTTTATCAATGGCGGTGGCTTTCTTTGCCATAGGCTATATATAGACTTGTTGGGTTTCCATAATCTGGGTGTGGGTGGCTTTAAATTTCTGTGCTGAAGGCTTCATTTGGGAGGTTGGTCTTTGTTCGGACGACATTAAGTTACCTAATGTGCATTTTAAATGTGTCTGTATGGATTGTATTCTAGATCTGCTGCCCAAATTGAATCTTAAATTTAAAATGGATCTGCTGCCCAGATTGAATCTTAAATTCAAAATAGATGACTACATATAGTTGCAATGCGTGATTTTCTGTGACTTTGGTGCTTTCGTCCTTATGACACTGCTCTGCCATGTGTTACTAATTTAGTTGCTGTGGTGCAGTTTGGATTGCTAGGAAATAAAGTGTGGTTTGGTATATCAAATGGTTTATGGTTGCCTTTAGATGTTCTTACTTTCGCCTTTTGTGGGGTTACAGGGTTGGTGCAAGAATTGTTTGTGATTTTGCTGCGGGACCTCGGTTTGTTCTCGTGTGTCTGGAGGACTTCTAAAGGTAATTTTTATTCCTCAGTAATCGTAATGTGCCTTCGGTGCTTGTTCTTTATGCTGTGTTGTTCTGCTTTGCTTTTGTTGGTTTTAGTGAAACACAATCATTATATGTTGATTTCATATGATGCGTTTGCTGTTTTCAGATTACTATAGGATTTGATAGATTGGAAAAAGAGATGTTTTAGGTGATTGCTTGTTTGTTGCTTTTACACTTCTTTTGAAGGGATATTGAAGTATTGCCTAGGTGATCGACTCTATTAAGGTAGGCCAGGAAAATGTAGGTTGTAGTTGGGCCTTTAGAGAAAAGAGGCCGGTTCAGAATTATAGAACATTGTTTGTACACTTGCTCGGTTCTACAGTTTTCAGAGGTGCAAAGATAATCTGGTATTGTGTGTAGGATCTTTGTCTTTTCATTTAGGATTTCTTTAGGTTAGTTTTACAGCGGGTAGATTTCTGTCTGCCTTTTGGTATGTCTTATGGGTTGGGTCCAGTTGTATTACTTTGAAGAAGAATAAGTGTTTTATTCTTCATCGTTTTTGTCCTGAACATTGATTTTGCCATTACAGGTTATGGCTAGACGATCAAACAGAGTGTGTGTTCCTTTTCAACCTATCTTGGAAAAGGTTGTTTCTTGGTTGCAGTTTCCATCTCCGGTGTATGGATTTATAGATGCTGCTAAGAATAATGTCTTTGTGCGGGTTAATACGCCTAATTCTCGTACAAAGTTTATCTTTTATGGTGGAGATGCCACTACGGTTGAAGAGTCTTGTGATAGAGCAGCTCACAAGGCTGTGAAAAGATTAGTCTGCCGTTTTAGTGTTCGGGTGTCTGATTTCACATATGAGCGTATGAAGATGTATCATTTGTGTGTGAAATTGTATAAAAATTTATGTGCTGAATTAGTACAGGACAGAGAGGACTTGAGTCGCATACGTGCTGAATGCATCACACGGGAGGATGTGCCATTTCATGAGATTCATGTTGGATTTGATTTTGTGCAATTTTTGGGAGTTTTAGTTAGGAAAACCGGTGTAACTGTCACTGGTATTGAGACCACCCAGTTAGAAGGACATGGCTATATGTCTTGGTTAATGGTCACTTGTCCTCATAATAGTATTGGGATGGAGTGCATTTTCAGTGATCCTTGTGCTGAAAAAGATATCGCTCAACAGCGGGTTGCTAAGAAGGCCTGTTTTTTTATATCTTCTGTGCTCCATTTAGAGATTGTTGATGTCAATTACGGTTCTGTTGCCAAGCTAAGCGCAGATTGTTCCTTGATAAGAGAGAGGTATTTGGTTTTGAAAGGCCATGTCCAATGTTTAGGAGGGAATTCTAGGCAACCTGAGGCTGCTTCCTGTTTGGTTAGTGATGAATGTGTGACACCAACAGATGAAGCAAACCAGATTCCGGTTCTTGCTCTTCCGCCAACTGTTCCAGCTAAGCGTCCCATGGATAGAAAGGACCTGCCTACGAGTGGTGTGGGGGTCCATGTTTCTGATCAGCTTGTTACTGGCCTGAGTGAATTAGCTAATGTTTACAAGTGTGCTAGGGTTGAATAGTTATGTGTAGTAAATCTAGCTACCTTTAGTGTACAAAGGTTTCATGATATGTAGGCAAATGTTGGTGTTGTTTAAGTAATGTAGTGCCTATGTAGTTCGCTCTTGCCTAATATTGATGTCTGTTTTAGGTGCAAGTATTAGCTGGTATTATGTAGCTTTTTGTTTCTGTTGATGTACTGAATCAAACTACCTGAATGTACTGCTTGTTATGGCTTCCTTTTAATGAAATCAGTTACTATTTGTGTTATGCCTTGTACTCTCACATGTTGCACTGCTTACCTTTTGTCTTCTTACCGTTAAAAGTGATGTCTCCCTTTAGTAGTTTCCCTACTCCCCGATTACTGATGTAACATTAACGACAGATTTCCTCTACGAAAAGCTGTGTGCAATGTTGTAGTATTCCAGGTTTGATAGCCTGTTCTGGAGCTGTGAAAAATGGGTATTGTCTTTTTTTGAAAAGTTTGTCCTTTAATTTGTTTGCTACAGTTGAATTCTAATTTGTGTGCTCCTTTGGCCACTTTACTCTGGTGTTTGTTAGATTGCCGTTATGGCATCCCTCGGCTGTCTAAGAAAAGCTGCAGTAGAGTAAATAAGGCTGCACAGAGGACATCACAATCAGCATTTGCTAGGTATGCATATCCAGTTGAGGTAGATGGGTCAGAATGAGTTGTTCTTGTATTTGGAATCAGTTTTCTTAAAAGTTTTCCTTTAAATGTAGCCCGTGCTTAGTGGCCAGCCAGTCTGCTCCTGCACAACCTCCACGGTGTCGGAAATCAAAGAGGCAGAAGTGTATGCAGGGAACAGCTGCGCCATATTTGAATAGGTATCTGTATTCGATGTCCAGGCACTATTACGTTTATCTTTGATACATCTATGAGCACTTTTTCTTTTTTCCTCTTATTAGTTGTGCTTTCAGATTACTGCACTCCTGAGGGTGTTTGTTTGGTATTTGTGATATAGATACCATAATAGAACATATATGTCATGCAGTGTACCAGAAGGAGGAATATATGTTCTTCGTAAAAAAAAAGGGCCATCCCTGGTGTACAAGGTAACTTATTATGTCTGTTCTAAGCATATTCTATTAGGGCTAGGTATCTTATTGGTCTGTTCCTTTTGTGTTACTTTAAATTAGATGTTCTTGGTGCTGCTATGGATCGACAGCTACCAACGGAGCCTTTTAGACTTGCCGTGCCTTTTTCCTGTCACAAATGCGGTGCAAAAAAATTTATGTTTGAATCCTTGCACTTCTGCTGTGGGAATGGAGACATCACGATAGCTGCGACTGAGTATCCTCCTGAACTTGCTTATTTGTTTACTTCAAAGGATGAGGGTGCTGTGCATTTCAGAAAGTATGCTAGATTATACAACAACTTGTTCGCGTTTAGTTTGCTTGGGGGTCATTATTATGCAAACACACACAAAGGGATTTATCTTTTTAAACTGCACGGTCAGATGTATCATTTTGTCCCGGATTTATTGCCTGACAATGACAATCCAAAGTATCTCCAATTGTACTTCTATGATGGTCAGCATGAATTAGAAAATAGGGTTGGTTGTTTCCCTGAAATAAGAGAAGATGTGATTAGCATTCTGATGCAAGTATCTATGCATAATCCCTATGCTGTATTCTTCCGGACTTTAAGGGACAGGGTCATTCATGCAGATACAAGAATTGTTTTAAATCAAGCGCCAGTGCTTGATCAGCGTGTTTATTATGCTCCTGCTATTGATGAAGTTGCTGCTATCTGGCCGGAGAGTGCTTCGTCTAGCCAGAGCTTGGGCCCTCATATATTAGTTAGTGGACGCTCTGATAAATCTCATCGAATATATCATAATTATGGATGCTATGATCCGCTTCAGTATCCTTTAATATTTCCTCAGGTGAGTGTGGGTGGACTCAAGGACTTAAAAAAAATTCTCACCCGTCTCGAAGATCGGCAGATCTGGTTCCGGATCCTATAATGTCCTGTGCTGTTCATACTGCAGCTGAGTTATTAGAGCAGGAAGAAACCCGTAAGAATTCTAGACTTTATTCTTCTCTTTTAGTGTTTGATGCCCTTCTGCAACTGTCACCTTGAAATATTCCTTTTCGTTTCTTAATTGCAGGTGCAAAGAAGAAAAACACTAGAGCAGACAAATTCATATCTGCTAGAGAGTATTATGCCTATAGGCTACAGATCAGGCCTAATAACATGCTTTTGCGAGTGGGAAGGTGTTTTCAGCAATACATAGTGGATATGTATGTGAAGATTGAAAATACAAGACTTGATTACTTCCGAAATAATCAAGACACCATCAGAGCTGATCTGTATAAAGGGATTTTGGATTCACTGGATTCAGGGGAGACTCTTGGAGAAAATGTTGGCCGTAGGGTTATATTACCTCCTACTTATATTGGCGGTCCTCGGGATATGAAGAAGCGGTATTTAAATGCTATGGCTTTAGTACAGAGATTTGGTAAACCAGATCTTTTTGTTACAATTACTTGTAATGCTAATTGGCCTGAAATAAAAGCCGAGCTAGCTGCTGGTGAGGCGGCACAAGATAGACCTGATTTGGTTGCTAGGATTTTTAGAGCAAAATTGGTAGCCTTGAGAAGAGAAATCATGGAGAATAAAATATTCAGGGAAGTGGCTGCAATGGTATATGTAGTCGAGTTTTAGAAAAGAGGGCTGCCACATGCTCATTTCCTGATTATTCTGAAACCTGAATACAAGCTCAAGTGCCCTACTGACTACGATCGATTCGTTTGTGCTGAAATACCTGCTCCGACTAATGGTGTCTTGAGAAGAATTGTGTTGGCACATATGATGCATGGTCCTTGTGGTATCCTTAATCCGGATTGTCCATGTATGAAGAAAACCGGCGTGCAACGCAGTTGTAAAAACAAGTACCCTAAGCAATTTTGTAATGAAACGACTAATAATAAAGATGGATATCCTATCTACCGTCGAAGAGTAACTGGGGAGCAGGTAACCATAAGAAATGCACAATTAGACAATCAGTGGGTCATTCCCTATAACCCTTATTTGTCAATGCTCTTTGATTGTCACTTGAATGTTGAGGTGTGTTCGACCATTAAAGCAGTAAAGTATCTATACAAGTATGTGTATAAGGGTCATGATAGGATTTCGTATAATGTTGTTGGTTCTTATAGTGAACCTGTAGATGAAATTCATCAATATCAATCAGGTAGATGGGTATCTCCTTGTAAAGCTGCATGGAGAATTTTTAGCTTTGACCTATTTGAGATGCACCCTTCTGTTTTTTCTTTACAAGTCCATTTGCCATACATGCAGACTGTTCATGTGCGCCCGCATGAAAAACTGCGCTCTGTTGTTTTGGATGATAAACGCTCAAGAACTCAATTAACTGATTTTTTTGCAATGAACACTGATACTGAACATGGCTTGGGGTATCTATATGGTGAATTTTGCGAGCATTATACATGGCATCAGGGTGATAAGAGATGAAAACAAAGAGTACAGAACAGGATTTCAGTTGGCCGCCTGGAATTTGTGTTTCCTGCAGAAGGAGAATGCTTCTTTCTTAGGCTCCTACTGCTCAATGTAAGAAGTCCTAAGTCTTTTAAAGCTCTGCGTACTGTTGATGGTTGTTTGTATCCGACTTTTCAGGAAGCTTCATTAAAATAAGGGCTTATAGAAGACGATGACACAGCCAATTCGACTATGGCTGAGGCACGTGACACTCATATGCCTGCTGCTTTGCGGCGCCTATTTGCAACGGTGTTAATGTTTTGTCAGCCAAGAGATCCCGCTGCTTTATGGAATTCTTATTATTCTTTTCTTGCTGAAGATTACTCTCATAGGTTCCCAAATCAACCTCTAAGGATACACCAGCTTACTGTTCGAGCAGTTGAACAGCACCTGGAAGCCATGGGAAAATCCCTTGCCTTTTTTAGCCTGGAGGAATTAGTATCACAGGTCAGTGATGAGTTTAGACGTACGAAGGATATTATAGATGCTCTGAACGCACCGATCCCAGAAGAGTGCTTAAGTTGTCGCTCAAGGTTAAACTCTGAACAAAATGCTGCTTTCGAGTGCATAATGGAACATGTCTTACAGCAAAAAGGCGGTGCTTTCTTTATTGATGGTCCAGGAGGTACAGGAAAAAATTTTCTTTACAATGCACTATATGCAGAGATTCGACAAATGAACAAGATTGTTTTACCTACGGCCACATCAAGAATAGCTGCAGCTAACATTCCTTCGGGAAGAACTGCTCATTCACGGTTCAAATCCCAATTGACGATGAAGGGTCGCTGGCATGTGATGTTCCGAAGCAAGGAAGTTTAGCTGCATTGTTAAAGGAAACCGCTCTGATAATCTGGGACGAGGCTTCTATGGAAAAAAAGCAAAGTGTAGAATCTCTAGACCTTTTATTGCAGGATATATGCGGAAATAAGGTCGTGTTTGGAGGGAAAGTGGTGGTTTTGGGAGGAGATTTCCGACAAGTCTTGCCAGTGGTCCCTCGAAAGACAATGAGCGAGGCAGTAGAGGCAAGTATTGTGACTTCTTATCTGTGGCCCAGGCTTGTGAAGTTCAGACTGACAGAAAACATTCGGGCAAGAGAAGACCTAGGATATGCTGCTTTTTTGCTTGGTCTGGGTAACGGTGAACTGCAGCAAACAGAAAATGCTTATGTCGAGCTACCAGAACATATCGTATAGTGCACAAACGACGTTATAGACTTGGTTGCAGCTGTTACAGATACAACGTTTCCAGAAATTGGGCATGGCTTATTTCACAGTGAGGTTTTCACAAAAAAGGCAATTCTGACTCCCATGAATGATGATGTGGATGCTATCAACACATTCATGATTGAAAAATTCCCTGGACGGGCTGTGACTTACAAGAGCTTTGATGCTGTTGTTAATGATACATGCAGCATATATCCTACATAATTTATTAACAAGCTCTGCCCAGGTGGAATGAGTCCTCATGAGCTTGTGTTAAAGGAAAATTGCCCAGTGATACTGCTAAGGAATTTGCTTCCATCATCCGGTCTATGTAACGGTACAAGGTTAATTTGTAGAAAGTTTTTTCCAAATGTAATTCAGTGCACTATAGCAGTTGGTCACTACAAAGGGGAGGATGTTTTTATACACAGGATTAACTTGAGGCCTTCTAAGTCTATCAAGTATCCGTTCATGTTTGAGCGAAAACAATTTCCCGTAAAACTTAGCTTTGCAATGACAATTAACAAATCTCAAGGACAGACTCTTATCCAAGTATCCATTTATTTGCCACGCCCGTGTTTTTCCCATGGGAAGCTTTATGTTGCCCTTTCACGGGCTAAAAAATCAACAGATGTCTGCGTTTTCACTACAGCTGGTGTTAACCAATGTTCTGTTAATGCAGTTAGAAATGTAGTATCTCATAAACTCCTATTGCTGGCAGGCATTGTTCAGACCGATGGAATGTAAAGTGAGCACTGCATGTATATTTTGTGAGCTGCCACAGGCATAACAGAGTTGGCAATGCTGACTGTTTCTGAATAGAGTGAGGTAAATTCTTTTGTTGCGCTTCACATATTAGAGCACGGTATAGTGTTACTGATACGTGTTATGGTGTGATTGCAGGCTGCACGAAATGCACAAACGATTTCCCTTTACAGAGGACACTGTAGGTATATAAATGCACTATAATTGCAGTACTGGTTTAGTACATCAGGGATGCCTTTTTTTGTGATTATGCTTCTGTTCTTCAGAGTATGTGCTTTGTGAGTTATAGATGGAATCCCTGCATTATAGCTTAGAAAAATAACTATTCAGCTTATGGTTAGGCATTTCCTGCCCTGACTCTGTGTATGCTTGTATGCTTATGAGATGTTACGGTAGTGCTTATAGGTTGCAGTTGTTGGTCACACATTTTGGTCATTCCCTCTTCGAATTCCTACTACCTTCAGTGACAGAAGTTAATCGTACTAAGCTCTTCACTGCGCTTGTTCTAATAGATTCATAGTAAGTGATGCCTAATTGAATAATTCTGCTGTTAATAGAAAGCTGCTCTTACTTCAGATATATAGAGATTGTATCCCAGTCTTTAATTTGTTTGTGCTTACCTTGCAGAAAGCAGCAGAATCAGCAAGTGAAGGCATGTATTTATCGGCGAAAATGTATGCTACAAGGTAAGTTATGCTTCGCTATACATACTTTGTTTAGTAGGAACGTATATCTACTATGCATCAAGTCTATGCTTAACATGCTTTTGCTAATCCATACTTACTACCAATTATTACGCCTAATATATATTTAACGTATACCGTGTAATACTTCCGTTGGTAATAATAGTGTTTCTTGTGCTTTTGTTGGGAGGTTATAATTTGGGCTTTGTCTAGCAATTACTACGCCAAATGTATATTTAACGTATACCGTGCAATACTTTCGTTGGTAATAAAAGTGTTTCTTGTGATTTTGTTGTGAGGTTATAATTTGGGCTTTGTATTACATAACATGTAAATGGGCTTTGTTAGTGTAGCCCATAAAATAACAATAGCACTACATTTTCTGAATAGCAAAGTAGTTTTACGGTTTAAAAGGCATATACATTTCACCTTGGAGATAGCAACTAGAAAGTACAAGTCAAACTAACTATTCATAGTAAGAAAAATAGTATTATATTTGAAGCTGTACTTGCTTTTAGTTTTAGCCACAGAAAAGAAAACTTTTCTTTCATTTAAATATGCCTTGTCATATAATAGCCATAATAATTAGGATCTTTTTACTTATAGTTTAAGAAAAGATACTAAACTAATCTTTAGTGCTTGCAAGCTGTAAACAAATAAAAGAAAGGAAGTTGTTTACTGTTTGGGAACGGTTACTGTTGAAACAACAAAAAACCTAGATCCTTTTGCTTTCCAGCCTTTGCTATAAATACCATATGGGTTGGAGACTTTTGAAGCACCATATTATTCTCTTACTTTTCAGCCTTGATTGTTGTATATTCTTCTTCTTCTCTGTACCTTTTATAGTAGCCTTTACATCACCTGCTGTAACAATCACCCACATACTTAGCTATCCTTTTTTTAAAAAAAAAAACAAAATAAGAATTCCATTATGATATATGCATACCTCGTACTTATTTTACTTCTTTTGGTATACTAGAATTATTTCTAGTGAATGAATTTGTATTTGTATATACTGCTGTCTGTTTCTTTCTTTGTTCTTGTACAGTCACTTCAGCTCATGCTCTATCTCATGTTGCTGCGTTTATGAAGCTATTATATTTGTTCATTTTTTGGCATCATTTGTCCTTAGATATTGTTCATGAAATACTATTTCAAACAGAAATAACTACTTAATTGAAAAACAAGAACAATTATATATGCCATCACTGTAAACTACACTGATCACTGTGTGTATATCTCCCACTCTTTTTACATGCCCTTTTATTCTACCTCATTCTCACACTCTGTGAAGTATTACAAGTTCAGCTTTTAAATCTACATGTACACTATATATATGCCTTGTTATGATTTTTCTCCTGACCAATTTTCCATTTTCATGAATTGCAGATCATGAATACACCACCAAGAATGAAACTTGAACCTGTGTACCTAGATAAACTCACTACTCAAAGTAAGGACTATAAAGTTAAAGTTACTATCACTAAAAAGGGAAGAGCTCAGCCTTCTCCTAAAAAGCCAAGTGTGGTTTTTCAAACAATCATCTTAGAGGATGAAAAGGTATATACATTTTCTAAGCTTAGATTGTAGAAACATATGTACCATTTATTTTCTAGTTATAGCACTGTAGATTCCTTGCTGCACATACAGTATGTTATGTACAACTTGTGTTTTTTTGGAATATCTACTGTAATGAGCATGGTTACAAGTAGACTACTTACTTAAGCATGCCTTTGTTCCCTGTATAAAGTTGTATAATTCTGCTAAGTATTCCTCTCCTTAATGAGTATGTTATGTATCTTTCCAGAAAAACAAGATGCGCTGTGCACTGTTTGGAGACCAGATTGAAGTGTATGAGGATGTTCTAAAACCATCTGGTCAATATGAAATATCCAAGGCCCCTATAACAGCTGTGGAAGAACAGTATAAATTCAACGAACAAGAACTCCCATACCAGATGACAGTCGGACAAAAAACTATTATTCAACGTTTAAATCCAGAAAGTGGACCGATTGAGCCAAAATACCAGCCACTGCCAAGTATTCCACGATCACCTGATCCAAATGGAAGATTTGGTAGTGCTTATTATCTATCAGTCTACGCATATCTATGGTTTTATTTGCACTTTCAAAAATGACACTGTATGCATGCATTCTATTGCACTTACTTTTTACTTATGTCCTAAACCAGATATAGTTGGTGTTGTACTGTTTGTTGAAGAGGCACCAAGTCTGATACCTAATACACGTGGTTGGGATAGTCCAGTGCGAGAGATTTCTGTTACAGATACAAGGTAAATATAGTTTCTAAAAGGTTGCATATCTTACCATTTACCTAACAGCTGAAGCATATTACTAACACTAAGTACTCATTTGCAAATCAGCTAAGACCATGCTATGACTATTTCAGCGTGGAATGACCTCATAGGCAAACCATGTGATGCTATGAGTAATTGGGCCGAAAAATTCAATGTCGTTGGCTTTACTGCTCTCAAAACCCGACACACAAGAGGTCAGATCACTTAGGATAATTAACGTTTTCTAACTGCCGTTCAACATCAGAGAATAAACTTATTAATACTTGGCAACAGGATTCACTCTGAACACAACCATGTCGACCAGAATCATTCTGAACCCTAAAGGACCACGGGCAGATATGCTTCGAGAATGGTAGGTGCTACATAAGAATATTTTATAAGCATATAATAACAAGTTAACTAAGGCTACCTATTCTGTTTCAGGGTTAGCTTATATCAGCATGTGCTGCAAGACATGCAAGAAAGAATTCTCAATGTCAGATATCCAAGTGCTGAAAAGAAAATTATAACAATAACTGAGCTAAGAAGCAAGAAGGTCCTTAACTTACTAAGTTTATTATAAATGGAAAAAGATTCTCGTGATATATAGCATTTAGGACAAATATTATACCTGCTTAGTATTATCCTGTTGGCAACATTGATGCAGGCAGCTAATGCAACACCAGATGAGGTAGCTTGGATCAGAGTCACAATACCAGAGGCCAACTTACAGAGAGTTAATGCATACATAGGGTGTCTTGGCTGTGGAAAACGATCACATCTTGCACTTGGGACTTGCTTCCCTTACATTCTTGCAAGAAAGCAGACAGTACTGTTGCTCATAAGTATACTTTTAGCCGAAGCTTTGTTTCTTTTTTCCCTTCACAGTTATAAAATATATACTAATATTTTACTAAACTAACATGTGTACTGCTACAGAGTTACTTTCAAGTTCGAAGCTGCTGATGACAGTGGGACAATGTCATTTACAACGTTTAATGATGATACGGAGAAGCTTTTCCGAAGGACAACAGCTGAAATTTGGGATATGAAAATCAATGTAGGGAATTCTGCCACTGCTATGATTTCTGGCATCTTGCATTTTTGTAAAACTCCGTATGTGGTTATGTATAGTAGTTCAGCTTGATATACATGCAACACTGATTATATAATTTATTGGTAAACAAATCCTGCACGGGAAAAGAATATAGTACATTATTACCTATAATTCCTTCTGTTAATTGGCTTGTTATTTTACATAAAAAGGGAATTGATTATGCATCCTCTACATAATATATACTTGCTATTAATACATGCTGCTGAACATTGTAGGGCAATTTGGACGCTTTTAGGGTTGTTAAGGAGAGGCTATCAGTTGAACCTTTTTGTATTCAAGTAACTCCAACTCTGGAGCTAGCGAGAAACAGTGTTCTATTATGGACATTGAAATCTGTTGATGTTGAAGATGCACGAAAAGTGTCCAAGTGCCAGCTTCATCATCTTCGAATTTGAACAGAGGTCAATTCCCTTCTACGGCTGGGAAACGGCTTGCAGGACAGCAACTGCTCGTAAGCGAGGTTGCACCAGCTGCCGCAGTTAAGGACCAGGGTAAAGCACCTGCTGGCCCTAGCTTAGAGGGCGATACTGATTGCAGTGAGGAGAACACGGAAACAACTGATGAGGTTCTCGCTGATTTAGCTCAGTTTCATGAGTTTAGACTAGCTTCCCAGGCATTCGAGACAGATTGTTTTGATGTCCCGTTTTAGCCACCAGCTAAGGGTATTACAATCTCTGAAGCACCGGCACCAGTGACAAAGCTTCCTACATGGGCCACTCTTGCTCGTGCTCGTAGCAAGGCTAAGAACAAAGAGCCAATGCCTGCTGATGATACACAAGACTTGAGTGATACAGACGAGGCTCCAAGGAAGAAACTCCGAACAGCTCTTTTCAGAGAGAGTGCAGAGAAAGAAAATTAGGAAACAAAGAAGCAGCTCGAAATCTCCTTACTAACTTGCATATGAAGCAGATTTCAAAAGTATAAGTATTTAACTCCTTTTGTTGTTTAAGTGTTAGAATGAATCAAGTACCATAGTATAGTACTTTGCTAAGGTTAAGATATCTTTTGGATGTTTAGCAAGAACATTTTGGACATCGTATGTTCTCTATAAACATCAAGTATATGCACAGCAGAAAGCTTTTGTAATAGCAGTTAATCTGCACTTGTGTCTTAGACACCCAGTTAAGTAGAACTTAAGCCTTTTATAATGTACATAGTACTAGCAGAATCAGTATGATGTATTAGCTTGTATCCTTAAATCAGGATACCTATCTATAATATAACCTTCATTATTATAAGTCCTTTCTATCAAGCTTTACTCAGCATTTCATCTGTAGCCTTTTAAAATAGCAGAATAATATGTACATTACACTTTCTAACCTAGATGCAGTTTCTGAGTTCCAGTCTATTTCGTGTAGGTCTAACAATTGTGCCTTTTTTTGGGGGTTGCTTCAACTCCTTACCTTTCGCCGCTTGTTTGCTGCCTTCTGTTGCATGGTGGCCCTTATTCTCCAGTAGAAATCAAGGTAGAAAAGAAGAATAGCCACCAACTCTCACCTACATTTGAATACTTTTCAATAAAACATGAAGAATGGTAATTCTCCAACTAATCTTATCACATTATTTTGGTTTACCTGTGAATCCCACTGTCTGGAGGCTAATGACAGACAGAATGATTAATGACTTAAGTCTCATTTAACATTATAGTTTTCACTGCTTCTAAAGATGCAAACTGTTCCTAACTCAGAATCCTAAATGGTATCGTTTTTCACAATCATACAGTTGACATCTTCCATTCTATGTGTTCTTCGACTTCTACCGTGCTCAAAACTGTAAAGAAGTATTAAAAAAAAACAGCTACAGCTCGACAGACAGCACTATCTGTATAGGAACCCTGGTATGTAAAATATCCATGTAAGCTTAATTCTCAGAAGTGTTCTATTTACTTCTCCTGTACTTTGTCTGCTGAATATTTTAAAACTAAGTCCATAATATGTTTAGAAAATTGCTGAGGTCTCAGATAATTAACTGGCTAACCATGTCTAGATTACAATGCAAGATACCTACAGGCAAATTAGATATTAATGGTGAATATGAAATTACGATAACAGAGAATAGCAAAAATTAAGGGAAAGGAAATGCAGTAGAAGTCATATCATATTATTTCCAAAAAACAGAACCTAAACTCTGTTTAATAGCATTACATTACATAGGGAAATAATTCATCCAAAAACAAATCTACTATCCTTATTAATCTCTCAATAGAATACAAGCAAAGAAAGAACACACAATCCTAAGAGCATAACATTCTAAAAACACAAATGAGTCAGCCTATTACACTAGCACTAGATCAATATCAAAAACTATAGGATTTCCTTCTCTGAATTTAATCAACAACCCTTCATCTACTTGGACATTGTAATGATCAACAAATTTCTTTACGCCATTTTTTATTGAGCACTGAATAATCGTATTCCCAGCCTTTGCGACCTTCAACTGAGCGCTAAATTGTCTATCAAAGTTCTGCAGAATAATATCAGTTGTGCTAGGGAAATTTTGAAAATGCTGTTAGCAAAATTCAGCGGAACATTCTGCCAAAATACCACAGCACACAAAATAATATTAGCAAGAATAGAGACAAGAAATACATATTCTACAAGCTACAGTAGAGTAGATGAAAAGCATACTATAACTCCTTGCTCAATGTATGCAGCTGAAAAGATGAAAAAGAAATAGTCTTCATGACAGGTAGCGGCAAGTTCAGTGAGCCAAGCATTGGTCTCAATCATTTTAGCTGAAGACCCTTCAACGGCTGGCTTCCGCCCACGTTTTTTATAAAAACTGCCTGAGGCCTCAGAATGCTTTTTCCTTTCTATGTTCTTTCCTTTCTTACCAGTCTGAATTCGGACTGTGAACGAACTATCTCCTAAATAAGTGAAGGTTAGGACATCACCTACTTCTATCCCATTATCTTCAACAAAATCATTCCACCCTGCATCAAGATACATACCCCAGCCATTGCCACATTCTTCGTGGACTGAAGTAACGTACCAGCATTTTTGACAGCCAGCCAGCCATGAATACCTGAATACTAAAGAAGCCATCGTCTAACACATCGCTGAAACCATCAGGGATACGCTGCACATGTGATACTTTTTACGCATTAGAAATACAAGACAAGGTAATAGCCACACATAAAAACTAAACAAAGCATGCGCTACATGCACACCAGAAAACACCAGAAATAAAGTCACACATAAAAACTAAACAATTTGTGCAATAGATCCACATTATACATCAACAAAGACAGTGTTGATAGTTTCATACCAGCTTCTCATGTTGCTCAGTATCATTTTCATACGGAACTGTAAACACAATTGGAAAATCTACCTTTTTTTTTTTTTGCAAGACACTTATTCTCTATAACAGCTGCACATTAATTCCTGCAGAAACCCACAGAGTTCCTATGTACTTGCTACCTGATACAAAGTAGTACTATATATAGAAAAAAAATATAACCTTAAAGCGGCTACACTTGTATATATTAATGAGAAAATAAAGGGTCATTAATATCATCATTTCCCTTGAGAAAGTAACTGAGATTTAAGATTCTATATCTCTATGCTTCTGAAGCCTTTTTAACTTCTTTGAAAGTAGTCAATACAGTAATAGTTGGATATCAGACAGTTCTTAGGTAGGGAATATTAATATCACTTATTTATACTTGCATACACTTACCCAAATAAGGCCTGCAGTACTGCCTTTCATCCATACCCACCCTTTGTCACTTTTCCAAAAGAGGATTCCCTCACTATATAGTCTGCTAAGTGTCCTTTACAGTGACAAGACACAAGATGCTTAAATACTCTTCTTATTAACAGCACGGATAACAACCAAGAATAAAACTAACTACTTTCAACTCATAGTTAATTTGGTCAGATATATAAAAACAACAGCTACTATCAGGATCTGGGCAAACCACCAAGGTTGCAATCTAACTTTAGAGGATACCCTATATGCAACTCACAAATTGAAGAATATATGTTATAAGAAAACCTACAATAGAATAACAGTAAACAATAGATTAGAAACACATACACCTTACTTTTACATAGTAATCAAATTAGTGTTACAACACAAGCATACACATAAGCCTTTTAAAAGTACTACTTCCATGAAAACCACAGGTGTTTCAGAAATAAATGACCGAATAATCTACCATTGTTAGCGTGGTGCTAGCTGAAATTCGAATAGGAGAGGATATCCTTCACGATAGACTACTGTTTCGGGTGAAAACAATGGGACCTTGCCGAAGGTCCGCTGAAGTGGAGAAGACTGGATTCGGTCCAAGTTATGTCGGGCCGAAGGTTTCCTGCACAGTAAACACACGTAAACTAGCCTCGGGGGTGTTGCCGAGGAAGGCCCCTCCGATGCTAAAGTCAGTACAATGTGTAAAAGGAAGACACTATGCAAGAGAGTTTGTAGCTTGAGGCTTTTGTGGAATATATCCGAATGTAAGAATGAGCATATGAATTAGAATATGAATATGAACGTGAATATGAACCTGCATCCGTGAATGTGTCAATATGATGGCTTTTATACCTCATCATACATGGAGAGGTTGGGCTTTAGCCCAATTGGCTTGCTTTGTGGGCTGACCTTTGACTTTTGCACAATTGGAGAGTTGAACCTTGACCTTGGGCTTTTAATTGGATCATTTAGTGCTTAGGCCCAATTTTGACTAAATTGGACCCAAACAACTACTAATGCACCTACGCCACTAATAATGCGCTCATCCTCATAGAACAGCCTGACACCGTTTCTCAGGGAACAACCTGTTATTACATTCCCCTGTCGAGCAATATGCAGCTCGGCACACCACTGTCTAAGTCTGTGACGAATGAGAACAACAGTACTTGGCTGCATATGCTGAAAATAAGTGCTTGCAAACGATGCAGGGACAACCTGTACAGATTATCATTTAAAGAAATTAGCCCTCACAGACCATTTTCATATATCAACAACTGCAAAACAATAGAACATGAACACGTAAACCATGAACACAGAAAAAATATAGACTATACTGTGACACATACAAGAGTTCCTTCTTTGACGTATGGAGCACAAACTATAGCTTCAAATGATGGATAAGAGGTTCTTTGCTGCATCAGCCGCCTTAGATGAACTTCAAGCTCCAACCTACTTAGTGGAAGTGCTCTTTCTTCTGTAGCAATTCATGGTATCGACGTACCTAAATGTGTCTTTTCTTTACCATGGGAGGCGTATATTCTGGTGTGAATCACACTATTGCCTTTAAAATACATTATTAGCGTGTCTCCAACTTCTACATCATTATTTTCGATGAAGTTTTTCCAGCCTTCATCCATATACATGCAACTAACTTCGCTAGCGTTCACACCCTTCTGAATAGTCACAGACCAAGACAGACCTTCAGCACCCCGATAAATGGTGACTGCTTCACCCTGATATGCTAGAAATTGATGATACCGACTAGGAATTTCCTGAAAAAAAAATACACATGCACTAAAACGATTAGTAGTGAACTAAGCACAGGTGACTGAAAACCAAATTGCTATGGACAGAACCCCATACTACTAATTTCTGATGTTGCTGATCAATGCTCAGAACCCATTTCATTATTGCATTATCGGTTGCCTGCACAAAAACAGCACAACAAATACAAATATAAGTAAATTTTACAATTTCAGTAGTAAAACAGATATCTTCCACTGCTAAACTTAGCAAACATACCATTATTATAGAAGAACACTATCTCTCACTGCAAATCTGAGTGCCTTTTATACACAAACACCCCAGCAAAACATAGTAAATAATAGTCACAAGCTTCACACTAACTGTAGCCATGTGAGTGTCTATAGACATTAGACACACTGAGACTCAGTCAGGTATTAGATGTTACAGCACTATAGACACCCTAACCAAGATAATTACCATGCAGAAAGATAGCTTCTCCTGTTATAGATTCTCTTTATATGCTGGTACATTAGTCTAACAAAGGCCAATAAGCACACATGCAGTCTTCACATTCCTAAGGACTAAATTTCTGAGGTATTCCAATAAACACGATGCTCTCAAGTGTTGTGCAATAATATACCGAATAGTTAACCAAATTATTCTTTATAATAGATTAATGCCTGTATAGTATGCCATATATCTCGCACAGTGCAGGCTCATTAGCTTCAGCTCATGGCAGGATCAAATCGTGTATATTTATAGTTACAATTTCTACACTGCTACGATGTTACTATATAAGCCATTTATACCACATATACATTTCAAATTGCCATTCAGAATCTACAAAAGCACAAATTATATAATAAACATCATCCATTCTTCAGAAAATAGAACTTGATTTCATTGTAATTACACCCTAGCTTGTTTTACTGATTACAGTAGATATTCCAAGAAAACACAACCTACCAATTAAATTCTACCATTACTAAATAGCTTCCAACCATAAACTACCACCTAAAAAACAGGCAAGTAAACGACAGCCAAACCCTAAAAACCCCCCTTTAAAAACAAACAGAATGCAATTAGTCGCGTTCACTTTCCTTTTCTTCATCTGTCTCTTTGCGTTCCTTGGTCTCACCTTCTTTGTATTAGGTTTGGTTTCCTTTCATCGCTGTCTGATTCAACAACAATAACAGGCCATTCTCCACAGCCATCCCTCTCGGCTTCTCTTTTTGTTTTATTGCCTTTTTCTTTTAACGGCCCAACCTTCAGCGTCTTTTTCTGCAGCAATTCTAGATGCCTATTCATCTGTTGCGTCACATCTCTAACGTACAACCGAAAGCGTGCAATATTTTCTGCCTTTGATTGCGCCGGATTCAGTCGCCACGTTGGTGGTGTAAATGCTTTTTCGGAGGTTGCTGTGCTATCGGTACTCCCCATTGTCTTAGGCAAAAACTAAACACTCAGCCTCACAAGAATTTAAACTTCGAAAAAAAAGAGAAATAGATAGAAAATAGAAGGCAGAACAAAACAACAGGATGGACCACTCAAAAATACATAAACCAATTACAACAGAATCTTACCAAAAAAACACACACAATGACTTTCCAAATACGGCCGTCTACAAATTTACATATCCTACCACTAGAACTCTAGAAGAATTCAAGTATAGAACTTCCTTTTTCATACATGTCCTTGTATATACAATATATACCAGTTATCATTATGTCGTCTTATAATACATCATTTGCTTAGTTGCATTTCAATAAGGCATCAAGGGTGCACACATCTGAGACCCATTTATAATAGTTTACCACCATTTCTTAAGCAAAGACAGATTTCTTAACCCTTACAATTACTAGCAATCACTGATCGTTTACAGTATCAGTATACATCCATCACTAAGATAATAAGAACGTTGCACCCCGTGCAAACTAAACACAAAGCTCGTAGTTAAAACATATTTATAAGTTGCCCTTAGCTTTACGTGACTTGAACATCGGTGCATATATAACCCCAATAACAATTCAACGAGGCTTCCTTATCTAAATGTCGGGGGGGCACGCGCAACGCGCGTGCTCCAACGACTAGTAATAAAAATAATTAAAATAATCATGATTAAAACAATCATGTTAAAGCATAATATTAATAGCAAGATCCTAGGCATGATACCAACAAGATTAATAATAAATCCTAGCATGTCACTAAACAATAAAAATTAAAGCTTTAGCCTTAACATGATACTAACATGAATATTAGGAAAGAATATAAGAAGCATCATAATAAGCATATTTGATATTATAACCTTTTCCCTAAACATAATACTAGGAATCATTGTTGTCATTCAAAACATCAAATTAAGAAAAAATCCTAACATGATACTAGGAATCATAAAAACAACCAAGACATGATTTCTATATCATAATAACAATAAAATCAATTAAAAGCACTTACTTGGATGTCTCATATCTCTTTTTAATAACAAAATACACACGTTAGTAACTTCAAGGAAAATAATAATCAAACAATTAAATTAAATAATAATTGAAAGAGAGATTTGAGATCAAACCCTCATAAATTAAAACCTTTCACATCTAGGGCGAAAGCAACTTCAAACTTGGCTAGGTGTGTCTCGTGCTAATGTATGAGAAATTGTGTTTGTAAAAGGCTAGGCTAGAAAGAGAGAGAGAGAGAGAATCAAGAAATTCTTGATGAGAATTGATTATTGAAAAAGGAGAAATATGACCTCTATTTATAGAGAAAAAAGAGAGTTGAAGAATAAGAAAAGAATCCGAATTCAAATCGAAATAAAAATCGACGGACAACAGTTTTTGCGGATTTTGTTTTTATCATATCTTTTGATCCATAAGTCCAAATAAAAAATATAATATGTCAATGGAAATATCTTGAAGTCTACTTTCCAACCCAATTAGAATCCGATTAATATCTTTTGTAGATAAAAAGATATGGTCGAAATAGTGGGACGGTGTCAGTTTTGGATAGAGTTTTGTATCTCATTCATTTCTTTTTCGTTATAGTTCGGATTTAATATTATAATATATCATTGGAAATATAATTTCAAGATCTATCCAACCATATAAAATTTGGATAAATATTATGAGGCACGAAAATAATATCAGACTGTCTTTGAACATCTTTAAATTCGAATAGAATTAGGATTTAAGAAAAGGAAAGTTTTTAAAAGGAAAGTTTTTATTTAACTCATATTCTTTTATCTTATCTTTTCAAAAAAGATAATTAAGATCTTTTAAAAACTTATAGAAGGTTCTAATTAATACTAATTAGCTTAGGAATATGATTAGACCTTTGGACCCTCCACATGATCATTGGGTCGTAGGTAAGATCCGGTTTGGACCCAGTTTAGTATTTTGGCCATAATTTCCTCATTATTCATCGGAATTGGGCTTATAATATATCGTTGGAAAGGTCTTTTCAATCCCCATCCAAATACACCATTATGGGACCCATATCATGGACCAAACTAAACTAAAATGCACGTTTTTCATAAATAAGGTAAGAAAAGAAATATTTTCAAAAACGGAAAGAAGAGATATTTTAATAAAAACATCCTCATCACTAGACTTTTCACACTTTCGCTTCATCCGATTATGATTCGACGCGAAAGGTACTCATCACCGGGTTTGGTTTTGAGGAGACACAAATGGGTGTCTACAACTACTTACCAACGAGCAGCGACTGCCTTGCTCCATGACATGATGCTCAAAGAAGTTGAAGTATATGTGGACGATATGATTGTGAAGTCAAAAGATCGCCCAGGCCATCAAGTATCCTTGAGAAAATTCTTTGAAAGGCTAAGGAAATACAACATGAGGTTGAACCCATCCAAGTGTGCTTTTGGAGTCACCTCAGGCAAGCTTTTGGGTTACTTCATAAGCTCTAGAGGAATAGAGATAGACCCAACCAAGATCAAGGCAATCATGTCAATGCCACCGCCCAAAACCGAGAAGCAAATTTGAGGATTTATTGGCCGGTTGCAATACATAAGTAGGTTCATATAAAAATTGACAGCAATATGTGAACCAATATTCAAGAAGCTTAAAAAGAATGTACCAGTAATATGGGACGATGAGTGTCAAAAAGCCTTTGAAAAGATCAAATCCTATCTCGCAAATCCTCCCTTATTAGCACCAGCACTTCCAGGAATACCTCTTAGGTTGTACTTAACAATCACCAAAGAAACAATGGGAGCCATGCTTGCACAAGAGGTAGAAGGTAAAGAAAATGCAATCTACTATCTAAGTAAAAAGATGCTCGAGTATGAAGTACGCTATACACCACTTGAGAAATTGTGCCTCGCATTGGTGTAGGCCACAACTAAGTTAAGACATTACATGCTCGTGCATACAGTCTTTGTAGTTTCCCAAACGGATCCACTCAAGTATTTATTTGAGAAATCTACACTCAATGGGCGCATATCAAGATGGATAGTCAACTTAGCCCAGTTCGATGTAAGATTCATGCCTCAAAAAGCTATCAAAGGATTTGTGGTCTCAGATTTTCTAACTGACTTTCCAATAGAAGATCCAACGCCAATACACGACAATGAATTTTCAGACGAAGACTTGATGGTCACAGAAGATGATACTTGGACCTTATACTTCGATAGAGCCTCAAACAAAAAGGGATGTGGCATTGGAGTATTACTAGTATCATCTAAAGAAGAGAATGTTCCAATCTCCATAAAGCTAGATTTCGACGTTACCAACAACGCTGCTGAATACGAAGCATGCGTGGTATGCCTTGAAACAACTTTGGCATTGGGAGTAAAGAAATTACGAATATTTGGGGACTCTTCCTTAATCATCAACCAGATTTCTAAGAAATGGAAAGTAAGGAGCGAAAGTCTAGCCCCTTACCAAACTTATGTGGAAACTCTCACCAATCAGTTAGAAAAGGTAGAATACATATATCTACCTAGAGAGGAAAATCAATTTGCTGATGCCTTGGCAAGAATAGCCTCGATGGTTAGGATTCCTACGAAAATCGAGCAAATGCCTCTAACTATAGAAAAAAGGCATAAATCGGCTTATATTCAAGCTATAGAAGATGATGAAGTGATCCAAGATGAAGAAGAAGAAGAAGAAGAAGAAGAAGAAGAAGAAGAAGAAGAAGAAGAAGAAGAAGAAGAAGAAGAAGAAGAAGAAGAAGAAGAAGAAGAAGAAGAAGAACCGAGGTATACAGATATACTTAATTATGTCACCAAAGGAGAATACCCTCCTCATGTTGATAAAAGAGCAAAACGAGCATTGAGACTCTTGGCTTCCCAATACGTACTCATAGACAACGAGTTACATAAAAGGGTACCTAAGGATCAAGCTCTCTTATGTGTAGGAAAAAAGGATGCTCAAAGAGCTATGAGAATAGGCCACGAAGGCATTTGTAGAACTCACGTAAATGACAAAATGCTAGTCCAAAAGATAATGCGAGAAGGATACTATTGGAATACCATGAATAGGGATTGTCATCAATATGTAAAAAGATGCCCTAAGTGCCTAATTTATGCCAATTTACAACATGTTCCTCCATCTCTACTCTACACTTACACTTCATTATGGCCATTCTCTACATGGGGAATTGACATTATTGGTAAAATTACTCCCCCAGGAACAGGTGGTCATGAATACATCCTAGTAGCAATTGATTACTTCACAAAGTGGGTCGAAGCACAATCATATGCTAAACTCACTGCAAAACATGTAGCACTCTTTATCGAAAGAAATATTATTTGTCGATATGGAGTCCCACATGAAATGATAAGTGACAATGGAACTCACTTTCAAGCTGAGTGTGAAGAATTGTTACAAAAATATGGCATTCAACACCATCATTCTTCTCCTTATAGATTTCAAGCAAACGGAGCAGTTGAAGCGGCTAATAAAAATCTAAAGACTATCATCGAGAAAATGACAGAAAATTACAAAAATTGGCCTGACAAACTCCATTTCGCACTATGGGGTTATCGCACGTCAATTCGCACATCAACAGGAAATACGCCATTTTCCTTGGTCTATGGAATGGATGTCGTACAACCTGTAGAGCTAGAGATACCATCTCTACGCATTGCATTAGAAAGTAAACTCGATGAAGTTGAATGGACTAGGGCAAGATATGAGGAGCTAATTCTACTTGATGAAAAACGACTAGAAGCTCTACATCATACTTAATGCTATCAAACTCGCATGGCTAGACATTTTAATAAGAAGGTCAAAACAAGAAGCATCAAAGTAGGAGACTTGGTGTTAAAAGCATTAAGGAAAAATGTTTTAGATCCAAGGGGTAAATTTAGGCCTAATTGGTTTGGACCCTATATTGTCAAAACAATCCTATCAGGAGGTGCAGCAAAATTAACTGATATGGATGGCAATGAGTTCTCGAACATGACAAATCTTGACCAACTTAAAAAATACTACCCATAAGTACTTGAGTAGGATACTCAAGAGAGCTACGTTTGGCATGATTCCTTAAGAAAGGATACGTAGGCAACCCTTTACGGGTGCGGCCACTTTACTTTTTGCAAACCTCGCATCCCAGATTTAAAAATAAATTCGACGAAGCATCGGCGTCACAGAAAAAGTTATGTCGCCAACCGATTAACTTTAGCGCCAGGCAACAGTGTCTGTCGTCTGACGCCAGACTGCCACAGTTCGCGCCAATCGTGCAGAAGCGGCGCCATTTTTTCTAGGAGCACCTGGGAATATTTTGGTGATTTTCGGAAAATTTTCGACTTCCGTACTCGAAAAAATTTCTGGAAAATTAAATTTTCTATTTTCATTGCTTTAATAAATTAAATTTAAAGGAGATGATTTAACTAAAAAGCTGAAATTTTATTAATAAAATAAACTAACAAGTTACATTATTGATGAAATTTAAATAAAGCTTAATAAAACAAATTAACTTTAAATTTAAAACTAAGTCTAATAGTTGAAAGTTAAGCAATGCTTTAATCTTTCTTCTCTTTCTTTGCTCTCTTCCAATTTTTGTCTGCATCCTCTTCATCATCCATGGCTTTAGCTAGTAGGCATCCTTTAGAGGATCTACATTCAATTTTGGAGTAAATAGTTTCTCCCTTAGCTAGGACTCCATGTTTCTTCTCTACCCAAGCCTTCTTCTCTGAAGTGTCAACTTTTTTTTCCCTTTATCCTTTGTAGAACTCTTCTTCTTAGGCATCGTAGGTGTTTTGAATTCACCTTTTCACCCAAGTGTTCCTTAACGGGAATCACTTTGTCACCTAGACGACTCTTCACATCAGTTTTACTCTGGTTTTAATTCATGTCCTTTGAAGGTTTATTGAGAAGCCACCTCTTCACATCATTAGGCAAGGAAGGAGGAATCTTTTTGGTAATCACTTCCCATAAAGGTCTAGCGCTCCAATAAGCATCAAATTTTTCTACTTCTTGAGAAATAGGGAATTCGTAAGAAGGAATTGTTTGAAGTAGGCCGTATTGTCTTTTTACCCTGTAGGGATAATAAAAAGAAATCTTGGTTAAGCTTGGAAGACGACAGAAGGGTTGCTTGTTGACACCAACCATCTTCTCTATTTTCCACCAAGGGATGATCCACTTGATGGCAAAGTTGCAAGAGGCAAAGACTTTCTTCCATTCATGGCACCCCATCTTAGAGAAGTGTTTCTTTCTTCTCACAAAGCAATTTGGAGTGTATTTTTCAACATTGTCAGGAGGACTAATTAATTCTAGTCTCTCCATTAGCCACATCTGCAAAAAAAATTCAATGCAAATAAATTAATATTACTATACAAAAATATATTTTTGATTTCTGTAATTAAAAATGTAATTTTTCTACCTGATAAAATTGGAGAGCCTCGAAAAGGTGCTTTTGAATTTCTCTTCAATTCATCAAGACTAAGCACAGTCTCTCCAACAATTAATGGCATTAGATTTCTTCCAGATTCAATCCGCTCCAAAACAGTTAATATAATTGCTTGACCCTCATTAGTTCTACCACTAGTGAGAAGATATTGGTCAAGCATGCAAAAGAGAAAATCCCTTCTTCTATAAACATGAAAAGATTCAGAATAAGGTCTATCAAAATAATGGCGTGCAAATTCTTTCAAATTGACTATGCTACCATCTACTATATTTGTTAGATCTTTGTCTTTTAAATTAAAGAAGCGCTCAAAATCCTTATAATAATATTCAGTTATTCTAGGGATTATTGCAAGATCTAATGCAGGGAATCCTAAGATAGCACCGAATTCCTCCGGCAAAGGGCTAATTTCATCACACCATACTCTAAAACAATGAGTATCCATATCCCAATATTCTAAGGCGGTATGAATGAAGTATACATCAAGATCTACCCCCTTGACACCATAAATACCCCCCATATGAAAAAAGTCTAATTCCTTTCTCTCCTTGGCAGTTAGAGACCGACACCATTCATGAGTGAAGTTGGTAAAACTCTTAGTGATTAAAGGCATGGTTATCTATTTTTTTTCAAAAGCTAAGACTATGTTCAATCTGCTGAAATTATGAAGAAAATCGGTACACCAGGGGGGATATTTATACAAAACATTGGCACAGTTTCAATCCAGAAAGGATTCGGAGTCAGCGCTCATCAGCGCCAGACGCCAGAGTCTGGCGCCTAATGCCAGAACCTGGCGCCAAGCGCTAAGAAGTAGCGTCTGGCGCCAACGCAATACGCGTGGCGCCAGGTGAAGCTGACGTTTCTTATTAAGTGAGCTTTTCAAAAACCGCGTTTTTCTGGCTGATTCGAAGCTGAACAATGCTTTACGATTCTTTATCCTTTTTATAACCTTTTTTAAATTACATATATTAATTATATTAATGTAGACACCTAAAACTGTCTCCCCAAAACCAAACCCGATGATGAACAACGTTTCACCGCCATTATTGGTCGGGTTGAGTATTTAATTTTTGGAGTGCTTAAATCCATATTTCCATTTCATAAACTAAACCAATTCCTATCCCATTTCCCCAAACCATAACTTATTTTCCTCTTTTCGTGCCTTTAAACCCAAAATAATTCATTTCGTGTCCTTTAAAATCATTCATTTCGTGTCCTTTTTATAAAAACGTTTAATCCAGTTTATTTTGGTCCATAATCTGGGTCCAATGATTGAATAGTTGGGTGGGGCTTTAAAATAGCTTTCCAACGATATATTATAAGCTCAAATCCGAGTTATAACGAATAAGTTATGACCAAAATATTAAACCAAGCCCAAACCGAACCTAAGCCCACCTTACCTACGACCCAATGATCATGTGGAGGGTCCAAATTATTTAATCCCATTCCTAAAACAATTAGAATTCATTGGAAACTTCTATAAGTTTCTAAAAGATCTTAATTATCCGTTTTGAAAAGATAAGATTAAAGAGTTTGAAATTGAATAAAACTCCTTTTTTAAAAAAAAATCCTATTTATATCCGAATTGAAAGACGTTCAAAGATAAACAGATATTATTTTCGTGCCTCATAGTTTTTATCCAAATTTTATATGGTTGGATATCCCTTGAAATTATCTTTCCAATGATATATTATAATATCAATTCCGAGCTATAATGGAAAAGATATAAATAAAATGTAAAACTCTATCCAAACCTGACACCGTCCCACTATTTCTGCCATATATTTTATTCTATAAAATATTTTAATTTGATTCTAATTTAGTTATAAAGTAGACTTCAAGAGCTTTCCAACGATATCTTATTCATCTTATTTCGATTTCTGGATCAAAAGATATGATAAAAACAAAAACCGCAAAAACTGTTGTCTATCGAGTTTTATTCCGATTTAATTCGGATCTTATCTTAATTCTTCGACCCTTTTTTTTCTATATAAATAGAGGTCATATCACCCCTTTTCCAAGGATCAACAAGCTTGATCATAAAATAATTCTATTCTCCCTCTTTAGCCTAAATACTAGCCATCCTATTCTCTCAAAATACTTTCCCTAATTAAGCACTCCAAGGAGTTCATACAATACCCAAAGTTCTATACTTAAACCAAGGCGTGAAAGGTATAATTGACTGAGGGTTTGGACCAAATCAACTCTAATTTAATTTAATTTTCATTTGATTTATATTTTTTTTTATAGAAGTTACTAACAGTTATTCATGATGTAGCAATTCAAGGAAACGTGGAAAGTGAGTAATTGATTCACTTAATTACTCTTATTTTTGTTCTTGTTATTAGTATCATGATTAGGTTATTTTATATTTGATTTGACTAATGATATTATGGTTAAATTGCTTCCAATATTAATGTTTATTCTATTGTTATTACTAATCACCATATTGCATGTTTAAAGGGAATATGTAATTGAAAATCACGCCTAATAAGATAATTTGGACAACCGGTTTAGGTTCCTTTTTAATCTTGTTATTAGTTAAAATGATCAATAATATTTTAGAATTATATGTTGCATTAATATTCAATCAATTTAGCTTAATTATAGTTTGGAGCAAATTGAATCTTTGTTTGCATGCCTTTGAGATCGCAGGAATCACTTTTCACTATAAGAATCGAGTAGAGGCCAATACGGGCGAATGTGACTCCATGACTCACTTCGTACCATCATCCCTGATCCTCCTTTCGTGGTTCCGAACCATATGGAGTTAGTAATCTCATGGATTATGAATGGGATGTAACCTTCACGGGTCAATCGTTGTTGCCTATCTTTGTCCCTTTAATCGTGGTTGCCTTTTATGATCCGTGAACGGTTTACAAGTTCCTTAAAAACTTGTTGGCGGCTCCCTACTTTCCTTGTCCCTAATTGTATTATGTCAATTCCCACTTCCTATGAGTGCCAATCATATTCACCACATGCTTTAACGTAGGCGCACTTCGAACGACGCCTACAATTTGGCGACTCCACTGGGGAGGATTCTTGGTTATTTATCGATTTGAGTGATCGGTATTTTATTGAGATGAGTGGATGAGACTTGAAATATTCTTGAATTGTATTCCTACGATTTAATTGGCATTGTCACATATTCTTATTTTTTTTAGGTTACCTATTTTGCCACAATAGTACGTGTTCTACGTATGTGGCTAGACCGGGGGATTTATGCTCTATAAACCCGAAAACGCTCATGGCAATAAGGGTTCATCCGAGTTTTTAAATCCACCCAAACCATGGAGTCGAGTTCGATTTCATCACGAACTTGCGGAGCCGCCCGTTGGCATACACCCTCGAGGGAGGCTGCCTTGCTAACGCGTCCAAACTCTTAACCATGGTACCCTTTGACACCCAAAAGCTTGACCATAGTCAAACATAGAACTTGACTTTAGGTTGCGAACTTCATTGCATCATGCGTGACGATATGCTTATGTGTGCATTTTTTTTTTACTTTTAAAATTTGTTTTTTCTCTTATCAAACCCTTTTTTTTTTTAATTATTAGAGTCGAGCCATAGATTTTTTTTTTTAATTTTTGAGTCACCCGGATTTTAATTCCCGTATACTGCACAAGAGTCAACTTGTTTTGGTCATAGCCAAAGTTCTAGAAAGAGTTACGTGTCGTACCACCTATGGATCTGTAGCCCCGAGTTTTATCTTTGATTTAGAGTTGGTTTCGTCCAAATAAAAGTCACAGATCAAAATTTATAACTAATATACTACATCCTATCCGGTTTAGGTGTCTTTTTAGCTTTACCTTTTGTATTTTTTTTTAAAAAAATAAAAAAATCGTGTCAAGCTAGTCTTAGACAAGTCCTTTAATCCGTGTCAACTCGTATAACATAGAATTATAGAATTATTTATTTATTTTTTTTATACCCATGAGTCATAACTCTTCTAGAATTCTAGTTCTCTTCCTAGTGCTAACCTTAACATGTGTTCTTTGTCTTTGATTGTGGTTGATCTTATTTATGACTAATGATTGCCAATGGACCGTTTTCACCTAGTAAATAGCATAAACATTAAAATTGGACAAAATTAATCAAGTTAGTTTGTCTTTTAGTCTTCCGTGCTATTTGGTCATTGGGTCCTTTGTTTTTCACAGCGTCCTCATGTCTAGCCATGCGATCATACCACGAGTCTTAATAAACTCATCCAATCACACATGTTGAGTCATTTTACACACTTTGTCTTCGAGTAATGCACTATATTGTTTATGATCATATACTAGGACCATGCATGCATCGCTTTCTGTCGTAATAGGAATGAGTGGAGTATTTCCCATAAGTTTTCAAAAAAATTTCATACACTCTTCCTTTCCAATCTGAGTATTGAGTTAATGCATTAGATGAGTTCGTCCTTACACAGTACTTGAGTTTAAAATCAATAGGCAATAGTTGGAAGAATAAGGGGAACGTCATTCCTTTCTTCTTTCCTTCCAATCAAAGCATCAACAACAAGAAACTTTTTTCCTCAGTAGGCGGCAAGAAGTAACTCATAAACAGTCATGAAGACAAAGCACGATGCAAGCTTCTCACCAAGATTTCATGTTTTCTTCTTCTTTTGTTTCAAACCCTTCCCCCTAAAAAGTCTAGCATAGGGCTCCTTATTCATGTGTCTATGTGTCACATTTCTTACCTTCTTCATAAATGAGCATCTCTTTCTTACATTCGATCATGTGATTAGCAAAAAAAAAAAAAAAAAATGGCGAACTAAACACAAGGTACACCAACGACTTGAGGCACCTTTGCAACCCATTCATTCCCAATTAACCATTCAGTCACATATCCATTTTTCATCAACCACTTTGAGCCTCGTCTAACGTTTGGCCTTCAATTTTTCAACCCACATTCACTCAACCCTGGAATTGGAAGATGTGCAATTTGTATAACATTTAAAAATCAAGTAAAAAAAAAAAAGCAGCAAAATAACAATAAAACAATGTCTAAAGGCAAGTGTTCCAATGTCTTTGACATGAACGTCTCAAATTTCGTCTCTCATCGAGTGCTTGGTACCGTGCCTGAGAAACATGAATGCTAAGTGAGTGATGGACCGCATGATCTGAGATTGCCTACATTGATTCAAAAGAAAAAGAAAAAAAAGAAATTCAAAACAAAAAAATGTTGAAAATAAAACTTGCAAAGTCCAATTCACAATTACACGTCTTAAGGATTCTCTCGGGTCTTGAGCCTTTTACCCCTTTTCTCCCTTAAACCATCATCTTAACCACATTACAACCCTTGAAAGACCTCTTTGAGGTGTACATACACTTGTGCAAAGTTTGATTAGAGCTACGTTGGCTTGATTCCTAACGGATACATAGGCAACCTCACATCAAGGTGCGACCACATTCACATTCATATCCACAATCATATTCATATCCATGCATGATCGAGTCAAAGAATATCCAATGCTTACCCCTACCCATTTAGAGCTAGACTTGGGGGCTTGAACCCACATCATTTAGCCTACCCAGCCTAAAGAGTCATCATCTTTGACTCTTCTCACATCTATTTCCATCACTGTAACCCTTGCAGCCATCCTTAGTATCACATTCACACACTTCACTCACACATACATATCCATATCATATTTCCTTCTAGGAACCTTCTATCATGAAATCTTACTTCAACGATGCGCATGTTTTGTCATCTTTCAAGACAACATCAAAAGAGACATTGTATACTTGCCTAGCTTCTAGACCTAAGAAATGTTCATTGTTTCATACATCGCATATTGTGCTTAGCTCCTTGACCTATGTGACATTCATTATGAGATACTCATCGATCACTTCATCTATATACGTGCTTAGCTTCCAAACCTAAGTAACGTTCAAGATCGTTTCTTTACACCATATGTGATGCTTAGCTCCATGACCTAAGTTCATTCATCTATCGTGTCACATGACGTAATTGTCCTTAGCCTCCTAGCCTAAGAACATACATCATGCATACATTATACTCAAGACGGGCAGTTCAATATGACAAGAAGAAAATCCATGTGATTCATTTCGTCTTGCTCAACAAGGAAGTTCAAAACTTCTTCCCTTTTCTTATCATGACTTTTATTTTGGGGAAGTTCAAAAACAAAACTTCATTTTTCACGTCTTTCTTTCTCGGAAGAAAGTCGGTACCCTCCACTCATGACAAAAATGACGGGAAATTTTTTCTTTTGCATTTTTAATTGCTTGTGTCAGTGCACACACTCACTCAAGACACACACAATCACAAGTCATACACATGTCATGTCATGTCAAGTCAAACTTGGTCAAGTCAGTTGGTCAAGTCAATCACAATATATACGAGTCCCTTGGCAAATTTTATTTTGCAGGTTTTTATCTACAGCCCACGTTCGGGGACAAGCGGGCCATTTACAACCCACGTCCGGGGACAAGCGGACCATTTACAGCCCACGTCCGGGACAAGCAGACCATCTACAGCCCACGTCCGGGGACAAGTGGACCATATACAACCCACGTCCGGGGACAAGCGGACCATCTACAGCCCACGTCCGGGGATAAACGAACCATCTACAGCCCACGTCCGGGGACAAGCGGACCATCTACAGCCCACATTCGGGGACAAGCAAACCAACCACAGCCCACGTACGGGGACAAGCGGACCATCTATAGCCCACGTTCGGGGACAATCGAACCACCATCATTTCATGACGCAAGGTTCTCGATACATAGAGACTTGCAATCTCATCATCTGTCGACTTTCCTCAAGCATGGAAAGTATTATCCGGTGGATTTCTTCAAGCATAGAAAACCGCCAAATTCCTTTGTCGGCTTTCCTCAAGCATGGAACGCATTATCGGTGGATTTCTTCAAGCATATAAAAACGCCAAAATCATATGTCGACTTTCCTCAAGCATGGAAAGTGTCATCCGGTAGGTTTCTTCAGGCTTAGAAAGCTACCAAACTCATATGTCGGCTTTCCTCAAGCATGGAAAGCATTTCAACAAACGTCATTCGGTGGATTCCTTCAAGCATAAGAAGCTACCAAACTCATTTGTCACCGATACACTGGTGTCAGATAAGAATTCTATTCCTTTACTCTTTTATCTGTGGAACTAACATTTTTCTGCAAGTATCGGCGTATACAGAGTGATTTAGGATCGCAGAACGTCTTAAATCATTCTCCGTCCCTATTGACTACTTTGACTATCGTTTTTGAAACTGACGTTTCTACAAACTCAGTCAAAGTGGGGGCTTCTGTAGACACCTAAAAATGTCTCCCCAAAACCAAACCCGATGATGAACAACGTTTCACCGCCATTACTGGTCGGGTTGAGTATTTAATTTTTGGAGTTCTTAAATTCATATTTCCATTTCATAAACCAAACCAATTCCTAGCCCATTTCCCCAAACCATAACTTATTTTCCTCTTTTCGTGCCTTTAAACCCAAAATAATTCATTTCGTGTCCTTTAAAATCATTCATTTCGTGTCCTTTTTATAAAAACGTTTAATCCAGTTTATTTTGGTCCATAATATGGGTCCAATGATTGAATATTTGGATGGGGATTTAAAAGAGTTTTCCAACGATATATTATAAGCCCAAATCCGAGTTATAACGAATAAGGTATGACCAAAATATTAAACCGAACCTAAGCCCATCATACCTACGACCCAATGATCGTGTGGAGGGTCCAAACTATTTAATCCCATTCCTAAACCAATTAGGATTCATTGGAAACTTCTATAAGTTTCTAAAAGATCTTAATTATCCGTTTTGAAAAGATAAGATTAAAGAGTTTGAAATTGAATAAAACTCCTTTTTTTGAAAATCCTATTTATATCAGAATTGAAAGACGTTTAAAGATAGATAGATATTATTTTATTACCTCATAGTTTTTATCCAAATTTTATATGGTTGGATAGCTCTTGAAATTATCTTTCCAATGATATATTATAATATCAATTCCGAGCTATAACGGAAAAGATATGAATAAAATGTCAAACTCTATCCAAAACTGACACCGTCCCACTATTTCGGCCATATATTTTGTTCTATAAAATATTTTAATTTGATTCTAATTGATTTAGAAAGTAGACTTCATGAGGTTTCCAACGATATCTTATTCATCTTATTCTAATTTCTGGATCAAAAGATATGATAAAAACAAAAACCACAAAAACTGTTGTCTATTGAGTTTTATTCCGATTTAATTCGGATCTTATCTTAATTCTTCGACCCTTTTTTTTCTCTATAAATAGAGGTCAAATCACCCTTTTTACAAGGATCAACAAGCTTGATCATAAAATAATTCTCTTCTCCCTCTTTAGCCTAAATACTAGCCATCCTATTCTCTCAAAATACTTTCCCTAATTAAGCACTCCAAGGAGTTCATACAATACCCAAAGTTCTATACTTAAACCAAGGCGTGAAAGGTATAATTGACTGAGGATTTGGACCAAATCAACTCTAATTTAATTTAATTTTCATTTGATTTATATTTTTTATATAGAAGTTACTAACAGTTATTCACGATGTAGCAATTCAAGGAAACGCGGAAAGTGAGTAATTGATTCACTTAATTACTCTTATTTTTATTCTTGTTGCTAGTATCATGATTAGGTTATTTTATATTTGATTTGACTAATGATATTATGGTTAAATTGCTTCCAATATTAATGTTTATTCTAATGTTATTACTAATCACCATATTGCATGTTTAAAGGAAATATGTAATTGAAAATCACACCTAATAAGATAATTTGGACAACCGGTTTAGGTTCCTTTTTAATCTTGTTATTAGTTAAAGTGATCAATAATATTTTAAATTATATGTTGCATTAATGTTCAATCAATTTAGCTTAATGATAGTTTGGAGCAAATTGAATCTTTGTTTGCATGCCTTTGAGATCGCAGGAATCACTTTTCACAATAAGAATCGAGTAGAGGCCAATACGGGCGAATGTGACTCCATGACTCACTTCGTACCATCATCCCCGATCCTCCTTTCGTGGTTCCGAACCATATGGAGTTAGTAATCTCATGGATTATGAATGGGATGTAACCTTCACGGGTCAATCGTTGTTGCCTATCGTTGTCCCTTTAATTGTGGTTGCCTTTTATGATCTGTGAACAGTTTACAAGTTCCTTAAAAACTTGTTGGCAGCTCCCTACTTTCCTTGTCCCTAATCGTATTATGTCAATTCCCACTTCCTATGAGTTCCAAGCATATTCACCACATGCTTTAACATAGGCGCACTTCGAACGACGCCTACACTTAATTATATTTTTTGGATTTTATTTAAACTTAATTTTAAGTTTTTTGTAAGTCCAATATTTTTATTTTTCATTTTTCATTTTTTGGGGGACAAAGTCGGATACCTTCCATCAATAATAAAGATGATGGAATTTTTGTGCAAAATTATTAATTATCACAATTCTCTGCACACACAAATATGCACATAAAAATGAAAAATAAATGTTAAATAAATAAACTCAAAATGATAAGTATATACAAATATGTCTAATAAATGAGTCTAATAAAGGCAAAGTTCTATACAAGTCAAAAATAAAAAAACACAGGCATAAACTACGGCGTCGGAGGACGCAGATGATGAGAGACGCCCATTAATATCATAAAACTGCGCAGTACGAGGAGTAACCTCTCCACCAGCTCCAGCTCCAGTCTCCTCGGGTGGTGGAAAACTCAACAAAGGACACGTCCACCCAAGATCGCCATGAGGCTGAGGCTGCGGAGGTTGCTGCGATGACGAGCCGACCTCGTACATCCCACCACCCCTAAGAGCCGAGGTAGCCTCTTCCTGGCCTACCGGCTCAGCACGTGCCCCCTCAGATGAAGAGCCTGAGCCCTCCACCGCCTCGGTCCGAGCAGCCTTAGAGCGACCACCCCGACCGCCAGAACCAGTACGGCGACGTCTCGAGCTAGACCTCGTCGGGTCTCTCCGGACCTCAGTTCTTGTCTGGGTACAAGAAGGAATGGGCTGACCCTACAAGAAGAAACTAAGTCAGAAACAATAAAAATAGAAGCAATAACGCAGAAATAAGAAGGAAGGCTACCTCCTGAACCGCGTCGTCGCGACGGCACGTAGCTATAATCCTCATCCGAACGAGCTGGCTCCGGAAGGCGTCTACACATCGTGCCATCGCCGTGACCACCTCGCGCGAGAACTGTCAAAGAGATGAAATCAGTAACAATGCATAACATACATGAATAAATTGCAAATAAATAAAGCTTACCCGAGACTGGTGGCGAGGAATCGACCGCTCCACGAAGCGCTCATCCTCAGGAGCCGGAGGAATCATCTCCTCGATCGGCCCGTATGTCCCCTAGTAATGGATGGACATATGAGGTGCCACGAACTCAGTAGGCCCAGCCTAACGAAAGCAAATCAAGGTAAGTAAAATATCACTTGGGGGCTACTTAACCAAAGGTAAAAGATGAAAATCATACCGCCACCTCCTCAGCCAGAACAGGGGCTGGAGCTAACAGTGGCAGCAGCTCCTCCTCATAGCACCGCCCAGAGATCGCATAAGATCGCCAAGGGGTGCCAGCCCTCTCTAACATGCTCACCAGCCTCGCGCCATTGAACATATGACGTGGCGGAGGAGCAGAAATGACGAAAGTGTCTGAGGAATGCTGAATAGCAACCCTCTATCCAAGATATGCGATCGCTCCATATGTCCCTAAAAAGTAACGACGCTCAGCGGTGTACTGCGCAGCTAATCTCGGGATAACCAAGCCGTTCCACGGCCGGTACTACACGTCAGGCTCCTGAAAAGAACGCCTATGAGATAAGAATCTACTAAAGGTAATACGAAAGTGTTCAACTATGCAAAGAACCATACCGAGAGGACTTGATCTCGGACATAAGCAGTAGACGTCCCAACGCGGCGGCCCCCACAACAGGCGCTCACCGGAAACCCGCGTGGCGACGGTCTCGCCGGCGCAACTAAAGGAAAGTACTCGTAAAACCAGATCTAAAAAAGGAAACAGTATCAGCAAGTGCTAACCAAAATCTTAGAGCTAAACTTTATGGGAGGTAAAGTATACCTCTACTACTCTCCAGAAGCCGGACAGAGCAACGTTCCCCGTGAAGGACCGGTGTCGGCACGAGTCTCGCAACGCTCGGACAAATCAGCATGGGCCAGGCTGGCCCAGTCATAGGTCCCGATCAGGTGAAGATCATGGACCGCAGGCAGGTAGTAAAATAGCACTCTACTACCCTTGTTAGGGGAAAACGTCCCTGACAGCAAGATAAGCACAAATATGCGCACCCGCTGCTCTCGGGTGGTCGCATCATCCTCGAAAGCTGCCACCAGAGTCGATCGGCGAATGCTCTTAGCGCTGAACTGAGTCGACTCTACCTTAGCACGATCCCGAACAGAAATCAGAACCAACAGCTCCTCAACCTCAAGAGAGAAGACACTGGTGTCGCTGTCGAACGACAGCGTAGTGGAACTAAACTCCAGTCCCGTAATGAGACTGAAGTCGGTCAGAGTGACCATCATCTCACCCCAAGGGAAGTAGAAAGTGTTGGTGGTGTCCCAGAAGAACTCCACCAGGGCGCAAGCCACGTGGTGACCCCCGTTAGAGGCAATCATGGCCTCCGAGGTCTCGAACAGCGCAGCCAACCCGCAAGACTCCCATAGAAGTCTCACCTCTCCATCGACGCCGATGTGCATCTTGTACAGGTCGCCTAGGGTATCGCAGCCCGAGCCATGGTAGCGCGTCCTACCAACTCCCACGTCGCACCCTCTCAGAGATGTGGTGGACGCGGGAGAAGTACAAAGTCCGCTCATCCCACTCAGGGAAGGGACCGAGAGAAGTGGATGGGTCGGCGTCCTCCTCTACGGCCTCATGCTCCCGTCGTGTGTCTCGGGACCGTGAACCCGAATCTCGCTTTCTAGCCATACTACATTGTGCAAAATCATCATAAATTAAGGTTCTATAGAATCTAAGGTTCGCCTTGCCGCATGATACTATGTTCGTAAAAAAACAGAGTATGTGGTACTAAAACAGAGCACAATTTAAAATTAAGCACGACATTTTTCAAGCATCCAAACAATTTCTTGCAATACTATGGTAATTATTGTGACAAATTGGACAAGAATTTCTAGAAAAAACATCAAGAACAAGCTACATTGTATTCCCGACCTTAAGAGGTCCAACAATGGTGATGTGTTCGTTTCTTCACCAAATTGAGTCAAACAAGTCTCAAATTACTCCCAAGGCAATATATAAACATAATCAAGCAATTTCATGGCATAAAATTTGACAAACAAAGTGAATTAAGCATTATGAGTTTTGAATTTTCAAGAAATTCGTAAACTAATATGTGCGAAGTTCATCAAAACCGGAGTGGGTTTGAAGGAAACTTACATAGATCGGGAAAGTAGATGAAAGAAGCTTCGATTTGCAACAAACTTGAGTGAATTTGGTTGAGAAACGAGCAAGAACGAGTGAATTGAAGCTCAGCGGCGATTTTTCGAACAAAAGCAAGCAGCAGCAGCGGAAATGACGAAGAAAGGGATATATACGGAAATCCCGACTCTAGCGCCAAGTGACAGGCTTTGGCGCCAGACGATAAGGTTTAGCGCCTGGCTCTAGTTCAAGCGCCTGGCGCTAGAGCCAAATTTGTGGCGCCAGTAGAATTTCAGTGGCGACGGCACACTCAGCTACTTAGAGCAGTTATTTTGACCTCGTACGGCAATTTTGGGTTCCTTGGTACGCCAGTTAGCCCCTCTAAGAAATTTGACATGATTTAGTGATCGGCTTGATTACAATTTCATAAAGTGATCGACCTGCTAAATGATCGTCTCACTTAGCTTAAAGCGCCTAAGCATTGGCTCATCGCAAAGCACCGACGTAATGGTTCATACAGCAAAGGCACCGACGTAATGGTTCAATCAACAGAGGCACCGACATACTGGTTCACAATTCAGAAAGCACCGACGTGCAGGTTCAAAAGCAGCAAAAGCGCCGACATACAGGCATGGCAAAAGCAAAAGATCGACATGCGTGGGTCTTCGGTAAGCTTCAGGCGAGGATGTCTTTGACAGCGTTCCCTAGATTGCGGAGAGTTGTCACAAACAAATGGAGGTGATTTCAAGCGAAGTTATCTTCGATCGTGTTCCCTGGCTTGCGGAAGATGGTCACAAAGCGCTAGAAGGTCGTTCAGGCGAAACAATCTTTGATGGGGTTCTCTAGCTTGGAAAAGTCTATCACGGCGGAATTGGAGGCAGTTACAAGCATAACAGTCTTCAGGTGGTATTCTCTAGCTTGCAGAAGACCGTCAAAACAAACAGCAGGATGGCGTTCCCTGGCTTGTGGAAGGTTGTCACAACAAATACAGCAACAACAACAAATCGGTTACTTCTAGAGATGCGTGCTCGACAGTGCAAGATACGCGTTTCTTAAATCTTTTATCTGTTTTAACTAACGCTAGTTTTGCAGGTGTCGGCGTTACAAGAATGATTTAGGATCGCAGAACGTTCTGAATCATTCTCCGTCCCTATCGATACTTTGACTTTTGTTTTCGAAACTTGCGTTTCTCCAAACTCAGTCAAAGTGGGGGCTTCTGTAGACACCCAAATGTGTCTCCCCAAAACCAAACCCAGTGATGAATGACTTTCATGTCATTTGATTATCGAATAAAGCGAAAGTGTGAAAAGTCTAGTGATGAGGATGTTTTTAATTAAAATATCTCTTCTTTCTGTTTTTGGAAATATTTCTTTTCTAACCTATTTTAATAAAACAGCCAATCTATTTCGGTTTGGTCCATGGCAAGGGTCCAATAATGGTATCATTGGATGGGGCTTGAAAAGAGCTTTCCAACGATATATTATAAGCCCAATTCCGATGAATAATGAGGAAGTTATGGCCAAATTACTAAACTAGGCCCGGTTGATCTTTATGTGCGGCCAATGATCTAGAGGAGGGCCTAATATAGATTTATCATTCCTAATGCAATTAGAATTGATTTTAGTCTTCTAGATTCTTCTAGAAGGTTCTTTTCATTCCTAATTCAATTAGCATTGATAAATTGACTTTAGTTGAATTTTTAAAGTTTTAATCAGAATAAAAGAATGTTTTTAAGGAAAATACGATTTTGCCCTTCTGTACGGCTAAATTTTATCAAAACTAAGAAAACGCGTGAAATTAATTACTAGCGCCTGACGACAAGGATTAGCGCCTGGCGCTAATGTTTGGCGCCCGACGCTAGTGTCCAGCGTCTAGCGCTAATCGAGTTTTATTCTCGTCGAAACTCTGATTTGTTTTTCTATCCGTTCGGCTGATTTTCTCTATAAATAGCCTCCTAAAATCTCCGTTTTCAATAACCAATTCTCTAGTTTTCTTATTCTCTCTAGTTTTCAAGATTTCTCTCTCTTTCTTTCTCTCTAGCTTTCGTATACAAAATTCCGCATTCACAAGACCAAGAAACACCTAGCCAAGTTCGACGTTGCCTTTGCCCTAGACGTGAAAGGTTTTAATTTCTGAGGGTTTGGTCCCAAATCTCTTTTTCAATTATTTAATTTAATTGTTTGTTTTATTATTTTCCTTGAAGTTACTAACGTGTGTATTTTGTTAATAGAAAGAGGTACGAGGCATCCAAGTAAGTGCTTTAATTGATTTATTGATATTATGATATAGAAATCATGTCTAGGTTACTATTATGATTCCTAATGTCATGTTAGGGCATTTTGATCTTTCTAGTATCATGTTTAGGGTAACAACTATAATTTCTAATATCAAATATGACAATTGTGATTTATGCGATGCTTCCTATTTTTTTTCTAATATTCTTGTTAGTAACATGTTAGGGATAAAACTTTGATTTTTATTGTTTAGTGACATGCTAGGGTTTGTTATTAATCTTGTTAGTATCATGCCTAGGATCTTGCTATTATTATTATTATGCTTTAACAGGATTATTATTATTGTTATAATTATGATTTTAATTGTTATTATTTATGATTATTATGTTGCTTGATCATATTTATTTTTATTGCTTGATCACACCTTTTATGCATATTTAAAGGGAATCGGTACTTGTAATCACGCTTAATAAGATAATTAATAATCTTGTTTAGGGTTAATTTGATTATAATTCAAGTGATCGCCAATAATAGGTTTATTTGTGCATTAATATTCAACCAACATAGATAAAGAGGTTTAGGGTTAACCTATTGATTGCATGTTAGTCAAAAAGCGCACATAAATACGATCAGAATAAAGTAGAGGCCTATTATTAGGGCAGGTTCAATCTCTTTTAGGTTGGATTTGTACCTTCATCCCCAAACTACCGGTCATGGTTTCAGACCTATTGGAGTTGACGATCTCCTGGATCGTTAAGGGGTGTAACCTTCACTTCGTGAACGGTTTACAAGTTCCTAAAACTTGTTGGCGACTATTTTGCTCTATCTTCTTTCCCTTTGGACGCTACTGTATTTTAGTGTATGATCACTGTATGGTTCAAGATAGGGATAATGCTTGAAATATTCCCTACATGTACCCTAATTTTCGGAACGGTTACGGATCGATTTTTCGGGTTTTCGGGTAGTTTTGCTCAGCCCTAATTATCCCTATCCCTGTTGCCAAACGCCCCGTAAGAGATAAAATATATCACCGAACCTCAAATTGCTCTCTTATTTGCATGTCAACTATATAGACCCTATGCTCCTAGATACACTCGTGAAAAGAAATGGTAACAAATGAGTGAAAGACTAAAAACTAGTATTAATAATATGGAGTACAAGATATTTAAACAAAAAAATTGATGCATGTATTAATAAGCGTGAAATATTCAACATTAAAAAGAAAACGAACAAAGTATCTGCTGTTCAGTCACAGCTCCTCCTACACTTGCATCGAATCCCTTTAATTTTATCTCGTACACAACACTTTTTCATTGTTTCCCACTACACTCTCTCTCCACTCACACACTCCCCTACCATACCACTCCCCCCTTCCCTTTATAGAAAACCAAACTCAAACAAACTCTGCTACTTCAAAATACAATACCAAATACATTACACAAACTAATGGATGAAAGGCTAGAAACTGAGCTTATTTCAATCCCCGCAACACCGCGGGCAACATCAACACCAGAGATACTAACACCCACCGGACAACGCTCTCCGAGGCCACCAATTGCGGGTGGTGCGGCGGCGAAAGAGTCCAAGTCTGCAGCATGGACACCCACTTCATTTATTTCACCAAGGTTTTTAAGTCCTATTGGAACACCCATGAAAAGGGTGTTGGTTAATATGAAAGGTTATTTAGAAGAAGTTGGTCATTTAACTAAGCTTAACCCACAAGATGCTTGGCTTCCTATTACTGAGTCTAGAAATGGTAATGCTCATTACGCTGCGTTTCATAACCTTAATGCTGGTGTTGGGTTTCAAGCTCTTGTTCTTCCTGTTGCCTTCTCTTTTCTTGGATGGTAATTTCTCTCTCTCCTTTTAACCTTTTTTTTTTTTTTTTTTTTTTTTTAATTTTAATTCTTACTTTTGAATTTGGAATTTTGTGGGTGTTTTATTATTAATTTGGGTGGTTAATTGTTTGTCATTTACTCCCTCAGACAATTGTATTCGAGGGACAGACAATTGTAGTGCAGGGACACTGTAATTTGAACTAGTAATGTAGAATATTGATTTGCCTGAATTTGGTGCATGAAATAAATTACTGGTAATATCTGATTTTTGAAAGTTAATTTCCCTGAAATAATTGTAGATTCCAATTTATTGCAAGAATTTTTACAGTGGCACACTTGTACAAATGGTAACATAAAGGGTACTTGTATATCTGAGACTCTGAAGGACCACATGTATTGATTCTTACCTCTCTAGCAAAGTAAGAGTCTAACTATTTGTTGGTCAAATATCAATCATGTGATTATTTGGTTGTACAAACATGTACTCTCTTCCTTTAGAATTAGTTCCGTTACTTTGGATTTCGGAATAATATAATAGGATGTTTAGAGAAAATTATCATTTTTACTGCCCCATTAATTTTAATCTATAACAGGAATATTTATTATCTCACAAGTAATACACCTTTGTTGCACCAAAAAATTAATGGGGGTATTAAAATATACTGTAAATACTCATTTAAATTCCTTCATCAAATTTAAGTTTCCGGTTTTTGTTGCTAATAAGCTCTAATCATGGAGTGTAGTTAAGCATGCTTAATCTAATTAAAGTGAACAAGAAGTGGGGATGTTCTTTATACTTTTTGGATGAAATTAATCTATATATTTCTTTTAATGGTAGGAAAAAGAAGAATAAGAAGAAAGATGATGATTGGATTAACAAAATGATTAAGTTATATCACACCCAGCTTTTGCTTTCTGCATACCTCCCATGATTTTTGACTTGCTGTTGCCAATTACCGGGACCAGTAATGATTTTGTTTCAATGTTGCTATTTGAATGAGGGGACCATTTAGGTTCACATTCTCAATTTCTGGTCAAAATATAAACTTTATTTTATTTTTTTTTCTGTTTTTGTTTTTGTTTATGCCAAATTATGATATTGTTCTATTTAGTGATAACAATGATGTGCTTTTAACACCTTTGCAAATTTGTCTGACTTTGGTACAAATTGTAAACCTTTTTACTTTTTCACTTTTCCTTAGTAATCCTTAAAATAGTACTGCATATTTGGCATGGATTCTTAAGATATCATTAGCTTCGAACACCTTGAATAGTGCAATTGCAATGACTGTTAATAGTGTAGTTCATTTGAAACTGTATGCAATGATTTGTACAGAATAATGATTTAGGCTCTCTTTTCCTTTGCTAAAAAAAACACAAGTAAGCTGTGGACAACCGAAAACATAACCTTATTCAGTTATTCTATGCCTTGACTTTACAAATGAAGGTTTTTATTTGAAATTGGTAGTGAAAACGTAACATTATATGTATGTTGTCTGTATCTCAATACCACCTTACGAAGCATGGACTCAGATTTATCCCAGAAATAGCCGGTTTGGATGATATGGTTGCCTACTTGTAAATGCCAGCAGAAACCTTATAGTACAAACTGTTGATGTTATTGCAATTACATGAACATCTTAAATACGTAAATTTTATCTAAAATGATCTCTGAATTTTATTGCTTACATGCACCTTTTTGTCCATTTAAGCTAATTACATTGTAACAAAAGTATTACATTGCCTCACAATTTGATGTGACCAAAATATAGTTTCTTATAGTTGAAAGTAAGAAAGATATCTGTCTCAATGCTTCAAATCAATGTATTGCAGGGGTTGGGGTATATTTGCATTGACCATAGCCTACTTTTGGCAACTCTACACGCTGTGGATTCTCGTTCAGCTACATGAAGCCGTGCCTGGGAAAAGATATAACAGATACGTTGAACTGGCAGAAGCTGCATTTGGTATGCTTTCGTACATTTTGTGCAGTCACCTCTTATTGAAAATGGAAAACGAATTCTGGTCCTAATCAGTATAATTTCTAGCATTCTTCATTTCACATTGATGACTGTCAGACTTCAATAGCTTCTCAGCTAATTACCTCAAATCATTCTTTGTTATGTAGGGAAAAAGCTTGGTGTATGGCTTGCACTCTTTCCAACTGTATATTTGTCTGCTGGAACTGCAACTGCTCTGATACTGGTCGGAGGGGAGACAATGAAACTTTTTTTCGAAATAGTTTGTGGACCACTTTGCTCATCAAACCCTCTGACTACAGTTGAATGGTACCTGGTTTTCACTTCATTGTGCATCGTTCTATCTCAGCTTCCAAATCTTAATTCAATAGCTGGACTCTCACTTGTTGGGGCAGTCACTGCTATCACCTATTCTACCATGGTTTGGGTGCTTTCCGTAAGTCAACGTAGGCCACCACAAATCTCGTATGAGCCAGTCTCATTTCCATCAGCAACAGCTTCCTTGTTTTCAGTTCTCAATGCTCTTGGAATAATAGCCTTTGCATTCAGGGGCCACAATTTAGTCTTGGAGATCCAGGTATGGAATTCTTCAGCTTTAAAACAGTGATGTCATAATATTGTTTTCTGTCTCTAATGTATCCAATTTCGTAGCTCTTGTACTTGGAAAAAAGATTTTTAAATTGACAGCAGCAGACTATAGCATGATCACTTAAAGCATGTGAAATCAAAAGTTGCAAAGAAAATCTTGTGCAGTAGTTAGAATGTATCATTAACTTTGTGAACTTGATTTTGATGATTTTGTACATTTAAGCTCATGACATGGCTGTTTCAGGCTACAATGCCATCAACGTTTAAGCATCCAGCTCATGTACCAATGTGGAAGGGAGCTAAAGTTGCGTATTTTTTCATTGCCATGTGCCTCTTTCCCATAGCAATTGGAGGATATTGGGCGTACGGGAACCTTGTAAGTCTGGCTTCTACATATCTAATAACTTTGTGTATCTATATGTATATAATTATTATTCAGATCACCTAAAGGAAAACATAACTATGATCAGGGATTCATGGTGAATAAAAATCATGCTCTCTAATAATTTGAATAAGATCACGCAACAAATGGAATCTTATATTAGAAGTTGCACTTTCCTTTGTTATATTAGGACTTGAGAGAGTCAATACTCAATATCAATTTATAGGGTGGATTTGGTTAAGATAATCTGTGGAAGTTCTTGAACGCTACCATAATTTACATATAAACTAGATTGTCTTTTAAGCAGAATTAGAATATTGTTTGCATTAACTGCACTCTAGATTAGAACTAGCTGCTCAAATGTTTTAAAATTCATCTTCCACAATCTGTGTCAGCATGCTATGGCCTGCACTTTGCTACTGAGAAATTAAGTCGGCATCGAAAGACATCACTGCCTTTCTGATCAAAGATACTTGCATGATTGTACCCATAATGCAGGACCTTGCTCTTACATGATTGTACCCATAACTCAGGACCTTCCCTGCTATTTGGTAAAACTATGCTTCCTGTTTCTATTTGATATTCATGTGAATACTTCATCTCATGAGAATGCCTACTTACTTTCTCATAGATCTGATATTCATACATTATATCATGTCTTTTGACCACTTAATAACAAAAGCTGGAGTTGAAAATTATGTCAGATCTAGACAGATTCACATAATATTATGATTGAAAATTTATCCTGATGATCTACTGATTAATTGATTATATGATCTTATCGCTTTCATTCATGATGTTCTGTCAAAAATATGAATTAAATGCATTTCCCTCTTACAGATGCCTTCAGGGGGGATGCTCACTGCTATATATGCATTCCATAGTCATGACATTGCTCGAGGACTACTAGCAATGACTTTCCTTTTGGTCGTATTCAGTTGCTTGAGCAGCTTCCAGATATACTCCATGCCTGTTTTTGACAGCTTCGAAGCCAGCTATACAAGCAGGACTAATCGCCCATGCTCAGTATGGGTTAGGTCCAGTTTCAGAGTTTTCTACGGATTTGTCAATCTCCTTATAGGCGTGGCATTCCCCTTCCTATCAAGTCTTGCTGGCTTGTTGGGAGGGCTCACTCTCCCTGTCACATTTGCTTACCCTTGCTTCATGTGGGTGCTCCTTAAGCAGCCACCGAAACACAGTTGCAGTTGGTATTTGAACTGGATCCTAGGATGGATTGGAATTGCTTTCAGCCTTGCATTTTCAATTGGAGGAATTTGAAGCATTGTTACTAGTGGACTCAAGTTAAAGTTCTTTAAGCCAAACTAATAGTAGGACTTACCAACTGCTATATTTGTATGTGCGCCACAAGGGCGCAGACCACGCTGTTTTGCTTCTTGATAATTTGTGTAATATGTAAATTTTGAGGATGCTTTTGATTTATTTTTGCTTTTACATAAGCAAGGTTTTTTCACATTATGTCTTCACGATTGTTTTCTACGCTCTCTAGTATTCCAGTTATTAATCCAATTATTCCTCGAATGGATTTATGGAATTTGATCCCTAAACCACAAGGATATGAGGTGGAGAGCAATATCATTACTCATGTGCTCCATTACCTTAAACTCAACAAAGACTGTAAGGTATTTTTAAAACCATTTGTTGACTTGGTATGAAGTGTGTTGTACTTAAAGAAAAAAATTAAAAAAAAAAAACAAAAAAACACTTATACATGGTGACTTGATGAATTGTGGAATTTGTATATTATATTTTGTAGGTAGTAGATTAACCTTATCATGGTTAATTCGAGACGAATGTAATACAACTTAAATTTTCTATCCAAAATAACTTTGGTTAAAAAAAAAGTATAGCAAAATTAAGAATATTTTTAAACATTATCACCAGGCTAATTAAGAACTAGGAAATTATAATATTCATGTTATCAATAATCATTTTATTTTATTTATTTATTTATTTATTTATTTATTCTTGAGGAGAGCAACAAATGCATGTTTGAATTTCCATCACCTAAAACAAGATTATTACATAGTTATAATAAAACCATACTAGGAGATAGGAATCTAGGATGCATGAATCATGATGATATTTAACCGCAACACTACCAATCGAACACACTAACAAACCAACATTATTTAAAAAGTGCAATTTTGATTGGATGCTGTTAATCCAATAGAATACAATAATAAACAAAACATCCACTCCAATTCACACTAACATTCCAAAAATCGTATCATTCCCTTCTTCACACTTTGTCCCCCAAACCCCATAACAAAACCCTCCTCCCTAAGCAACTCACTCATTCCCTCACACACCCCTCTTCTCTCACCCTCTCTTCTCCCAAAATCACATCGATCTACAAACAATGAACGCCGAGGTGGAAGGCTGCGGTGTCGAACCACGGCACGAGCCAGAAAATCTACCGTGCCCACGTTGCGACTCAACCAACACAAAATTCTGTTACTACAATAACTACAACTTATCTCAACCTCGCTACTTTTGCAAGTCTTGCCGCCGCTTTTGGACTCGCGGTGGTACTCTCCGCAATGTCCCTGTTGGCGGCGGCACTCGTAAGAAGTCCAAGCGTTCTCGCTCCTCCTCCTCGTCTTCCTCCTCATTTCCACTCTCTTCCGCGCCCGCGGGTATCAAAACGGCGGAAATGATTTCGCAGCTACGGAACAATGATGACTTGGAATTGGACTTGAATGATGAAACGAGTTTCACTTCTTTACTCACTACCACTGCTACCACTACTAATAATAATGCTAATCATGTAAATGGTGGAATGTTTACGGGATTGCCCGGGTACGGGCTCGGGCTCGGGTTTGATATTGGGTCATCTGGATTTGCTGATATCGGTTTCGGGTTTGGAGGATCCATGAGTATGAGGGATGAGAATCATGTTATGGGTCAGAATGACGGTACCAACACGTGGCAGTTTGTTAATGGAGATGGAATGGACGGTTCCGATTGCTTTGGTTGGTCTGACCTGACAATATCAACGTCTGGTAAAGGTTTAGAGTGAAAGTTTTTTTTTACTGTGTCTTTTACCTTCCCTAGGATGATAAACTTTTTTACCCTCGAAATGTGTTATTTCAGTTTCCAATTGGTAGTTTTATTGGGGTGTTATGAGCATAAGATATCTTTGTAGAGGATGTTCCCTAAACTTGGGTCAATGTGTGTATGGTTTAGTGTTTAGAGAGTGGATAATGCTTGTTTTTGTGGATAATAGTATCCTAATATTTCTCAATCTTCATTACTTTAACTACGATTTTAAACGGTAATTACGTGAATGATACGAATCATATGATCGAACAATCACTTGTGTATCGAAGCATAAATTAGATAAGATCGTCATGCTTCTCGAAATCTTTTATGATCATGAGAATCTACATATATAGCTACAATGTCTACATTATGCTGAATACAAAGTTTCATATGTGGTTGGAAAACTTGGTTAGGGGTTACTTACTCAGTCAGACATTATTCACTCGGTTATAGGTTACTCAATCAGTCAGGGTTTACTCAGTCAGTCAGGGTTTACTTGGTTAAGGGTTACTCGATCGGTAAGGGGTTCTTCGGTTGGTCATAGATTAGTCGGTTAGAAGTTACTCAGTTGGTCAGAGGTTATTTAGTTAGTCAGGAGTTGCTTGATCAATGATTATTCGGTCGGTCATGAGTTGCCTAATCAGGATTGTCACACAATGTGGTCAATAGCATAAAAATATATTGTAAGCTAAATTATGGGTTTACGACAACCACAAAAAATTAATTGTTTCAATAAATTTAAGTAATCACAATAGGATAAACGTCCTATTAAAACAATAGTTTCTATTACCTCAAGTATGGTGGTTTATAAGAATAGGAGTCCAATATATGCAATAAATTTGTCATTCTATAAAAATGTTAAAATTTAAGCAATAAAGAATTTTGTTGATACACATCTCCTTGTATGTGTAAATAATTTGTCAAGAACTAGAACCGACAATCTTGACCCAGACCTGATGACCCGACCCGAATGACCCGACCCATGACCCAAAACCGACCCGAATTAACCCGACCCGACCCATACCCGACCCGAAGTGGAACTGACCCGACCTTGACCCAAAACCCGAAATGACCCAACCCGAAACGACCCGACCCGAGATGACCCGAGACCCGAGACCCGAAACGACCCGACCCAAAGTTGACCCGACCCGAAAATGACCCAACCTTTAACTTCTTTTAGTAAATAATTGTATAAGTTATAAAAAGTTTATATTAGGAAATTATACATTAAAATAGTTCCAACAACATCTTACATGACTACATTGACTTTCATATAATAGCTAAAAAGACGGTCAAAGTGAGATGTGTAAATAGTGCAAAATGTCAAATCGTTAAGAGTAATTTGGGACGGAGAGAGTATAAGAATAATTCAAAGAAATTATTACAACAATGACAATGATAATAAGAGTACGTATTAAAACTAAGATCAATAAGAGAGTGAGGTATAACTCAATTAGTTAGAGCATCCCTCTTAGTTTCAGGAGATCCTGAAAGTGATTCTCAATCTAAACACAAAAAAAAAAAAAAGGTTAATATAAGTCAAACAATTACTATGTTCCACGAAAAAAATAGCCTTAATAAATATAGTGAGTTTTTCGTCAATAAATAAATAAATATATATATATACAGAATTGATTTTAACCCAATGAATCACCCGAATATGACTCGACTCGAAGTTGACCCGACCCGACCCGACCCGAAGTTAACCCAAAAATTGACCCGAAACCCGATCTGACCCGACCCGAAGTGTTGACCCGATACCCGACCCGACCCGAAATCAACCCGAAACCCGAAATGACCCGAACTTGACCCGATAACCTTTTGACCCGAACTTGACCCAACCCGAAATGACCCGACTCATACCCGACCCGAATGACCCATTTGTCAGGTCTATCAAGAACTGTAGTTGATGTGCTAATTAAACTTCGTGATAAAAATTTGCTGCAAAACAAACTATTAAGGAAGACAAGATTTATAATAACCGAATCCATTGCCATTTTTATACCTATGTAGCACCTTAATAATTCTATCTTTTAACCCGTAAATAACCTTCATAAAATGTAAGAGAAATATTGACGTACTACCACCATGTGTTCAAACGTTAAGGCAAAATCACAATTTAGCAACATAAAATTTAACTCAAATAAAATAAGAAAAAAAAAAGAAAATAACACCACAACAAAAATCCGTTAGTGGAGCTCACCCTGGACACGTATCACTCAACGAATTGTTAAAATTTCTTTATTTTTTTTAAAACCTAACCCAACTGTAGGGAATATTTCAAGCATTACCCCAAACTTGAACCCCACTGTGATCATACACTAAAGCTCGCCTCTTGCCTTGTTTCGTTTGCTTTATCATCACTCGCTCTTCTTGCTAGTTGGAGGCATGGGAAGCTTGTCATTATCGATCAAATGTTGGATAGCCTCCTTTAGCTTCCAACAGCTCTCAATAGTATGACCCCTACCTTGATGATATTTGCAATGTGCATCTAGATTCCAACTAGGCAATCTCTTTTCAGGTGCGGGATCTTGAATAGGTCCAATGGGAGTAATGAGTCCCTTAGCATGGAGTCGATCGAAGGCAGTATCGTAGCTCATCCCAATGGGGGTGAAGTCTTTCTTTAGTTGCCTCTTAGATCCTTGGTTATCCATGGCTAAAACTTCACTGAGATCAAAGGTACTAACATTGTTACTATAGTGGGCGTTTTCGGAAGAAGGAGGATTGTCGTTCTTCTTTCCTTTCCAGCCACTGTGATTACTATTGTTAGTAGCTTTTTGCTTTGCGAGGTCATCTTCGTTCTCGATGCCTATGTCATAGACGGCTTTGAAAGTATTCAAGTTGTGTTGATATTTTAAGTTCTTTGAATACTTTTCTTGTAAATTTTTGATGAACATCCTCACAGATTCTTTTTCGAAAGGTACCTTAATCATTTTAGCGGAAGTTTCTCTCCACTTATTGAAGAAAGAAGTAAAGCCCTCATTCTCTTTTTTTCTTAGCATCTCAAGTTGTCTATAATCGGTTTCGACTTGAATATTGCATTTATATATATCAATGAAAGCGTTTACAATAGCATCCCAAGTAGAGGTTTTCTCTTTATCAAGGGAGAAGAACCATTGTTGGCAAACAATTTCAAGAGACAAAGAAAACAAGGAATGAAAAACTTTCCTATCAATCCCCTTAATGTTCATTATAGTTTCAAAGGCTCTCAAATGAAGGTAAGGATTATCGGTTGCCTTGAACTTAGGGATGTTAGTGGCATTGAACTTCTGCGGAAGAAGCTCCTTGTCCACCGAGACCCCTTGTGAACTAATGCCTAGAAACTTGTAGTCACTAGATAGCTTGCTCAAGCTTTCTTGCATGAGGTCCATTTGTTGTTGCTTCACAGGGTCATTAATTTTAAGGGTTAGAGCCTTCAACACTTCAGTTATGTCAGTCAATTGACTCCTAAGTTCGTTGACTTCTTTCTGAGTTGCCATTATCTTTTTTAGCTTTCCGTTTCCTACTCACTGGTTTATCAAAAATTTGAACTTGAATAAATGTTTTGTCCTTGATTAATCCCCCTTCTCTCCTTGACCAAGTACTGTGGAAAGGAAAATTAGGGATATCGACTATTAATTATTTAATTCAAACTCTATTCAACATGCAAGGATGGAAGAAGGTAGGAAGAATGAAGGTTGTGATATGGAAGAATCATGTAGAAAATGGAAAGATGATGTAGATGGAGAGATATGGAAAAAATTAGGTATAAAATGTACCCCCAACTCAAATGACGGAAAAAACCGACTCATGCATGAACCTAAGATATGGTCATGGTGACATATACACAAAGTGTGTGCTAAGACTAGTGAGTGTAGGTGACATGCTTTCACTCTTGTGTACGACCATGTGACTAGACTTAATTAAGGACTAAACAAGGGTACTGTTATTAACAAAATAATCAAATTGATTAGAAAACTGTTTAATAATTAGACTCATAGTGATGACTCGAACAAAATACGGAACTGTAGCCAAAGCAACAGGACTGTCGCCGCACTTTACAGTGCCGTGCCAGACAACAGAGCTATCGCCAGGCGTTGCACAACAAAGTGTAGCGCTGCAGTCCAAATCGTGGTGTCATTGCTGGAGCGTTAATCTGGGAATGCTTTCGGTATTATTACTCTACGGGACATGCCTAAGTCGTACTAAGTCAATTCCGATTAAATTATTAGACTTTAATTACTAAAATTAATTAATTAATTAATTAGTCAAAGTCCTTTTAGTCATTAATCAGTTTATTTAGTCTTAAACACAAGTCAACAAACGGTTAGGAAAAACACATAACAAGTAATGCACAATTAGTCAAGTAGGCACAATATGATGCAATGAGTTTGCAACCTAACCATGGCTTAAGTTCTCTAAAGTTCGGGATATGGGTTAGTCAAAGAGGGTTCATGGTTAATTGTCCGGATGCACCGCACGGAAGGCTTACCTTTTGAAGGGTTGGCGCGAGTGGATGGGACACCGCGAGTTAAAAACTCGCTTCCATAGTTTGGTGAATTCAGCATTCTCGGATGTACCCTTTGTTGCACCGAGCGTTCAATCAGGTAGATGGAGCATGAATTCCCAGAGGGTTATGTCCATATGTAGAACACATATGTGTTTCAGAAAAGTGAGAAAAACTCAATAAGGAAGAAGGATTGAGCAAACAATGCTAAAAAACTGGTCAAAATTAGAACGCATATTTCTGGCTCGGTATTGGATGAACTTGGCGCCAGCGAACAGAGGCTGTCACTGCAATTTGGTTTTGTCGCCTCGAGTCAAATCCTCGGTGAAATACTTTATTTTCTGACGCCAGTTCCTACATGCCTCAGCAGCTTTCTGTGCTCGATAAAATATTTCAGTTTCGCGCAGCATTATTTCGATCTTAGTTATGAAAGATATTCCTCATATTTCCTATGTGTAAAAATCCTATGTTTTAAACTCATTACGGATGGTCTTTCCAATGAGATCTTTTTTATGCATATGACAATAATGTTAATCAAAATTACGCACATGAAATACTTAGAACTTTTCGATTCTCATCCACTCATTCTAAATCATTGCCGAAATAAATTTCAGGAATTAAAATAGAAATCCTCCCCAATGGAGTCACCAAAAACTGTAGGGAATATTTCAAGTATCACCCCAAACTTGAACCCCACTGTGATCATACACTAAAGCGTGGTGGCGTCCAAAGGGAAGGAAGCTAGAGCAAAAGAGTCGCCAACAAGTTTAAGGAACTTTCAAACCGTTCACAGGGTGAAGGTTACACCCCTTAACAATCCAGGAGATCGTTAACTCCAATAGGTCTGGAACCAAGACTGAAAGTTTGGGGATGAAGGTACAAATTCAATCTAAAAGAAAAAGAACCTGCCCTAATAATATGCCTCTACTTTATTCTGATCGTATTCATGTGCGCTTTCTGACTAACATGCAATCAATAGGTTAACCTTAAACCTGTTTAATCTATGTTGGTTGAATATTAATGCACAAATAAAACTATTATTGGTGATTACTTGAATTATAATCAAATTAACCCTAAACACGATTATTAATTATCTTATTAAGCATGATTACAAGTACAAATTCCCTTTAAACATGCATAAAAGGTGTGATCAAGCAATAACAATAAAAAACAAGCAAAATAATTATAATAAATAACAATAATCATAATTCAAATAACAATCATAATAATTAAAATAATCATGTTCATGTTAAAAATAAAGCATAATAATAGCAAGATCCTAGGCGTGATACTAACAAGATTAATAACAAACCCCAACATGTCACTAAACAATAAAAATCAAAGCTTTAACCCTAACATGATACTAACATGAATATTAGGAAGAGAATAGGAAGCATCGCAGGAATCACAATAAGCATATTTGATATTAGAAATTTTAGTTATTACCCTAAACATGATACTAGGAAGATCAAAACACTCTAAACATGATTTCTATATCATAATATTAATAAATCAATTAAAGCACTTACTTGGATTCCTCGTACCTCTTTCTAATAACAAAATACACGCGTTAGTAACTTCAAGGAAAATAATAAACAAAACAATTAAATTAAATAATTGAAATAGAGATTTGTAACCAAACCCTCAGAAATTAAACCTTTCACGTCTAGGGCGAAGGCAACTTCGAATTTGGCTAGGTGTGTCTAGATCTTGTGAATGCGGAATTTTGTGTGCAAAAGGCTAGTTTAGAAAATAGAGAGAGAGAGAGTAATCTAGAGATTCTTGATGAGAGTTGGTGAGAGAGAGAGAGAGAGTAATCAAGAGATTCTTGATGAGAATTGGTGAGAAGAATTGATGAGAATTGATGATTGAAAACGGAGGTTTTAGGAGGCTATTTATATAGAAAATCAGCCGGATATGATAAAAAACGAATCATAGTTTCGAAAAGAATAAAACACGACTGCAGCGCCAAACACGCGCTTGTCGCCAGATGCCAGGTCTTTCTTCAAGCGACAGAGTTGTCGTTTGGCGCTAGAAATAATTTTCCACGCGTTTTCTTATTTTGATAAAATTTAACCATACGAGAGGGAAAAACTGTATTTTCCTTATAAACACTTATTTTATTCTAATTAAAACTCTTAAAGTCAACTAAAGTCAATTTATCAATGCTATTTAAATAGGATTCAAAAGAACCTTCTAGAAGATTCTAGAAAACTATAATAAATCCTAATCACATTAAGAATGATAAATCAATAATAGGCCCTCCTCTAGATCATTGCGCCGCAGCGCATGTAAAGATCAAACCGGGCCCAGTTTAGTAATTTGGCCATAACTTCCTCATTATTTATCGGAATTGGGATTATAATATATCGTTGGAAAGCTCTTTTCGAACCCGACCCAACTACACCATTATTGGACCCTTTCCATGGAACAAACCAAACAGGATTGACTGTTTTTCTTAAAATAGGTTTTCAAAAACAGAGAGAAAGAAAAGAAATAAAAACTAACCGTAACACTAGACTTTCCACACTTTCACTTCATTCGATTATGATTCGATGCAAAAGGTACTTATCACTGGGTTTGGTTTTGGGGAGACACAAATGGGTGTTTGCACCAACCTAGGCCCACCACTAGAATTACCAGCCCTAAGTTGTCGACAGCCCAAACCCAACCGTTAGAACCCCCTGACCCTCCGCTGGAACCCCTTGATCCCACCAAAACTGTCGACTCCACCAATTTCCCCCTTCCCCTTCTGCACAAACTACCCTAGCCCCCGCAACCACCTCACATATCGACACGACGCATCACCGTAGCCACCGAAACTGACCATGAAAACCCAGAATGTAACCGACCATGGAAACCCTTTACCTTTAAATAGCCGAAATTGACCATGAAAATCTAGTTTGGTCGATTTCCATGGCTGATTTCGCCCTTTGAAGGGTGGAGGATAGGAGGCGTGGTTTTACGCGGTGGTCGGAAAATGCTGGCTAGTTTTCCGTGAGGGGGAAAAGGGGAAGGCGATAAGTTGCTGGTTTTAGGGGTGGTGATTGGGCGAGTTACGCTGTTGAAGGTGAGGTAGGGAGTGCCGGCGGATGGGGTTGGCCTGTTGACAATGGCAGTAGTGGTGGTGTGGATGGGTTAGGGTTTAGGTTTTTTTTTTTTAATTTTTTGTTTTTATTTTTATTAATATGCTTTTTAAAACAAATCGATGAGTGACATGTGTGTAGGGTTAGTCCCAATAACAGATTTTATCTAAGAATCCGTTAGATGGCGGTGAAATCCAATTTTTGGGTTTTTTGTGGTGTTAAATAAAAGTTTGAGATTTTCTTGTGTTATAATCCATTTTTCGCAAAATTTGTGGTGTTATTTTCTAATTTTTCCTTAAAATAAAGTTTCAAAACCAAATGCAAATCTAAATTAAGTCTTACAAATTGGAACCATTAAGGCCCTTTATTTAAACCAGAATAACAAATAAATAAATAACTCAAACAAAAGTTTAAGAAAGTTCAAAGTTCATGCAATGAAATAAACTACGAGTAGTAACCAACTTTCTACTCAATTCCCATGATGCATGTCCAAACTATGCAAACACCTATGGTAAGTCTACTCCCCAATATTATAAGGCTCCCTATGCTCCACTTAGGAACATATATATATATAACCAACCATGCCTCCTTTAAGAAACATCAATAAACATCCAATGGAAGACAGGCTCAACTCCGTGGCCATAAGTAGTATGAGATCTCATCTAACTCCTTATAGTTTCAAAAAGTATTTGAAAACAAGAGACTAGTAGATTTGACGGTCTTTAGAAAAGTGCACGGTTAATACCCCATGAACCCCAGCCCCTGTTTGTCAATACTCTAGATGTGCACAAATCCAGAGTTTAATTTTATTGCTCATCCATCTTACACTTTACGAGATTTACCAGTTTAAACTTAGTGATAACTCATATACAAAAATAGAACCATTCAAACATAAATCATTCATACAAATCGCAATTCAATTAAATTCTTAAATTATTAGTGACAGAAAGCATTTAATATTAAACTAGTTTTTGGGCCCAGACGATGCCCTAGATTATTACATGAAACTAACTGATCATTAATATACATTGTAATTTATAACTTAATTTTCTTTGTATGAACATGTGTGTTTTTTAAAAAGAATGTATACTTTCTTTTTCATATTTATAACATGTTTGATAATTAGCTTAGTTGGCTAAATACTCAATTTTGTTGTAAGTGGTTTGGGGGTTCAAATCCTCTTATCTTCATATTTTTATATTTAGTAATGATGTGGCATGTTGTGATTGATGTTGGCTAGGAGACGTGGCATCATCAAGTGTTTGTGAACTAACGTGGCATCATGAATTGTTAGTGAAGTGACGTGGTGTAATTTGGAAGAGCCTATGTGGCACATGGACGTTTTAATATATTAGTATAGATTCTTTTATAACTACCTCGGTGTGTAACACGTTTAGTGCATAAGGCACCTCAAAATCTTTAACCTTGTCTTAGAGACTTCAATTTTCCCTTTACTCATTATGTTTCAATATTCATGATCGAGTAATAAGACTTCCATATTATATAGTAATTCAATCTGCGTAAATGCACGTTGTACATGAATCGAAACCAATTATCACACAAATCATTAATAAAGCTTACTACCATACAATTTCAACCAACCACAAGTTCCCTAACATGTTTCTAAGTTTTTCCAAATCCTTAAACATGATCCTAAAGTCAAGGTTGTAGTCTTATGCGTACCTTGAGTAAAACGAATTGGTTGGCCACTTTATAAACTAAAAATCGTTTTCTACGAAATCCTCTTTTAAACCAAAAAATCTCTATCTATACTTCTATACTTTAGTATTTAAAAACTATAACCAAGAAGATAAGAAAGACACATGTCCTCATCCATTCTATTACACTTCTCTAACCATAGTGCCACATGTCATCTTACACTATTAATTTTTTATTACACCATTTTTTTTAATTCTTTCATTAAACTTATATAGTACTTTATTTTTCATACACACTTCATCTCTCCCCTTTAATCCAACCTTTTCCTATTCTCTTTAATTAAATCCTTTCCACCTTCTATTTATGCCTCTTTTTCAATTAAAATTCTAAAATTTTAATTTATTTAATTATGTTTCCGATAACATATTATACCCTATAATGACTTATTGATATTTCCTTACTTATCTCTCAATACAATTTTATATGAATAACCCGTGCATTGCACGGGCCACAAGGGTAGTTATAATTCAATCAATACCCAAGCAATTTAATTTACAGCTTTACAACCTACTTAAAAATCTTAAAAATCCATTCAAACAACACATTAAAATCTCCCCTTTAATTAAAATCAAAAGTTTATATATAGTTCTTAAGTTTTCTTCATAAAAATCTTAAAATACACTTTTATATATGGAATTATAGCATACTTATTAAGCTACTCACTAAATCTGAAATTTAGTTTATATATATCGATCTTTTGGAAATTTAACAACCCATACTTATAATAGTGAAATAATAGCCTAAATATATTTGTATTAGAAATATTAAAACCTATTATTCTTTATACCAAAACAATAAAATTCATATTATAAAAATCTGAATTAGTTTAAACTTTAAACTTAAATAACCTATTAGCATAGTTTAATTATAATAGTCATGTAATGTATAGAAAACTGTAAGAAACATGGTTTAGAATAATTTAAATCCCTAAAACTTTGCTTTTAATAATATGAAAATTAGTTCCAGTCACCAAAATTATAATTTTAACAAATATAAACACTATATACTTAAATATCTTGACTAATAGGTTTTTAGGCCCTAAAATCATGAAAACCAAGATTTTAACCCTTATTTTCTTAATTAAATAAATTTTAAATTGTACTTATTAATTTAAACACAATAAAGATCATGAATTTAAAATCTTTCGTATCAAATAAACTCTATTAACTCAGAAAATTTATCTGGAAGGGACATATATGTTCACTATTTTGTCTAGAAGGACCTTATATGTTTAAAGTGGTCATAAGTTTATTTTATTGTTTGGAGGGACCTTATAGTAAGAATCCGACAATAATTGACTTTTTTCTCCGACGTTGACCTCTTAAGTGACCTTAAAAAATGACCCCTTTCCTCTATAAATAGGGTCGTGCGTGGCCGCGCCTGGAGTAGGGCAACCTCCCTCGTGCATCCATCGATGTCTCCGTGCGCTCCACTTGATGAACATTGGGGGTGGCAGTTTCCAAAGGCTCCCACGGTGGGTTTAACACCACTTGATGTCCACGCAGCTTGAGAGCGCGTCCTAGAAGAGTTGGAGCTTGCACACTGATGAGTGTCATTTACGACACTGTTTTATGGTCATGTTCCTTAGATTTTAGGTTAGTTCCTTTAGCATTTTAATGCCTTTATCTATGTTTTTGGTATTTTGTGATTTATTTTCTCATTGTGTGTTTGATAAGTGATTGAGCCATTTTGGATGATAAAAAAATGAATTGAATAAAAGAGACAATGTCAAATGCAAATGAATATATGCTGAGTTCCTTCGGAGGAACTAGAAGACTGACGCAGACGCTAAGGAACTTGCTGGCAATCCGAGAATTGTCTAGATTCATTGCAACGTGATATTTGGTTACTTGGAGAATAATTCTTGAATATTTACTGCTGGAAGGAAGATATATTTAATAAATAGAAGATCCTATCATTTAGGAAAAGATTTGGAAAAAGATAGAATTTCATAGATTATATCTAATTACTTTCCTTATCTTAGATTTATCTTCCATATTTTTGGGATTTTACTTGGGGAATAATTTATAAAACCCCAGATTTATTCATCCATTCATCATCCATTATTATTTCATCTCTCACTTGTGCTCACGTTTAGAAGAAACCACCTAGAGGAACTCGACATGTTTTTCTCCAAAAACCTTTCTTCTTTGCTCTGTAACCTGAGTTAGTAGCTCTTTATGCTCAGTAGTAGTTAGAGGAGGTCATGTAATTAGTATTTGAGACAAGTTGGTTTGATTTTTATGGTTAATAATTAATGTTTTGAGAATATTCTTGAATTACTGCTTATTTCTATGAATGATGACTTCTTATAAGTAGGTGTGCATCTATTTGTTTGGGTGTGATTTATATTGCTAATTAATACTACTAAGTCCTTAATTGCTTGGGAATGTTAATGAAGTAGCAACCAGTTGTAGAGGAGGATGTTCCACTTTATTAATTGTAAAGTAATTCTTGATCTAGGTGAAACCGTGTTCCAATAATGTCATGGTTGCATAGACTTGATGATTTCCTAGTTCATAATGCTCTCAACACGTTAAATTCCTTGCTCGTAGTATAGGGGTTATTTGTTGGTTAGAGTTAGTGAAAGTCGTACCAAATATAACCATTAATAAGGGGATAAAGAGGAATTTGTTCCATAAGTCAAGTTATTCCATGAGGGTTAACTATTGTGTCGATGATTTTACGAGTTTCATGGCTGGAATCTGATTATCTATTGAGTGTTTTTTCCATTTATTGTTTTTTCTTTAATTATAAATCCTTTTTATATATTGTTCCTGTAGTTACTCTTGTGGAACTTTATATTAGCTTTCTCATATCAACCCCCCCAAATCGTGTTACTCTTGTGGAACTTAGATCTGGTGACTTGTTACTTTGGACTTACTTTCTTCGTGGGATCGACTCTTACTTGCACTACCTATTTGTTAAGGTGAATAAGGTTTAATTTTGTCTGCACTTTGACAACACACCAAATTTTGGCGCCGTTGCTGGGGAAAGTTGTTCTTTTTGGTAATATGTAATAATTCTAAGTTCCATTGTTTTAATTTAGTTCCTTGTTAGTATATTATCAATACTCCTTCTACTAATCTTGATTTGTTGAAGTTTGATCCAGAAATAGAAAGAACTTTGTCCAGGTTAAGAAAGGAAGCAAAAATTGATTTCGATTGGGAACTTGACAAAGGCTTATTTCATGACTTGTTCTGCACAAAGGACTAAAGGGGTGGAATTTGATGATATTTTGTTAATGGCTTTTCCAGTCACTTTGCTAGATTATGCTAGGGATTTGTTATATCATTTAAAATCTGGATCCATCACTACATGAAAACAATTGCATAAACAATTTCTAGAGGACTTTTTACTTGCATATATGATAAGATCCATTTGAAAGAAAATATGTGGAATTCAACAATTTTATGTTGAGACTTTACATGAATATTGGGAACGGTTTAGGAGACTTTATTCTAGTTGACCCCAACACTAAATCAATGAGCAATTGTTGATTCAATACTTCTATGATGGACTTTTTCCTAATGATAGGAACATGATTGATGCTGCTAGTGGTGGGGCCTTAGTTGATAAAACACCTGAACAAGCAACAAAATTGATTTCCAATATGGCACAAAACTCTGAATGTTATGGAACTAGGAATGATGTTGTGTATAAGACAATCAACAAAGTTGGTGTGCATAATTTAGAGGCTTCTCTTGCTGAAAGTTCTAGACAAATTTCACAATTCACTAATCTTGTCTCAAGAACTCAGGTTGATGTGGTATGTGGAATATGCAATGCTAATACTCACCACACTAATGCATGCCCAACATTGCAGGCCTGAATTTATTTGCTCTTGATATGCACCATCTTTGCATTTCATTTCTTTCATGGTTTTGAACCTAATTCTTGTTTGCTTGTGTGTAGATGGTACCTCTTCGACGAGCCAAAAGGGCAAGAACTTCTAGTTCTAGGGAGGTTGTGCCACCTCATCCCAATGTCAAAGAAACTTATGGCATCGAGTTTACCAAGCAAGAGCATTGGGATAATTTCATTCATCTTTCATCTAGGAAGCTTCTATCAACTCGATTCTATGATACATCGGCAAAAACATCATTAGGAATTAATGAAGATATGAGATTCTTGGCTCGGAATTTGGGGTTGGAAGAATTCATTAGTCTCAACGCTCCGACCTATGCCCGCATCACCTTCGAGTTTCTTTCATCTTTGGAAGAACATGAGGAGAAGTTGGATGGCGTGTCTACTCAAATGCTTACTTTTCAAGTTTTCAACAATGACCACTCGGTCCCTCTCTCCTACTTCAACGAAGCCTTCAAGTTTCCTTCGACAATGGAGGGTACTCCCTACATCTATCCGGGCTTTGAGGTTTTGCAACGATATCATAATTATAAAGAACGTCGTTAGTGGAGACACATATCAGTTGAAGATAGTTATCGTCCTCAATATTCCAAGTCGGCTTCCATCATCCACCCGGCTTTGAGATACTTTAGTCGGCTTCTCACATATCATTTTTCTCTAAAGAGTCTCTCGGAGCCATTTCTAGGGAGGAACTAAGTAGGCTTTGGTTGGCGGACAAAACTCTTGAAGATAAGGTCGAGCTCCTTGATTTTGTGTCCCATTTGCTTGATCAATTCATCGATATTCGTGATGGTGTCTTTCTCTCCGGAAGCATTCAATTGGGAGGAATGATCACTATCTTTAACCTCTCTCTCAACAAGAAATATGGGAAGATGTTTGAGTCCCTTGAGCCTATTCGTGATAAACGAGAGAAAACTCCATCCTATCTACTTAGTATCTATGCTTTGATCAATCAAAGGTTTTTGGAGTGTACTTCTCAAGAGGACTTGTTTATTTGGAAAGTTTCAAGGACAATCTATTGGTGCCCCATCACTCATCCGAAGCCTACCGCTCAATGCTTGGACACCACTCTTCCTTGGCGGCCAAACAAGTGGCCGATTGACCAATCTCTCAAGAAGTCTCCTTTGCCAAATCTTTGCCACAACCCGTATGCATTCCCCCGTTCACTCTATTGCTCCCGCTTTGCCCTCGGTGTCCTAGGGAGGTACACATTTGATTCCTTCCTCTTCATCTTCTTTTCTCTACTTGTGACTTGTCTATTTTCCATGCAAAGATCGATTCCATTGCAAATGTTTTGAATTGTTCACCTTTAGGGAATAACTTTGTTTTAGGCTATGATTACCATGCTAGACATGTTTATGATATGCATGTAATGAGGGGGGAGATTGAGCCTTATGTTAACTACCCTTATCTCCTGGTTTAACAGGGACCCATACCTCAATGGGCCCAGTATGACCGGGCCCTTGGACTTAGATTGTGTTATCCCTATTGGGAGGGGCCCCATGTGCCCCCCATGCGATTAAGGGGACCTCTCCGACCTCGTACGATTATAAGAGGCCCGAAGGATGTGACTTTGCTTATGACCTGGATAACCCTAACCCAATCCCTAATCTTGAGATTTTAGGCCGATGGGGGCTCTTGAGTAAGCCGATTCTAGATGATTGGCCCACTATTTTGCTCGGGACAAGGCCATGAGGGAGATTCGGTAGAAGGGTAAGGGTCTAATGGATGTGGATGATGTTATTAGCCATGTTTCTTCTGAGGTTGGTGAGGGGAGTACCCATTCTACCCCTTACCACATTACCGAGTGATGCCATTTTGGCTACCCTCACTTTTATGCTCGTTTGCTTTTGTGTTGTTATTTTGCCAGCTTGTTGCTAGGTTTTGGCTTGGGGGGGGGGTTCTCATTTTAGGCCCGGGAGAATTTTCTTATGTTTGTTGTGTTGTTTTGGTTTCCCCCTTGCTTTTATGGATCACTATGGCTTTGTCTTCGATTTTGTCTCTATTTCTGATGATGATTTATGTTGGTTTCTATTTGCTGAGATTGTTTTCTAATGATGATGACATGATGTTGGTCTGTCGGTTGATACTTGATTTCTGATTGCCTTATTGCTTTCTTGATGGACAAATTTTTCCTCTACTCTGTGATTTCATTTCTCTAGTTATATGTTCAGGATTTTCTTTAGGTTGTTTTGGGATTTTGTCTGGAAGTTACTAACAATATTTTTTTGTATATATATCTCTATCTCTCACTTGGGTTTTTATCCTTTCTTTTGCTTATGAGGTATCCTGACAGTTTTATGCTTGGTTCTCCTCTTTAGCTTAGTCTGGAATACCCAGTGAGATCATTCTATTTCTTCTCTTTCTTTTTCTTTCTTGATTGCTTAGAATAGTTTTAGTTTAGGAAGAGTTGATTGTTCGAGAATGTTTTCCTTGTAACACCTAGCGCGTTTTGGATCATTGGCGATGTTGCCGAATGACCACTTGTTTGACGATTGGGTTTTAATTGTCTTGCTTGCATTTGTATTTTTCTTTTCTTCTGTCTTTTCTTTCCTTTTTCTCTCTTTTCATTTTCCCTTTTTCTTGCATTTATGAAACAAAAACAAACAAAAAGATTTTGAGGCTATATTTTCTTTTTACTTGTTTAGCTCTTGTATTTGGACATACTATCATCCAAGCTTTTGCATTTGAATATGTGCCTTCCTATGTCTTATCGGTGTGCATGCTTTGAGAGTATCCATGGTTGACTCTAGGATAGGGTATGCTAAGGTAGCGGTTTTAGACCTTTTGGGGCCTTGAAGCCGGATTCTATTGGTTTGAGGTAAGATGGAGTTGCTTCCTTTGATGGATTTGAAGCCTATAGTGAGTTTTTGCTACATCCATGTGAGGTTTAATTCTTTTCAAGCCTTCTACAAATTTTTCTTGAGCAGCGCATGGATCCTTGGCTATTATGTACTTGTCTTTCATATCCCGAGATCGCAATTGAGCCATTTAGGAAGGACAAGGGCATCTTTTTGGGGCGGTAATTTTACTTTTCTAGGATTGATTTCATTTCTTTATTTTGGATTTTCATTTGCTTTCTTGCTAACCATTTGAGCCATATACCCTTCTTTTCAAGCCACATCTTTAGTTCTTGAGCCTTTTGTTTCGTTTTTGTTCCCATCTTTGGTTTTTGTGAAGCATTTGGTCTCTTATGTTGGAGTTTTGGTGGATGAGAGTGATTGTTTTGGTTCTTTTGATGAGAGCAAGTTTGTGTTGTAAATATTTTGTGAATAAAAAGCAAATGCAAATGTTGAAAAAGCCGTCCATAGTTAAAAGACGCGAGGACAATGAATTAAATGCAAAAATGAAAAATTGAAATAATGAGAAAAGCAAAGCACATTCAAAAGCTTAAACAAAAAAAAATAAAAAAAAGTGAAAAATGAAAACATTCGAAAAAATATTTTAATGTAAGTTTCTTTCTCCCGATTTTACGCATTGAGGACAATTCTTTATTTTAGCTAGGGGGAAGCGTTCTTAAGCTTTTTGTACATATGTTTTTGATTCTTAATTTTGAATAAGCTTGGGGGTGCTGTGTTTTTGTTTGGTGATTACTTGGTTTTGGTGTTGAGATTTGGCCAATCTTTGCTTCACGATTTAGGTATACCACCAAATTTCAAATTGTAGCCTACCCTCGCTCTTCTCGCCTTTACATTATAATCTTTTCCAAGACCTTTGACTTTTGTGGTTGAGTCACTAGCCAGTGGAGGGAGATGCAGGTCAAGCTTATAGAGCGATATGTAGTAGCCGAGATGTCGAGAAGCCTCAAACTTTATTCTTTTCTGGTTCCTTTGAGGAACCATTGTGACGCTTACTAAAGGTATATTTGAAGCCATTGGGAGAATGCGGTAGATTGGTTGGTATGAAAGTAGGTAATGCCTCACTAGTTCTCTACGCTTAGTATATCTTATGCTTTAATCAACCTTAGATATCTTGGAGCATGCATTCCCCTATCATATAGAAAAGTGTTTATTCAATTGCATTTGATCATTTGCAAAAGTCCTTGTCAAGAGCTATTTGTTTGAATTTTTTATTTACCTTCCTTTCTTTTAATGACTTTGCCTCATTTTACTTCAAAGAGTTATAGGTAAACCTCTTAGGAAACCCTTACGAGACCATCACTCGTCCTCTAGAGCAATTTAGGGGTTTAAAGGGCTTGTTGTAGCTAAAAACAACAGTGATTCCTACGATAGTGAGTCTTAGTGTATATTCTCATCTCTTGTCTTTCTTTTTCTTATTTAAATAAGTCTTTCATCCTTATTCTTGCTTACTCGGTTTTGCTCGAGGAAGAGCAAAAGTTTAGCTTTGGGGAATTTGATGATTGTCATTTATGACACTCATTTGATCCCTTTTAGGGTGAATTTCATTCTCTTTTGTAGATCTTTTTATTCCCTTTTCCTTAATTTTGCTCTTTATTTCTTTAGTTTGCATTTTCCGAGTAGATTTTCCATTTTCATGTATTTCTTGGTTTATTTCGCCTTTTTCCCCTTTATTTGTTTTCTTTCTTTTATTTTAAGGAGAAGTTTGTTCCCAAGTTCTCTTCCTGGGTTTTACATTGATTGAGATGCTAAGTGTCTTCATTTGAAATCTAAGATTGGATATGTGCAAGTTCCAAGCATCCTTAGGCCGTGCATTCATGCCGTGGGGGCACCAACTCTAGTGTTGAACCCACTATCAAGGTGCCTAGAATCTGCCGTGCTCCGTGTTCATCAAGCACACCAAGTGGAGCGCACGAGGAGCATCAAGATGAAGGGGAAAAGATATGTCCTGCTCCCAAGCGTGGGCGCGCACGACAATGGCTCGGTCGCGCGGACACCGCGCGACCGCGCCTGTTGCTTCCCCTATTCCATACCCTTTTCTTCGCGGCCACGCATCTTTAAAGTAAAGGTTGCGCCTGAACGGGTTCTTTTGGGACGACTAACTACTTTCTCCTTTGTTAGTTTTACTAGTTATAGTTTTCTCTTCATTGTTGGAGAGAGAATGAATTAGAGAGAGCTTAGAATTAGAATTAGGTTTAATTTTCTTAGAGAGAGAAACTCTAGGTTTTAGATTTTGTAGAGAGAGAAACTTGAAGATTGATGGTTAATGATAGTTAGAACTGTATTGATTTCAAGTACATTTCCTTTGATTCGATCAAGTTTGTAAGAATCCTCTTTACTTTAATTCAATCTTTATCTTTTGATTTCAATTGTTTTGTTGATTGTTCAAGTTTATTGATTGTTTGATTGAATTGGTTTGATTAGAATGATGTTGATGAATTGTATAACTTTGCCCTTTATTTCTTCAATGGATTGTGAGTAGTTTGCTTGCTAGGGATGTGGAGAAGCATGTATTAGTGATAGATCATAGCTAATTGGGGGGGGGGGGGTTTGATTGATTTAGCTTTGTGATTAAATTAGTTGATGTAGCTCGCATTTGTCGATTGATCTTGGTTAGTGATGTTCCTAGTTAGAGTCTTTCGAAGTTGGTGCTAGTTAGACCTCTAGGAAATAGCTTGGTTAGTGATGTTCTTAGTTAGAGTCTTTCGTAGTTGGCGCTAGTTAGACCTCTAGGAAATAGCTTGTTGAGCTCTTTTGATTTCATTGTCTATTTAACCTCGCAGTACTCGAATTAATCAATCTCCAACCCGATTAATGTGTGTTCATTGAAAGTATATGTGGTTCCTAATTCCCTACTGTTTTGATTTATCGATTTACTTTGTGATTTACTTTGTTGTTTTGTTGAATTTAGATAACCTACACTACCTTTTATACTTCGAAATAGCTTGACTTTGGCCGTAGCAAATCCCCCCCCATTCCTAGTGGTTCGATCCGAACTTGCCTTATTACTAAGTGTAGGTTTGGTTACAAATTTAGTTTGATTGGTGGAATTTTAGTTTCAACGACCTAGAATCCACCTCTCGATCAACGCGTCGCCTACTCCCAAGCAGAGTAGTTAGTATCTGTAGACACCCATTTGTGTCTCCGCAAAACCAAACCCAGTGATGAGTGCCTTTCACGTCGAATCATAATCGAATAAAGCGAAAGTGTGGAAAGTTTAGTGTTGCGGATAGTTTTAATTTCTTTTCTCTTTTCTCTGTTTTTGAAAACTTATTTTAAGAAAACAGCCAATCCAGTTTCGTTGGTCCATGATATGGGTCCAATAGCAGTGTAGTTGGATGGCGCTTGACGAGAACTTTCCAAAAAGATATATTATAAGCCCAATTCCGATGAATATTGAGGAAGTTATGGCCAATTTACTGAACTGGGCCCGGTTTGAGCCTTATGTGCGACCCAATGATCTAGAGGAGGGCCTAATATGATTTATCATTCCTAATGCAATTAGGAATGGTTTTAGTCTTCTAGATTCTTCTAGAAGGTTCTTTTCATTCCTAATTCAATTAGCATTGACAAATTGACTTTTGTTGACTTTTAAGAGTTTTAATTAAAATCAAAGAACATTTTTGAGGGAAACATACGATTTTATCCTCTGTACGGCAAAATTTATCTGATTTTAGAAAACGCGTCAAAAACAGAATTAGTGCTTAACGTCAGACATTGGTGCCTGGCGCTAGCATTGGCGCCTTGCGTTAATGTTGGCGCCTGGCGCCAATAAGCCAGCGTTGGCGCCAGCTCTGTTTTAGGTGCGCCAGACTCTGTTTTGATATTTTATCTTTTTGGCTGATTTTCTCTATAAATAACGTATTAAAAACTCCGTTTTTGATAACCAGTTTTCAATTATATTCACCTACAACCAGTGTTCAATTCTCTTTCATTCTCTTCAATCATTTACCAATTCTCATCAAGATTCTCTTGATTACTTTCTCTCTCTCTTTTCTAAACTAGCTTTTACATAAAAAATTCCGCATTCATTAGATTTGGAAACATCTAGCCATATTCGAAGTTGCCTTCGCCCTAGACGTGAAAGGTTTAATTTCTGAGGGTTTGGTCCCAAATTTCTCTTTCAATTATTTAATTTAATTGTTTGTTTATTATTTTCCTTGAAATTACTAACGTGTGTATTTTATTATTAGAAAGAGGTAAGAGGCAACAAAGTAAGTACTTTAATGGTTTTATTGATGTTATGATGTAGAGATCATGCTTAGATTGTTATTATGATTCCTAGTATCATGTCTTGGGTAATTTTAATATCAAGTATGATTAAAAGTACGATACCTTTTATGTTCTTCCTAACATTTATGATTGTTAGTATCATGTTAGGGATAAAGCTTTGATTTTTATTGCTTAGTGACATGCTAGGGTTTGTTATTAATCTTGTTAGTGTCATGCCTAGGATCTTGATATTATTATTATGCTTTAACATGATTATCTTAATTATAATTTATTATCATGATTTTTATGATTGTTTTGATTGTGATTATAATTTTATAATGATTATTATTATTATTATTATTATTATTTTTATGATTATTATTATCTTGATGATGATTATTTTGATTATGATTATGATTATGTTGCTTGATATTTATTGTTATTGCTTGATCACGCCTTTATTCATGTTTAAAGGGAATTTGTACTTGTAATCACGCTTAATAAGATATTAATAATCTTCTTTAGGGTTAATTTGATTATAATTCAAGTGATCGCCAATAATAGATGTATTTGTGCATTATATTCAACCAACATAGATAAACAGGTTTAGGGTAAACCTATTGATTGCATGTTAGTCAGAAAGCGCACATAAATACGATCTGAATAAAGTAGAGACCTCTTATTAGGGCAGGTTCAATCTCTTATAGGTTGGATTTGTACCTTCATTCCTGAACCCTTATTTGGTTCAAGACCTTATGGAGTTGACGATCTCTTAGATCGTTATGGGGTGTAACCTTCACCTCGTGAACGGTTTACAAGTTCCTAAAACTTGTTGGCGACTCTTTTACTCTATATTTCTTCCCTTTTGGACGCCACCATACTTTAGTATATGATCACAGTGGGGTTCAAGCTAGGGGATTAACGCTTGAAATTTATTCCCTACAGTTTTTGGTGACTCCACTGGGGAGGATTTCTATTTTAATTCCTGAATTTGTTTCAGCAATGATTTAGAATGAGTAGATGAGACTCGAAAACTTGCTAATATCTTAACAGCCTTGGTGGTTCACTTGTTCTCTTCCATAGAAAACTTGGAATGGTGTCACTCTTATGGAGGCAAGAGTAGAGGTATTTGACCAATACTCAGCCCACGGTAACCATGTAATCGAAGATCTTTTCAATGAAGCATCTAAGGCCGGTTTTCAGGGTCTTATTACCTACCTCTTATGCTCATCCAACTGGGATGATAAGAAGTACTCCTGTTGAATTCAGTGCCCTGTAGCTAGAAGAGCTCTTTCCAAAAGATACTGAAGAAAATTCTGTCTCGATCTAAAACAATGGAAGATGTAAACCATTTAGCCTACTTCCTGAAGGAATGCAACGACTATGTTTGGAGCTATATATGTTTGTTTGAACCCTGAATAGTTGCATATCTAGAGAGCCTATACACCACTACCAGCAGGGGGGAGGGGGATAAAATAAACCAACCAGGCTTGAGTGCCTTTGGTTTGGTCTTTCTCATGCCAACCCAGAAACAGTTTGAAGCAATCCTTTGGTAGGTCCGTGAACTCACCAGAGTGACCAGTTGACCACCAATGGGTGTGTCATAGTACTCATGGAAAACTGTCAATACTGAGGATTGCTTGGGTACAACAATTCTCCATTTGTACTTTATTATGTTCTGATTAAGTGTGTATCCCTTGGGTGTTATCCTCCCATTTCTGAAATCCTCAGTCAGCCTCTTGATAAAAGAGCCCTGTTGCACCTGATGTTTTATGTCTATCCAACCAATACCATGAAAGGAAATCATCATTCAATGCTCCACTTCACCCAAAAAACTCTCTCGACAGAGCATCTGCTATTCTATTCTCTATTCAAGTTACCTGTCTTATGATGAATCTCAAACTTAAAACCCATCAGTTTACTCACCCATCTTTGGTACTCAAGTCCCTATTCCCTTTTTTCCATCAGGCAGCTCCAGTGATTTGTCATGATTACGAACTTCCTTTCCATCAAGTATTGCCTCCATATCTGAACCACAGGCACTATAGCCTTCAACTCCTCATAAATTGATTTCACTTTAGCCCTCGCTCCCAGTAGCTTGCTAAAGTAAGCAATTGGGTGACTGCCTTGTAGCAGCATAGCTCCCACTCTGTTACCAGAATCATCATCTTCTAAAGTGAGAGTTTTATTAAAATCAGGAATTACTAGGATAGCAGATATCAAAAACGTGTTTTAAAGCCGCAAATGCTGAAGTTGCTCCCTAGTCCAATCAAATTTGTCTATTATTAGTTGTTCAGTGAGAAGGAGGGCTTTGCTTGCTTAACCCTCAAAGAATATTTTGTAATACCTCTTGAGAGTAAGGAATCCTTGTAATTCATGTCTGCAATCTCTCTTTTAATCATTTTTGCCCTTCCTATGGCCCTGGAATGTCATTTCTGATACTCACAAGAACTTTAAAACACTGACACTAAGATAACCTTATTATCAATGACCAATAGAAGCTTTCTCAAGACAGTAGCCACAATAGGAGAAACTCGTAGCAGGTCAAGGACTCTAAGGCTACACCAAACACCCCAAGCTGTCTGCGAAGAGAGTTGCTGAGCAGAGGCCGCTGCCTGCTGGAATCATTCAGGAGTGGAGGCATCTTGTCGTTCTAAAGGTTGAAGAAATGTAGGCAGCCCACATCAAGTAGTGGAAGGAAATCTCCAGCAATGATATCTGTAGCAGAGGTTTCCAGAGAAGCCGACTAACGGATAGGTACTCGATAACTCGGGTGAGGAAACTGATGAAAGAGGAAATAATCCATCAACTGTGACAGCAAAAATGAAGTGTGAAAAGTAATTTGGAAAAAAAAAAAGAAATATAGGGGATTCTAGGGTTTGATGGTAATTCTACTTGGATATTCCTATCCTTGGTAAGATTGCAAGAAGAAGCAAATTTGACTAGTAGTTGGCTTTGATCTAGTAAACTTTGGCTAGGAGAGGAAATGGTGGGTCAGTGAGCTGAGTAGCTTTTTTTTGAATTTCTAGGCTTAAGTTTTCGGTGGCAGCTTAACTTTACTGCCGCTTTCTCTAGAAAAAGAAGCAAGGGACCTTTGAGGCTTTGAGTTAGGTCAACTTATATGATTCATCACACTGAGTTTTGATTTAGGTCTTCCTTGTTGCTAACTGGTATTTGGGGGGAAATAAAGAAAAAGAAGAGGCTATTTTTCATTACAAGATCGCTTATAGTAACTCAATATGTTGTGTTTGCAAGTAATTCTAGCTTCTTGTTTCACCATTTCTACATTGGCTGCCTCAAGCCCCAGACACTTTGTCTTTTTTTTTGGGCTTAATTCAAAAGGAATGTGACATGATAAAATCTAATCATATGATTTTCTTAATGCATTTTTTTTTATTTTATTTTATTTTTATTTTTAATAATCTGATTTATATTTTTTAACAGAATGTCCCAAGTAAGTTTGCAGCTGCACATCTTCCGAATTACAAGGCTGAGGTAGTGCTCCGTAATTTGAAAGGGGACTCTTGGAGTGTTGTTTCAGCTCATTATGGAAACTCGACAAAGTTCTGTGGTGGCTGGATGTCATTTGCACGTATGAATGATTTGAAAGTTGGGGATATATGTGTCTTTGAACTTCTTGATGAGAGCTTGTTGCAAGTGCGTGTTTTTGAGGGTAGCTACAAGAGCCCTGATTGTGTGTATGATAAAGCTGTAGTTGATGATTCAACAGCTTCCATTGAGTCTACTGAATATGGAGTTTTGCCTGAGACATTTATTGATTGAAACAGGTGAGCTCTACAGTGCCTCTCTTCCCTCAGATATGTAATCCTCTGAGGTACTTTCACCAACACTTCAGAAACTTCTTAATTGAAAAAATGTCATCTTTGTCTTCCCATCAGAAAATAAGCAAGGTCCCCCCCCCCCTTCTGGTATTCCTTTCTTTTATCGCCATATATTAAAAAGATCTGAAAAGCGAAGCACCTTTTATTGACAATGCTCTTATGTCCTTTAAATTGAAAACCAAATTTTGCAATTTGAAGTCTTTCTAAAATTCAGTACCTTTCACAGATTTTTACCAGTTTCTATTCCATACTCTACAAAAGTTGTTAAATGACAAAATATTTTAAAATTTAAATTATATATACTGCTTTACTATCACTAATATTGGCTTGATTTGTGTTATTAAGCTAGAACATTGTCTTGAGCTGATACATCAACTAAATGAAACATATTTTATAAACTAGTTATTACGTTGTAAAATCATGTACATAGGCACCATTAATAGTTGACTAATTCTTTTTTACAACTTAAAAGAGATGGATGTTTCTCATGGCAGCTGATAAGCTGCTTATCTCCTCACTCTTTTCTTCATCAGCAAATTAAACCTGTGGGGTATCAGTTGCACTTGTCTATGAGTAACCTATGTCACTGTTTTTCAATTTCTTCATCAGTTTAATTTGCTTTGACCTGCATTAGCACTTAGGATGTAGTAGAAGTGTGTGTGGACTACATGATTCTGGTAAATGTTATCACAATTTGCAACTGATTAACCTTTCTCCTAATCCATATTTTATTATTTTTGCCAAAAAAATTACTTGAAATTACAATGTACTATCTCTGATCCTTGCTGGTGAAAGTTATTAGAAAGAGCACAAATAGAGAGGGTCATTGTGTGACTTTCCATGTTCCTTTTGGTGTTCATTTGACTTGAGGCTTTATGAGTAAATCTTTAAACTATTTGTGTGGTCAAGGTACTTATATTTTTCAATTGTGCAAGTATTTAGTAGCTGTCCTAACGTTACTGTAAAGATATAAACTGTTTGTGACCACTGCTGCTGTTCACGGGTTAGTGACAACCAAGTGAATACTCTCCGCCTCTTCCCCCATCCCCTAGACTCACTGAGAAACTCAATTTTTTTAACTACTGTTGGAACAAAGTTGTTTCAGTGTGAATTTTTTGAAAATTAATTATTGATTTTTGGTAACTTATTTCTGATTGAATATTACCATTTTAATTACTGATGATTTTGGCCCGTAACAAGCGTTTGCTTTGGTATTTTATTACTGCCATACTTATTGCTTGGAACAACAACTTTTTTCCTTAAATCATGCTGTTTGTTGCCTTATTTTGTCAGTTGACTTGCTGCATTCTTGAAACTTCCTACAACAGCCTTTTATTACCTAAGAATGTGCTAAACGGCTACTTTAATTCCTTAATAATATGCTGCTCATTCTTGCTTTTGATTCCCATAATTTTGCTGGCCGTTGTTTTCATTACTACGGTTATACACTAGCTTTGGATATAAAAATACGCTTTGCTCACGGTTTTATAAGAGATATATGTATATAAAAACACAACAAAATATTCTTCCTTTTTAAAAAAAAAATAATAATTCAGCAATATTGTTTTTGTCGAGCATTATTTCTCTTAGTATTTTTTGGTGTTTGATCGCCCGGTGGTTCTGTGCAAATCCACCGGTACACTATATTTTTGAGAGGCTGTTTTATCCTGGGGGACATCCGGTTGTGGTTCGATCTGCTTGCACAATTTAAAGGCAGTACCGTGAATGTTCTAAAGAAAGCGACATAGTCCGCGACTCAGTCTCATTCCCGGTAACATTGTTCTTATTTGTTGTTTCCTGCAGTTCCGTTTCTAACAATTTTAGAACAATCTTTTCTGCCTTTATAATCATCATGTCTACCGAGGAAATAACTATGTCCAATGACCTTAACAAGCCCTTCCGTTTTGAAGGCGCTCATTTTAAAAGGTGGAAACAGAAAATGCAGTTTTTCTTAACTGTTAAAAAAGTGCATTCTGTATTGACTGTCCCTAGGCCTGTTATTCCTGATAATGCTGAACTAGATGATCTAGTGTATTGGGATTCTGAAATTGAAACTTGGAATGAAACCGATTTCATGTGCAAAAACTATATTCTTAACGGCCTGTCTGATAACCTGTATGACTATTATAATCTGGAAAACACCGCTAAGGATTTGTGGGATGCCCTGCAAAAGAAATATGACACCGAAGAAGCCGGTGCCAAAAAGTATGCTGTTAGCAGGTACCTGAAATTCCAGATGACTGATGATAAGTCCGTGGAAGTGCAGTCCCACGAACTTCAGAAAATTGCCCATGAGATAATTTCCGAAGGTATGGCTCTTGATGAACAATTTCAGATTGCTGTTATAATTGACAAGTTGCCTCCTTCTTGGAAAGATTTCAAAAACAGTCTCAGGCACAAGACTAAGGAATTTTCCTTAGAGAGTTTGATTACTCGGCTCCGTATAGAGGAAGAATCCAGAAAACAGGACCAGAAAGAAGAAGTCTTACAGCTCTCTGCAAACAATGCTCCTAAGCGTTCTGCTGCAGTTCTCAAGCCCGCTGGTAAGAACTTCAAGCCTCAGAACCGGAAGAATAACTTCAACAAAAATAAACAGAATGTTCAAAAGAACGATGGAAAGCAACAAATTCAACCCCCTAAGAATGGTACTGGTCAATTCCTATGTTATAGGTGTGGAAAACCAGGCCATATGGCACGAAAGTGCAGGAACATGCCTAACCCTGTACCACAGGCTAGCATGATAGAAGAGCCACTTGTGGCTATGATTACTGAGATCAACCTTATTGGTGGATCAGAAGGGTGGTGGGTAGACACTGGCGCTACACGCCATGTCTGCTATGATCGTCGGATGTTTAAAACTTATTCTGAAAACACCGATGATAAGAAAGTGCTGTTGGGTGATTCCCATTCCACTAATGTTGCTGGTATTGGTAATGTTGAGTTGAAGTTTACTTCTGGCAGGACTCTCATTCTGAAGGATGTACTGCACACTCCGGAAATGAGAAAGAACTTAGTTTCTGGTTTTCTTCTTAATAAGGCTGGTTTTACACAAACCATAGGTTCTGATATGTTTACTTTAACAAAGAATGGAATGTTTGTAGGGAAAGGTTATGCTACTGATGGCATGTTTAAACTGAATGTTGAAATTAATAAAATTTCTGATTCTGCTTATATGTTGTCTTCTTCTGTTAATATTTGGCATGCTAGACTCTGTCATGTGAACAAAAGACTCATAAAAAATATGAGCAATTTAGGCCTTATCCCTAATGTTTCCCTCAATGACTTTGATAAATGTGATTTTTGTAGTCAGGCTAAGATTACAAAAACACCTCATAAGTCTGTTGTTAGAAACTCAGAACCGTTAGATTTAATTCATTCTGATATTTGTGAATATAATGGAACGCTGACCAGAAATGGACAACGATATTTCATCACCTTTATTGATGATTGTTCTGATTATACTCGTGTTTATTTGATGAAAAATAAGAGTGATGCTTTTGATATGTTTAAGTTGTTTGTGACAGAGTTTGAGAATCAGTTCAACAAGCAAATAAAAAGGTTGCGTAGTGATCGTGGAACTGAGTATGATACTGATGCTTTTGTAGAGTTTTATAACTCACATGGTATCATACATGAAAGATCAGCTCCTTATTCTCCAGAAATGAATGGTAAGGCTGAAAGGAAAAATAGAACCTTTACTGAGTTAGTAGTTGCTATTTCCTTAAATTCTGGTGCTGCTGATCATTGGTGGGGAGAAATTCTTCTCACTGTTTGTTATGTCTTGAACCGTATTCCAAAGACTAAGAGTAAGATTTCTCCTTATGAATTACTTCGTAACAAACAACCTAACATTTCTTATTTCAGAACTTGGGGTTATCTGGCATATGTTAGGATTCCTGATCCTAAAAGAGTTAAGTTAGCTAGTAGAGCTTATGAATGTGTATTCATTGGCTATGCTGTTAATAGTAAAGCATATAGATTCTTTGATTAAGTGCACGAGTAATTATTGAATCTAATGATGTTGATTTTTATGAGGACAGGTTTCCTTTTAAATCTAGAAATAGTGGGGGTTCGTCCTCCTCTTTTATTCCTGCAGTCAGGTCTAACTCACAGGATTTAGATGCCGAACCCGAATTAAGAAGGAGCAAGCGGGCTAGAGTGGCAAAAGACTTTGGCCCGGACTTTGAAGTTCTCAATGTAGAGGAGGATCCTTCTACCCTCCAAGAAGCCTTAGCCTCAGTTGATTCAGATTTATGGCAAGAAGCCGTGAATGATGAAATGGACTCACTTGAGTCTAATCGAACTTGGCATCTGACTGAGTTGCCACCAGGATGCAGAACAATTGGCTGCAAATGGGTCCTAAAAAGAAAGCTAAAAGTTGATGGGACCGTTGATAAGTATAAAGCTCGTTTGGTAGCTAAAGGCTACAGACAAAGGGAGAATGTTGATTTCTTTGATACTTATTCACCTGTTACTAGAATAACTTCTATTAGAGTGCTAATGTCTCTTGCTTCTGTTTTTAATCTTGTAGTACATCAGATGGATGTAAAGACAGCATTCTTGAATGGTGAATTGGAAGAAGAAATCTACATGGATCAACCAGAGGGCTTTGTCATCCCAGGAAAAGAACATCTGGTATGTAAATTAGATAAGTCTCTTTATGGTCTCAAACAAGCACCTAAACAATGGCATGAAAAATTTGATAACTTAGTCATTTCACATGGTTTTAAGATAAATGGTAGTGACAAGTGCATATATGTAAAATTTGAGAATGACATTTGTACTATAATTTGTCTGTATGTGGATGACTTGTTAATTTTTGGCTCGAATATTCACGCTGTGAATAATGTGAAGCTATTGTTAAATGCTGAGTTTGATATGAAAGATCTAGGAGAGGTGAATGTAATCCTTGGTATTAAGATTACTAGGACAGTAAATGGAGTTTCTTTGGATCAGTCTCATTACATTGAGAAAATCCTAAAGAAATATGGTTACTTTGACTGTAAACCTGTTAGTACACCTTATGATCCCAGTGTAAAGTTATTTAAGAACACTGGTGAAGCCGTAAGGCAATCTGATTATGCGAGCGTCATTGGCAGCCTTCGGTATGCCACTGATTGCACTAGACCCGACATTGCCTATGTCGTGGGATTATTAGGCAGGTTTACTAGTTGTCCTGGTAATGAGCATTGGCATGCTATTGAAAGGGTCATGAGATACCTTAAGAGGACCATGAACCTAGGATTACATTATGAGAGGTTTCCAGCTGTACTAGAAGGCTATAGTGATGCCGACTGGAACACCTTATCAGACGACTCTAAGGCTACTAGTGGATATATTTTCTCTATAGCCGGTGGAGCTGTATCTTGGAAGTCTAAGAAACAGACTATTTTAGCTCAGTCCACCATGGAGTTAGAGATGATAGCACTAGCTTCAGCTAGTGAAGAAGCAGGTTGGTTAAGAGACCTGCTAGGTGAGATTCCCTTGTGGGAAAAACCATTACCTGCTGTCTTGATCCATTGTGATAGTACCGCGGCTATTGCAAAAGTTCAGAACCGTTACTACAACGGTAAGAGACGACAAATACGTCGTAAGCACAGCACTGTAAGAGAATATCTTTCTATTGGAGCTGTGAGAGTGGATCATGTACGCACGGAGAATAATTTGGCTGATCCTTTGACGAAAGGATTAGCTAGAGAGAAAGTCCATAATTCGTCTAAGAAAATGGGACTATTGCCGTTGAAATGAGTTACACATAATGGTAACCCAACCTATAGACTGGAGATCCCAAGAAATAGGTTCAATGGGTAATAACAAGTTATGGAGTGATATGAGTTGATTATGTTTAAATAAACATAAAATTCCTGAAGCGATCAAGGATGAGTTAATAGGAACTCTTAATGAAGTCTATACTCCATTTGGAGTGGAGTACCTAGCTACAGGAGTACTCTTGATAGATTCACCTATGTGAATGTGGAAGTTAGGCCGCTTCCTATGAAATGTGTGGCAGCATTTCTAGAGCGTTCACTATACTGGGATAGACGTGCATGGCAGCACGGGTCTATGACAAACACCGAGAATAGGTAGTGTGTGGTACGTTGTCAGAGATAGGGTTCAAAACTTCGAGTTACCCTTGTTAAATCTGAATCGTATTCACTACGCAGAAGTTCAAGTTGAAAAACACTTTTGTTTATGCACAACCTATATATGTAAGGATTCTGCTCGGAAATGTTTTCAAAAATTCAAGTGGGGGATTGTTGGAACAAAGTTGTTTCAGTGTGAATTTTTTGAAAATTAATTATTGATTTTTGGTAACTTATTTCTGATTGAATATTACCATTTTAATTACTGATGATTTTGGCCCGTAACAAGCGTTTGCTTTGGTATTTTATTACTGCCATACTTATTGCTTGGAACAACAACTTTTTTCCTTAAATCATGCTGTTTGTTGCCTTATTTTGTCAGTTGACTTGCTGCATTCTTGAAACTTCCTACAACAGCCTTTTATTACCTAAGAATGTGCTAAACGGCTACTTTAATTCCTTAATAATATGCTGCTCATTCTTGCTTTTGATTCCCATAATTTTGCTGGCCGTTGTTTTCATTACTACGGTTATACACTAGCTTTGGATATAAAAATACGCTTTGCTCACGGTTTTATAAGAGATATATGTATATAAAAACACAACAAAATATTCTTCCTTTTTAAAAAAAAAAATAATAATTCAGCAATATTGTTTTTGTCGAGCATTATTTCTCTTAGTATTTTTTGGTGTTTGATCGCCCGGTGGTTCTGTGCAAATCCACCGGTACACTATATTTTTGAGAGGCTGTTTTATCCTGGGGGACATCCGGTTGTGGTTCGATCTGCTTGCACAATTTAAAGGCAGTACCGTGAATGTTCTAAAGAAAGCGACATAGTCCGCGACTCAGTCTCATTCCCGGTAACATTGTTCTTATTTGTTGTGTCCTGCAGTTCCGTTTCTAACAACTACTTAAGTCAAAATTTTGCTTTCATGTCGAACTCCCTATTTTTCCTATCTGAAATCCCCTCCCCCCTTTTCCCCTATACTACTCGATTTGATTTGTATGAATTCAAATGGGATTCAACTCTTTTTTATTGATTGTTGAAAAAGGAGTTTGGGGCATTTGGAACAATTCGAATAAATAAAATAGAAGTATACATAGTAGTCAAAAATTTGTATGGTTCCTATGGTATTCATTCCATATGTATGTGACACTGAATGCTAATTTGATTATAAATTCCATGTGTAGGCGGTCGATCTTCTAAAGTTTCAGCCTGAAGAATGTGATTCAAAATCATTTGTATCGGTAATCCTTTGATAATTTCAGGGCATTATTTTCCTGGAGTCGTTTGATAGTCACAATTGTATATTCTTTACTCAGCTGTACTCTCCATCAAGAACTGAACTAAATTGTTTTGTGTTTTCAGTGTAACGTAGTAGTCTTGATGGATTTGAAGTACAAATCTGGTTTAGCAGAATAAAATGTCTTGTATATAAGATTATTCTGTAGTATATGTAGAGATTTATGGATGTATCAACTTAGTACTTGTATTATTTTTCTTGGTATCCATATATTTTTGTTGATTATCTTTGCTCAACCAAAAATTTTCAAAATTTTACTTTGTACTTTTATTATTATAACTAAGAATAGTACTCCATATTAATAATAATAATTAATAATGATAACTTAGTACATTGACATGTAATGTTTAATTGTGCCAATTATTCTGGGATAGAATAACTTTTATTATGTAATGAGTTGTTGAACTAGTCACAAATCATACCGTCAACTAGTATATTTTCGAAGGGTTTAGGGGGACTGGGAATACGTAGTATTGCCCCTTTTAACTCTTCCCTGTTGGCAAATTAAAGAAAGTTGGCGACTTAATCAGTGCCCTCAACCGTTGGTTTCTCGGCTCCTATCAGCGAAGTATCCAGCTCTTTGTTCTATTGACTCGTTCTCGACTTCTCGTCCCTCCTGGAGCTGTAGGGGTCTTATTTCAGGGATGTCCTTGTTGTCGAAGGGTTTGTGTTGGAAGGTTGGTTCAGGTTCTCGAGTTCGTACTTTGGAGGATTCTTGGGTTCCGGGGGACCAGTTCATTTTAAGGATCTTCCGTTTGAGTCGGTTCGACCGACTCTTGTGTCTTCTTTACTTGATTCACGTTCTTGCGTGTGGGATGCTTCTATTATTCACGGGTCGTTTGATTCTGGCTCAGCTGCTAGAATTCTATCCTTGGATCGACCAGTGCGTCTAACGGATAATTTTGTTTACTAGAAGTTTACTAGGGATGGTGTCTTTACATCTGCTTATGCTCTCCTTTGTGAGCCTAGGGTTGTGTCTGGTAGTGTAGACACCCATTTGTGTCTCCCCAAAACCAAACCCAGTGATGAGTACCTTTCACGTCGAATCATAATCGAATGAAGCGAAAGTGTGGAAAATCTGTTGCGGATAGTTTTAATTTCTTTTCTCTTCTCTTTGTTTTAGAAAACTTATTTTAAGAACACAGCCATTCAAGTTTGGTTGGTCCATGATATGGGTCCGATAGTAGTGTAGTTGGATGGGGCTTGACAAGACCTTTCCAACGATATATTATAAGCCCGATTCCGATGAATATTGAGGAAGTTATGGCCAATTTACTAAACTGGGCCCGGTTTGAGCCTTATATGCGGCCCAATGATCTATAGGAGGGCCTAATGTGATTTATCATTCCTAACTCAATTAGGAATGGTTTTAGTCTTCTAGATTCTTCTAGAAGGTTCTTTTCATTCCTAATTCAATTAGCACTGATAAATTGACTTTTGTTGACTTTTCAGAGTTTTAATTAAAATCAAAAAGCATTTTCGAGGAAAAGATACGATTTTATCCTCCAGTAAGGTAAACTTATCTGATTTTCGAAAATGTGTCAAAAACAGGACTAGCGCCTGACGCCAGGCATTGGCGCCAGGAGCTAGGCCTGGCGCCTGGCGCTAGTGTTGGCGCCTGGCGCCAGCTCTGTTTTAGGTGCGCCAGATGCTCTGTTTTGTAAATTTATCTTTTTGGCTGATTTCTCTATAAATAACGTATTAAAAACTCCGTTTTCATTCACCTACAACCAGTTTTCATTCGAAATCATCAATTCTCTTTAATCATTCATCATTCTCTTCCTCTTCTCTACAACTTGCTTTTACATACAAAATTCTGCATTCATTAGATCTAGAAACACCTAGCCATATTCGAAGTTGCCTTCGCCCTAGACGTGAAAGGTTTTAATTTCTGAGGGTTTGGTCCCAAATCTCTCTTTCAATTATTTAATTTGATTGTTTAATTATTATTTTCCTTGAAGTTACTAACGTGTGTATTTTGTTATTAGAAAGAGGTATGAGGCATCAAAGTAAGTACTTTAATGGTTTTATTGATGTTATGATGTAGAAATCATGTTTATACTGTTATTATGATATTCCTAGTATCATGTCTAGGGTGATTTTAATATTAAATATGATTGTTATGATGCTTCCTATGTTCTTCCTAATATTTATGATTGCTAGTATCATGTTAGGGTTAAAGATTTGATCTTTTATTGCTTAGTGACATGCTAGGATTTGTTATTAATCTTGTTAGTATCGTGCCAGGATCTTGCTATTATTATGCTTTAATATTAACATGAACATTACTATGATTATAATTGTTATAATTTATGATGATTATGAATATTATTATTATTATTTCGATGATGATTATTTTATTTATTATGATTATGATTTTTATAATTATTATCATGATTATAATTATTATTTATGATTATTATTATGTTGCTTGATGCTTATTTATTTTTATTGCTTGATCACGCCTTTTATGCATGTTTAAAGAGAATCTATATTTGTAATCACACTTAATAAGATGAATTAATAATCTTGTTAGGGTTAATTATGATTATAATTCAAGTGATCGCCAATAATAGATTTATTTGTGCATTAATATTCAACCAACATTGATTAAACAGGTTTAGGGTTAATCCTATTGATTGCATGTTAGTCAGAAAGCGCACATGAATACGATCAGAATAAAGTAGAGGCCTATTATTAGGGCAGGTTCAATCTCTTTTAGGCTCGATTTGTACCTTCATCCCCGAACCCTTATTTGGTTCTAGACCTTATGGAGTTGACGATCTCTTGGATCGTTAAGGGGTGTAACCTTCACCTCGTAAACGGTTTACAAGTTCCTAAAACTTGTTGGCGACTATTTTTCTCTATCTTCTTCCCTTTTGGACGCCACCGTACTTTAGTGTATGATCATAGTGGGGTTCAAGATAGGGGATTAACGCTTGAAATTATTCCCTACAGTTTTTTGGCGACTCCACTGGGTAGGATTTCTATTTTCTTTCTTGAATTTGTTTCGACAAAGATTTAGAATGAGTGGATGAGACTCGAAACGTTCTAAATATTTCATGTGCGTAATTTTGATTAACATTATTGTCATATGCATAAAAAAGATCTCATTGGAAAGACCATCCGAAATGAGTTAAAAACATAGGATTTTACACGTAGAAAATTTGAGAAATATCTTTCACAACTAAGACCGAAATAACACCGCGCGAAACTGGAAAATTTTATCGAGCACAGACAGCTGCTGAGGCATGTGGGAAGTAGCGCCAGAGGCTAGAGCTTGGCGCCAGACTTTTAGCCGTAGCGCCAGACGCCAACATTGGCGCCAGGCGCTACAGTTAAAAACTGGCGCCAGTCTCTGATTGCTGGCGCCAACCTCCCCCAATACCGAGCCAGAAATATGCGTTCTAATTTCGACCGGTTTTTCGTATTGTTTGCTTGATCCTACTTCCTGATTGAATTTTTTCTCACTTTTCTGAAACCCATATGTGTTCTACATATGGACATAACCCTCTGGGAATTCATGCTCCATCTACCCGATTGAACGCTCCGTGCAACAAAGGGTACATCCGAGATGTTGAGTTCACCAAATCATGGAAGCGAGTTTTTTTTTTCTAAAGCTCACGGTGTCCCATCCACTCGCGCCAACCCTTCACGGTTAGGCTTCCGCGCGGTGCATTCGGACAATTAACCATGGACCCTCTATTGACTAAACCCATATCCCGAACTTTAGAGAATTAGAGCCATGGTTAGGTTGCAGACTCATTGCATCATATTGTGCCTACTTGACTAATTGTGCATTATTTGTTGTGCATATATTCTATGTTTCTCTTAACCATTTGTTGACTCGTGTTGAGATTAAATAAATTAGTGACTTAAAGAACTTTTCCTAGTTAATTAATTAATTAATTAATTTGAGTCAATAAAGTCTAATATTTTAATCAGAATTGACTTAGTACGACTTTAGGCATACCCCAGCTGATTAATAACACCCAAAACCTGAGCTGTAGCGCCACACTGTGGAGTGTGGCGCCTGTCGACAGCTCTTTCGTCTGGCGCCAAGCTACACAGTGTAATGTCAGTCCTGTCGTTTGGCGTTAAGTTCGGATTATTGGTCTAGTCATCACCTAGAGTCTAATTAACCAGTTTGATAATTAATTCGATTAATTTTCGCTATCAATAACACCTTGAGTCATTAATTGAGTCTAGTCACATAGTCTAGCCACATGGTCATGACACGAGTCTTAACATGTCACCTACACTCACTAGTCTTAGCACACACTTTGAGTACACATATCACCATGACCATGTTTTCGGTTCATGCATGAGTCGATTTTTTTCCGTCATTTGAGTTGGGGGGTACATCCTATTCCTAATTCTTCATATCCCTCCACCTCCATCATTCTTCTTCACATTCTATTCCATCTTTCTTCACTTCCTCCATCCATTGCATGTTGAATAAAGTTTGAGTCAAATAATTAACAATAAATATCCCCAATTTCCTTTTCCACATTACTTGGTCGAGGAGAGAAGGGCGATTAATCAAGGATAACCTCTTTATTCAAGTCTCACTTTTTGATAAACCAATTCATCAAAATAGGAAGGCTAAAAAGATGATGGCAACACAAGAAGAAGTCAATGAGCTTAGGAACCAATTGGTTACCGTGACTGAGACACTGAAGCTACTCACACTCAAGATCGATGATCCCGTGCAGCAACAACAAATGAACCTTAGCAAGAAAGTTTAAGCAAGCTATCTAGTGACTATAAGTTTCAGGGCATTAGTTCACAAGGGGTCTCGCTGGACAAGGAACTTCTCCCGCATAAGTTCAACGCCACTGACATCCCTAAATTCAAGGCAACAGATAACCCTTACTTCCATCTAAGATCTTTCAAAACTATAATGAACATTAAGGGTATCGATAAGAAGGTTTCCCCCTCTCTGTTCCCACTATCCCTTGAAACCGTTTGCCAACAATGGTTATTCTCCCTTGACAAGGAGTAAACCTCTACCTGGGAATCGATAGTAAACGCTTTCGTTGATAGATACAAGTGCAATATTCAAGTTGAAACCGATCATAGACAGTTTGAGATGCTAAGACAAAAAGAGAATGAAGGCTTTACTTCTTTCTTTAATAAATGGAGGGAAACTTCCGCCAAGATGATTGAGGTCTCCACCGAAAAGGAGTCTATGAGGATGTTTATCAAGAATCTCCAAGAAAAGTATTCAAAGCACTTAAAATATCAACACAACTTGAATACTTTCAAGGCCGTTTATGACATCGGAATTGAAATCGAAGACGGCCTCGCAAAGCGAAAAGCTACTAACAATAGTAACCACGGTGGCTGGAAAGGAAAGAAGAACGACAATCCTTCTTCTTCCGAAAACGCCCACTCTAGTAATAATGTTAGTACCTTTGACCATAATGGTGTTTTAGCCATGGACAATCAAGGATCTAAAAGGAAACCCAGGCGAGAGTTCACACCCATTGGAATGACCTACGATGCTGCTTTCGATCGTCTCTATGATCGAGGATTAATAAAACCTATTGGCCCTACTAAGGATCTAACACCAGAAAATCGATCTTTGAGATGGAATCCAAACTCCTATTGCAAGTACCATCGAGGGCGCGGTCATACTACTGATGAATGCTACAGGTTTCAAAACCTCATTCAAGATCTCATAGAGGCAAATAAGATCCCATTGCCTCTAGCTAGCGAGAAGACTGGATGATGTCGGAGCAAACAACACAAGACAGAGGGGAGCTTTAACGACAAGATTTCATGACCTCTTTTTTCTATTTCTTTTACATTTTTTCTTTTCCCCAATAAGTCTAGCATAGGCACCTTTTCTTTTCCTTTAGATTAATTTGTAGTTTTTTTTCCTTTTCCCCTTTTTAATAAAATGAGCATTTATTTCCTTATATATGATCATTTCATTATATTGCATTAAAAAAAAAACTATGTCGAACTAAGCACAAGGTATACCAATGATTTGAGGCACCCCTTGTAGCCACATCATATCTCCTTTCACCTTTCTAATTATACAATCCTTTCTTTATAAACCACTTTGAGCCTCGTCTAACGATAGACCCTTCATTTTTTTTCAACCTACATCTACCTAACCTTGGGATGGGATGGTGTGTAACTTATGCAATTCTAAAAAGGCTTGAGTGATTTCAAAATATCAAAATAAAAGTAATAGCAAAAAATAAATAAAAGTGTACAAAAGGGTAAGTGTTCCAATGTATTTGATATGAAAATATCTTTGATATGAACACGTCTCAGATTGCGTCTCTTATCAAGTGCTCGGTACCATGCCTGAGAAATATGAATGCCAAGTGAGTGATAGACCGCATGATCGAGATTGCCCACACTTATAAAAATAAAATAAATTCTAAAGCAAAAAAAAAAAAGAGAGCTAAAAAAGAGTAGAAACTCAAGCATAAAAATATAAAGATTCAAAAGCGAGGTTGCACACCTTGGGGGCTTATCTAGGGTCTTGAGCCTTTATCTCCTTCTTCTTGAGCCTTTAGCCTAACCACGTTACAACCCTTAAAAAGACCTTTTTGAGGTATACATACTTGTGCGAGGTTCGGCTAGAGCTACGTTCGACCTGATTCCTAACGGATACGTAGGCAACCTCACATCAAGTTGCGGCCGTAATAAACATGCATTCATATTCATATTCACACACTTACACCATGATCATATCAAGGGATCTCCAATGCTCATCCCTATTCACTTAGAGCTAGACTTGGGGGCTTGATCCCTACATCATTAGCTTACCTAGCCTAAGAGTCACCACCATTTGACTCTTTTAACAAATAATATCTTTCCACACACTTAGCCCTTGTGGCCTAGCTTTAGTGTCACTTTCACACACCGCACAAATACATGACCAAATATACTTTCCCTTAGGAACCCTTTGTCATGGAATCTTAACATAACGTTGAAGCATGCCTTGTCATATCAACATCACTCATCAATCATAATTGTCATTGCATTGAAGTATGAAGTACTTAGCCTCCATGCCTAAGTTACCCAAATACTTTCATCATGGAGTCAACAGTTGAGATAGCCTAGGATGGGTTAATCCTTGCACCTTGAGAGATAGTATCAAACAACATTTAACTAAGCTCATTCAACATGCATTCGAAAACTTCGATTCTTTTTTTCGCGTCTTTCTTTTTTGGGAGAAAGTCGGTACCCTCCACAAAAATGACGAAATTTTTTTGCTTTTTTGCATTTTTGAGTCACATTGAATCAACACTATACACACACGGGTCACGAGTCACACGTGTCAAACACTTCGAGTCGAGTCAACCTCAAGTCAATCACATCGAGTCAAGTTTATGCCTCGAGTCGTGTCGAGTCAATGAGTCAAGCAACATTTAAAGCCTTAGGTCAACCCTAAGATGGTTAAAAAAATTAGCAAAGTTCTATAGTCAAAAATAAATACAGGTGCAGCAGAATAGGGAAGACCCTATCACAGCATCTGGCGACAGAGTCAATTCCTGGCGCCAGAGATATTTCAGCAACGACAGAGATCGAAGCCTCTCAGAAAGGTGATTTCGACCTCATACGACAATTTAGGGTTCCTTGGTACGCCAGTTAGCCCCTATAAGCAATTTGACATGAATAAGTAGGCAGTTTGATTACAATCACAATAAGTGATCGACCTGACGAAAGATCGTCTCACTTAGCTTAAAGAGCCTAATCACGGAAACACCGACGTACTGGTTTTAGCGGAAGCAAAGTTCAGGCGAGCTTTAGAGACCGACAAACGTTGGTCTTCGGAAATTTTTCTTCGGAATATTATCGCAACAAACATTCAAGTAACGAAGCTCTATTGTTCAGAGACGCGTGAACATTTCCATCAAGCTCTTTTAATTCAGAGACGCGTGGGCATATCATTCAAAAGCTCTTTTGGTCCAGAGAAGCGTGTGCATATCATTAAATCACTTTTGTTCAGAGACGCGTGGACATTTCCTACAAGCTCTTTTGCTCAGAGACGCGTGGGCATCCTATTATCAAGCTCTTCGTTCAGAGACGCGTGGACACATCATTCAGAAGATCATATTAAAAAGAAGCTCTTTGTTTAGAGGAGAGTGAACATATCCAAAAAAAGAAAAGAAGCTCTTTGTTCAGAGCGCGTGAACATATAAAAAAGAAGCTCTTTGTTCAGAGACGAGTGAACATCGAAACAGCAAGGTGGCGTTCCCTAGATTGTGGAGAGTTGTCACAAACAATTGAGGATTGTTTCAAGAGAAGCAAGCTTCGATGTTATTCCCTTGGACGTGGAATATTATCATAGCGGAGGAGGATCGTTTCAGGCGAAGCAATCTTCTATATTGGAAGCAGTTACAGGCGTAGCGGTTTTCAAGCAGGATGGCATTCTCTAGCTTGCAAGAGGTCATCTTTCAGAGACGTGTGCTCGACGGTGCAAGATACGTGTTTCTTAACTCTTTTATCTGTTTAACTAACGCTAGTTTGCAGGTATTGGCGTTACAAGAGTGGTTTAGGATCGCAGAACGTTCTGAATCATTCTCCGTCCCTATCGCTACTTTGACTTTTGTTTTCGAAACTTGCGTTTCTCCAAACTCAGTCAAAGTGGGGGCTTCTGTAGACACCCATTTGTGTCTCCCCAAAACCAAACCCAGTGATGAGCACCTTTCACGTCGAATCATAATCGAATGAAGCGAAAGTGTGGAAAATCTAGTGTTGCGGATAGTTTTAATTTCTTTTCTCTTCTCTCTGTTTTTGAAAACTTATTTTAAGAAAACAACCAATCCAGTTTGGTTGGTCCATGATATGGGTCCGATAGTAGTGTATTTGGATGGGGTTTGACAAGAACTTTCCAACGATATATTATAAGCCCAATTCCGACGAATATTGAGGAAGTTATGGCCAATTTACTAAACTGGGCCCGGTTTGAGCCTTATATGCGGCCCAATGATCTAGAAGGTTCTTTTCATTCCTAATTCAATTATCATTGATAAATTGACTTTTTTTGACTTTTCAGAGTTTTAATTAAAATCAAAAAGCATTTTCGAGGAAAAGATACGATTTTATCCTCTAGTACGGCAAACTTATCTGATTTTCGAAAACGCGTCAAAAACAGGACTAGCGCCTGACGCTAGGCATTGGCTCCTGGAGCTAGGCCTGGCGCCTGGCGCTAGTGTTGGCGCCTGGCGCCAATTAGCCAGTGCTGGCGCCAGCTCTGTTTTAGGTGCGCCAGATGCACTGTTTTTTAAATTTATCTTTTTGGCTGATTTCTCTATAAATAACGTATTAAAAACTCCGTTTTCATTCACCTACAACTAGTTTTCATTCACAATCATCAATTCTCTTTAATCATTCGTCATTCATCTTTCTCTTCCTCTTCTCTACAACTTGCTTTTACATACAAAATTCCGCATTCATTAGATCTAGAAACACCTAGCCATATTCGAAGTTGCCTTCGCCCTAGACGTGAAAGGTTTTAATTTCTGAGGGTTTGGTCCCAAATCTCTCTTTCAATTATTTAATTTGATTGTTTAATTATTATTTTCCTTGAAGTTACTAACGTGTGTATTTTGTTATTAGAAAGAGGTACGAGGCATCAAAGTAAGTACTTTAATGGTTTTATTGATTTTATGATGTAGAAATCATGTTTATACTGTTATTATGATATTCCTAGTATCATGTCTAGGGTGATTTTAATACTAAATATGATTGTTATGATGCTTCCTATGTTCTTCCTAATATTTATGATTGCTAGTATCATGTTAGGGTTAAAGATTTGATCTTGTATTGCTTAGTGACATGCTAGGATTTGTTATTAATCTTGTTAGTATCGTGCCTAGGATCTTGCTTTTATTATGCTTTAATATTAACATGAACATTACTATGATTATAATTGTTATAATTTATGATGATTATGAATATTATTATTATTATTTCGATGATGATTATTTTATTTATTATGATTATGATGTTTATAATTATTGTCATGATTATAATTATTATTTATGATTATTATTATGTTGCTTGATGCTTATTTATTTTTATTGCTTGATCACGCCTTTTATGCATGTTTAAAGGGAATCTATATTTGTAATCACGCTTAATAAGATGAATTAATAATCTTGTTAGGGTTAATTATGATTATAATTCAAGTGATCGCCAATAATAGATTTATTTGTGCATTAATATTCAACCAACATTGATTAAACAGGTTTAGGGTTAATCCTATTGATTGCATGTTAGTCAGAAAGCGCACATGAATACGATCAGAATAAAGTAGAGGCCTATTATTAGGGCAGGTTCAATCTCTTTTAGGTTGGATTTGTACCTTCATCCCCGAACCCTTATTTGGTTCTAGACCTTATGGAGTTGACGATCTCTTGGATCGTTAAGAGGTGTAACCTTCACCTCGTGAACGGTTTACAAGTTCCTAAAACTTGTTGGCGACTCTTTTGCTCTATCTTCTTCCCTTTTGGACGCCACCGTACTTTAGTGTATGATCACAGTGGGGTTCAAGCTAGGGGATTAACGCTTGAAATTTTTCCCTACAGGTAATCCATCTCAAATCTCTTAAGCATGGTGGAGGAAGTTTTGGGCTTTACCAATTCTTCCTCATTGGAAAATATTTGGTTGGAAATTGTTGCACGACGCTCTTCCTTTAGCGACTATTCTCAACTCTCGAGGCCTCTCTGTTGATCCAGTTTGTGCTTTTTGTCATGTGGATGTGGAATTTGTGTCCCATACATTCAGAGATTGTCCTGCTATCTGAAGTCTTTGGCTGTCTGGAGCATTGGGCATCCAATGGGATCTTATGCAGTTTCCTTTTTTTAGTATTTGGTTCTCGAGTATAATTTCTCTTTTTTCGTCATCGAGAAATTGGAAGCGCATTACTTCGTTATTTGCTCTCCTTTGGGTGATTTGGATTTCTCGTAATTAATTGAGGTTTAGGAAAGCTGTTTGGTCACCTAGGTCAATTGTCGATCTGGCGTCAGATTGGGTTCTTCGTAGTATGCAGGCTCTAGATTGGAAGAAGTTTGCGAGGTCTTCTCGATCGGGTAGTTTAGAGGCTAGGCAGGATGTCAAGTGGCTGTGTCTGCGGGGGTTACCTTATATTTCTCTAATCGGCTTGTTTAATTGTAGACGGGGCCTGGGATTGTTCTACGTACAGGGCGAAAGCAGGCTGGATAATCCGTGATCTTCATTCTTCTGAGGTTTTGGGAGGTGGTTGTCGTGCTTTTATGGCAGGTTCAGCGTTGCAGTCTGAGCTTCAGGCTTGTATTTGGGGTTTGGAGTTTGCTATTCGCAAAGGCTTTTTGAAAATCCGGGTTTATACAGATTGTGTTGCCCTCCTTACTCTTCTTCCTCCTTCTAGTTCAATGGAAAATTCTGCTTGGTGGATTCAAGAGTTGCGGGCTTCAGTTCAGTCTCTTTTGGTTTGCCAGGTTCAAAAGGTTCCTCGTGTGTGGGTCAATCCTGCTCACTGGTTGGCAGGTTGTGCCCGGCGACATCAGTTGTTGTATTTTCAGTTTTATTTTTTTGGGTTGACAGTTGTTTTTTTCCTTTTATTTAATAGCTCTTTTGTAAAAAAAAAAAAAAAAAAACCTAGTATATTTTAATTTTATTTACTACCTCCATTAATTGTTATGTGAAACTTTGGGGTATTATTTGTGAGGTATAAAATATTCCAAAGTTGCACATAACATTTAACGGAGGTAGTATTTATTATTATTTTTTAAAATTTTGTATGACTTTTACTGCAGTAATAGCTAGTCAAAGTTTGCTAAGAACATTAAAAAAAGCCTCATTAGCTCCTTTGTTACAGAAGGGAAAAAAAACAAATTAAACATTCCATCTTCCACGATGATCCTGTTAAATTGTAAATTCAAGCATTTGTCTTCGAGCGTGCTTCATATAACGCCACTTTTTATGTCTATTCTATCTTATCAGTAATAATTTGCAAATTGTTAGTGTTTATATTCATAATGAGAAGGATGAGTTGTGGGATATAATTGAGTCTTTGGGAGATAACATTACACCACACACACGACAATTCACTACATTAATTAACAAAACCCCAAGAAGGACCATGCAAGCATGCTTCTCACAAGCAAACTTGTTGGACTCTAGATCAAGAGATGAAGCTTGATGTCGCTTTGTGCCCACACGATCCCTCTTGTAATAACTTGAAAAAACCCTGTCACAACATACTTACCTGATTCCCAAAGGTGAGAATTAGTAATAGTCCATTTACAATACACGCGAGACGAAAGCTTAAGCCTTGAGTTTTGAATATTGCCTATAAACCCTTGAGAAGCAGCTCTTGTTGGAAGACTTACTTGAACTAACAAGACCTTGACCAACTCTTTTGAAACCCGATTTGCAGCTGCATCAACTGTGGATGACCGAGAAGAAGCACACAAGACCTTTTGAGAGGAAATCGCATGGTGCTTCGAGCCACAAAGAAAGGAGGAATCGAAGGAATAGAGGTCTCTACTTCCCTGGATTTTTCACCTAGGAGGGCCATTGTCAAGATTTAAATTTTACTCAAGATAACCAGAAACGTCACAAATGACATAGACCTTAAATGGAAAAAACTTAGCACATCACCGTGCATAAGACGCTGCAAATTAGAGGATCTAATCTGAAGAGATGAACCAAAACATTCGCGGGATTGGAACTGGCATTGCTGCAAATCATTATCCCGCTGTTTTGACCCCGGAAGAGACTCACTTTCCAAACCTTTAGAAAATATTTCATCTAACACTATCAAAGAAACCATAGCAACATGACAATGCACATAAACCTTGCTTGTCTAAAGAAGCAGCTTCAACAAATGGTGTAGTTTTTGAGCTACCTAAAGTGTGGTCTACAGAAGAGGCACAACCTAAAAGCCTTTCAAACTCATGTAATTCATTTAACACTTCCATTTTTTTGTGTCAAAATAAACTGCCTTGCAAAGGTCTAATTTGGCAAAACTGAGATCACCTAACCCCTTAAATGCTAAAGCTCTCCTAAACAAGCATTTGGTATGATAGGTATCATACCTCAACACAAATGGACATAACCTATACTTTATCAAAGTCCTGTAATTTCAGGGCACACGCAGTCAGGTTGAGATTCAAAGCAAAGGCTAAAGAACGAAACATAGCATAAGCCTCCAGAGTTAATGGTAAATTAAAACAAAGTAATTTGCTCTGTAAATCATACTTGAAAAAAGCAAGTTTAAACTTGCGTTCCCCAAACAAGGAATTACCTTCATCCTTAAAGATTTTAGAACAGACCAAAACATCATCATGACAAGCTAAGGAATCTAAGATATGAACAACATGGTTGTCATTAAACCCATCAGGAAGATGGAACTCAGCAAAAGCAGGACACATGTCCATTTCAAAATACCACCCCCTCAATAAAACCCGGAAATATGACGGCATAGATACCAAGCTAGCTAAACAGAACAAGTAACTATGCGCCCCCTCTAGAACAACCACTAGCGGGAAGCACACAACATAAACGGAAACTAAAACCCCAATAAAGGAAGTATAAAGTAAAAAGGCTTAAAGTGATAAAGGAAAAAAAGAACCATTATGGAGAACGGTTGCTTGTACACAACCTTGATAATTGCAAGGATAGGCTTCGGCACCTTCTCTCAGCTTGAGTGAACAATTCGAGTGGTTGTTCCCCTTACTGAACACAAAAATCAAATTTACCCAACAACAACAAACATACCCAAAAGCAATAAACCTATACAACGCTAGCTGTAGTGAATGCCACCACCCACAACACTAGATAGGTTGACCAAACCTATAATGCCACTTACTGTGAATTAATAACTTAAAATAATAACAATTAGATGGAGGGGAAAGGAGGGTTCGCCATCGACGACAAAAAAAAACAGGCAAGACAATCAGCCGCCAGCGAGGTATGGAAAGGTAGGTTGACGCTGGAAAGATAAGAGTTTGGCGGTGGAAGGATAAGCACAACACTTTTATAGGAGGAGAACCCAGTCAATCAGGCTGATTGGCTAAATTTTGTCAATCAGCCTTGTTTGTGGGGCCCACGCTGTACAAAATATTAGTTTTATATTGAGTGTATTGTTCATCCTTAACTGACGGAATTTTGGCGTTAAGTGGGCCCATTTATTTTACAACTAACGTCGTTACTATCAGAGCTCTTCATTTTTGTACCGACATCACTCTCTCTCTTCTCTTAGTTTTATATTCTTCAAGTAGAACCAGATTAAGAAAAAAAAAAAAACCAAAGCAAATTCGCAAATTTCGCTAAATCTCAAATTCGAGTTTCCTTCATTTAGGTCCATTGTGATCCCAGTTGTACCAGCAGAGATTAGATCTGAGTTTGGCTCACTTCTCAGCAGAGATTCAAGTTGTTAACGGCAGGTTAGCTCACTTATCTTTCAATTTTAATTTTTGATATCGTCGGAGAAGATGAATATAGGTCATACTGCAATTGGGAAAGTGAAATTGGGAAAGTGAAAAACATTAACGGCAATCTCCCGTGTCGTTATTTCCTCCGTTAGTCAGCAAGTCGCGTCGTTTGTTTGGGTAAGTTAACGCTGGGAGAGAAGTTACAGAAACAGCCCTACCCAATGGCAATATTTACAAAAAATGCCACCTGATGTGCCAAACAAGCCAATCAGGCTGATGGACTTGTATTTCCTCCTTTTATAGGGAGAGGCTATGACTTACGCCGTATTCTTGTTTTTTTTTTATTTTTTTTATCTTTTATTATTGGGGTTGATCATTGTCTGTTTGCTTGAACTCTAACATTTATCTGGTTGTCCTAGTTAGAATATTGTCTTTGCTAATGATTCGTTTCCTTTGAATATTATGTAAATTTTGTTTGAGTTTCAGTATGAAGGAAGCACTTCATCTTTTTTCACCTCTGATTCCTAGCCCATATCCCAAAACCATAACTTATTTTCCTCTTTTCGTGCCTTTAAACCCTTAAAATTATTCATTTCGTGTCCTTTCTATAAAAACGTTTAAACCAGTTTATTTTGGTGCATAATCTGGATCCACTGATTGAATAGTTGGATGGGGCTTGAAAATAGCTTTCCAACGATATATTATAAGCCAAATCCGAGTTATAACGAATAAGTTAGGGTCAAAATACTAAACTGAGCCCAAACCAAACCTAAGCACACCTTACTTACGACCCAATGATCACATAAGCTTTAATCCCATTTCTAAACCAATTAGGATTAATTAGAATCTTTTATAAGTTTCAAAAAGATCTTAATTATCCTTTTTGAAAAGATAAGATTAAAGAGTTTGAAATTGAATAAAACTCCTCTTTTTGAAAGTCCTAATTCTATTCGAATTGAAAGACATTCAAAGATAGTCATATATGATTTTCATGACTCATTAATTTTATCTAAATTTTATATGTTTGGATAGCTCTTGAAATTATCTTTTTAATGATATATTATTATATTAATTCCGAGTTATAACGAAAAAGATATAAAACAAATACGAAACTCTATCCAAAATTGACACTGTACCACTATTTCAGCCATATCTATTATTATAAAAATGATTTTAATTGTTTTATAAATTAAAATTCAAGATCTTTCCAATGACATATTATTTACATTATTCCAATTTCTGGATAAAAAGATATGATAAAAACAAAAACCGCAAAAATTGCTGCCTATCACAAGAGTTTTATTCCGATTCGAATTCGGATCTTTTCTCGATTCTTCGACCTTTCTTTTTTCTTTATAAATCGAGGTCATATTACCCCTTTTTAATCATCAATAATTTTGATCACCAAAAATCATTTTCTTTCTCCCTACACAAAAAAATCATTCTCTCTCTTGCTTAAACCTAATTTCTAGCCTTCCTTTTTCTTCCACCCTACATCCCTTTAGCACTCCAAGGAGTCCATACTTGACTCAAGGTTCCGTCCTTAAATAAAGGCGTGAAAGGTATAATTAACTGAGAGTTTTGCCTGGACCAAATCAACTCTACTTTTAATTTAATTTAATTTCAATTTGATTTATATTTTTATTGAAATTACTAACAACTTATTCATTATGTAGCAATTTAAAGGAGCGCGCGAAATGTGAGTAATTAATTAATTTAATTACTTATTTTATTTTAATATTGCTAGTATCATAATAAAGTTTATTATTATTTGATTTGACTAACGATATTATGGTTAAATTGCTTTCAATATTAATATTTATTCTATTTTTATTATACGATCATCATATTGCATGTTAAAGGGAATATGTAATTTAAAATCACACCTAATAAAATAATTTGAACGAATGGTTTAGGTTCATTTTTAATCTTTTAATTAAATCAAGTGATCGCGGGTATTTTATAATTATATGTTGCATTAATATTCAACCAATTTAGCATAATAATAGTTTGGAGTGAATTAAATCTTTGTTTGTATGCCATTGAGATAGCAGGATTCACTTTTCACTATAAAAATCAAGTAGAGGCCAATACGGTCGAATGTGACTCCATGACTCACTTCATACCATCATCCCGATCCGATCCTCTTTTCGTGGTTCCGAACCATATGGAGTTAGTAATCTCATGGATAATGAATGAGGTGTAACCTTCACGGGTCAATCGTTGTTGCCTATCCTTGTCCCTTTATTCGTGGTTGCCTTTTATGATCCGTGAACGGTTCACAAGTTCCTTTATTGTTGGCAGCTCCCTACTTTCCTTGTCCCTAATCGTATTATGTCAATTCCTTCTTCCTAAGAGTGCCAAACATATTCACACATGCTTAACGTAGACGCACTTCAAATGACTCTTACACCTACATGTTAATTTCATCACAAAAACTTTAAAAAATATATTCATAGTTGTTCCGTGGCAATGTTTGGGCCACATACTATTCGTGTTATCAATCTTAGGTTTAATCTTGATTCAATAAGAGGTAGCTTGGTTTTACTTATTCATATGAGAATATCCCTTGCATGTATTCTAATACAAAAACACCATGCATTAAGGAAAAAATCATTAACATTTATAGACTTATTTATCATTAACATTTACTTAATGTAAATACAGAACGATAAAAAAAGCTAAAGCCATCAATAAATAAGGAAAATATAAAAACCAACTTTTTAAAATCACAATTGGAAACATCTTTGTAAAAAGTATTGCAGTCTACAATTATATCCCCAAAAGCATTCAAAAAGTAATAAAACACAAGTAAATCATCGCTTCCCAACTTTCTGCAAGACAAGTGTGGCTTTGGAAAATTTCTCTCTATATGATAGTTCAATATGTCACTCTCTGTATATTTCACTGTGTTACTTAGAGGGAAGTCTATAATTGATAATGTATCTCTGTATATGAATAGATATTAGAGTAGTTCTAAAAAGTTTATGTGTTGTGTGTAGGGGAGAGGAGTTCAAAAACTAAAACGAAGTACTTACTTTCCAAAATCAAATGAGGATTCAAAACATGATAAATATTGAGCATCTGTTGAAACTAATTAAACTTATCAAACCAAGTGCAGGTATCATGGTTTCACCATTCGTAGTTCAAGAAACCAAACAATAATCCCTTGATTTGATAGTTCGTTAAACTTGGCCAGTTGTTCTCGAGTTTGGTTTGAATGGCCGCTACATCGTTTGGTATCAATTGAGAGATCAAGTCAAAGCAACATATCTCTAGGTTTGTAAGGATTGGAACGTTGTGATTTGTATGAGTTTGGGGTTTTTACACTTTACTACCTCGCAATTCTTGACTTTTTTTATGAAAGAAAATCCATAAAATTAATAGTGGTTTTTGCTTTAGTGATAGTTATAGATATTATAATGTATAATATATTATGATTATAATATAAATTATAATAATATTCTATTCATTTTTCTTTTTGTATGTCTCATTTGTCATTTTTACACAGCTTTCAATGTAGCTACACATCATAAAAAATTCTACAATATGGATATTTGAAACAAAATATTGGAAAAATCTAACAAATTCTACAAAGTGAATGAATGTGAAGTGTGGGTTTCGTTTTATATGTATAAAAATTCTTATGTTTAAAGTTTCTCTATATTCAAACTAAAATTCTAAATTAGTTCATAGTTAGTTGTGAATAGCGGCCCTTGGTTTGCAAAAAGCCCTTCACTACTACAAAAAAGGCCTTAGAGAACTGTTATAATAAGCTTTATAGATCGCCTTAGGGGCGTTCTTCTGCTAAGTGATGTATAAAGTATAGAGAACGGGTCGTGTAGGCGTTTTATATAATAACAAATAGAGAACGGTTGTTAGTCACAACCGTTCTCTTTTCCCTTCTTAAATTCATACACTAAGGAAGGAATAAAGAACGGTTTAGGCCACTTAACCGTTCTATATTGCATTACAATAAAGAACGGTTAAGTTAGATAACAGTTCTTTAATGTTTTTTTTTATTAAAAAAAATCCATATGTATTTAATTGTTCGAATTACCCCTTTACATATTTATACCGTATTATTCGTGTATTCTAATAATCTGAATTATTTTTGTATTTCATTTTAGATCTGTATTTGTTTTATATCTTGTAAATTTATATATCCTAATTAACAATAATATTTCCAAATACGACAAAAGCCATCAAAATATACTTCATATTTATATAATTTAAAACATCCAACCACAATTAAATTAAATCAATCATACAAAATTTGTTCTAAACAAACAAATACGTGAGTTAAATATCAAAAACCTTTCTAGTTAATGTTGATTTAAAAAAAAATTGATGCCCCAAAATATACCAATACCATATTGATCTACAATTCACATAAATCATCGTCGTCGTCATTTGGTTGATGGTATCCGGTAACATATGAAATCTACCTTTCCCTAACCTCGTAAATCATTTGTTGAGAATATGTATGAGGAACTTGCTTAAAATACTACAAAACAATGTAAAATACATACATATTAGTTAATAATATACAATAAATTCATCTAATTAAATATAAATAGCATGGTCTTGAGAATAGCAGCAGTCCTCAGTTTACTGGCAACAATGTCAAAATATAATAAAGTATAAAACATACCTTACCTACTGCAGTAGTGAAATTGATAAGGAGGACAGAAAATTGGTCATTGGAAATTGTAAGGGGTTTACAAAAATATGAACATAAGTCAATATTCCAGACAACTCAAAACTTCATTCACATTCATTTGGTAATAAACTTTACAACATAAGAGATATTTCACACTCTCCTGGGAGAAGAAAGCTCTTAATTTCTTTTTTTTTTGAAACCTCTTGATTTCATAATTTAAGACCTACTGAGTAAATGGAAATCCTTTGCTACACTAGTTTTAAGTGAATACAGTGGAAATCCCACAGAGCATTCATGGTTGTCAGCATAGATGAAACCAAAAATCACTGCAGATTCTCAATGTATAAGATTGGAAACAGGACTGTAGTTACTAACTTACTATACATCAGGTTATTTTATGTAGTGAAGGGTATTATTAAACCTTAAAAAAAGAATTTTACGACAAAACTGCTACTTTATACTTTCCAGGTTAAAAGAAATAGTCCGGACTACATAAATTAACACCGATAGTGTAAATTGACATCTTCAGCTTACACGAACTCTGAGAGCACAATGGAAAATCCCACAGCAGATAATGTCTATCAACATGAATGAAAGTCAAGATCCCTGCCTACTTCTCAATGCCTCAGATTGCGTACTTTGACAATACATCAAGTCTTTTTATGTTGCTTTAAGCTTACACCAAGCTAACTATGTATATTAACCAAGTGGAGCACTAGAAGAATAAAGTAACACAAGCAAATTTAAACATGCATATGGATCACTCCCTGTGTTCTTAGATGTCTGCTTATGTAATACAACCATCCTAAAAGCAGGCCAAAAAAAAAACCTCGTTGACCAAGATAGTATCCAAAAACCCTCTATTAGACCACACAGCATAATATACTTAATAGTAACATGGTGAACAGTTAAAATATCATGAAAATTTAATCAACTGGAAAGCTGCAGAATATGATTATATAACACAATTTATAAACAGTCATTATTCCAAAAGTGCTGAACCCTGACCCTGAACTATCAGTTTCAGTGGTTTAGGTCAACCCAACAGGAGGGTATTTTCTTCTACATTACTCTTATGTACTTAATAATTATTACAAGCTGAGTTTTGGCTTTGGATTTTTAACTTTTTCCATAACTAATGCTTTTAGTGACATGAATAACCAATGCTAATAGTAAACTTATGAGTCTTGAAATTAACAAATATAATGCCTTTATAGATCATTTAACATGTAAGATACAATAATTGATTGTTATAAAGCTCCTATAAAAAACAATAAGAATTTAGGCACTATTACAGCACCCCAACAAATAAACAAAAAACCTGACAGTGTACAAATTTAGGTAAAGATAGGTAAAGATAAGATGCATGTGTGCATCAGCTACTCAAAATACATTAAAACTAAATGTGGTACCTTGTCGGGGATGATCATTTGCCTAGATTCAATTGCCTCAATCATGTAGCGACAAACATAATATCCACTATCACTAGAGCCATTAGCTTGACGAGGACACTAATACAAACCAAAAAAAGGGGGAGGGTTAAATCAAACACCTAGTTATTTATAATGAATTAACATACATATTATGTACTAAGCATTGCAAAATTAAATTAAAGATACAAATACCTCTATGCTTATCCATTTAATGTAAGGTTTCTTCTTTATTTTTGTGATATCCTTTCGATGTTCCGCGCTAAAATTGATCATTGCCCTAAGTAATTATCAAAATATTAGATTAATAGTATTGAAATACTTTCATAAAAAGAAGTTAACATGTAACAAAATAAGCAATCTAGCACATACTTGTTGATTATTGTTTGAGCAAATTTGGGAGGTTCATCTTTTACTCCTGCGGGATCTAGCCAATGCACCAAACCAACCCATCAATATTAATACCAATAAATGCTATCAATAATCAAAAAAATGAAACAAAAATTAACAAAAACGAGGAAATGCTGACACACTCAAGTTGTAATCTGCTGGTATGCTCCGGGAACTTCCTTGCGACCAAAGTACATATCTTTGGAAAATTAGGAATCACACCAGCTTTCCAAAAAGACTCCGAAAACAAATGGTTGACCATATCCGGATGATCTAAAATTTGATTGAGTCTATACATTTTCGCCAAGAGACCCTCCCCAACCTCAGTGAGTTCTACGACATATTGTATATTCAAAACCTTTGCAGACCCTCCAGCATTTTGAGCAGACTGAGACTAACCCTCCGGTCCCATACTCTTAAAGCTCCTCAACGTTGGAGAAGCCATTATAGAGCTCGAAAGCTAGGACACTTTCTGGTCAGGTCTCAGATTTTATAGTAAGATCAAATCAACTGCAAGAAGTCAGAACAATTGCAAATTTTAAGTACAAGATTATCATCATTAAACTCGACTTGTCACCTCCAAAAACAAAGTACCATCCTGATACAGAATAATTTAGGCACTACAACAAATTCAAGAATTATTATTGTCACAATATGAGTAGCAAATTCAAGCACAATATGTTCGAAATGTGATAACACTGATACCGGAAATATAACATACCCCGAAATTAACGAATTAAACGCAATGCTCTGTAATTTTCACTATCGCAATGCATGAAATCGTGAATCAAACACTAAGAAGCAATTCGAGGCAAGTTCACAATTTCAAAATTTACACAAATGAGTTCAGTTTCTGAAAAATTAAAGCAAAATCCAACAAATATAAAGTATTTTCGCAAATAACTGAACCACAAAACCTCATATTACAGCAACAATTTCATCAAAAATATCCAAAACTACTGTATAGTTTGAATGAATTCAACATTACTAGCAAGCAATTTCAAAATTGATTCATCATCCAAATTAGCTGAAATTAGCAACAAAAAAAACAACGAAAAATAGAATTGAAATTACTAGGAATGGTTAAATTACATACATTTGACAATTTTGTTGTGAGAAATTCGATGGTAGAATAGCTGGGAAGATGATGAACATCGAAAAGCAAGTGCGAAGTTCGTTGAATTAGTTGAGTAAGCTTCAGGATTTTGATTAGGGTTCTAAATTGAACTTAAGTAAGATTAATTTGGCTGAAATAATTTTGATTACAATTGAAATAAAAGTAAATTCGACAAAATTAAGGGTAATTTGATTGAACTTACTGCAATAATTCGGCATTTATCCCTAAAACTAGAACTGTGAATTTTTTTTCAATAACTAAAATTCGAATTGCAAATTACTTTAATAGATGAAAACTACGAATTCACTCCTATTTCCTTCATAATTTGAATGATGCATACAATTACATTGACAATTATTAGAATCCAAATACTCTTTGAGAAGAAAAATTCGAACCAAAAAAAAAAAAAAAAACAATCGAGCCTACCTCAATTTACTGGTGCAGTGCTGCAGACGTGGAGCGGCGGTTGAGCGGCTCTGTAAGCGGCTGATGAAGGTTTTGATATGGAGGTTTAATGGAGGTTTCAACTTTTTTTTTTTTTTTTTTTTTTGTTTTTTGCTGATGAATGAGTCGAGAAAGAGGTTTCACATATTTTTTTGAATTAGTATTCTAGTGAAATTGAAAGAGAAGCGCACTTCACTTTTCCCATTTAGCTGCCTTAGATAATTTGGGTAAATTATTACTCCGTCTGTATACAATTTCATCCTATTTTTTTTTTAAAAAATTAATAGAATATAAAACGGTTGTCAAGATACCGTTCTATATCATCTATAATAAATAATTATTTTTTTTTAACTATTTGAGTAAAAAGAAATAGAGAACGGTTAACTATCCTAACCGTTCCATATGTATTAACATACAGAACGTCTCTTATATAAAGACGATCTATATTCTTCCGGAGAACGCCTACCTTTGATAACCGTTCTATATTTTGCGATCTCTAATCTAGTTTTTGGTGTAGTGCTTGCAACTTGTTTCCGAGGTTTATTTCATATCTATAGAATATTGTGAGCGAGGTTGATAAAAATAAGAAAATCTTCATGTTAAAAGTTTCTCTTTATTCAAACTGAATGTGTGTGTTATGTCCCTAATTTATTCGTATATTGTTGAACTAGTTACAAATCATTAAGTCTACTTGTATATTTTAATTTTTTTTAGAATTTACTTAGTGTCTACTTGTATATTTTAATCCTAATTAAGACACAAGAGATGGACATGACACTCAAATAGAAAAACATTAGTGCATGTCATTTACTTCTTTAATGCCTTTACCTACTCTTAGATTTTTCTAGCTAATTCAAATTAAAACTTCTTGATACTATATCATCTTCCCTTATAAAGTCACAAAACCCCTCCTCACAAGATAAAAAGACACAAAAAACTTTATTAGAGAAAGCACCTCATGGTGAATCCCTTGCCGGGAAACCTACACTTGGTGATGAGAAAAGAATTGGAAAATTTGTTATTATTAATCCCAACTTTGGGCCATTTACTTTCATTAATCCCAACTATCGATTATTTTTGAATAATCCCAAGTTCGGTGGGTATTTTCTTTTATAAGGTCAAATGATCGGTGACCTATTTAAAAGACAATGTTTTTTTAAAAAAATTTCTTACATGCCACATGTCGCAATTTCATTAGTTAATTTTTTTAAAAAAAAAATTAAAAAACCAAACCCATCCACCTTCATCCCACCACAACCCTACCACCTCCTTCCCTAGCACCACCAAAAACCACCATCTCTCTTCCCCAACCCCACTGAAAACCACCGCAACCTCACTCCCTTCCCCCAAAACCACTAGCAGCCCACCCCCCGTCGCCGAAAACAACCCCCAAGCCACCATTTTCACCCCTTGTCGCCGAAAACGACCCCCAAGCACTGCAACTCCACTTCCCCTTCCTCACTCATGAAAAAACCGATCTCCCTCCCCCACTCACCAAAACCACCAATCTCCCTCCCCCACTCACCAAAACCATCGAAAACCCTAATAGTACTCCAACACCACATCCCTTTAGGTTTGAGGCTCCATCGAATAATATCACTATATTCGATATTATGTATCACTTTTTGCGAACTAATATAGCAGCTTATTATTATTATTGTTATTGTTGTTATTGTTGTTATTATTATTATTATTATTATTATTATTGTAATTATTATTATTATTATTATTATTATTATTATTATTATTATTGTAATAATAATAATAATTATTATTATTATTATTATTATTATTATTATTATTATTCACTAGTACTAGAAAAAGTTTAATCTGCACTAGTTCAAAACCGACTTAGGGCACCGGTTCAAGGGCCAAACAGATTCCTTAGCTTTTATGCTTAAAAAAATGTAAAATTGATAAACAAAACATTATATATATATATATATATATATATATATATATATATATATATATATATATATATATATAAACTTAGATATTTTTATTAATAAATTCTTGTAATATTAGAATTTCATCAAAATTAAATAAAAAAAATTACAATGCAGAACAGCAACAGCTCAAAAACAGAACATTAGCAGCTTGAAAAACAGAACAGTAGCAGCACATACATAAGCAGAATAGCAGCATCACATAAGCAGAACTGCAGAAGCAGTAGTAGAACATTAGCAGCACATATGCAGTACAGCAACAACATATATGCAGAACAACAGTAGCACAAAAGCGGAACAACAGCGCACAAAGACGGAACAGCAGCAACATGCAACAGCAGCAGCAGCGGCAGTAGCATCAAGCAAGCATCAAAATCTTAGGACATATACTTGCTATGAGGAAGTCGGGCTATAAGGAGACATCTTAATATTACAGCTTATAAGTTGGAAGAATAGACAATAATATTACAGTTTATAACAACCCTTTCCTCTAATCATTCTGAAATTTGCCTCACCTTCCAATGTTACTTTGGGTTCAATTATAGCAAATCAGTCATATAAACTAACTTTGTTACCGGCCTTGCAATGAAAGTGTGGAACGTAACCCAGCTCTTTGCTCGAGCACATCATGTACTAAATAGAAGAAAAAGAAAGCCTTCATTGCACCTGTAGCAGCCTATGTCTCTCTCTTTGTCTTACTTACAGCTGGCCATGGTTCTTTTTCATTTTTGGTCTACACAAGAAGAAAGAAGCAAAGTATGAAACTTTATATATTCTAATGTTGATCTTTCTTTCATTATTTAGTTAGCCACAACATTGTGCCTAAGAAGATAATAGCTGAATCATTACATGCAAAATCATCAATAATAGAAGCTAAGAAACCTTTAGCTATAATCAACATACATGAGTCTAGTAGTTAGTCAAGGGAAGGGTGGAATAGCACAATTTACTTATTCAGAGGTAAACAAACCTGACAAAAGGGTTCTTGAGAGAACTAGGAATAGGTGGATTTGCAGGAAATTACTATGGTTCGTTGCTTGAAAGATGGGGTGGATCTTTCTATAAAGATGCTCTCTCCTTCAATTAATGCTTCCGAACAATATAATAATGAGGTTAATTATGATCAAACTGCACTGCTAAAGCTATTTTTGTCTTGAAACATATAAATTGACGATGAATTTTTCAATTTGAGTGACAAGTTGAGCAGTACCAGGCTATATCATCATCACAATCTATAACAGAACCAGTTTTTAGCTATTGTCTCTGCCAAATTCTTCTGGGACTCAGAGTCATACTTGCTTGCCTGTTCGAGATGTTCATAACAGGTCTTATATGGTCGTATTCAGTATATTTTATTCAAGTGTATCACTAATGGGGTGCTTAGAGGACCAATAATTTAACATGTCGATCAGCTACAAATTTACTTTGCAAATGTGTTCCATGATGTAAAAATGAACAAAAGCATAAACTGCACCTTATCAGAGTAACTACAAACAAAACACAGTTCCCATCATACATGATCAATTCTTTTTTTACATGCTGGTTTCAATATAAGTAGAAAAAGGAAAAATGATAGTAGACAGAGACGGGAACAAAGAAGCAGCACCTGAGACATGACTGTAGATTCAAGTACCTGAGCACATAAAGAGCACCTGATTGCACATAAAACAAAGTCTAGATTAATTGCTTACGACGCTTAGTAGAAAGAGTATTCCTATAAAAAAAAAATTCTAGTTTGAAGTTTTGAACCGCTTGCCATCTACTTTTTTCTACTAGTGAAACCTGCCTGCAAAACATCATATTCCTATAAAAAAAAAAAAGTGGTAAAAAAACAACCAGCTTAAACTGACAATATATATTCTCACATATTCCATATAACAAAGATACACGCTAGGTAATACTCACAGCCTATCTAATCTGCCATGGCATAGAGAGTCGAGAGTGAAAGTCACAAGTTCTCTATATCAATCTTATACGTGTTGGATTTATAAATATTAGCAATTGGCAAAGCACAACCAAAATTTCTTCCCAAATGGAACTCATTAGTAACCCTCACAAAATAAAAGTCCACGTGTAAGCATTATTTATGTCAGCACATGTATGGCATAACAATTGTCAAATTAGAATGCTAGCATTTAACTTATTTTTCATTAATAAAATTAGAATGCTAGCATTTAACTTACTTTCCTTAATACAATGACCATAATCCCAATCTCATCAGACAATTACTTGTTCACAAACTTTGCACAAGGATAGTACGAAGTAACATTCATTTCACATCTCAGGAAAAATTCTTTTTGCTCCCTTGATCAATCCCATTTTGTCAAATACTCATATCACGAGTAACAAATACCCTCGATAACAATCATCTTCATGTGTTGATTAGTAATGATTAATAAATTATCTAATGTAAATGTTTTTGTAGTTAACTTTAATGCAAAACAGTGAACTAAAACAACTAAGCTACCAATTTTTAAATTTTTTTTCCATTTTACTATAGTATAATAAGAGGTTGATTGATCAAAACCATGATAAAAAAAAAGGGAGCGCTGAGCATAAATACATATACATTAGACTTATTATTAATCTTTACTAATCAACACATGAAGTATAAATTAGAAAATATGTCTCAGCAGATTAATTGAAAAACAATTAAATAGCCCATAAAAAAAATAACACAAAACAAAATACCTCTTATTGATTTTATGAATCACTAAGCAACACTTAGTTACACAGTAGCACCACCAGTCCAACCTCACCCCTTCTCTACGTCCCCAATCAAGGTAACATTTTCATAGTAGTGTATTCCAAAGATTACATGAATTTCCAAACAGCTTATTAAAAATACTTTGTATAATAATAATCTGATCAAGAGCATAATGTGACCAAGAAATAAACATCATTCCTCCACTTATAATTAGCATTGCCTTAGATTTCTGCATTTCTTTTGCCCACAATTACTTGGGTTCTCGACAAGCTTATGATGATTCATTCAGAAAAGAAAATAATTAAATTAAAATTGGTCAGAGTAGTCAACAAACATCAAATTACAAGGTAAATCAAAATCTGCTGTAATCAAAATTTTTGGAAGAAAAAACAAAAATCCCAAACTCATCTAGATACTTCAACCAATTTATATAAATCTGTAGTAATCAAAATTTTCAAAAATTAGAAAAAACCAAAATTCCCAAACTCATCTAAATACTTCAACCAATTTAGATCCATGCCAAATTCAGTATGAAAATAATGAAATTAAACCTGTTAATAGGCAAATTCAACATCAGATTAACAAATCATCAATAAGATTAGAGAGAGGGAATTGAAACCCTAACTTAAGCTAGCTCTAATTCTTGTTAAAAATGGAAGGGAGAGGGAAATAAACTAACCCTAACTACCCTAACTTTAGGTGGAAGCCGCCGAGGATGAAGGCCAGTAGGTGGCAATTGCCATCTCTTCAACTTGGAGCACGAGCTGTTGTGTATGTCTTCGAGTTGGAGCACAGGTTGCAATGGAGGGAGTCTATGGTGGACGTGGGCTATAGTGGAGCACCGAGAGCGAGAAGGTGGTGGCGGTGGAAGCCGAGGAAAGGAGGTGCAGCGTAAACAGACAGGTGAAAGCTTGAGGGATGGAGAAATACAAGGGAGAAAAAAGTTGTGACTTGTGAGGCTATGAGGGTCGATTTTGATACAGTAAAAATAATTGACAAGGAAAAAAAGAATACGGAGTATCAAATTAAGTGTTTTTCTTCCAAAAAAATAAAATAAAATTAAGTGTTACAATCAAGTGATACCTAATATTAAAGTGTTACAATAAAGTGTTATCTAATATTAAAGTGTTACAAAAAATGTTACCCAATACCACAATGTTACAAAAGTGTTACTTAAAAATTAAATAATCATGAAAATTTTAAAGTGTTACCAATGGTTGTTACTTAAGCTCAATTTTGTATTAGTGTCATAATAATAATAATAATAATTAAAATAATCATGAAAATAATCATGTTAAAAAAAAGCATAATATTAATAGCAAGATCTTAGGCATGATACTAACAAGATTAATAACAAACTCTAGCATGTCACTAAACAATAAAGATCAAAGCTTTAACCCTAACATGATACTATCATGAATATTAGGAAGAAAATAGGAAGCATCGCAGGAATCATAATTGTCATATTTGATAATAGAAATTATAGTTATTACCCTAAACATGATACTAGGAAGATCAAAACGCCCTAACATGACATTAGGAATCATAATAATAACCTAGATATTATTTCTATATCATAATAACAATGAAAACAATTAAAGCACTTATTTGGATGCCTCGTATCTCTTTCTAATAACAAAATACACGCGTTAGTAACTTCAAGGAAAATAATAATTTAAACAATTAAATTAAATAATTGAAAGAGAGGTTTGGGACCAAACCCTCAGAAATTAAAACCTTTCACGTCTAGGGCGAAGGCAACTTCGAAATTGGCTAGGTGTTTCTTGGTCTTGTGAATGCGGAATTTTGTAGAGAAAGATAGAGAGAGAAGAGAAATTCTTAAAAGCTAGAGAGAATAAGAGAGTTGATGATATTTGATGAGAATTGATGAAAATTGATGATTGGAAACGGAGGTTTTAGGAGGCTATTTATAGAGAAAATCAGTCAAACGGATAGAAAAACAAATCAGAGTTTTGACGAGAATAAATCAGGTTAGCGCCAAATGCTGAACATTAGCGCCAGGCGCTAAGACTAGCGCCAAGCATTAGCGCCAGGTGCTAATCCCTGTCGTCAGGCACTAATCATTAATTTCACGCGTTTTCTTAATTTTGGTAAAATTTAGCCGTACAGAAGGGAAAAATCGTATTTTCCTTAAAAACACTCTTTTATTCTGATTAAAACTCCAAAAAGTCAACCAAAGTCAATTTATCAATGCTAATTGAATTAGGACTGAAAAGAACCTTCTAGAAGAATCTAGAATACTAAAATCAATTCTAATTGCATTAGGAATGATAATAAATATTAGGCCATCCTCTAGATCATTGGGCTGCACATAAACATCAAACCGGGCCCAGTTCAGTATTTTGGCCATAACTTCCTCTCATCGGAATTGGGCTTATTATATATCGTTGGAAAGCTCTTTTCAAGCCCCATCCAACTACATCATTATTGGACCCTTGCTATGGATAAAACCAAACTTGATTGGCTGTTTTCTGAAAATAGGTTTTCAAAAACAGAGAGAAAGAAAAAAAATTAAAAAAAAATTATCCGCAACATTAGACCTTCCACACTTTCACTTCATTTGATTATGATTCGACGCGAAAGGTACTCATCACCGGGTTTGGTTTGGGGGAGACACAAATGGGTGTCTACAAATATGACTTTGAAAACGGAGGTTCTTCCATGTTCTTAAGGTAGATGTCTTCATCATCGCTGTCCTAAACCCCATTAATGCTTATATCTTGTTCTTGTGGGATTTGAACTAACTTCTTATCATCAATCATCTTCTAAATTAAATCTTTGAATTTAACACAATTTTCAATGGTATGTCCCCCTGATTGATGGTATGGACAGTAGAACCTATCTGTCCTCTTTAGTGATTCAAATGGTTTCGGTTCGAGTGGTTTGACCTTACCATTCTAGGAGAGCATTTTGAAATTTTTTTCATTGGAAGTCCCAATTAGAGTATAGAGTTTATTACTCTTCTTGGGTGTGTCAATTACTTGAAGAGGGAATGATTTCTTCTTCATAGGTGGAACTTTAGCACACTTGCTTTGAAGCTCCTTCCCTTGTTTCTTCGCTAATTCTATAGCTTCACGTAACAAGTCTATTTTATCCCACATTGACCATATAAGAATCCGTACTTCTTCATTGGTTGCAAGTTCTTGTTCAGAAGGAAAATTATCCATGGCATCGAAAAAGGTTTCCACCTCTTCTTCGATAGCATGAATTTCTTCAATAGGTTTGATGAGAGATGAGGGATAAACATGGTTTTCCTCATCACATATAGCCAAGGAATCGGAGAGAGGTAGATCGTTAATACTTGGCTTCTTACTTGCAGGGGGCAATGGTAGTTTATTGTTATCAATCAAATCTTGCATAGCTTCCTTAAGCTTCCAACAATTCTCAGTGAGATGACCCCTACCTTGGTGATAATTAGAGTGTGCATTTGGGTTCCAGTTAGCTGTCCTCTTTTCAACTGGTGGGTCCCCAAATGGTCCAATAGGAGTTATAAGACCTTTTACATTCAGTCGATCGAATGCGGTGTCATAACTCATACCAATAGGAGTAAAGTTCCTCCTAAATGGTTTCTTTTGTCCTTGGTTGCTCATAGCAAGGACTTCACTCAAATTAAAGGTGCTAACATTATTTGAGTGGGTGGTTTTGGAAGAAGAAGGATTATCGTTCTTCTTGCCTTTCCAGCCACTGTTGGAATTATTGTTAGCAGCTTTTTGTTTAGCAAGGTCGTCTTCAATGTTAATCCCAATATCATAGACAGCCTTGAAAGTGTGTAGATTGTTTTGATATTTAAGTTGTTTGGAGTACTTTTCTTGGAGGTTCTTGACAAACAACCTCACAGATTCTTTTTCACTCGGTACTTCAATCATCCTAGCAGAGGTTTCTCTTCATTTATTGAAGAAAGAAGTGAAACCTTCATTCTCTTTTTCCTTAAGTATTTTAAGTTCCCTATGATCAGTTCAAACTTGAATATTTTATTTATACCTATCAATGAAAGCGTTTATAATTGATTCCCAAGTAGAGGTTTTCTCTTTGTCAAGGGAAAAGAACCATTGTTGGTAAACAGTCTCAAGAGATAAGGAAAATAAAGAATGAAATACTTTTCTATCAAAAGCTCTTAAATTTTGGGATGTCGTTGGCATTGAACTTCTGCAGAAGAAGCTCCTTGTCCACCGAGACCCCTTGTGAGCTAATGTCCTGGAACCTGTAATCATTAGATATCTTACTCAATCTTTCTTGCATGAGCTCCATTTGTTGTTGTTTCACAGGGTCATTAATTTGGAGGGTTAAGGTCTTTAGCAGTTCAGTAACATCAGCCATTTGCTTCTTGAGCTCATTAACTTCTTCTTGACTTGTCATTATCTTCTTGGCTTTCCTTTTCTGACCGATTGGTTTGTCAAAAAGTTGTACTTGAATGAAAAGGTTGTCTCTGATCAAACGCCCTTCTTTTCTTGACCACGCTCTGTAAATTAAACCATTTTTTTATTATAATGACTTGACTCAAATTGACTTTCACTTTATGGGTTTATAAAGAAAAGGAAAAAATAAAAAATAGGGTGTATATTTTTTGGAATCAAGGTGTATATTTTATGGAATCAAGTATAGGGGTTCAAACAAGTGGTTTAATTGGAGGAATAATATCCGACTTACCCCCATAAAAAAATGACGGAAAACACGCGCATACAAGACTCTCTAGACATGGTCAAAGTGTATATACATATTAGTGTGTTCTTTATTTGTGAGTGCAAGTGACATGCTTTGACTCTTGTGTAAGACCATGGGACTAAGTGCCTAGACTCAATTAAGGACTAAACAAGGGTACTGTTATTAACAAAATGATCGAACTGTTTAGCAAACTGTTGAATTAGACTCGTCGTGATGACTCGAGCAAAATCCTGAACTGTCGCCAAAGCAACAGGATTGTCGCCGCATACTATAGTGCAACGCCAGATAACAGCGTTGTCGCTCGGCTTTGCAGCCCAAATTTTTGCGCCATTATTGGAGCATTAATTTGGGACTTCCTTCAGTATTTTTTCTCTACGGGACAGGCCTAAAGTCGTACTAAGTCAATTCTGATTAAATTATTAGACGTTAATTACACAAGTTAATTAATTAATTAGGAAAAGTCCTTTTAGCCATTAATTAGTTTATTTAAGGCTTAAATAAAAGTCAAACTAACGGTTAGGAAAAACACATAGAGTATGCAAAACAAATAATGCACAAATAGTCAAGTAGGCACAATATGATGCAATAAGTTCGCAACCTAACCATGGCTCTAGTTCTCTAAAGTTCAGGATATGGGTTAGTCAAATAGGGTCAATGGTTAATTGTTCGGATGCACCGTGCGAAAGCCTTACCTTTGGAAGGGTTGGCGCGAGTCGATAGGACCCCGCGAGTTAAACTCGCTTAGCTTCCATGTTTTGGTGAATTTTACATTCTTATATGTACCCTTTGTTGCTCAGAGCGTTCAATCAGATAGATGGAGGATGAATTCCCATAGGGTTATGTCCATACGTAGAACACATACGGGCTTTAGAAAAGTAAGAAAAACTCAATAAGGAAGTAGAATTGAGCTAACAGTGCTAGAACTGGTCGAAATTAGAACTCATATTTCTGGCTCGGTATTGGAAGAACGCAGCGCCAGCCAACAGAGACTGTCGCCGCGACATAGTCATGTCGCCTGGCGACATAATTGTCGCTCAGCGACAGATCCATATCCTCGGCGACAGGCTCTGTTTGCTAGACGCCAGTTCCTACATGCCTCAGCAGCTTTATGTGTTCATATATTTTTCCAGTTTTTTGTAGTATTATTTCGGTTCTAGTTGTGAAAGATATTCGTCAAATTTCCTATGTGTAAAAATCCTATGTTTTTTACTCATTACGGATGGTCTTTCCAATGAGATCCTTTTTTTTATGCATATGACAATAATGTTAATCAAAATTACGCACATGAAATACTTATAACTTTTCAAGTCTCATCCACTCATTCTAAATCATTGCCGAAATAAATTTCAGGAATTAAAATAGAAATCCTCCCCAACAGAGTCGCCAAAAACTGTAGGCCAAAAGTGCATCCAAGACCAATGTTAAACATAGGCCAAAAGTGCATCAAAATCCACCAGAGAAAAAAAACAGATAATCCCTGTCTTAATTACAGACCCAAAAGAAAATATTGTTCAAGATTAGCAAAATAAAAACAAAACCAACATCATCATAGGCTGAAGGAACAAGAAATAGGATCATATCTCTTCTACAGTGAGATCATCAAGCTTGGCTACCATCTTCTCCACAACCTGCTTGATTGCTTCGTCTCTTGCCTGAGAAACCTAGAGAAGTAATGACTTGGCATCACTTGCACAACTTGATACAACTCTTTTTAGAGCATCCACCCTTCCTGTATTGGCCTTGAGATCTGAGATGACCTCTTTGAGCATTTTCTTCAATTCTTGGAGCTCAATTGAAACTGCTTCATTGAGCATAGATGGGGAGCTGATTTCTTCAAACCCTGTTTCTTCAGGAGCAGCCTTAGGAGAGGACTCAGGAAAGGTAGGAACTGCAGAATCCTTCACGTCCTGTTCCTCTAGGTCAATAGGAACAGGGGTTACTTATTTGGGAGCATTTTTCTTGGACAATCTTAAGCTCTTTCTCTTTCTTCCCCCTGTTTCTATTACTCCTGCTTCCTCCTGTTCTCCAGTCTTCTCCCTCTCTCTCTTTTTCTCTTTCTTTTCTTCTTCCTCAACCTTCCTAACATTCTTGATTTCTACTGCTTACTCCTCAGCTTTAGGCTCATCTTTTTCCTCAAAAACTGCAGGCATATCCTAAACAACCATCAACTATGTGCAGACCTCGGTTTTCAAGAAAGGTTTTCTGTATAAATTCATTTTTTTTCAGAGGCAGGGGTTCATAGGAGGAGAGATCAATGTCAAAGCTTTTAAAAATGGTGGTTAGAAGATTTCCATAGCCAATTTTCCAGTTGCGGGGTACGCAATGGTCAAGATGTTGTATCATTATGGAAGGAAAGTTGATTGGAATTTTATGTTTAAGGCAATACATGAAGATACAGTCAAGCTTGTTGGCTGAATCTCTTTTCTGGGTTCTAGGCACGATGTCATTGTGAACTATTTCAAAGAGCAGTTTTTGGAGAGGGGTGAATTTGTTGTGATTGGCATATGTGGTTTTAGGGTTTCCTTGGAAGTGTTCAACTATTGTTTCAATTGGGGTATTAGGAAGAGGTTTTTGCACAGATCCTTTAAAATACAACTCATAACCAGCATTAGGAACATCAAACAGTTCACCCAAATACTCCGCATCAAATTCAATTGATTTCCCTTGAATTATGCATGTAATTTATCCTTTCTCACATTTGAAATTAGCATGAAATTCTTTCAAAGCATCAGCATATAAAGGCTTACTAAAACATTCACTCAACAAGTAAGTCTAATTTTAAAATTCAACAAGCTCAAGAAATTCATCGAACTTACAGGACTTACACCATGGAAGATTGATGCTCAATCCCGAGACAAAGTGCTTTGTATTATCCTCAAGGCGCTTCATCGCTGGAGTCTTGCTCTTATACAAAACCCCCAATTCTTCAATTTCCTCTTCTTTGGGAAGCTCTGGTTCCTTTTCCATATTGCTCAGTAAATGAAGAACAGGTCAATGAGGATCAGGTTAATGAAGCTGATGGTGAAGGAATCGAGCAAGAAACTCCTCAAATTGGAGTTCCAGCAAGGGAATTTCATCCTAAACCTTTTAAATATCAAGGATCCCATCCCACTGATCTTATAATCAGTGACATTGGCAGAGGAACTCAAACCAGATCTCAGATGAGGAATTTCTGTGCATTCAATGCATTTTTATCCATTCTGGAACCTCAAAATCATCAGAAAGCTTTGGAAGATGCTGGCTGGATTATAGCCATGCAAGAGGAACTGAACGAGTTTGAAAGAAACAAAGTCTGGCATCTTGAAGCTAAACCTAAGGAAAAGAAGATAATTGGTCTTAAATGGGTATTCAGGAACAAGCTGGATGAATATGGAACAATAGTGAGGAACAAAGCTCGTTTAGTTGTAAAAGGCTACAACCAACAGGAAGGTATTGATTTCGAAGAAACCTTTGCTCCTGTAGCTAGATTAGAAGCCATTAGAATAATAATTGCTTTTGCTTCTTTCATGGGTTTCAAACTTTACCGAATGGATGTGAAATGTGCTTTTCTCAATGGTTACTTGATGGAGGATGTATATGTAGAACAACCTCTAGGTTTTGAAAATCCAAAATTTCCAAATCATGTGTTTAAGCTTGATAAAGCCCTTTATGATCTTAAGCAAGCTCCAAGAGCCTGGTATGAGAGGCTTTCTAAGTTCCTTTTGCAAAATGATTTTAAGAGAGGAAAAGTTGACAAAACTCTGTTTTTGAAATTAAAATGAACTGGTCTTTTAGTTGTACAGATATATGTAGATGATATTATTTTTGGTGCAACTAACGATGTCTTGTGCAAGTAATTCGCTAATCTCATGAGTGGTGAGTTTGAAATGAACATGATGGGAGAATTGAACTTCTTCCTTGGACTTCAAATCAAGCAAACAAAGAAAGGAATTTCAATTCACTAGCAAAAGTATATCAAGGAACTTTTGAAAAAATATAATCTTGATCAAGCTAAGACAAATCATACACCCATGGTAACAGGCACAAGACTGGATGATGATCCAACAAGAACTAGTGTGGATCAAAATATGTACAGGGGTATGATAGGTTCCTTATTGTACTTAATTGCTAGTAGACCTGACATTGCATTTAGTGTTGGACTGTGTGCCAGGTTTCAGTCAAATCCTAAGAAATCTCACCTAACTGCTGTAAAGAGGATACTTAGATACTTGAAAGGAACTGATTAGTTATGTATCTTCTATCCTAGAAGTGATTCTTTTAAGCTAAAAGGCTTTGTTGGTGCAGATTATGTAGGAGATCTAGTCAATCGAAAAAGTACATCAGGTGTGGTCCAGTTCCTAGGGCCATGCTTAGTCTCATGGGGTTCTAAGAAACAGAACACCGTAGCTTTATCTACAGATGAAGCTGAATATGTAGTTGCTGCTGCATGCTGCTTTCAAGCGTTGTGGATAAAACAAAAACTAAGAGACTTTGGTATGAAATTCAATTGCAATCCTATTTTCTATAGTAACACAAGTGCCATATGTATCTCTAAAGATCCAGTGCATCACTCACATGTTAAGCATATTCATATTCGTCATCACTTCTTAAAGGATAATGCTGAGAAAGGCTTAATTAAATTAGAGTTTTGTGAAACAATTAATCAAATCGCTGACATTTTGACTAAGCCTTTAAACATAGAAAGACATGAGATGATGAGGATGGAACTTGGAATGATTAAGTTGTGTTAAGGAAAAGCCTTGATGTTCCCTCAAGTAAAGTCACTAAACTGATGTACATTTTATCTCACACAATAATGATATGTTTAATTACATAGATTTGGCATGAGAGTTAAAAAATTGTATGTCCTAAGTTGTGCATAAAAGAAGTGATAATTCTTGAAGGCCTTGGCTGGTGGCATGAGCTATGTTGACTTGTTCCGTGCATTAATTTGTATATTCACAAGTTTATCTTTTCAACAAAATAAATCGTTTTGATTGTTTTATTATTTTTCTAATTTTTATCTCATCAAACACGGTTTATCTGATGGATACATTCAATATCCATCCTATTTTATTGAAATAATCCCTTTACATGCAAAATGCATCTCACATTCTAGAATTATCTTTTTATTTTCCCAAAGCTATAAATGCAAGTGACGCATCATCATAATTCACTTCACCTAACCTCTACCCTGAAACGACACATCACATTTACTTCAGTATAAAATGTGATGGGTAATTTTGACAATTTTACACCACTCAGATCAATTATACCTCTCCCTTACAAAGAACCTCACTCATATCACCCATGGACATCTCACCAAAAGACCAAACCCTAGCCAAGGAACAAACCTCTAGTGTAAAAAATCAAGAAATTTCTACAGACGAAACCACAAACACTCTCAAACAAATTCTTCTTGAGTATCATCCATCACCAAAATCTAGAGTTTCCTCTTGAGAACCTTCTCCATTTTCCTGATGAGGATCATCTGCTACTACTGGCTCTTCTCTGGTTTGCTTTTGATTCATTTCTTCTTCATCTTCAGTCCTGTTTCTTACTAATCCAATTTCAAAATCAGTTTCTTCTTGTTCCTGGACATTCATAAATAGGTTAGATTCATCGAAAATAATATGAATGCTTTCTTCAACACATAATGAGTTCTTATTATAGACTCTATAAGCTTTACTATTAGAGTAGTAACCAAGGAATACATCCTCTTCACTTCTCTCATCAAATTTTCCTAGGTTCCTCTTACCATTATTATGCACAAAACACTTACAACCAAAGGATTTGAGATGAGAGATATTGGGTTTCCTCCCTTTGAATAGCTCATAGGGAGTCTTGTTGGAGATTGCTCTTATAGTTACCTTGTTAATTATGTAGCATGCAGTATTAACTGCTTCAGCCCAGAAGTTCCTTGGTAGTGAGCTTGCAATCAACATCGTTCTTGCCATGTTTTCCAGAGTCTGATATTTTCTTTCAACTACTCCATTCTGTTGTGGAGTTCAAGGAGCAGAGAAATTGTGATTTATACCCTGTTCCCTTGCAAAACTCATCAAACTTTGAATTTTCGAATTCTGTACCATGGTCAGATCTTAGGTGGATTATGGAAAATCCACAAATTCATTAAAGGTTTCATCTTTACTAGCTAGTAAAATTACCCAAGTATATCTAAAGTAATCATTAACAATGACCAACACATATTTCTTGCCACTTCTACTTTGAACTCTCATGGGACCACACAAATCCATATGAATTAATTCTAATGGTTTTGTAGTGCTCACCATCTTATTAGCTCTGAAATAATTTCGGACATGCTTTCCTTTTACACAGGCATCGCAGATTTTATCATTTAGGGACTTGATAGCGGGTAATCCAACTACCAAGTCCTTTGACCTGAGTTTTTGAATTAAAGAATAGCTAGCATGACCAAATCTTTTGTGCCAAAGTAGAGAGTCATCTTCAATAACACTCAAGCATGTAAGGTTACTCTTTGGGATTGAGTCAAGGTCTACCACATAGGTATTTCCTCTTTTCTTTCCTCGTAGAATAACCTTTCCTGACTTGTTATTGAAGATATGACATTCATCAGAAGTAAAGCTTACCGAATTACCTTTATCACAAAATTGTGATATGCTTAACATATTATGCATCAAGCCCTCGACCAGGTACACATTCTCCATTGCATGGGAGGATGACTTTCCAATTTTTCCTTTGGCAATGATTTTTCCTTTCTTATTATCTCCGAAAGTCATTGTTCCTCTTGGATAGGTCTCTAGTGAAAGGAACTTTGATTTGTCTCCTTTCATATGCTTTGAACAACCACTGTCGAGGTACCATAGGTTGTTCCCCCTCACTAGGACCTGCAAGAAAACTCAAGTGTTAGTTTCAGGAACCTCGGGATCCTTGGGTTCCTTTGATGTTGAGGCAATATCAGTTTTCTTTACCCAAACTTGCTTAACATTTCTTTTATCATGTTCCATTTTCTTTCTACAGTCATAGTGCAAATGTCCAGTTTTTCCACAGAAGGTACAAACTTTGCTACTAGGTAGGTCTACGTATTTTTTCTACTTACCTTTCCTTTTGGATTCATACCCAAGTCCTTCAGTTCTCTTGACTTGAGCATCTTTAACCCATTTAGGAGTAATAGTAGGACAAATACTTCTATTCTTTCTATTCTGCAGTTCCTTTTCTAGTCTATCTTTGTGAGACTTTAAATTATCAAGATCAAGCTTGAGTTTTTCAAAATCAGCATTAAATTTTAACATAGAATCATTAGAGGAACTGCTAGAACCAATATCAGTATTTATCAGTTTGTATTGTGAAAATTCCACATTTAACAAGACATTTTCCTTTTTGACTCTTTCAAGCACTTCAGTCATAAGAAGATATCATGTAGTTCTCCAAATCTGGTTTGGATATCATTTTGTGCAGTTTCCAGCCAAACACTATGATCCTTCCAGATTTGTAAAACCTTTTGACATTCATTCCTTTGCATTCATTCATCATTTAGATTTATTTCCATTTCAACAATCAAATCAATTAAAGCATCTTTGGATAAGGATCTAAGTTTAGCATTATCAAAGCTACTTTCACTTACCTCCTTTTCCAATTCCTTGAGGTATGCACGCCTGTCATCTGATTTGACCATAAGACAGATATTTGCTACCTCCTCTTCTGGTTGATCATCATCTTCTTCATTATCAGAATCTCCCTATGCAGCTATCATGGCTTTCTTGACATCAGTTTTTGAAAAGGGAGTCTTGTATTTCTCTTTTCCTTGTTCCTTGATCTTCCCTTTTCTTTTCTCGATGTCCCATTGAGGATAATATCTGATAAAGTGATCTGTTGATCCTCATTTGTGACAGCTATATTCTGGTTTGGAGTTAGAGGATCTCTTTTGAAAGTTCCTAGAGTTCCGGTTGTTTCTGTTGAACATTCGTTTGAAACGCCTGACCAACATTGCAGCCTCTTCTTCATCCACTTCAGATTCCTCTTGATCAGCCTTGAGAACCAGACCCTTTTTCCTGTTGCCTTCACTACTGCCAGTTCCTAGATGAAGCTCATGTGTCATTAGAGAACCAGCGAGTTGTTCAATATTGAACGTTGTGAAGTCCTTTGTTTCCTGAAGGGCAGTCACCTTAGCTCTCCAACGCTCATCTTGAGGTAGACTTCTTAGAACCTGTCTAACCTCATCAGTAGGAATTTTTCTACCAAGAGAAACTAGTTCATTAATAATGTTAGTGAATCTTGTAAGCATTTCCTGGATAGATTCTTTGGGTTGCATCTCAAAACGTTCATACTTAGACATGAGTAAATCGATTTTAGAACGTTTCACTTCATTAGTTCCTTCATGAGTTACTTAAAGGAGATCACAAATTTCCTTAGCGTTCTTGCACCATATAACACGATTGTGTTCATGTGGTCCAAGTCCACAATGAAGCAGTTTAACAACCATAGCATTGATTTCCATTTTATCAGAGTCTTCCTTCTCATATTCAGACATTGGTTTAGGAATTACCTCGTTTTGAGCGTTGGTTTTGGTCACCTCGAAGTCTCCTACTTCGATGACTCTCCAGACTTGATAGTTTTTTGCTTTGATGAAGATTTCCATTCTATTCTTCCAGTATGTATATAATTTCCCGTTGAACATAGGAGGTCGTTGAGTTGAGTACCCTTCTTCAAGCTTCTCATGCGTATTCATTTTGTGTCAAGATTCTCCTATTCAGGGTGTCCTGATTTCGAGAGGATTAGGCTCTGATACCAATTTTTGCTTTATAAGAATACTACAAGGGGGGTGAATTGTAGTTTGGAGGAATTTAGCTAACTTTTTGCGGAATTGATAAAACAAAGCTATAGGAACTTTAAGATCACACACAGAGATTTTACGTGGAAAACCTCTTGGCCCAGGAAAAACCACAACCACTTGGGATTTTAGGAAAGATTCTTCACTATAACAGGGAAAACAACCTATTATAAACTAAAGAATCAGACTTCAAGTTCCTCTATGAACTTGAAGTTCCCAGCAGCAAGTCCCTCTACTTGCCACTCTTCTCTTCTCTATTCTCTTCTCTCTCTTTCTCAACTGATTTCTCTTAGAGTTCACTCAAACTCCCAATTCCCAAATTACAACTCAAATTTATATAACTCCAGGGGAATGCGACACTTGACTCTTTAGAAAACAAGAAAGATAAAAAGTTATAATTGAGCAAGGTGAAGTTATCCCAAGAATAACTTCAGTATTTATAGGAAAACGATGCTTGGTAAAAACGCCACCACTCCTACCACTTGAGCCACTACTGCTGCATCTCAATGCCACTACTTACCACCACTTCCAGATTTTCAATTATGTCCTAGAAACCAGGACACGTTGATCCTCTTAAAGCAGTTTGCACGTAAGTGGTGAAGACTGAATCAACAGTTAGATGCACAAGTTTAGGAAGTTAGTTTTTCTAAGATATTTTTCTGAAATAAAAAAAGATGTTTATTTGAAAAGATAAAACAGAAAAGATATTATCCAAAACCGTTTTTCCTATTTTCTAGCAATCTAACAAATTCTATCTTTTTGACAAATTCAAAGCGCATTCCACTAAGTATTAATTCCCAATTAATCTCACTTACATAAAACCTAAAATATAAAATATTCCAGACTTTATTTTTCTCTTAGAAGTCTCTTCTCCAAGTCTTCTTTCCTTAGCCTCTTCTCTGAAGCTTCATTTCCTTTACAGGAACACTGCAACTAATCTTTTTATTCTTTTAGCTCTAGTTTCCTTGCCTCAACTTGTTCCTGCAACTTGTAATGAATAAGCTACAAAACTCAACAAGACATTAGTCCATTTATTTGACTTATGTTATCATCAAAACATCAAGGGCAACATATTCTTTACCCTAAACATCATACTAAGGAAAGCATCCTAACATGATACTAGGAAAAACATCCTAACATGATACTAGGAATCAAAATAACAATCTAAACATGATTTCTATATTATCATATCAATAAATCAATTAAAGCACTTACTTGGATTCCTCGTATCTATTTGTAATAACAAAATACACACGTTAGTAACTTCAAGGAAAATAATAAAATTAAAACAACTAACTTAAATAATAAAAATAGAGATTTGGGACCAAACCCTCAAAAATATCAAACCTTTCACGTCTAGGGCGAAGGCTACTTCGAACTTGGCTAGGTGTGTCTAGATCTTGTGAAAGTGGAATTTTGTTTGTGAAAAGTTGGTTTAGAAAAGAGAGAGAGTATCAAGAATTTCTTGATGAGAGTGGGCCATTAAAAACGGAGATTTAGGGGGGCTATTTATAACGAAAATCAACCGGAATATGATAAAAAAGAATCAGAGTTTCGAAAAGAATAAAACACGACGCTGTCGCCACACAAGTCTCTGTCGCCAGGCGACAGCCTGTAGTGCGGCGCTGCAGACAGTTTTTTCACACGTTTTCATATTTTGATAAAATTTAAGCGTACGAGGGGAAAAATTGTAATTTCCTTTAAAACACTTCTTTTATTCTAAATAAAACTCCTAAAATTCAATTATCAAAGCTAATCACATTAGGATTCAAAAGAACCATCTAAAAGATTATAGAAGACCATAATCAATCCTAATTGCATTAGGAATGATAAATTATAATAGGCCCTCCTCTAGATCATTGGGCCGCATAAAGATTAAATCAGGCCCAGTTTAGTAAATTGGCTATAACTTCCTCATTATTCATCGAAATTGGGCTTATAATATATCGTTGGAAAGCTCTTTTCGAACCCAATCCAACTACACTATTAGTGGACCCTTGATATGGACCAAGCTAAACTGGATTGGCTATTTTCATAAAATAGGTTTTCAAAAACAGAGAGAAAGAAGAGAATTAAAAAACTAACCGCAACACTAGACTTTTCACACTTTCACTTCATTCGATTACGATTTGACGTGAAAAGTATTCATCACTGGGTTTGCTTTTGGGGAGACACAAATGGGTGTCTACAGTAGTGCTACCCAAACTTTTCCAAACTTGCGAGTAATTCTAAACAAATAAAAAAAATTGGGTAGTTGTTCACAAATGACCCTATATTTAGGGTAGTTCTACACAAAATTTTCAAATATTTACAAGCCACTCAAGAATCCTGTCTTGTATGTGCTAATGTTATGTCTTGTCAACCTCTGCAAACTAACTTTTTTGGTGAATTGTGTGGTATACATGGTCAGTTTGGGTGTCAAGGTGCTCAAAATTTTCAAGACACTAATCAGATGGAGCAAGTGAATGCCTTTCAACAAAGGCAACTAAATGACCCATATTCTAACACATTTAATCCATGTTTGAGGAATCATCCCCACCTTTCTTATCACAGCAACAGTGTTCAAAATCCTCAATTAAAATAGCAGTGGTCACAACCTCATAACCCTCAACCTCTTCAATGTGTTGCAAGGCCTCCACTCGATCAACAAGGGTCCCACTACAAGAAAATAACCATTTCGTAGAGATTATTTTAACCTTTAGTATCGATTGTAATTGCATCAAAAAACTTTCCCAACGAATGGTCATTCGATACAATATCCCCCGTTGCCTTAACCTTTAGTAGTGGTTTTCAATATCGCTGGGGTTGACCTGAATAATCGATACGAAAAACTACATCCAATCGTGGTGATTATTGTAGCGATTACAAGCGCTACAAATGTTTAACTCAATTTCTTAAAAAAAAAACATGCGTATGATCTTTACAAGATTCAAACATGCAACCTCAAACTCTTATATTAAATGTTTCATCAATAAGCTATGACATATTTTATGTATTCTTTGTCAAACAATATTTATATATCTAGTGTTGAAAAGGCTTTTCGTATCGATTTTTAGGATTTAGTGGTGATTGTAAATGATATGATTTCTCAAAATTATATAAATGTGTAAAAATAGTGTGGATATGTATTACTATGTTTTCCGTATCGATTTTATATGGGAAAACCATGGCGATTGTAAAATGATACGAATTCCTTAACTATTTCACAAACATACTTGCATATTGTAGCGAATGTACAATCGCTACGAAAAGACATATTTCTTGTAGTGTCCTCTTATCATGCTCCTCCAGGATTCAATAGGCCGCCTCAACAACAACAACAACCCTTCTTAAGGAAATGTTAGCACTTAAGAGCCTATTATGCCTGACCTCATGAGAATAATTGAAACCATGAAACAAAAAAGTTAAGATAGCATCAAGGAGTTAAAAAACACGACAAAGCACTCCTAGAACCAACTTACACAAGTCGCAGGTACCAATATCCAAAGGCAACCTGACTATCCCTTCAGGGGCTCAATTATACAATCACTTTAATTCTTAAATACATAAACACCATTAAGGAAGATAGATCAATGTCAGATTGGTTACAGAGGTGCACCAAGGGTCGCCCCACCAATACATCAAAATGGGGGTAGTTTTGGAGATAATCGAAGATTCAACAAACACCATAATAAAAAGTTATGGATTGGCCTTCTACTCAAATGAACAACTCAATGCACTTCGTTTTTGAGTTCATTGCAACTAACTTATCCATTATTAATAGGAAATATCATAATTGTTACACTAGGGTCTATAACTTTGGTTTCCCTTAAAGTCATCCTTAATAATTCATAGGAAAATTTGAAAATTACAACCATGTATAGTAGTTAAAATTGGAATTACCACCTCAAGGTTTTGTTTTTTTTTTTTTTTTTTTTTTAAATATTATCACCTTGTTTTTTCCAAAAGTTTTTAAACTCCCACCAGTTTTAGAAATGACGTCATCATGGGTCCCACTTTTGCGTTTTCCCTCTCTTCCCTCGAATTCTCCTGTTTCCCTTGCTTTCCTTCTCCCTTATTTCAAGTTCTTCTCTAAAATTCGATAATTACACAAATTTCACAAATTAGGTGTAAATTTCTACAATCTAACCTTTTCCAAATTGAATTGATTAGCGTAATTAGGGTTTGGGTAATCAATTTGGAGGTTTTGCTAAAATTGAAAAATTAGGGTTTGTGAAATGAAAATTGATTTTAGAAAACCCCCCAAATTCATTAATCAGGCTAAGATGGAATAATTCACGAAGATCCATAGTATGGAATAAGCCGACAAGGCCTCGTACTACAAACAAATATCAAAGCCCTAACCCTTTGAAGAGAGGAATCAAGAGATTTACAAAAGTTGTAACCCATAAATTATTAACGGTAAGGGGACGACAAAAATATGTCCCCGGGACGTTTCCAAAATTTTGGGTACGGCTCGCGCTAAATCTGGGGACGTTTCGGGTACGGTTCAACATATTTTAGACGTCCCCAAAAGCAAATTGAACAATCTGACTTCGAAAGCCCAAGCCCAGTTCAAAAATTAATAGAAAAAAGAAGGGCCCATATAAAAAAACCATTACCCGTTGAATCTAAAGGGCTAGGGCACTCATTAGTGATTTTATTTCTCTTTGAAACCTTGAAGACTAAAGTAGCCGACCAGTGACCACCCACCACTCAATCTGATCGGCGGCGCCGCGGTGACCGGTAAGTTCTCTGATTCCTTTTTTTTTTGTCTTTTCATCTTTTGCTTATGTTTTTCTTTCGATCTGTTCTGTCTACTTTTTTTTTTCTTTTTTTTTTCGGTCTGTTCTTTCAGCCTATTTATGTTTATTTTTTTTTAATAAATTATGCATTAGTTCATACATCAATGATCAATGTGAAGGAGTTATGTCTTCGATAAGTGCAATTACTAGATATATCAAGGATCACTATTATGGAGATAATAAGTTCATTCTATAGGGTCGTCAATGTTTGGTGCTAGATTTGACAATTGATCTTTGGGCTAGCTTAATGGCCCAAAGACTTATAAAATGGATTCTACAAGGTCACACATAAGAGTATTGGGTTAAACAAGTTAGAGGCCCAATATTGGGCCTCATGAGTTTATGACATACCATATTGATAATTGGGCTTGGATAGTTAGAAGAGTCTAATGGGTTTTGGACTTGACATGGTTTTATTTCTAGATATGATCTATAAATATAAACCATGCCTAAGGTTGCATGACAGAACAATTGACATACAGTGAATTGTCACACAAGCAACCAATTTCCCAAAACCCTAACTCTCTCTCTCTACTCGGACCTCTCTCTCTCCTCCCTGTCCGTACGGCCCTCCTCCCTGGGTGGCGCGTGTGGTGGCGCGTGGGTGGTGTTGTGGTGTGTTCGTGGCTCAAATCTCCGTTGAAGGTTGATTGAAGTGTTCAGTCACAACTAACTAGCATTAGTAGAGGTTTAATCCATGCTCGTGGACTTATTAGAGGAATCACGCTTGGGGTTCTTTATCTCCCATTGTTCTTGCTCGATCGCACGTGGAATCACGCTTCAAAGGTACGATTATATGTTCTTTAAGTGTTATGCATTAGATCTTGGGATTAGGTACTATATGAATATGATTCTTGTTTTTCCGCTGCGTAGTACCAATATTTCCCTACAGTGGTATCAGTTAGCTTATTGCATTTACGCATATTGACTATAATTCTTTGATAGTCCACAATTTTAATTCAATTAAGAGGGAGATTAATTTAATTATGGTTCAATTATTATTTTTAATTTAATTAAACTTTTGAAATCAATTAAATGTGATTTAATTATGTTCATATAGCCATGAAGATGACCGTTTTTAGCCCTAATATGTTCGAAAATTTCGAACCCCCTAACCCTAAATTACGAATTTTTCGAAAATCCTAGCCCTAAAATATGATTTTTGTGCTTGATTTTGATTTAATTCGGTTGATTTTATGATTCATAATTTTAATCGGATTTTTTTATGCATAAAAATGTTTTATGTATGATGATCAATTTAATTTTAAAAGTTGAAATTAAATTGGGATTAATTTTATGATGAACCCTAATTTTAAGATTGAATGTTGATTTAATTTTAATTTTTGGACTGCTTTGATTTAATTTTAATAAATGTTATTTTAATTAAATTGAAAAAAAAAAAAAAGGTTTTGAGGCCGGCAGCCGCGGCTGGGTGGCGCAGCCACGGCGGCTGCCGACCTGGTGGCAGTCCAATAGGGAGGGAGGGAGGGCGGCGGTCCAAGGTGGCTGTGGGCAGCAGCGTGCAACCGTTGCACGGCTGTTGCCACGGCTACTAGTGCTGCTGCCCTTGTGGCAGTGCCTGCTGTTGGCAGCCAGCCACCGTGGCTAGCTTCGACTGGCCAACCACGGTGGCCGGTGTGGTTGTGCACGATTTCCAAAACAAAATTTAAAATTATTATTATTTTATTTTAAAAATATTTCAAGATAAATATGATTTATTTTGGATGAGATAAAATATTTTGAAAATATGATCTTTTAATTTTAAAAGATAAAAAATGGTTTTATTTGGATAAAATCTTTCATTTTAGGATAAAATCAAATATTCAAAAGTTGTTATATTTGATATTATCCATATTTAAAGTTGTTAAATTGGTAATTATCCATAATTAAAGTGGTTAATTTTGGATAAGATTAGTTAGGATATTCTGAGCATATTCCAAAAGGATAATAAATGATTTAAATAATGTGATTATCCCATAATTAATATTGGATATAACTGATTTAAAATTTTCTGATTGGCTAGTAATTAGGATAGATATCCTAACTTTGTTAGGATAATATTTAAGGATAAATATGATTTATCTTTTAAGATTAAAATAAGATTTGATTCTATCTCATGACTAATTTAGAATGTATGATATTTTATAATTGGTTATGAATAATATATGATATTATCTAATTACAGTAATTAATTAAAATATGAGATATTTTGGTGCCACGTTTCCTTAATTGTGAACATTCGATGTTGTAGTTTAGGAAAGCATGATGAGTGTTTTATTATATGGCATTTTATAATATATGATGTTATATATTGCTATATAGACTAGTATGGCCCATAGATTCTAAATACGATCTGCGCATCGTTTCGTATTTTTGTAATCTATTTTATTTTATTTTATTTAAGTAGTAGATAAAATAGAATAGTATTACAGGTTGCAGTTAATCCAAGAATCCATGGAGTGAAGGCCCAAAGGAGCAAGATGGATGAGATCCATGAAGGTTCAAGTGGGAGCTTTTGCTTTATCAGTTTTCTTAGTATTAAGGGGCCATACTATGTCATGTTTTATTTATGCATTAGTAGATTATGCATGTTAGATTTTATATATGTTGTTTGATGATGCGCTAGAGTTCACTAAATAATCACAACATAATGAATCTAGGTCCCAGAAATATTGAGGTAGATTTTCCAATCAAAAACCCGATGAAACCTTCGATATTAATGATGGGTCATGCCAAAGCAGGGTGTCATATTATATCTTAGGGGAGTGGGGGTAAAACAAATTTTACACTTTTGATTGGTTAAACTCAACAAGGTTACCTAAAGAGTTTAGAACCTTGAAGCTAAGAGTAATAATTAAACATGTGATGGATAATTATTCAACCAAGAATTACAAAGAGTTGTAATCAGTACAGAGTTTACTCACCTTGAAAATGTAATAGTTGATGGTAGGGCCAAAGTCCGGTCAATTATTGCACAAATAAAGGATCTTGGAATCATTCTATTCAATAGGGATCAATTAAATTGAATGAATGTTTTAAAGTTACCAGTTTTATAATCGCTTATGGTACTTTAAATTTTTATTAAACATAATTGAATTTTGCATTTACTTTTAAGTAACATGTCGTTCTAATTTTATTATTATATATAATCTCCTTGATTGAAAATAAAGTTGAGAAACGTTCTCAAAAGGTTAAAAGATAATCCATAAACCTATACTCCAACTTTGCTAAGATGGTTCTAAAAGGCAAGTTTTAGAAATCCATGTCACATGTCTAAGGTTGATTTTATTCAAAATGTTTGAGTAAAATGCCAACACATCTTCATTTTGAAAAGTGTTTCAAGGGATACAATGAGATGGGAGGTACAAACTCTCTAAAAGACAAGTATAGAAGTCCAATAAAATATCTTATCTTCAATATGATTGAATATAAGAAAGTGACTGGAAAACTCTATGATCAAAAGTTGATCAAATGACGCTATTCTTCATCCACTTTATATAAGAGTTAAATAGTTGATTAAACTCTAATATGAATGATGATTGAATAGACTTAGTAAAATCATGAAATGTGCTTAAAGTAGTTAAGCAAAACATCATTTTGAACCTAAGAGAAGTTTTATAAGTGGCTCAAATGGGAAAGGTTTATGAATATACGAGGATTGCATTAAGAAGTTATAGGACAAGAAATGCAAACAAGTTGCTACTTCTCAAACCTAGAACTACTCACATGCTAAAAGTTGTTATGAACAACAAATGTTTCAAATTAAATGGACCAATTCCAATTGATTAGAAACTACCTCATATAGTTGGAAGGTAAAAGAATGGAAATGTTCCAAATTTAAGAAGTGTATTATAGAAATTGATTTAGCATATTGCTACTTCTAGGACATATGATGTCTTGTTTAGATCACTCATTGCACAATGTGGTTGAACTAAAGGAAGAAGTTATGGCTAAAAAAGAAATAAATCTACAAGTTTAGAAGCAAATGTTGCTACTTCACAAGTAGAATCTACAAGTCTGGAAGCAAAAGTTGCAACTTTACAAGTAGAACCTATATTTCACCTTACCTTGTTATTGGCTAGAATTAAATAAATGTTATTCATTCTTGCCATCATCAAAACACCATTCAATGTTAGTACTGACTAAGCATCGAAGATTAAAAAACGTGGAATAAATGTTATTCTATGCTTCATTGAGTCATAATGTGTTTTGAGTTGCTAAATAGGTTCAAAGTTCTATATGATAGAAATAATTGAACCATTTCTATAAATGAATTATCTCTAAAATGTCAAATAATTCAAACAAAAATGAACATTGCATGCGAAAGATCCAAAGGGATGGACTTTCAATATCATTAGATTATTAATCCATTGATATATGTAATTATTATTCTAATTTGAAATTTTGACAAAATCACCATTTAGAGAAATGATGATGTGAACTCAAGGTCGAATACATATTGATGTAAGAAAACCAAAGGTTCAAAGACTAGAGACGCACAATAAAACTTCATTTGTGATATGATCACTATTTATGCTTAGTTGAAGCATGGAAGTGGAAATTTTGAAAGTTCAAAATGTTCAGTATGAAGTTCAGTATCAACTTGACAAGATAATGATTACATTACAATATGATTGTAATTGTGAAAATTTAAGTCAAGACATATACTTGGCAATACATTCAAAGTACTGCGATATGATCGTAATAATGAGAATTTAAGCCAAGACCTTGATGAACATCCAAGAGTTGTGAGATCGTTTTACGACAAACTCCTAAAGAAAACCATGATCAATGAGTTCGTGATCGTAATAAATTATGCAGTAGTTCATACATCAATGATCAATGTGAAGGAGTTATGTCTTCGATAAGTGCAATTACTAGATTTATCAAGGATCACTATTATGGAGATAATAAGTTCATTCTATAGGGTCGTCAATGTTTGGTGCTAGATATGACAATTGATATTTGGGCTAGCTTAATGGCCCAAAGACTTATAGAATGGATCCTACAAGGTCACACATAAGAGTATTGGGTTAAACAAGTTAGAGACCCATTATTGGGCCTCATGAGTTCATGACATACCATATTGATAATTGGGTTTGGATAGTTAGAAGAGTCTAATGGGTTTTGGACTTGACATGGTTTTATTTCTAGATATGATCTATAAATATAAACCATGCCTAGGGTTTCATGACAGAACAATTGACATACAATGAATTGTCACACAAGCAACCAATTTTCCAAGACCCTAACTCTCTCTCTCTACTCGGCCCTCTCTCTCTCCTCCCTGTCCGTACGGCCCTCCTCCCCGGGTGGCGCGTGTGGTGGCGCGTGGGTGGTGTTGTGGTGTGTTCGTTGCTCAAATCTCCGTTGAAGGTTGATTGAAGTGTTCAGTCACAACTAACTAGCATTAGTGGAGGTTTAATCCATGCTCGTGGACTAAGTAGAGGAATCACGCGTGGGGTTCTTTATCTCCCATTGTCCGTGCTCGATTGCACGTGGAATCACGCTTCAAAGGTACGATTATATGTTCTTTATGTGTTATGCATTAGATCTTGGGATTAGGTACTATATGAATATGATTCATGTTTTTCCGCTACGTAGTACCTATATTTCCCTACACAATGGCCTCTCATAATGTTGGTAGTAGCACGGGTAGTGGGTCGGTTAACACAACATGTAGAGAAACTCAAAGTGATAATTCTGAGAAATTGTACCCAAGATTTGGTTTACATCCACAATAACCTTCTTCTTGCTTCAAAAATTCCAATGAGTATGGAGATTATAACACAAAGATGTGGGATGTTGGTGGAGATGCATTTGATTCTATGGAGGATGTGGGGTTTTTAGAGTTTGCGAAACTCTCCCTTGATGAACCCGAGTTGGAAAATGAGTTGATTATTGAAGAATGATTTTCTTTGTTTTTTTTACATGCTTTTACCAAAAACTTTAATCTTGAATTTGTAGTAATGAATTATGTATGGATTTAATTTTCTATATTTTTAGGTTTTTTTTTTTGCCGTATCCATGCCGTACCCGTTTTTTACATTTTTAATTTGGTCGTTTTCCGTCCCCTTACCCGTACCCATTTTTTGTCCCTGTCACCATTTTAGTGCCTCTTAGGTGAAAGCAATGGTGTCCTAGGTTACATTGCTAGAACATTTACTTACGATATGAATTGGAAAACATGTTATTTGCTTAAATAGGAAAATTTGCAAATTGCAATCATTTAAAGTTCGCATTTTGTAAATTGCAGCCATTTAAAAAAAAAATTGCAAATTGCAGCCCGATTTAATTTTTTCATTGGTTTACAAGTTGAAAAATCTTCGATTAAGGTTTTAGGGGCCATTTTAGTTCTTAGGGGGCCGAATTGAGCTCGAAATTAGCAAAAAAATAACGCAAGTATCTCGTTTTGCATAACAAAAGTGTATCGATTTGTGGGAAAATGTAAATATGAGACACTTACGTTATTTTTTTGCTAATTTCGAGCTCAATTCGGGTCCCTAAGGACTAAAATGACCCCTATGACCTTAACCGAACATTTTTCAACATGTAAACCGATGAAAAAATTTAATCGGGCTGCAATTTACAATTTATACGAACTTTTGGGCTGCAATTTGCAAAAAAAAATTTAAATGGTTGCAATTTGCAAATTTTCCGCTTAAATATGTTAATCTTTTGTCAAATTATTGGGGTCCCATATATGTATTATGAACAAGAATGAAATATGTTGCTTGTACAAGAATTAGACCTGTTTGAGTCTATCAATCTTCACAATACTGACCAAATGTTCTAATGTTAGAGGTCTTCTGTTGCTGTTCTCTGATTATATCTCGGGATTGATGCATATGTGTTCTGTGATTTCTCCTAACGATTCATATCTAGTCATAGCCAGATTAATTACGGACTAAGGCTTTTGTTGCAGTTGTATCCATTTCAGATCGCATATTGCTAATGAATACTGCATACCTTGGATACTTCCAAGTTTAGGATGAGCTGACACTATTCTGTCTACTTCTATCTAACTAACTAGGCCGCCATTTCCAGGGGGCGTATCTGAGTGACACGTGTCGTCCATTTGGACGTCTCTCGGAAGGACACATGTTGCTCTCTTACTGGTCCACTTGGGGGTATTAAATACCCCAAATCAAGGGGCACAAGGGCATTACAATGATTAAAACAGAATTTCTAGTGTGCTAATTCACTCTCCAATCCCACCAATTCAATATTGCATTATAAATTTCCCTCCAAAAGTACTATTAGAGTTTGGTTGGTTATTAATGTTAATATTGTATATTTGGAAAGTTTATTTTGTTTAGGAGTTTTAGTCAAGTTAGGTATTCTATTGTATTGTGTAATTTTTTTTTGTTTATTTTTTTTATTTTTTTTATGGAGAAGTTAGTGCTTTATCATTCATCATTTAAAAGTAATTTGTCCGACAACACATACGGGGAAACCTCACAAGGACAGTGGTTTTCCCAGACTTATTCTACACCAAAGGGCACTAACTTTGCGAGGTGATGAGCAACAAAATTTGCCTCGCGTTTAACATTGGACCAACTAATAAAATCAAAATGAGAACTAGTAAAAAGAATATCATCTACAATTTTATCCAAATTAGAAAAGAAAGTAGAAGCAGCCTCAAGTCTTGAAATTATTCCTTGAAAATCTGATTCGATGATGATTTGCTTCAAGCCATAGCGCCTTCCCAATTTCACAGCAAAACTAATTGCCATGCCCTCTGCAACATCTGGTGGCCAGCGGCCTCGCAGCCTCTTGCATCCAGCAAATAGAACATCACCCTTCTCGTTTCTTGCAACCACACCTAGCCTTATCCAACCTTCAACCTGTAGTGAAGCATCACAGTTCAGCTTTATTACTTCACCATTCGGAGCCTTCCAAATCTTCGTGCTACTGCTGCGTTTACTGGTCTGTGCACCATATATTTTAGTGGCGTATTTGTTGTGATCAGTTACCAAGCGCTGGACTCTGTCAAGGAGAATCAAGTGAGGAGTTTCTTTCCCATTAAAAATTATATCATTGCGTCGACACCAAATCTGCCACATCAAAGCAACTCCTACCTGCCATTTCTCTTTCTCAAGCTTGCTCCACGAGACAATTAAGTCTGGGAGGCACATATCATCTGCACCCAGTCACAGCTTTTCACAATCACCTTCACGCCAAAGGTCCCTCACTGAATGGCAATCAAAGAGGGCGTGACGGAGTGTCTCTTGACAATCACACCACGGGCAGCAATCTACCTCAATCATATGTCTTCTCTTAAGCAAAGCACGAACAGGAAGAGACTCGGTACACAAACGCCATAAAAAATGCTTCACTTTTGGTGTAGTGTCAAATTTCCAGAATTCAACCCAAGCTTGATGAAAGTTGTCAAGATTGCACGATTTACCAAGTTAAGATGCGGTTTTGACAGAATAAATCCAGTCCTTCGAAAAGGCCCATGTCAAGCAATCTTCCACTAACCGAGAGCTAAGAGGGATAGCCATTATGCAATTAGTATCCCTCTCACTAAATTTTGAGGATACTAACTCATAGTCCCATTCCTTGCTTTGAGCATTAATTAAATCACTGACCTTTGATATAGAAGCATCTCTTTCACTCTCAAAAAAACGCCCCCTATCATCCGCAATCCAAGGATCACTCCACACATCAATGTTGGCGCCATTACCGACCCTCCAAATCAGACCTTCTTTGAGCAAAGCTTTTTGTTAGTTGAGACGATTAATACAAGAGGGGGGTGAATTGTATAGAGTTCCTAATGACTACTTTTTGCGGATAAATAAACAATGCGTATAGGAACTTAATAAAACACACAGATTTTACGAGGAAACCTTCCAGGGCCCAACTGGAAGTAAAACCTCGACCCTACCTTAGGGATTTCAAACACAAATCACTTCACTATAATAGGGCAAACACCAAGTTACAACCTATTAGACACAGACATTTATTTCACAAGTTCCTCACTGGACTTGCTACTTGATAGGACCCTATCCTACCCAATTTAAGCACCACACTTAGATTCACTCGTACCACCAAAGTACTACACGTACTGCCAAAGTACTAAATATCTGTACCACCCTAGTACAAAACTCACAGCCTCACCTAGAAGCTAACACAAAACTGTATGTAACACAAACTATAAATTCACCCAAATAACCCAACCAATACAAATATAAGACGCCTATTATGATAGGTAAGCAATGCACGAAATCCGAAACTAATATGATAAGTTAAAAGCTTGGTAAATTTACTCAATTAAAGCACTGTGATTTCTCCACGCATAAACTCACAAAAACCTAAATCATTTTGCTCTCTACTATTTATACAAGTAATACTCGTATAGAAAGTAGGTTTTCTGAAAAGATAAATATGTTAACTTAACTTATCTTTTAAACACGGTTTTAGCAAATCAAGTGGAATAAAATCTTTTCCGAAAATAAGTTTAAAAGATATTTATTAAGAAGACTTATCTTTTTCATAAATTGACTAAAGAGAATAATCTTTTTAGAAAATCTTTTCCTAAAATCTATCTTTTATTATTTTCCATATTTATTTTTTTTTACCAAGCAAACTTATCACGTTTCTAATAAATTTCGTGCACTAACCTACTTACCATATTAACAATAATTTCTAAGATTAAACCTTAACTACTATTGCTGCGCCGTACTTTGATCAGGTAAATTACTTGGGCTCCAAGCATGTCAAGTTCCACCAAAGAACTTTACTGCTAGTCTTCAAGTTCCTGTTAGGGAACTTAGTTCTTGTTAGAGAACTCTTCCTCTGATTTGTTAAACTTCTTCAATAAAGATCTTCTTCATATCTTCTTAGATTCAGATGGTTCTTCAATCACCAAGATTAATCTGCACCTTGACTAATCACACACTAGAGAATATTTATTAGTTGAGTTTTCTTTAGTTCAAGTTCCTCATCATCAAAACCATTATGTTTCAACAATTTCCCCCTTTTTGATGATGATAAAATTAAGAAAACTCTTAAACAAGTTAAATAAAATAAAACGTCGTATTGTTTATTTTTGATTTTATTGACAAAAAGTAAACACTCAGAAAGCCAAACGAAAAAAAAACAATAAAGGCAAAAGATAATCAGAACAAAAATAAACTATAAACTAAACAACTATAGCATCATATCAGAGAAATTTCTGATACTTTCTTAACTAGAACCCAGAACAACTTTAGCCTCCAAGTTTGCTTCTTCTTTTCCCTCTTTTGGCATTCTCAAAAAATCATTTTTTCAAGTTATAAAGCATCTAGCCACAGCCCCACAAGCAATTCATCGAGTGTGGGAAACTGAAGACAGCGCTGCTAAACTACCTCAAGCAAGTTCTACCTTTCTACATAAGTGTTCAATACATACATAAACACACAAGTATAAGCCAAGTTCCAATTAGTCATTAAAAACCCAAAATATATATCATCCAGTTGAATAATTTAAGAAAATTTACTACTAAAATCAATTGTTCAAACAATAAAACAGAAATTAAACTTGTTCATGACTGAAGTAGAGAAAATAGGCTAGGCTGAAAAGGGAATAAGATAAGCTAGGTTTCAAGAAACTCCAGAATTTTCTTGTAGTCCTCCTTTGTCTGTTGTGCAGAAGCTTCCAGATTCTCTTCAAGACTCTTGATTTTCACCAGGAACTCCTCCTTTTGTTCTTGTAGAGCCCTGTTCAGTTCTTCCTGAAACTTCTTTTGCTCTTGAAGTTCCTTGTCCTGTTTTATCACAAGCTTCTTGAGTTCCTTTAACTCCTTCCCCTGCTCCTGCACCAGCTTTTCCAGGGTCAGCATCTGAAGTTTTCCAGCATAATCCTGCACCTGATTCTCAACCTTTTCCATCCTGTCCACCAATTGAGCAACTTGCTCATTAAGGATTCTTTCCTCAACATCCAACTCCAGTGGTTGTTCCATGCTTGTTTGATGAACAGCACTGGCAGAAATCCTCCTGCTTTTCTCACAGGCTGCTCAGACACAGCCTTTTCCTTCCTCTTCCCAGTCACTTTCTCTTTCTTTTTCTCTCCCTTCTCTATTTTTTGAATTTTTCCTTTCACTACCTCCAAACTCAACCCAGCTAAAGTTTCCTCATTGATCACATTTTCTGGCTTTTCATCCAAAGCCCCATATTTACCCTTCAGAACCACTCCAGCATTTTCAAACACAATAGACAAAATGGCTCCATACCCCACTTTTGTCCTACTAGGAATATAGTGTGCAAAATGCTGATACATCAAAGCAGGAAAGTTGACTTTAATTTTCTTAGACAAACAGAAAATTACAGCCATATCCATCAGACATGCTTCCCCTTTCTTAGCAGTTCTAGGCAAAATAGTTTTCTTCACAAGATTAAATAGCAATTTGCTCAAGGGATTCAGAACATTATGACTCATGACCTTCTTCCCCCTTTGACCACCTAGGGCTTGAACAATATCACCTGTCAAGTAGTTTCCTACTTTGACACTGGCCTTCCCTTTGATATATGACTCATAACCCTCAGTAGGCGTTTTCAGAATTTTACCTAGGGTTTCAATATTTAATTCAATTTTGACTCCATCAACTACACTCGAAATTACTCCTAGTTTTGCTTGAAAGTTTTGATAGAACTCAATCATAGCAACAGGGTACAGATAATTTGCTGAAACTCTTGACAACAAGAATTCCCAGCCTTGGAACTTAATTAAATCAAGAAATTCTAAAAATCTTGCTTTCCTACACCAAACTAAATAAATGCGATGTCCTACAACATACCTCCCTGCCTGTGACTCAAGTTCTGCTAAATCAGTTACCTCCTCTTCTTCATCTTCCTTTTCAGATTCTTCCTTTTTCTGAATTGTTCTCATCTTCTTTATCTTTTTCTCCCTCATTCATCTATTCTTCTTCTTCGTCCTCCTCTTTTGTCTCTTCTGAGTTTTTCCCTTGAGCAAACTCGTCAACTTCTTCGATTTTCTCTTCAAGAGATTTCTCCCTTTGTTTATTCTCTTTCCACTCTTTTAACAGTTGAAGAACACTTGAGACAGAAGATTCTCCTTGATCACTCTTACTGTCTACTTCTTTAGGTTTTGGAGAAGAGTTTTTAGGGTTTTCAGGAGTTTTGTTTGAGGTAGAAGACGATTTGTAGTTCACCATGGCTAAAGGAGATGTTTCTTCTTGAATGGTGTTTTCGGAGTGTTGAGAATTTTCTGATGAGACAATTTCAGCAATGATGACCATTGTTGTTCTGGAGAAGGTTTTAAAGTTCAAGAGGGTTTTTTTACTGAGAAGGAGTTAATTGATTTGACAGTGAGGTGAAAGAGGTGGGTGAAATCAACCTTTAATAATAAATGAAGCGGTGTGAGGTATTTTAAGGGATTTCACTATTCAGTCATTAATTGAACAAGTTCAATTAAATTTACAAAATTCACTGGATGGATTTTACTAAAAACTTTTCTTTTCAAATTCATTTAATTTAAAAGAAACATTCTATAAATACACAATTGGAACACGCCTTTTACATATGTGCAATGTACATATTTAATAACTAACACAGTTAGGCAATTTAAGGAACTTACCTTTGGTAGTTAACAACTGTGACACTTCAGCTATGCTTATCACACCAAAATTGTGTAAAATGCTCTTTTCGCTCTATTTCCATTATTTTTGACTTTGCCATATCTAGGAACTTCAGAAGCAATCAATTCAGCTTGATCATTCCAAGTTCCAGTCTCAATTTCTCAAATTTCTCTCTATTCAAGGGTTTGGTCCAAATATCTGCAAGTTGATATTCCGTATTACAAAATTCCAATTTAATATTCCCTTACTCCACATTATCTTTTAGAAAGTGATGCCTAATGTGGATGTGTTTTACCTCAGAGTGTTGAACTGGATCTTTAGAAATACATATAGCACTTGTGTTGTCACAGTAGATAGGTACACATTCAAAAATAAGACCAAAATCTCTAAACTGTTGTTTTATCCAAAGTACTTGTGAATAACATGCTGCTGCTGCCACATATTCAACTTCAGCTGTAGATAAAGCAACTGTGTTTTGCTTCTTGGAACCCCAAGAAACTAAACAAGGTCCTAAGAACTGTACCATACCGGAAGTGCTTTTTCTATTCACCAAATCACCTGCATAGTCAGCATCAGTAAAGCCATGTAAATCAAATGAGCCACTTCTAGGATAGAAGAGACACAAGTCATCAGTTCCTTTCAAGTATCTAAGGATTCTCATTACTGCTTTCAAGTGAGACTCCTTTGGGTTTGCTTGGAACCTGGCACACAAACCTAACTGAAAGATATGTCAGGTCTACTAGTTGTTAAGTAAAGTAAACATCATATCATACCTCTATACATAGGTTGATCAACACAAGTTCCAGATGGATCATCATCCAATCTGGTTGCAATTCCCATTGGAGTATCATCTCTCTTAGCATTTTCAGGTTTGTATTTCTTGATCAGTTCCTTGATATACTTTTGTTGATGGATCATGATTCCTTTCTCTGATTGCTTTATTTGCAGTCCGAGGAAGAAATTTAATTCTCCCATAATGCTCATTTCAAATTCTCCACTCATAAGGTCAGCAAAATACTTGCATAAATATTCATTAGTTGCACGAAATAAAATATCATCAACATAAATTTGTATAACTAATATGTCAGTTCCATTTGATTTTAAAAACAAAGTTTCATCTATTTTGCCACGTTTAAAACCATTTTGTAATAGGAACTTTGACAATCTTTCATACCATTCTCTAGGAGCTTGCTTCAGCCCATAGAGAGCATTGTCAAGCTTGTAGACATGGTTTGGGAACTCTGGATTTTCAAATCCAGGAGGTTGTTCCACATAGACTTTTTCATTTAGAAAACCATTTAGAAATGCACATTTTACATCCATCTTGAACAACGTGAATCCCATATAAGCAGCAAAAGCAATAAGTAAACGAATAGCCTCTAACCTGGCTACTGGAGCAAATGTTTCTTCATAATCTATTCCTTCTTGTTGATTGAAACCTTGTACAACCAGTCTTGCTTTATTTTTGACAATAATACCATGCTCATCCAGCTTGTTCCTAAACACCCACTTTAGGCCTATTGTCTTCTTATCTTTGGGTCTAGGTTCCAGATGCCATACTTTATTTCTTTCAAACTCGTTTAGTTCAGCTTGCATAGCATTAATCCAGTCTGCGTCAGTTAAAGCTTCAACATAATTCTTAGGTTCCATAGAAGAAAGGAATGCATAGAATGCACAGAAGTTCCTAAGCTGAGATCTAGTCTGAGTTCCTTTTGTAATATCACTCATGATTGCATCAACAGGATGTGATTTCTGATGTTTCCATCGTTTAGGTGTAAAGTCCTTCACTGGATACAGTCTTTCCTGATCATTGTTGACTGGTTCTTCTGTAGGAACTTGTTCTTGAGCCTTAGTTGGAACCTCAACAGGATTCTCCTCATTCTGATTTTGATCTTGTTCTTGAGCAGGAGTTCCTGGAGCATTCTCCGTTTCTGGTTCTTCATTTGCTTCCAGATTTGTTTGCTCGCCAATTTCCACTTGCTGCTTCTGCAATGATGTTGATTTTTCATCTGGATTTGTCTTGCGGACAAGTCCAATTTCGAAATCATTATCACACTCCTGTACATCATTTAAAGACTGTTCAGTTTCGTCAAATATAATATGTGCAGATTCCTCAACACACATTGTCCTTTTATTATAAACTCTATATGCTTTACTATTGGAGGCATATCCTAAGAATACAGCCTCATCACTACGTTCATCAAACTTTTCCAAGTTCCTTTTACCATTGTTATGAAAAAAAACATTTACAACCAAAAGATCTAAAGTAAGAAATATTAGGTTTTCTCCCTTTGATCAACTCATAAGGAGTTTTGTTGGTGATGGCTCTAACTGATACTCTGTTAAGAATATAACATGCTGTATTCACTGCTTCTGCCCAGAAGTTCCTAGGCAAGCCACTTGAGATCATCATTGTTCTAGCCATGTCTTCAAGGCTTCTGTTCTTGCATTCCACCACTCCATTTTTTTGAGGGGTCCTAGGGGCAGAGAAGTTGTGATCCATTCCATGTTCAGTGCAAAATTCATCAAATTTTGAATTTTCAAATTCAGTGTCATGATCTGATCTAATGTGTATCAATGGATTGCCTGTTCTTCTCTGTTCTTTCTTTACAAAAGCTACAAATTCATCAAACGTTTCATCTTTACTCACAAGATAGAAAACCCAAGTAAACCTTGAAAAGTCATCAACAATAACCATAACATATCTCTTACCACTTCTACTTTGGATTCTCATAGGACCACATAGATTCATATGAACAAGTTCCAAAGGTCTTTTGGTACTTACCATTTTCTTGGACTTAAAAGAAACTCGAGTCTGTTTTCCTCTAACACAAGCATCACACACTTTGTCATACAGGAACTTAATACATGGAAGTCCTTCCACTAGTTCCTTAGATCTCAATTTATCGAGTAAAGTAAAGCTTGCATGTCCAAATCTTTTGTGCCATAATAAAGGATCATTCTTAATGACACTAAGACATGTTAAACTGCTATTAGGAACTTCGTTAAGATCAACAACATATGTGTTTCCTTTACGAGTTCTTTCTAAGATGATGTTCCCAGTGTCATTGTGAATGATTCTGCACTTATTAGAAGTAAATCTTACGGAGTTACCTTTGTCACAAAATTGTGAAATACTCAACAAGTTTTGTTTGAGACCCTCGACCAAAAATACATTATCAATTGCATGGGAACTTGACCTTCCTACCTTGCCAATAGGAACTATATCTCCTGTCATGTTATCACCAAAGGTCACTGTTATTTAGAAGAAATACTACAAGAGGGGGGGGTGAATTGTAGTATGGAGATTGCTAGTCACTTTTTGCGGTATTAAAAGAAACTTAACGCAATAGAGAAATAGTGCAAGAGTGATTTTACGAGGAAAACTTCCTAGGCCAAATAGGAAGTGAAAAACCTCAACCCAAAGGGATTTTGACTCAAAACATTCCACTAAAATAGGCCAACGACTCTGTTACAACCTATGAGGAACTTGAGCCTCTACCGAGTTCCTCAACGAACTCATATCCCAAACAACTATTCCCTCTAATAGTTGCAGCTCAAAATCTTCCCTCAAAGACCTCTCTTCTCACTCAAGACTTTACTCAAAACCTTACTCTTTCTCTTTCTCTCAAGCTTCACTCAAAGCCTTCTCTACTTACAAAGAACTCACTCAAGTTCTCACCCCAATACAAGAGTTCACTCAAACCCTTATTAATTCCCCATTACAAGAGATCACTTAAACCCTTAAATAACTCTCAAATACATATAAAAGATATAATTTATAAAACTAATATGTTGGACACTTTGAGATATGCAAGGAACTTGGAACCTGGAGAAACTGGCTTACCAACGTGGAGAGAAAATATATTTCTTTTCTACTGCTCTACCACTTTGGATAAACTCCATTATGGAATGACTCAATTAAGCCAGACGGTTTGTAATGAATGAAAACATCTCTTTTTATAGTGCTTTAAAGACAAACCCATTCATCCCATGATCTTCAATCATAATAGTAGTGCTTCCTAAATTCTAGGCATTATCTCCATTAACTCCATGAACATAAGAAGTAATGGAAGACATGGATTGGAGTAAAAAAAAAAACATTTTCTCCATGATCTCCTTATTTTTCTCCTGTAAAAAGTTGTTTCAAATTGAACGTGAAAAGCAATTTTTATTTTTCCAAAAACTTAATAAATAAAAATAGAAGTTACAAGAAAATAAAATTCTAACCAAATCAGATTTTTATCAATTAAAAACTGATTCGGAATTATTCATTAAGAATAAATATTTTATAAAAATATTTTATCCCAAAATAACTATCCTATTTAATTTGAAATATTAAGCCAATTAGAAATTAGATAGGAAACAACCTAAAACATATCCCTAAAATATAGGAGAAAATAAAGAGAATAAAATATTTGACTAAAAAGAAAATCAGATTTTATTTTTAAAAACTTATCTTTTATAAAATAAAATCTATTTAAAATAAATTATACCAAGTCAAAACTAATTACCTAGAAAGTAGGCAAAGATAATGCAATGACTACTAACATGGAAAACTGACTTCTAGTGCTATGTAAACGTGTGTTTCTCTTATACACGAATTTTAGACTCACCCGTAAGGAACTGGCTGGTCAGCAACACCCAGTTCCTTCCAGACTGTCAGTTCCTTTGAGACTGAAGTTCCAATTTAGTTCCATAGGCATGTTCCAAACAATTTCTCGTGTCCAACATACTTACATGATTCCTAGAAAAATATACTCCTATTTTTCTGTCTTGAAGCTTCTACTCCAAAGCTTCTGTTCCTTCAGAGGAACTTCTCTTCTCTTGTTCTCACATACGAATTTCTGCTTATTCCTTGCAAAGAACTACTTCTCATTCTTCTTAGGAACTGCATACAAAGTCTAACAATACGTTTGTACGTTTAGACTTCTTCTCTTTGTGTTCCCCCCGAGGAACTTAAGCACGATCCATACATTGTATGTTGGGAACCATCTTTAATAATGATCTAACCTGTACTCGATCATCTTCTTGCTTCATGACTTGTTCATGCACATCTCAATACACATGTTAGTTAGATAATCATCATTTGTTCACAATCATCAAAACCTTACAACAGTCACAGTTCCTCCATAATAGGCATCTAGTGAGAGAAATTTATATTTGTCTCCAGTCATGTGCTTAGAACAACCACTGTCGAGGTACCAAGTGTTGTTCCCCCTCACTGGAATCCGCATGAGAAATCAAACATATTAGGTTCAGGAACCCAGGTTTCCTTGGGTTCCTGTGTAACAACAGTAGGTTTATTCTTTTCGATCCAAATCTGTTCTACATGTTTTTTATTTTTCTGTGTACTCTTTTCTTTCTTAGGACACTTAACCTGTTTGTGTCCAGTATTGCCATAGAAACAACAGACTATACTACTAGGCAGGTCAACATATTTCTTTTCCTTTTGGAACTTCTTTTTGAAACTCAAACCTTCTATTCTTTTGGTTTGAGCTTTGGTGATCCAGTTAGGAACTCTGTAGTCTACAGGTTGTTTGCCTTTCCTGGCTTTCTCAAGTTCCCCCTCAAGTCTTGCTTTATCCGCTTTTATATTTTCCAAATTAGATTTTAGTTTTTCAAAATTCGGATATTGAGCAAGTGGAGGAACTTCAGAATCAGGGGCATTAAGACAGAGTTTCATCAAGGATAGTTCCACATTCAACATTATGTTATCATGTTTCAACCTGTCTATAGTTTCTTTTAAACAATTATCATCATCAAACAGACTAAAGAATCTATATTGAATATCAAATTTCAGATTATCAACCCACTCACTGTTTTCTTTAAAAGTAACCAAAGCTTCGTCACTTTTAAGTTTAGCTTTATGCAAACCTTTAAGTTCTTCTTGAATTTCCAGGACATCTAATATTAAGTTTTCTTTAGATAAATGTCTAAGTTCTTTTCAAGAAAACTATACCTCAGACTCTAGTTCCTTCAGCTTTTCCTTTTCATCAATTTTGGCCATCAAACATAGATGGGCAGTTTCCTCTGGTGGTTATTCTTCCTCTTCCTCAGAATCTGAATCTCCCCAAGCAGCTAACATGGATTTCTTCACGTTGTCCTTGGTGAATTAAGGTTTGTAGACTCTTGACTCTTTGGATTGCTCCTTGCCCTTAGTCTTTCCTTTCTCACCGTCTGGTAATGGACAATTTTTAATGAAGTGATCTTTCGAGCCACACTTGAAACAAGTTGTGTTTCTGGAACTTACATATTTCTTATTCCTATCGAACTTCTTGTAGTTCATCATCCTTTTAAACTTTCTGACTAGCATTGCCATTTCTTCCTCATCAGCTTTTGATTCCTCTGAGTCTTGAGCCTTAAGAGCCAGACTCTTGTTTTTGGAACTTTCAGAGTTGGAACTCAGATGTAGTTCATGAGTCATCAATGATCCAGCTAGTTATTCCATCTTGAACTTTGTGAAGTCCTTAGCTTCCTGCATAGCAGTAACCTTTGATCTCCATAGTTCATCTTGTGGTAGACTCCTCAAGATCTTCCTAGCCTGCTCATCAATCGGAATGTGTCTGCCAAGGGAATTCAGTTCATTAATAATATCATTGAACCTAGTAAACATTTCCTCTATAGTTTCCTTTGATTGCATTTCAAACCTTTCATATCTAGACATCAACAAATCAATCTTAGAACGTTTTACCTCATTTGTACCTTCATGAGTTACTTCTAGTAGATCCCAAATCTGTTTAGTAGAGTTGCATCCCATGATACGATTATGTTCACGAGGTCCAAGTCCACAATGCAAATACTTAATGGCTAAAGCATTTAGTTCAAGTTTCTGATAATCTTCTTTATCATAATCAGAAATAGGTTTAGGAACTACCTCTTTCTTTTAATTGGTTATGGTTATTTCAAAATCACCAGCTTCAATAACACGCCAAACCTGATAATTTTTTTCCTTAACAAAGATCTCCATCCTGTTCTTCCAGTAGGTGTAAAACTTACCATTGAACATGGGTGGATGTTGGGTAGAATACCATTCTTCAAGTTTCTCTTTGTAATTCATCTCTCTAGGAACTTACTCATCAAAGTTATTCGCTTATACGAGAGTACCTTGCTCTGATACCAATTGTTAGTTGAGACGATTAATACAAGAGGGGGGGTGAATTGTATAGAGTTCCTAATGACTACTATTGCTGCGCCGTACTTTGATCAGGTAAATTACTTGGGCTCCAAGCATGTCAAGTTCCACCAAAGAACTTAACTGCTAGTCTTCAAGTTCCTGTTAGGGAACTTAGTTCTTGTTAGAGAACTCTTCCTCTGATTTGTTTAACTTCTTCAATAAAGATCTTCTTCATGTCTTCTTAGATTCAGATGGTTCTTCAATCACCAAGATTAATCTGCACCTTGATTAATCACACACTAGGGAATCTTTATTAGTTGAGTTTGCTTTAGTTCAAGTTCCTCATCATCAAAACCATTATTCTTCAACACTTTTGACCCCCAAATACTTCTCCATGAATAGCTTCCACCAAGCCTAGAGAGGAATCAAGAAAAGAAGAATTCGGGAAATACATACTTTTCATCACACGGGCCAAAAGGGATGAAGGATATTGTAATACACTAGGTGAAAAAGGGGCTTTGGCAGCGGTTCAAACCCGGTCTAAGGCACCGGTTTGAACCGCATTCTATGTGGGGGGGTGCCAAATACCCCCCTTTTTAGCACCGGTTCAAAACCGGTGCCCTATACCTAATTTGGCACCGATTAACCGGTGCCTTTAACTATTTTGGGCACCGGTTAACCGGTGCCTAAACTAGTCTCCCGCCATTTTTTTTTTGGTGGTACCTAGTTAACCGGTGCCTTTTTACTCAAAAAAAATTTTCCCATTTTTCGTGCAATAATATTTAAAAAAAAAAAAAAAAACCTGTATATATATATATATAAATATAAATATTCCCAAACGCAATACAATTAAAAAAAAGTGTTATATATATATACACAAATGATAGTAAGTAAATATATAATGAATAATAATATATATTGTTCAAAAGTTAACATAAATAATTTACAATTAAAATGTCATTTACATGTTGAAGGTGATAAAAGACGCCAACATGTCACGAACTTCAATAAGCTCCTTGATTGTCAACGGACCATCCTTTTGGACCTTGCAAAACTTGAAATACAAAAACATTATGTAAGAATTAATTAATTAGGCAAAACAATATGTATTTTATCAAATATTACCTATATGACTTCTATGTAGCCCATTTCCAACATTATTATCAAATGAATTATTTATTTCTCATAACATGTCAATGACACCTAGTTTTATGTGTCTAAGCCCTAAAATTGAATCAAAAGAGCATTTTATTAAGGTTCAAGACGCTTTTTACTCAAAATGGCCCGAATATGGCCTATATGACTTTACTTTGCCCATTTCCTACATTTCTTATTAAATGAACTTTATTTATCTCATAACATATCAATATTATATAGTTAAAGGTGTATAAGGAAAGAAATCACATCAAAAGAGCATATTAACACAAAATGGCCCAAATATGGCCCATATGACTTCTATTCAGCCCATTTTCTACCTTTCTTGTCAAATCACCTTTTTAATTCTCTTAAAATGTAAATGTTGGGTAATATTAGGTGTCTAAGGCTAAAAATCACATCAATATATCATTTCAATAAGTTTAACAACACATTTTACTCAAAATGGCCCAAATATGGCCTATATGACTTTTATGTAGCCCATTTCCTAAATTACTTATCAAATGAACCATTTCTTTTTCATAACATGTCAATGAAACCTAGTTTTATGTGTCTAAGACCTAAAATTGAATCAAAAGAGCATTTTAATAAGGTTTTAGACGCTTTTTACTCAAAATGGCCCGAATATGGCCTATATGACTTTACTTTGCCCATTTCCTACATTTCTTATTAAATGAACTTTATTTATCTCATAACATGTAAATATTATCTAGTTATAGGTGTGTAAGGAAAGAAATCACATCAAAAGAGCATATTAACACAAAATGGCCCAAATATGGCTCATATGACTTCTATTTAGCCCATTTTCTAGCTTTCTTGTCAAATCACCTTTTTAATTCTCATAACATGTCAATGTTGGGTAATATTAGGTGTCTAAGGCTAGAAATCACATCAATATAGCATTTCATTAAGTTTTAGGACTTACCTCATCAATCTGTTGAGTGTCCGTACAATGAGTCACAATGTCAAGCATGAATCTCATCACATACAAAGCACAATCAAGTCCATTTTCTTGTGCGCACTAGCATATGACAAACAAATCACATCAGTGAAACATGCAATTAGCAAATATTTACTAACATAGATTTTGAAGAATATCACAGTATCATGTAAATTACCAACGTTGACTTCCATGTTGGACCCTTTGGAGCACGACAATGTAGCTTCTTCATAACAATATAGTAAATAAAGTACATTCAAATTTGATTAGTCGTATGACTACTAAATTAGTTATTACTAGAGTGTACCCGTGCAAAATGCACGGGATATATTTTATATTAGAAACAATTAAATATATAATATAAGAAAAAATATATTTCAAATACGGAAGTTGATTTGATGTAGTAACTTAAGCCATGTTTTTTTAGAGTTGTTGTGGTCTGATCTGCTTTACAATGATCTATTCAAATCTTCTCTATTAAATATTAGTAAATTGCTAACTCTTATATGTGGGTGCTACTTTGGTAAATCATAGAGGTTACCCGTTTTGTGTTATAGGGTTTAGTAAGTATCATACGGTCTATATATTTTTTTTTTATCTTTTGTAAGTAACTATTCTGCGAGGCCAGTCGCGCAAATAGCTTGTTGATGATTAGGGAAGTGTAGGTGTGTTAAATCTATAAAGGGTACCTATTCTATGTTATAGGGGTTACGTAGTTATTGTCATAGGTCTACTTTTTATCTTTTGCAAGTAACTATTCGGTGAGGCCAGTCGCGCAAATAGCGTGCTGTACATTTTTTATTTTTATTTTGATGATTAAGGAAGTGGAAATTGTTTTGTAGGACAATCCCCAAAAAATATGCATATAATTGAAGGGTTGGGGATTTAGAGTGCTATGGTAATTGTTGATAAATGAATTGTGTATTCGTGCTAATGCACGACATGTATTATACGCGAAAGAAAATAAGACAAAGTGAAATGTTAGTAATATTTTTAAAAAATTGAATTTTTATTAATTATTGCAATTCCTTGAAAAAATCCAAACAAACAAAAAAAAGGGTGAGATGGGTAGTTATTATCCTTATTGATTTTTTTTTATGTTAAAAAATAAATAATAAATAATATAATGGGATGGGTACTGGGTAGTTATTGGTTTGTAAAAATAAAATAAAATAAAAAAACTCAAATGCATGGGATTTGAGTATTGGTGATTTGGAGGGTTGCGGTGAAGTGACTTTGCAATTATATAATAGATTTTTAGTCAAACTGTGAGAAACATCCTTCTTATTTTGTACTAAGATTTTTAGCCCGTAAGGAGATGTAACTCGTGACATTGCAACATATAACTGACCATGACTAAACACGGGCCTAGGGAGAAAAATGCCAACTTTGCTCAACGTCTGTCCTTGGCTTTTATTTATTGTCATGGCAAAGGCTAATTTTAATGGAAATTGCCTTCTTTTAAGAGGGAGATCTATTTTCTTGTTGGAGGGTGTTAAATCAATTCGCGGAATTAGAACTGATTCTGTAGCTCTTGGACCTGTGATCACCTGTGCCTCAATCACGTTATAGCCCAATTTCTTGATTATAAGGCGTGTTCCATTGCACAACCCTATGGATTGGTTCATATTTCGCATCAATATTACCGGGGCACCAACTTTTAACTCTAAGCAATGATTAGGAAGATCTGACAAATTTAATGAGTTTAATAATTCCATAGGCTCCATGTTATCAAGGATCCCACCATCTTCTGTATGACCCAAAGTGTCCGAACTATAGTATCTCTGCACGTTTCCTGGTAACATTGATAAAATTTTCGAATTTAGCTCATCTTCATCATTGTTTGTTGGTTCTAGAACTCCGCGATCCTTGAGGTACTCCCAATCTGTGTAATTTGAAGGCAAGTTGGGGAAGACAAAGTTAATGAGATTTTGCAAACCATGTTCATCATTGGTTATCAAAAAATCACGTGGTATATATTTCAATCCAATTTGGTTCACCTTCCTCTGTAATGGACACTCCTGCTATTACTCCTTCTCCAACTTTTATTATCCAATCAGCAAATTCTCGAATTTGTTCAAGGGTATCGGATGGAACGTCACTTCGACATAAACGCATGTTTATCCTTAGGCACATAACTTGGCAGTCTCTCCAAAAGGACGCTCGATGCAAGGTAGCTGCAACAATAGATTCTCGTCCTTCATCTGGCACCACGGGAAGTATCTGTCTAAAGTCTCCACCAAGAACAACCAATTTACCTCTGAAAACTCTATTGTCATTACAAATATCCTTGAAATGTCGATCTACAACCTTAAATGCTAATCGATGGGTCATTGGAGCCTCATCCCATATAATTAATGATGCTTCACGGATTAATCAACACGGGTTGAGTCTTTTTTGAAGTTACAAACGGAATGTTGATCAAGATCAAAAGGAATCTTGAAAGTCGAATGTGCGGTTTCACCCCCAGACAATAACAAAGCAGCAATTCTCGATGAAGCCATAGAGAGCACGATCTTTCTTTTAGATCTGAATTTCGCAATCTGAGTGTTCCATAGGTATGTCTTTCCAGTCCCACCACTGTCGTAGACAAAAAATAGGCCACCTACATCTCGAGAATGAGCATCGAGTATTGCAGCATATACTCTATATTGATCCGTGTTTAACCCTCTAACTAAGGTATCAAATCTGTTGGCTTCATCATGTGTGTCATACTCAAGTTCATCTCTTATCAACCGATTTAAGGCATTGCGTGCTAACTCCGAAGAAGGTTGTGGCATGTCAGGGAAATATGTCAATGACCTTCCAAGTTTATTCAATATATGCTCAATCTCTTGCAATCCTTGATTCTGCATCTCTTCAGGAGTTAATCGTATGTTAGGGTTTCTAGTTTGACGTTGCATTATTCTCTCGAGGTCATCGGTAAGTTCACCCCAATGTTGTTCCCACAACTGTTTCGGATCACTTACTTTTGAAAACATCAATATGGAGCAAAACATGTTTCTCAACTGTGAACCCAATGCCCAGCTAGAGGCTTCTGACAGAGTTTCATGCCACTCATTATCGTCGTCAAGCAACCCTAAGGCATGGCACGCAGATCTAAAGGTAGGGTGGATGACACCATCAACAGTTTGTATATCTTCAAAAGATTCCTCTCCACAAACCTTAGTTAAAAGAATCCGTAAGTAATATCGTTCCCCAGAATTCGGATGAACAAAAGGCAATCTACCAATGCAAGGTCTTTCTTGTCGTTGTGCCCACCTTTTTGTAGAACGATGCCATGTGAATCCCATAGGAAAATTTTGGTAAGTGTATTGCTTTGCTTCTGGAAAATCCTTGATAGCTTGAAATCACATAGTTAACATGGTTTTTTGCAATCTCGGTCATTCAAGGATTGTGTGCTGATCATCATTATCATTGAAAACTACAAATTGTTCACCAGGTAGATGAAACTGAAGCAGTTCCGTTGAAGGATATTGATGTTGCAAATCAAACTCAAATATTCTCCAGCATGCTTCAATGGCCGACACATATCGACAATCTAAGTATTGTTTTATCTCATCCACTCTATTTCCTTGCCGTGCCTCTTGATCACGTCGTGTAATTGAGTTGTTTTCAATGACAACTGTTGCTCGATATTGACCTTTAGTAACATACTTATATAGATACTTTACCACACTTTCGCAGCAACACGCTCAACATTATTGTGTGCATTGTACTTAACACATAGATCTCTGTTATATGGTACCACCCAACGATTATCTACCGCCCTTCCATTAACAATGATGGGCTCTCTATTTTGTCTACGTCTATACTGCACAAAGCCATTATCATGAAACGTAATTCCATCACAAAATTTCTTCGGAAAATGCTTTGAACACTTTCCATCGATTAAACATGGCCCACATGGTCCATGGAGCATGTTCTTGGTAATTGTTTCAAATGCCAAAGATATGTATCCTTGTCAGGGATTTCCGCGGAAATAATTACATCGATATCCTCTGGACACTTAGGCTTATCTTTTGGAGTCAATGTTATGAGAATATGCGCATGTGGAAGTCCGCGATTTTGAAATTCAATGACATAAAAATCTAAAACATGAAATATGTCCCATGTTAATTAATTAGATAGGTCAAAAAATATAGTACGATTGCATAATTAATTAACACAACTCACCAGCAATGACTTTTCCAAACTTCTTGTTATCCTTCAAATTGCGAAGCATTTGTTTCAATTTGATCTTGAAAACACGTGCTACAATGTCTGATCTATCTTTAGTGCGACAACTTCCACGTGTAGATATCTCATTTACAATCTCAGGCCAGTTTGAATTGCAAGTGAAAGTTATAAATAAATCAGGTGGACCCAAAACGCGAACAATTGCCGTAGCATCTTGATAATGATGGGCCATATTACGGGGGCTTTGTGTGAAGGATGATGGTAATATGAATAATCGCCATCAGTAGCATTGACATCTCCAGCCCTGATTGCATCTTGGAGTCCACTGTATAAATCAGAGCGAAGCCTGCCTTGATTTCTCCTTATCCATGATAATCGATATTGTTCCATTGCAGCGTATGCATCAACATCAAATTGTTGCAATAAGCGGCCAGAATCAATCAAGGTGTCACCCTCTTCTTCCCTATCATGTATCCTAATTGCATAGAATTGTCGCATTGTCACAGTAGTTCGACTGGTACTTGTACTTGACGCCTTAGGTATCCCAACTCTCCATCCATCGGTACCATATGGGAACAACAGTGGGCATTGTAAAGGCATATAATTTGGATGAGTTTCATCAATCCTTTGTAACTCACCATCTACTTTTTGCAATATGATATCTCGATTACCTATGTCTTCAGTCCCATCACCCACCATCAATGCAACCACTTCACTTGTAGTTGGTTGGATGTATTGTCTGCCTTCTCTTGCGCGAATTAGCTTTATTCTCAAATCTTGATGCTCCCCTTGATCGCGCAACATACTGCCAGCATTTCTGAAGACTGCAACATATGGATTTATATCATCAAGCATCGTCTGTAGTCCTTGTAAAATTCTTGGATCTAAGGAAGAAGCCTCTGTGGCCCCCATGTATTGTAGCCGGTTAGATGTTTCGTTATCAGTGTCATAAATGTACAACTGTGCAAACTTTGGTCCAGTTCCAAGCTCAGGGAGTAAAGTTCCAATTCTATGGTAATTAGTACCACTTATACGATAGACATAGGGGCCTCTATCATCATTAACTGTGTTATCAATCCGACTGCCCATAGAGGTGAAAGCTAACATAGAATTGAAAGCTCTAATATTGTTTCGAAATTGTTGATATGGCAAAATTGACATCAAATATGGTGGTGTCAAAGGTAAAAGCGTCAATTTAACTTGCCCACTTTGACAACAATGATAGAACCTTGAGTGTGTTTTACTGCTACCCTTTACCCTTTCTTCTATCCACATAAGGGCCTTGCAATTAGGACACACAACTGTTCTAGGTCCAAACTCCCAACGTCTATCAAACTCATATTGATGAGTCAATTGTTGCATACAAATGATTTATTCAAATGATTATCAACTAACAATGTTGATATCAATAATGTGTATGATTAAGTGGCTTGGCAAGGTGGTTACCTCTACCATGGTGATATTGATGTGTAGATCGATGTAATTTCAGCATTAATAATCGCAAATATCGTGCTTCTTTCTCCAATAAGTAACGACGTCGCTTGAAAATAGGGTCTTCATGGTTTGCAGTGTGTTTGAATAGTAGCCTTCGCCTAGCAGCTAAACTAGCATGTTTGTGTTGCAAATTCTCTCTGAATCGATAATTACTTGTACTTATGTCCATTCTAATCATTAGTTATACAATAACCAAGAAGTAAATGTATTAGAACCGATATTAGAACTTCAATTGATATAATGAAGTTGTGACAATGTAGTTTCTATGGTAAAATTGACATGTTTTATTTTTGTCTAATTGGTGACTTATATTTATATTTGGTTTTCAAATGAAAGAAAATCTAATCTTGCCACCTATGAACTTATAAATAGATTTATATTTGGTTTTTCTTAGTGATAAAACAATGTATAAAAACTATTAACATAAATCTTAAACTATAAGGTTAATATAAAAATTATGTATATATGTGTATGATGCAGTGTAACAACAAATTAATAGCATGTCGCTCTATTGCAGATAAAAGTTTCAATTTACGTAAGTATATACATGCTCATTTATACTACCAAAAGTAAAAGAAACTAATGTTTACATACCTCTAGGGTGTAGTAATTTAAAATGAAGGCGAAAAGCAGTGAACAAAGTGATTTATGTATTGTAAAAAAAAAAAATAGAGCAATAAAAAAAACTAATGAACCATCTCCAGCTACAAATCCATTTTCATTTCATTAAAAATAAACAATTTAATGAACCATCTCTAACCGCAACTCAATTTTCATTTTATTAATTAAAAAAAATATAAAGGAATGCAACCTATTATCGAAATTTATCTATTAGTATAGTTTTTAATAGGAACGCATGCTTACTTTTTAGGTATCATTGTATGGCTATGTGGATTAATCGGATGACTAAGTGTCAAAATGATTAACTTTAAGAATAATTAATCTACATATTGTATAGACTTTGTTTCCCTTTTGAATTAAGGTTAAAGATATTGATAAATAGTGTAGATATCCATTTTTTTAAGAAAGTACAAATAAAAAGATTATTCGAACATGTGGCAAAGTATAATTGCGACATGTATAATTGTAGGTATATTAACACCAATTCGACATTTATAAAGTAATAATAAAATTATGTTAAATAAAGGTTTGCATATCATCTATTTTGGACATGAGCTTGCATGGATTGTCAGCATTTTGCCAAAGATTTGTGTATTTGTGATTTATACGGATTATGTGAAGCAATAGTGAGTTATTATTTTTTTCTATATTTGATGGTTGATAGTATATACTTTTTTGGCAGCATTTGAGGCATGTTCATCATCTTGTTTTTAAAAAAATTAGAAAAAAAATAGAACTTTGTAAATTAAATAGATATGCACGTTTGTTTGAATGTTTATAAGCAAAATTCCAAATTTTGTAAGCCCATAAAAATGATATGCGCTAACATATCTAATATATAATTGAAATCTTATATAAAACATTAATCATACATTTACAATTACTTATTCAGTATTAAAAATAAAAACCAAAATTAAAAACCTTTTGTTTTTTAATTGCCTCAGCACTCCCAGTTGGTAGTGATCAAACCAATATTACCCTGAAAAATCAAATTTAAAACCATAAAAAACGGAATCAAAGTAGTTATAAGTACTTTAATAAAATAATTTTTAAAGCAAAGATGATTGCTTACCAAATCTGAAAACATACAATCCAATACAATAATGTGCTATATCCCAAATTTTGTTGTTTTTGCGGTTAAGTACGGATATTTAATACTATCGTAGTGATCTAAGCTTTCTTAAGTTATGTGTAGTTAAGGGAATAGTGTATGTGTGGGATGTGCTAATGAAAGTGGAGTTGAATGATGATGACTTGTTAAGGTAGTTGCATGTAGTGTATTATGTTATTATTTATTTTTTTTGCTGTTTTTTTTTTTTTTTTTTAATTTGAAAGTATAATTAATGAATTTGAAATTATAAGTAGTGAGTTTTAGATAACTTTAATTTGATAGGTTAGTAGTTGGTAAATGAGTATTCCTAGGAAAAAAAAATCTAAACTTAAACTAACAGTTACCTTTAAAATGAATCTTTTTAAAATTTATACTATATTAACAAAAATTAAAGAAAAAAAAAACACGAAAAAGAAAAAAAGTACGTGCTTATAGTTGAAATATAATATATTGATCATGATTGGTAAAAGAGATAAGGATAGAATTTTTAATTTGGAAAAAAAAATAAAAATAAAAAAAATCTGAGCTAACAAAATTAAATGAAAAAGAAAAAAAAGTTTAGCCCAATTAACGAAACCGTTTTTTATAAGATAAAACTACCTCAAACATACTGTTATTTCTGATTTCTATAACTCTATTGATCAACGTATTTACGAGGTTGATAATACTCATATCTTTTCAATCTTGTGGTGGCTTTAAATAATACTCATGCTAAAAAAAAAATTGTACGATCATTAGTAGCAAAAGAGATAAAAATAGAATTTTATAAAGATAAAATAAAAAAGGTTGCAATGGTGTGTTAAGATAAAATTGTATGCATCAAAATTCCTTTTTATACAACAAATAATCATCAATAACTAATATACCTTGTATTTTCCAATTGCCTCACGAACTTTTACGAAGCACCCACTTGGTAGGATCAAAACAATATTACTCTGTAAAAACAATACAACATAAAATGAATTGTAGGATTCTTAAAAAAAATATAATCAGTACAATTATTTGTGTACTACGAAATATTTGTGTACTACCTCATTTTTTGTTTTTTTAGATACGGAGTAGTATATAATTGTAATCGATGAAATAGAAAAGAAGGCTAACCTTAGTCTGTCACAGTTTTTCTTTATAGAATGTATAGGGAAAGTGGAGTGTAAATTGATGAACGCATTGAGTTAGGTAGAGTAGTTTTTTTTTTTTTTTTTTTTTTTTTTTTTTTTTTTTTTAAATTTCCGTTTAAACAAAATATTATTTCATCCAAGTAATGATCTCAACATTCAGGTCAAACCTCTTACCCACGTTCATCATCAAGAACGTGTTCCTATCTATTTGCATCAAAGTAACCATATAATTAAGGAACTTGAATTTATTCCCATATCTTTTATACATCAAAGTTGGACTATTAGACTGTTGTAATCATACGAAAAATACAACAAATATGTAGTAATGTAGCACTATCAGATTCGAATATTTGCCAATATTGGGCAACTAAAAGCCTCCTTAATGAAACAAAAAAAATATTTTTTTGGTAATCACCCAATTGACATCAAATGCAAAGGTGGAAAATCTAAGAAATAGTAGTAGTAAAGAATATTGAAAAGAATAGTGAAAGAGGAAACTGACCTCTTGTATTTTAATTTGGTCAACGTATAAAATCCCAAATTAAAAATTGAAGATGTACATGGAAAATAGAGTAGTTTTTCAGTTCTTCTTATTTTATGGTGATTGTGATAGTATGCTACACGCAATTAGTTAGATGTTTGTATTTTTTTTTTTTTGGAATTTAAATTTAAATTAGATTGGTTAATGGGAAATTGGGGGGATTAAAATAGAATAGTTTTGCAGCTGTTCTCATTTTATGGTGATTGTGATAGTATGCTACACGCAATTAGTTATTTTATTTTGTTTTTTCTTTTATTTTGAAATTTAAATTGAAATTAGATTGGTTAATGGGAAATTGGGGGGATTAGGGTAATTAGGCGGGAGTGAATGAGGAGGCTTGGTTGGGGTTTTGCAGGCTCCTCATTGATCTGCTCTACAATTATATTATAGATTAGCAATAATCATCACTAGGTAGCTATATATATTTACTTTTGCAATATAGACTTCACGAGCCACTTCTCCGATGATCGAGCTTAATCAAGGTGATAAATTGTGTTATTGGAATTACAAATCACCATGAAACTCCAATGCTCCCTACATAAGTTCACAATAAACAATTAAATTAATATTTAGGAATCAACATATAATGAGGCCAAATCGATTGAATTCGACATGGTTAGACTTACTCTTTATAACATGGGGCGAATATGAACTTGTCTCCCGCACGTGAGTAGGCAAGTGAGTAGCCATTTCGGCTAAAAATGGCTTTATTTTGATGAAATGGGTCCAAAAACTTAGAACTTTGCTTCTTTTATGTAATTTCAACTCACAACCACTTATAAATATATAATTATGATATGGTTTGAGAAAGAATAAGTTCATAAGTTGAGAAATGTAGAAAATAGGCATGCGAAAAGCCATTCCGCCGAGTTTTTTTAAAAAAAACAATACGCAACTTCCGCCAAACCGGAACACCCGAGGGAGCCGCCACTGCTGCCGGAACAGCGAAGGCAGCCCGCACCGAGGCCACAGCAGCCTCGGCAGCCGCCTGCCAAGGCTGCTGCCGAGGCTGCAGCAGCCCCGGCAGCGGCTGCCTGGGGTGCAGCAGCCCAAGCAGCCGCTGTCGGGGCTGCTGCAGCCAAGGCATCCGGCTGCTGGGGCTGCTTCAGCCACTGCAGCGGCTCCCGAGGTCTGAGCTGCCCGGGCACCCGCTCCGGAGGCCGTCGTTGCCTCGGCATCGGAGATGGGGGCCGGGGAGTCGTGCTATTTCGGCGGTTTTATTTTCAGAGTGCCTAACGGTTATTTAACACTAAAAAAATTGAGAAATAAATAATTTACCTCCTCATTAATCAACTTGACCTACGCACGTGGCCAATCAACGAAGCTACCTATAGCTTGCCAAAGCTTTGTTATCTCAACCTCCTCTATCGGTACGGGTAGTGGGATGTCTTCGAACCCCTCAACCACCGAATTCATCCCAACCGAGTAATGATGTGGCCCAACCGTAGCAGTGGTCGTCGCTTGGGCACTACCATACGTCACCCAACTCAACGCCATACTATTTGCATTCCCCGAGGCTAGAAGCGCACACCGGGTGTCTTCCTACACAAGTATATATAAAAAGAAGATAGTTCAATAGGACTTTTACTACAGCATAGATAATATAATAAAATTCATTAAGGTAGAGGGTTACAAATCACCTGTAACTCTGGATATTCATGCGGTGTTGGATTATCAAGCTCCCTCCAGTCCGCATGTGTAGGAGTAGGAACCTGCAACAGTACATCAATCATGCCACCTCATATCTCAATTAACTCGGTATTTTAAAACTTTTAATAACCCAACTGATTTTACCTTAGGTGGCACATCTTCACCAAGTATCTCATCTCCTCCATGTCTATCACCTTCTCCTTGTCCTTTTGGTTGAGAACATGAATCGACTGGGGTACTCGCGAGGAACGACAAAGTTGGTAAGTTCATCTGCTTCGCCCAAGCATTGAATTCACCTACTAACTCGTTGAGTACTTGTTCCTTAATTGATGCCACCTTGGCATCCAACTCCCCCGGTGAGTTAACACTGGCTTAAGATCTACCCGATTTCGTGTATTCTAGACCCATCACCTTTTGCCATCCAAGCAATGACCCTCCCGGACCTACTACTCGTCCTGGATGGTATGGCCTTCCTAAAGCCATGGTTAAAGGGTCATTCTCCACACTTGGTTCAAATTTTCCCTCCACCAGCTTTTGAGTGTGCTCAAGCTATAGCAAAAGGAAAAATGAGGTCAGTAAGACAGTTAATGGTTTGTATAGTGATTTAGATGCAAAAGTGACTTAAAATTCAACAGTTCATAGGTAACTTACAAGCTTATCTGCCATTTTTTTGGTTTCCGAACCCTTGATAACCCATTTTCCGGTTTCCTTATCAAACGTATGGAGAGAACAAAAGAAATCACCAGCACGACTCACCAAAGTAGTGATCGTGGAACTAGAGGGTTCCTTCGATTCCACTAGAAGCGATTTAGGGTATAAACCCTTATCGACCCACTCAGGTCTCTTTTCACCAAATGTCTTAGCTCACATACGATGGACGTATTCCTTCATCTCTGCATTCTTTTTATTTTGCTCTCGAAGTTCCTACAAAACTGAAAATGTTAGTATCATTGCTACAAAAAGAGTCAAGCTATTATTCAATTGAGATCAGATTTACACAAATTACAATGGCTTTCTTTTGAGTCTTGATTCTAACGAACTCTTCCCAGTCATCTTTTGACACGGTCGGCCATATTTACCACGGGAGAAGGTCATCCTCATTAGCTTTCTTCTTATTTGATTTCTTCTTCTTCTTTTAGATCCACCCATTAGTCAAGTTGGTCTTAAAGCCTCTGAATCTTTCCGCTAATAATGATTCAAACACCCTTCTCCTCTCGGGATCATTAGGAATAGAAAACAGCCTCTACAAGCACAAATTAAAACCGATTATTAGTTTCTATTTAGTAACAACCATAAGGTTAAGGTTTCATAAATTGTCTAAATGTGCCAAAAACACACTTACCCTTGTATCATCCCAAAATGTTTGAATCAAACCCGGAGGTACTTGCCACATTACAAGTGTAATGGGGATTTTCCGCGCACACATGCCAACCTGATTAGCATATTGTCGACACCATTTGGGCCCGGGTTGGCCGTTGTTGTCATACTCCAAGACCATAGGACCGTTCGGTTTCTTAAAACTTCTCGTCGGACCCCTTCTTTTTCTTTGTGCCGGTGCCTTTACCCCCCCTCCACCACCTGTGTTGTTTTCATCTTGTCCTTGGCCATGAGTTTCAGGAGTCGGGTTCTCACCAACAATCTCACGTGCTGTATTTTCAATAGGCGCTGCACGTTCAGCTGAAATTACAAATTCTTCAAGCCTACGCTCGAACTCACCTTGAGCCTGATCCTCTGGCTCACCCAAGTCATCCTCCTTATTCGCATCATAAGGCTCATCATCGTCCTCATCCTCGTACTCGTCCTCATACTCATCATCGTCAATATCCTCTACACAATAAGGGTCATGATCGTCCGCCATGAGATATAAGCACCTGTCAAAGAAATCATAAAACAATATTAGTGTATAGTAAAGTATATGCATGATAGTTCATACATAAAACAAAGGAGTTGGGTTAAGTAGAAGCTATTTAAGCCATTTTCACCTACTTATGGTCCTATAACCTTATATATGCATGATAATGAGTACACTTAGGCAATTTCAAACTACAAACATGTTAAATATAATGAATATAGGTTGTTAGAATGAATAAATGTTAGTTCATACACAAAACAAAGGAGTTGGGTTAAGTAGAAGCTATTTAAGCCATTTTCACCTACTTATGGTCCTATAACCTTGTATATGCATGATAATGAGTACACTAGGAAATTTCAAAGTAAAAACATGTTAAATTTAATGAATATAGGTTGTTAGAATGAATAAATGTTAGTTCATACACAAAACAAAGGAATTGGGTTAAGTAGAAGCTATATAAGCCATTTTCACCTACTTATGGTCCTATAACCTTGTATATGCATGATAATGAGTACACTTAGGCAATTTCAAACTACAAACATGTTAGTTTATGGTCATTTTCGCCTATTTATGCTCCTATATACATGATAACTAAACTATATTTGCAATGAAACCATTACTAACTTTTAATCAAACTACCTCAATCTGAAATTCCTTCGTTGTGGTCTGATCGCATATAACCTGCTTCGTTGTCTATGTCATTTAGTACAACAGGTCTAGGAACAGTGAAAGGTGCTGAATCATCAAACGCATCATATTCTTCCTCATCCTCAACATCTTCAATGCCTAGGATTCTTCTTTTGCCAGCTAGCACTATAGACCATTTTCAATCCACTGGGTCAGTTACGTAGAACACTTGCTTAGCTTGAGAAGCAAGGATAAATGGTTTCGTACTATCATTCAAGTGGCCAAGATCTAAAAGAGTAAAGTCCTCATATTTGACATTACGCCTAATATTATCAACCCACTTACACTTTAAAAGAGCAACCGTGAAGTCACAATAATCAAGCTCCCATATTTCTTGAATTCGACCATAGTATGACAACTCTGCATCGACAGGTGATTTATCCTTAGAACTTGCAAATTACCTTGACGATTCCACAAGCGTTACACTACTGTTTTGGGTGGAGGAAGATTTCAAATCACGACCCTCGGTCCAAAAAGTGTACCCATTGATTTCATATCCCTCAAATGAACGGACATCATCCCTAGGACCGTACGCAAGCCACCGTACTGTATTGGTCACATTAGTATCATCCAATCCACTCATTAATTGATCAAGAAACCAATTAAAAATCCTCTTATTATGCAACTGCATAAGTGCCCTTTCACCTTTCGATGGAAATTCGTCACACAAAACTGCCATGTGCTTGTAAGAACTGACCTTTCGATGGAAATTCGTCTAAATATGGGTGCACATCTAAAACATGGTGCAACACATAAAGGTGTGCTTGTAAGAACTGATCTCGGTCTGGTGACATTCGTTTTGACCCAATTGTTCCATGAACATCAAGTCTACCTTCATGTCGAGAAGTAGGAAGACCAATAGGTTGAGCAAGGGCTATGTAGTCCGCCACAAAGTTACCTATCTCCTCACTCACGGTCCCTTGCATCATACTTCCTTCAGGGTGAGCCCGGTTCCGTACGTTATCTTGTAATGTACCCATGTGTCTTTAAAAAGGGTAGCACCACCTCATGACACTGGACCGAACAACTTAATCTCACGCACCAAATGAAGAACCAGATGAACCATTATGTCAAAAAATGAGGGTGGGAAATACATCTCAAATTTGCACAAAGTCACAACCACATTTGCTTGCAAAGCATATAGTGTACAAGGATCAAGAACTTTGCTACAAATTATATTGAAAAAAGAACAAAGGCTTGTAATCGCTTCCCTCACGTGTTTCGGTAGAATACCACGGATTCCAATCGGTAGGAATACTTGCATCATAATGTGACAATCATAGGATTTCATACTTTTCAGCTTCAATTCTCCATTTAAGGTTACAAATCTTTTCATGTTAGATGAGTACACTGATGGAACCTTAATGCCATACAGACATGCACAAAACATACGTTTCTCTACCCTTGACAATGTATAGCAAGACGGGGGTAAATAATTCTTTTCATCCTTCCCTTTACCCTCAACTTTCTTCTTTGATGTATCTTTGGCCTTTCCCTCTTCCTTGCTCTTCTCCTTCCCTTTTCTCGAAACATTTTCATCTTCTTTTCTCAGTTCCTTTCCCTTTCTAACCTTTTCTTGAGGCCACAATTCTGGACAAATCCCCTTCTTTTTCAAATCTAACCGTGCAACCTTTCTGTCCTTTGTTTTGCCTTGGATATTCATAAGCGTTCCCAAAAGAGCATCACACACATTCTTCTCTATATTCATCACATCAAGACAATGCTTAACGTAATGTTCTCTCCAGTATGGAAGCTTCCAAAAGATTGATTCTTTCTTAAACAGAGCAGCTGAGACCACAGTTTTTTCTGATTTTCCAAACACCGTTCATATCCCTTTCACCCGAGCACAAATCTCAGCACCAGTCAATGGTCTAGGCGCAGTATCCTCTTCCAGGTTCCATCGAAAGCCTTTTTCTGCCTATGGTACAGGTAATCACGCCTAAGGAACCTTCGAGTCCGTAGGTAGACATCTTTGTGGGAATGAGTAAGGTATACGCTTGATGTGTCATCAATACATATGGGGCATGCTTTTTTCCCTTTGACCTTGTACCCACACAAGTTTCCATATGCAGGGAAGTCATTCATGGTCCACATAAGGGCTGCACGCAATGTGAACATCTCGTTCTGATGAGCATCGAAAACGGAAACCCCTTCGTCCCACATCTTTCTCAAGTCATCAATAAGCGGCGCAAGGTAAACATCTATGTCATTTCCAGGTTGCTTAGGACCAGTTATTATCAATGAAAGCATTACATACTTAAGTTTCATGCACAGCCAAGGAGGCAAATCATAAATCACTAAATGTACCGGCCATGTGCTGTGTTGGGTACTAAGAGTGCCAAATGGATTCATCCCGTCCATGCACAACCCAAGCCTTAAATTTCTGACTTCATCACCAAATTCCTCAAACTTCAAATCAATGTTCTTCCACTGTGGAGAGTCAGCTGGATGCTTCAGCATTCTGTTTTTCTTTCTTCCCTCTGCATGCCACCTCAAGTTTTTAGCGTCTTTTGGTATTGAGAACAGACGCTTAAACCTTGGAATAATGGGAAGATACCACAACACCGTAGCAGCAGGTCCCTCCGTGCCAGGATTGCAACTCATGCGCTTGTAGCGCGACCGCTTGCATCGTGGACACTCCTGCAGTTGTTCATACTCATTTCGATACAGAATACAATCATTAGGACATGCTTGTATCTTCTTATACTCCAAACCAAAGGGACACATGAGCTTCTTTGCGTAATAGTAAGACTTAGGAATTTCATTCCCATCAGGCAACATATCACTTAATGCGGTCAACAAAGAAGTAAAACTAATGTCCTTCCACCCATGCTTCGACTTAATGTTGAAAAGTGTTAGCACGGCCGATAGTTTGGAGTACTTTTTGCACCTGGGATACAAAGGATTTTTGGAAGCCTCCGATAATAACTCAAACACTCCACCTTCAACACCATGCAACATCTCATCCACTTGTTCATCCTCGACCTCATCCGCCTGATCATCATCGGCTCCATCCTCACCATTATCAACAATATAGTCATAATTCTCGTATTCCTCGTCCACATGAATCTCATTGCTTCTATTACGCACATCATTCCGATCAAGATCCCCACTGTACTCTCCACTTTCTCCGTGCCAAATCTACACATGGTATAAATGCCTAAACCCACGACATAATACATTATCTCTAATGATTTCAACACTATTGACCACATTTACATTATTACAATCAACACAAGGACAATAAAGGCCTTTGCCACCCAGTTTGCGTTGATAAGCTAAAGCCCTCTCGCAAAACTCTTGAACCCCGTTCCAAAATTCCAATGTATCGCGTCCACCATACATCCAACCACAATCCTTCTCCATTTAGTAAATTGTCTCTAAACATATATAGCAACATATAATGAATAATGTGTAATTGCTACATATTTTATGTAAATCAAATTCAAGTACAAAACGTGAATATACCATTCATATAGTGAAAAAATGCATGTTTCCAAAGGGTCCTTATCATTCCAACCTAAACCATCCTTGAATGTCTACTCTCACTAGTGAATGTATGTCAACTTTCTAATTTTAAGGAAAATCCGGCAGCATTTCCCCCTAGTTCTCCAAGTACACGATGTAGATAATTAATTACCCACATATGTACCTAGAGAACATAGTGAGGAAATGGTAAGCCAAGATGTTCCTTAAAATTGAAAAGAAAACATACATTCACCACCTAAGTGAGAGTACACATTCAAGAACAGTCCTAACCAGGGACTATTCAAGACTTTCTCCTAATGAGAAAGCCTTGAACGGGTATCTAAGCATATGATGATGCAAGTATTCTATATATTGTTGTATTTATTTGCAATTAAACAATACACAAGTTAAATGGATAAATAGAAAGAAATAAAGCTAAGTAAAGTTTATAAGTCATACCAATATAGCAACTACCCACTTGAGCTCAATATGTAGTCCTCAAGCTAAACTCTTGCTTTAATTCACAAATCTATTAAAAAACAAAAATTAGCAACGTCACTAATTCTCTAATATATTCACAATTCTCTAAAGTATTCACAATTCTCTAATTTATTCACAACTAATTAAGTGGAAATATCGCTATTTCTCTAATTTATGCACAATAATTCTCTAATTTAATCACAATTCTCTAAATTATTCACAATTCTCTAATGTAATCACAATTCTCTAATTTATTCACAATTTTCTAATTTATTCACAACTAATTATTAACAAGGTCACTAATTCTCTAATATATTCACAATTACCCATTAACACAACCTAAAATTACACATAATAACATACCAAAATTCAACTAATTAAGTAACATTTTTACTAATATCTACTATATTCAAAAGTACTCATTAAATCAACCTTAAAATAACCCATTAAAACATACAAAATTTTCAACTAAGGAACAATGTAATGCAAAATTACTCTAATCTACAATATGTATTCAAAATTTCTAAATAAACAAAAATTCAAAAATTAAAAAAATTAGGGTAAAATTATATACATTCCTTGAATTTAATTTGCTTAACAATAATTGTTCAAAATGCTATTGAAAATAATAGAATTACATATTTCAAAATAATTGTTCAATTTTTTAACAAAAAAATAAAAACTTACCCTAAACTAGTTGGAGGTGGAAGAAGATAAGGGGAGGAGAGATTGAGGAAGACCCTCGGTGGTGCAGGAAGCAGCGGTGGTGCGCAATGGTGGAGGCAGCGCTGCGGTGGAGTGGTGGAGGCGGTGCGCGGTGGTGGAGGTAACAGCGATGGATGTTGTTTTCGAACAATGCTAAGGCATTGAAAGAGAAAGAAAGGGAAAACGGAAGGGCAGGGGAGGATTGAAAGAGAGAGGCGGTGGTTTTCGACACCTCTGGTGGCCGGTGAAGAAGGCGGCTGTGGTGGAGGGAAAAGGGGGAGGGTGTTCAGTTCGCTCTAATGAAACAGTGAAGCTAAGGGATGGAATGAAGGGAATGAAAGAGAAAGAGAGGAAGAAGAATGAAAAGGCCACTTTTTTTTTTGAATTTGGCACCGGTTCAAACCGGTGCCATTTTTATTTTTGGCACCGGTTCAGGCCAAACCGGCGCCATATCTCTTATTCTAAAAACCCGCCCATTTCTAGACCGGTTTTGGCCACCGGTTTGGCCTGAACCGGTGCCATATGGGGGCTGCCTATTAGTGATAACCTCCAAGCTTGCCTCCCTAGAAGAGCGTGATTAAAGACCTCCATATCACAAAAACCAAGGCCGCCTAAACATTTCGGGTTGCACATTGAGTCCCAGCTCTTCCAATGTACATGATTCTTGCCATCCAAACTCCCCCACCAAAATTTCGCCGTGAGTGAATGGATCTCATTGATCACACTAGAAGGAATTCTATAGACCCCCATGAGATATGTTGGAACAGCTTGGATTACCGACTTGATGAGAACCTCTTTCCCTGCTCTCGATAGCAATTTCTCCTTCCATCCTTGAAGTTTTTTCCAAATTCGATCTTTAAGTGCTGCAAAAACTGATTTTTTGGATCTCCTAATGATAGTAGGAACTCCCAAATATTTCCCATGAGCATCAACTAAACTCATTCCCAATAAATCAATCAACTCCTTTTTCTTCGACAAACACACATCTTTGCTAAAAGAGACCTCCGACTTCTCATAATTAATTTTCTGACCGGAAGCTGCTTCATACATGTTGAGTATATCAACTATCTTTGAGCATTCAACTCGGTTAGCTCTAGCAAAAATTTAACTGTCATCAGCAAAAAAGAGATGGGAAATTTCTGGGCCATTCCTACTTGCTCGAATGCCATGTAAAGCTCTACATTCCACCGCTCTCCGAATCATCCCTGAAAGTGCATCAGCAATCATAATAAATAAATACGAAGAGAGCGAATCTCCCTGACTTAAGCCTCGAGAGGGAACTAAAACGCCGCAAACAAGACCACTAACTATGAAAGAGTATGATACGGCTGTGACACAACTCATCACCACTCTAACCCAGACTTCCGAGAACCCCATCTTCAGTAGTAACTGTTTTAGAAAGAGTCACTCTACTCTGCCATACGCCTTGCTCATATCAAGTTTAAGAGAGATCGTCCCTTTTCAACTTATACAACGCTTCTTGATTGTGTGAAAGGCTTCCAGAGCTATGAGATCGTTGTCTGTTATTAATCGTCCTGGAACAAAAGCACTCTGATTTTCTGAAATAACCTCAGGGATAATGTGCTTTAGGCGAAGTAATATCGCGTTTAACACAATCTTGTAAAGAACATTGCACAAAGCTATCGGCCGAAATTCTGACACAGAGGTAGGAGACGTCGTTTTCGGAATTAGAGCAATATTGGTCCTATTTATCGACTCCGGAGAACAATTTCCGTGAAGGATGTTACACACCTGTCTCGTCACATCATCTCCCACAATGTGCCAAAACTTTTTATAAAATATGGCATGAAGACCAACGGGACCCGGAGCCTTACAAGGATGCAATTCACATATAGCGGCATAAATTTCACCTTTAGTAAAGGGCCTGAGAAGAGCAGCATTATCCTCCTGCGATATGACTTCATTAACAGAGTCAAGAACTTTAGCACAATTCTCCTATGAGGGCAGCGATGATGTAAATAATCCTTCGTAGAAGTTCTATACAATAGGCTCAAACTCATCCTCATCATCACACCATCGACCGTCACTGTCATAAAGCCCTGTAATTTTGTTCTTTTTACGCCTTTGGGAAGCTTTATGGTGAAAATACTTCGTATTGCGATCCCCATCTTTAATTTAATTTCATAAACACGTGAACGAAGATACCAGTAAGCATCTTGTTTATCAAAGAGATCTTCGAGCTTTCCTGCAAAAGTAGCGCATACCTCCATATTATGAGCTGAAAGTTCTCGGCCTTGAACTTCTTTTAGGAGATTTTCAGTATCATCAATCTGCACACCAATATTATCAAATTTCTTTTTACTCCATCGTCTTAGAGATCTCAGCAATATCTCCATCTGTTGTCCTATGTACAGACCAGAGGACTCATTCCATGACTTCTTCACTGTTTCTTCACATGAGCTATCAAGAAGCCACCCGGTCTCAAACTTGAATGACTTTTTTCCCCTCTCCCGCTTTCTCTTCAGACGTTTTGGTTTGACAAAAATCGGTGTGTGGTCCGATTTAAATCTGACTAAATGCTCAACATATGCTTCGGGAAATAAAGAATACCACTGGTCATTGCCGTAAAAACGATCAAGCCTCTCTCTAACCACCTTCCCTGCATCCCGACCCCTCTCCCAAGTGTACTAAGCCCCTCTAAAACCCAAATCATGCAAATTGCAGGCCTCAAGGGTGTTGCGAAACTCAAGAATCTCTCTTCTATAGTTATGTACACTACTACAAAAAAGGGCTTATAGAACGGTTAAAATAGGCTTTATAGAACGTCTTAGGAGCGTTCTTCTACTAAGCGATATCTCTAGCTTGACCCCACTGTGATCATACACTAAAGTACAGTGGCATCCAAAGGGAAAGAAGATAGAGCAAAAGAGTCGCCAACAAGTTTTAGGAACTTGTAAACCGTTCACAAGGTGAAGGTTACACCCCTTAACGATCCAAGAGATCATTAAATCCAAAAGGTTTGGAACCATGACTGGTAGTTCGAGGATGAGGGTACAAATCCAACCTAAAAGAGATTGAACCTGCTGAAGGCGTCGCTCGAAGTGCGCCTACGTAAAAAGCATATGGTGAATATGCCTGGTACTCATAGGAAGTGGGAATTGACATTATACGATTAGGGACAAGGAAAGTAGGGAGCCGCCAACAAGTTTTTGAGGAACTTGTAAACCGTTCATGGATCATAAAAAGGCAACCACGAATAAAGGACAATAAAGGCAACACTGATTGACCCGTGAAGGTTACACCCCATTCATAATCCATGAGATTACTAACTCCATATGGTTCGGAACTACGAAAGGAGGATCGGGGATGATGGTACGAAGTGAGTCATGGAGTCACATTTGCCCGTAGTGGCCTCTACTCGATTCTTATAGTGAAAAGTGATTCCTGCGATCTCAAAGGCATACAAACAAAGATTCAATTTGTTCCAAACTATTATTAAGCTAAATTGGTTGAATACTAATGGAACACATAATTCTAAATTTGGTGTCATTCTATGCTTGAAGAAATCCACCGATGATGCTTTCCATGCTTGAGGAAAGCCGACAAAGGAATTTGGCGGTTTCCAATGCTTGAAGAAAAATCCACCGATAACGCTTTCCATGCTTGAGGAAAGCCGACAAAGGAATTTGGCGGTTTTCTATGCTTGAAGAAAAATCCACCGATAACGCTTTCCATGCTTGAGGAAAGCCGACAAAGGAATTTGGCGGTTTTCTATGCTTGAAGAAAAATCCACCGATAACGCTTTCCATGCTTGAGGAAAGTCGACAGATGATGAGATTGCAAGTCTCTGTGTATCGAGAACTTTGCGCCGTGAAATGATGGTGGTTCGATTATCCCCGAACATGGGCTGTAGTTGGTTTGCTTGTCCCCGAACGTGGGCTGTTAATGGTCCGCTTGTCCCCGGACGTGGGTTGTAGATGGTCCGCTTGTCCCCGGACGTGGGATGTAGATGGTCCTCTTGTCCCCGAACGTGGGCTGTAAATGGTCCGCTTTTCCCCGGACGTGGGCTGTAAACGGTCTACTTGTCCCCGGACGTGGGCTGTAGTTGGTTTGCTTGGCGCGAACGTGGGTTGTAGATGGTCCGCTTGTCCCCGGACGTGGGCTGTAAATAGTTCGCTTGTCCCCGGACGTGGGCTGTAGATGGTCCGCTTGTCCCCGGACGTGGGCTGTAATTGAGACCTGCAAAATAAAATTTGCCAGGGGACTCGTATAGACTATGATTTACTTGACCAACTAACTTGACCAAGTTTGACTTGACACGACATGACATGACATGACATGACATGAGTATGACTTGTGATTGTGTGTATATAGTTTGAGTGTGTGTGTGCAGACATAAGCAAACGAAGATGTAAAAGCAAAAATTTTCCGTCAATTTTTGTCAGGAGTGGAGGGTACCGACTTTCTCCCGAAAAAGAAAGACATGAAAAATGAAATTTTATTTTCGAACTTCCCTCGATAAAAAATTTGAAAAAGTTTTTGAACTTCCCCAAAATAAAATAATGAAAAAGGGAAGAAGTTTTGAACTTCCTCCTTGAGCAAGACGAAATGAATTGTATGGATTGAATTGCTTGTCCTAAAAATAATGTATACATGATGCATGTTCTTAAGCCAGGAGGCTAAGGACAATTACATCATGTGACACGATAGATGAATGAACTTAAGTCATGGAGCTAAGCATCATATATGGTGTAAAGAAGCGACCTTGAACGTCTTAGGTCTGGAAGCTAAGCACGTATATAGATGAAGTGATTATGAACGTTGCTTAGGTCAAGGAGCTAAGAACGATATGTTTTGTATGATATAAATGTTTCTCATCACATTATGCGATGCATGAAACAATGAATATTGCTCAGGTCAGGAAGCTAAGCAAGTATACAATGTTTCCTCTAATGAATGTTGTCTTTAAATATGATGAATCATGCACAGTGTTGAAACAAGATTTCATGATAAAGGGCTCTTAAAGGGAAGGATGATTGATATGGATATGGATGTGTGAGTGAAGTGTGTGAATGTGATACTAAGGCTGGCTGCAAGGGAAAGAGATGTGAGAAGAGTCAAAGATGATGACTCTTTAGGTTAGGTAAGCTAATGTGATGTGGGTTCAAGCCCCCAAGTCTAGCTCTAAATGGGTAGGGATATAGAGATAAGCATTGGATATTTTTTGACTCGATCATGCATAGATATGAATATGAATGTGGCTGCACCTCAATGTGAGGTTGCCTACGTATCCGTTAGGAATCAGGCCGAACGTAGCTCTAACCGAACTTTGCACAAGTGTATGTACACCTCAAAGAGGTCTTTCAAGGGTTGTAATGTGGTTAAGTTGATGGTTTAAGGAAGAAAGGGATAAAAGGCTCAAGACCCGAGAGAATCCCCAAGATGTGTAATTTTGAATTTGAAAATTTTGAATTTTGCAAGTTTATTTTCAAAAAAAAAATTTCTTTTTTTTTCATTCTTTTGAATCAATGTAGGCAATCTCAGATCATGCGGTCCATCACTCACTTACAATTCATGTTTCTCAGGCACGGTACCAAGCACTCTATGAGAGATGCAATTTGAGACATGTTCATATCAAAGACATTGGACCACTTGCCTTTAGACATTGTTTTATTGTTTCTTTGCTGCTTTTTTTTTTACTTGCTTTTTTAATGTTATACAATTACACATCTTCCAATCCCAGGGTTAAGTGAATGTAAGTTGAAGAAATGAAGGCCAAACGTTAGACGAGGCTCAAAATGGTTGATGAAGAAATGGAATGTGATTGAACGGTTAACAAGGAATGACAGGGTTGCAAAGGTGCCTCAAGTCATTGGTGTACCTTGGGTTTAGTTCGGTAATTGATTTTTTTTTATTATTATTTTTTTTTTGAGAATGAATGAATGAATGAAAAATTCTATGATTGAGATGCATAAGAAATTTGCTCATTTTATTAATGGAAAAGGTGAACGAAACACATGAAACATATAAAAATTCAGAATGGAAAACCTATGCTAGACATGAATGGGGGAATGGAGATGAATGATAAAGAAATAAATCATGAAATCTTGCACGAAGGATCTGCTGTGCGCCTTGTGTTCATTACTTCTTGCCGCCTGGAGGGACAGGAAGTTTGTTTGCATTCACCAAGTCTTGAATGACATCCTTCAAATTCCAACATTGCTCCGTAGTGTGGCCCCTTCCTTGATGGTACTTGCAATGGGCATTGGGATTCCATTTGGCGCTCCTTTCTTCAGGTTTTGGCTCTGGAAATGGCCCAATAGGTGTGATCAAGCCTTGACTGTAAAGGCGATCAAAGGCCGCATCATAAGTCATTCCTAAAGGAGTGTAAGTTCTTTTCTTCTTAGGCAATGGAGTATCAAGAGCTAACACTTCAATGAGATCAACTTGGCTTATATTGTTGGTAGTATTTTCGTGCTTAGAAGACGAAGAAGAAGGATGGTCGTTCTTTTTGTTTTTCCAAGTGTTATTATTGTTACTACCAGCAGTCTTTATCAGCTCATCCTCGATATTGATGCCGATGTCGTATACAGCTTCGAAAGTGTTCAGTGGAAGAAATTTGAGATGTTCCCTATATTTATGAGTCAGATTTTGAATAAAGAGGCGAACCATCTCTCTTTCTTTGGGGGGATCTACCAAGAGTGAAGCTGTTTCCCTCCACCTGTTCAGGTAAGCGGTGAAGCCTTTATTCTCTTTCTGTTTGAGAATGGAGAGTTCACGTTCAGAAGTTTCAGTTTGAATGTTACACTTGTAACGATTCATGAAACTGTCGGTGACATCTTGCCAAGTCGCAGTATGCTTGGCATCTAAGGAATAAACCATTGTTGGCAAGCATGTTCTAAGGAGAGAGGGAACACCGTAGGGAAGAGTGTTACGTCCAATCCCTTAAGAGCCATGGTTGCAGAGAACGCCTTCAAATGGAATATTGGATTGTCAGTAGGCTTGAACTTTGGAATATCAGCAGTGGAAAACTTTTCAGGGATTCTGTCCTTCACATCCAAAGGAGTGGGAGGTCGTTCCACATAAGTGAAATCCTTAGAAATCTTACTCATTTGTTCCTTCAGTTTGTCTAGGGTGGAAACAGTGACCTTGTTTTGTTCAATTGTAGTGACCCTAGTGGTAAGTGTTTGCATCATGGCAGACAGTGCCTCGATGGATTTTTTGATGTTCTCAATATCTTCTTTAGTGGCCATTGAAAGGTGATGAGTAATGGAGATGGCAAAGTTCTCTTTGAACGCCTATTAGATCTGAGAGATTGTTGCGGTAATGACTTGAACCGTATTAATCTATCCTTGTTCCTTGACCAAGTACTGTGAAATAAAATAATTCACTTAATTGTTTGACTCATTGCTCAAGATAGGAAAGGAAGGAAAAAAAAATAGACATTTGAAAACAGGTGAGAAAACTCCACTCATTTTTTTATTATGACAAAAAAAGGGTGCATGAACCTAATATATGATCATAAACGACCTGGTGCACGACTCGAGTCGGAACATAAAGAAAGTGTGTGGACTATACTTGACTCGTGATGACTAAGTGATGTTATAAGACTCGTGGTATGATCGTATGGCTAGACATGTGAACAATAACCAAAATGACTGACGCGAGGACCAAATTAACACGGAAGACTTTAAAAAACCTGACTGGACTTATTTCAAGGGCACCGTGACACGGAAAACTGTACCGTGTCACGTGACAAGCTGCCGTGACGTGGTGGTTTTTTTTTTTGGAAATCCACCGTGCCACGCTGGAAATTGCCGTGACACGGTGAACTTTCTCGTGCCACGTGAGATTTTTTTTTTTTTTGGAAATCCACCGTGTCGCGGCAAGCTTTTTGTTTTTTTTTTTTGCTGCAGGTCCACCGCGCCACGGTGGACTGTGCCGTGACACGGTGGAGTTTCCCGTTGCGCGGTAAACATTCCCGTGCCACGGTGGATGCTGACGTGGCACGGATTTTTTTTTTTTTTTTTTTTGGAAATCCACCGTGTCACGGTGAAAATTTGCCGTGACATAGTAGAGTTTCCCGTGGCGCGGCGGACTTTTTTTTTTTTTTTTTTGCTGCAGGTCCACCGTGACACGGTGGACAGTCCCGTGTCGCGGCAACCCTTCCCTTTTTTTTTTGGCTAATTACTAAGTGAGTATGGTCCATTGGCAATCGTTAGTCATAAAATAATCCACCATAGACAAAGAAAGATCGTTAAGGTTAGGATCAAAACGACCAAACATAAAACTGGTAGGCACATTGATGCAAAGAATAGTTTGCAACCTAAGGTCAAGTTCTATGTTCGACTATGGTCAAGTTTATTTGGTGTCAATAGGGTACCATGGTTAAGAGTTTGGACGCGTTAGCAAGGCAGCCTCCCTTGAGGGTGTATGCCAACGGGCGACTCCGCGAGTTCGTGATGAAATCGGACTCGACTCCATGGTTTGGGTGGATTTAATAACTCGGATGAACCCTTATTGCCATGAGTGTTTTTGGGTTGATAGAGCTTAAATCCCCCGGGGCTAAGACGTATGTAGAACACATACGTTTTTTCAGAAAAATCGAAGGAAGTTGACTGTAAGAAGAGAAAATAAGCCACCAGACTGATTTTAGGACTGCCGTGACACAGCAAAAACATCTGACTGGTGCCCTGTTTTCCTTCGTACGCAATCAAGTTATTCAATTTTTCCTACGAGACAGACCTAAATGCGACGTTAAAACATCTATGCATATGCAAAAATGCCAAATTAATCACAGGAATATTTTTTCAAGAATCTTTCAAGTCTCATCCACTCATCTTAATTAAATACCAATCACTCAAATCGATAAATAACCAAGAATCCTCCCCAGTGGAGTCGCCAAATTGTAGGCGTCGCTCGAAGTGCGCCTACGTAAAAGCATGTTGTGAATATGCTTGGCACTCATAGGAAGTGGGAATTGACATATACGATTAGGGACAAGGAAAATAGGGAGCCGCCAACAAGTTTTTAAGGAACTTGTAAACCGTTCACGGATCATAAAAAGGCAACCACAAATAAGGGACAACAAAGGCAACAACGATTGACCCATGAAGGTTACACCCCATTCATAATCCATGAGATTACTAACTCCATATGGTTCGGAACCATGAAAGCAGGATCGGGGATGATGGTACGAAGTGAGTCATGGAGTCACATTCGCCTGTATTGGCCTCTACTCGATTCTTATAGTGAAAAGTGATTCCTGCGATCTCAAAGGCATACAAACAAAGATTCAATTTGTTCCAAACTATTATTAAGCTAAATTTGTTGAATACTAATGGAACACATAATTCTTAAATATCGTGATCACTTGATTAAACAATAAGATTAAAAAGGAACCTAAACCGGTTGTCCAAGTTATCTTATTAGGCGTTATTTTCAATTACATATTCCCTTTAAACATGCAATATGGTGATCAAAATAATAATAGAATAACAACAATACTGGAAGCAATTTAACAATAATAGTGTTAGTCAAATCAAATATAAAATAACCTAATCATGATACTAGCAATATAAAATAAAATAAGAGTAATTAATTTAATTAATTACTTACATTCAACACGTTCCTTTAAATTTCTACATCATGAATAAATTGTTAGTAACTTCAACAAAAAAAATATAAAGTAAATGAAAATTAAATTAAATAAAAAGTAGAGTTGATTTGGTCCAAACCCTCAGTTATTTGTACCTTTCACGCCTTGGTTTAAGGACGAAACCTCGGGTTAAGTATAGACTCCTTGGAGTGCTTAGGGGAATTATTATGGAAGAATAAGGAGGCTAGAAATTAGGTTAAAGAGGGAGAAGAGAATATTTTTGGTGTAAGGTGAGAGAGAATGATTATTGGTGCCCCTTACATTAGAAATGAGGGGGTATTTATAGAAAAAATGTGGTGAGGGAACACACGGAACCCTAAAATGATAAAAACCCTAAAAATGTATACAGTGACACGGCAAAGTGTACCGTGACACGGGAAATCCCACCGTCAGACGGGAAACATTCCCGTGACACGGTGTACTTTTGTGTGACGCGGGAAATATATGCTGAACGGGAAAGAAAACGCGTTAAGGGTTTACGCGGAAAGGACACGGAAACCCCCGTGTCACGGCAGGTGTCCCGTATCACGGGGATTCCCACTGTCTGACGGGACAGGTTCTCGTGACACGGTGGACAGCTCCCGGGACGCGGGAGTTTGTGGTCCGTTTTTCCATCTAAATTCATTTTTAACCCTAATTTCGTTCAGCATTTTAAGTGTCGATTGATAATTTCGGACCATTTCTGATTTATTATTATTATTTGGGCTAAAAAAAGAAAATAAGTAAATAAAATAAATAAAAGGTTTGGGCCAAAATAAATAATAAAACAATAAACTAAAAAGGGTTTGGGATAAAATTAAATAATAAGTTTGGGCTTAAATTAAAACTATGCTTTTACCAAACATCAAGACTAATACGAATTTAATCAAATACGATTTTTTAAGCACTCTCGGGAATAAATACTTAACCCAACCAATAGTGGCGGTGAAAGGTTGTTCATCATCTGGTTTGGTTTTGGGGAGACATTTTTAGGTGTCTACACATGCCCTAATAATAGGCCTCTACTTTATTCTGATCGTATTCATGTTCGCTTTCTGACTAACATGCAAGCAATAGGATTAACCCTAAAACTGTTTATCTATGTTGGTTGAATATTAATGCACAAACAAAACTATTATTGGCGATCACTTGAATTATAATCAAATTAACCTTAAATAAGATCATTAATTATCTTATTAAGTGTGATTACAAGTACCAAATTCCCTTTAAACATGCATAAAAGACGTGATCAAGCAATAACAATAAATATAGCATCAAGCAACATAACAATAACCATGAAAATAATCATAATCATAATAATAACAACTATTATAACAATTATAAAAATAATCATAGAAATAAACATGTTCATGTTAAAGCATAATAACAATAGCAAGATCCTAGGCATGATACTAACAAGATTAATAACAAACCCTAGCATGTCACTAAACAATAAAGATCAAAATTTTAGCCCTAACATGATACTAACATGAATATTAATATTAGGAAAGAATACAAAAGGCATCATACTTTTAATCATATTTGATATTAGAGTTACCCTAAACATGATACTAGGAACTTATTGTTGTCACCCTAAACATCAAATTAAGAAAAACATCCTAACATGACACTAGGAATAAACTTAATAACCTAAGCATGATTTCTATATCATAATATCAATTAAACAAGTAAAGCACTTACTTGGATGCCTCATACCTCTTTCTAATAACAAAATACACACGTTAGTAACTTCAAGGAAAATAATAAATCAAACAATTAAATGAAATAATTGAAATAGAGATTTGGGACCAAACCCTCAGAAATTAAAATCTTTCACGTCTAGGGCGAAGACAACTTCGAACTTGGATAGGTGTGTCTAATGCTAATGTATGAGGAATTGTGTTTGTAAAAGGCTAGGCTAGAAAGAAGGAGAGAATCAAGAAATTCTTGATGAGAGTTGGTGATTATAGATTTGATGATTGTAGATTGTAGAAGAATCAAAACGGAGTTTTTAGGAGGTGGGGAATAATTTCAAGCGTTAATCCCCTTGCTTGAACCCCACTATGATCATACACTAAAGTACGGTGGCGTCCAAAAGGGAAGAAGATAGAGCAAAAGAGTCGCCAACAAGTTTTAGGAACTCGTAAACCGTTCTCAGGGTGAAGGTTACACCCCTTAACGATCCAAGAGAACGTCAACTCCATAAGGTCTTGAACCAAATAAGGGTTCAGGGATGAAGGTATAAATCCAACCTAAAAGAGATTGAACCTGCCCTAATAATAGGCCTCTACTCTATTCAGATCGTATTCATGTGCGCTTTCTTACTAACATGCAATCGATAGGATTAACCGTAAACCTATTTATCTATGTTAATTGAATATTAATGCACAAATAAACTGTTATTGGCGATCACTTGAATTATAATCAAATTAACCCTAAACAAGATTATTAATTATCTTATTAAGCGTGATTACAAGTACAAATTCCCTTTAAACATGCATAAAAAGGTGTGATCAAGCAATAACAATAAATATCATCAAGCAACATAATCATAAAATAATAATTATAATCATCATAATAAAAATAAATTATAATTAAAATAACCATAATAATAATCCAAACAATAATCATAATAATAACAATCATATTAATCATAATAATAATCATGTTAAAGCATAGCAAGATCCTAGGCATCATACTAACAAGATTAATAACAAACCCTAGCATGTCACTAAGCAATAAAAATCAAATCTTTAGCCCTAAAATGATACTAACAATCATAAATGTTAGGAAGAACATAGAAAGGCATCGTACTAATCATACTTGATATTAAAATTACCCTAGACATGATACTAGGAATATCATAACAACCTAAGTTTGAACTCTATATCATAACATCAATAAAACCATTAAAGTACTTACTTTGATGCCTCGTACCTCTTTCTAATAACAAAATACTCACGTTAGTAACTTCAAGGAAAATAATAAACAAACAATTAAATTAAATAATTGAAAGAGAGATTTGGGACCAAACCCTCAGAAATTAAACCTTTCACGTCTAGGGCGAAGGCAACTTCGAATATGGCTAGGTGTTTCTGGATCTAATGAATGCGGAATTTTGTATGTAAAAGGCTAGTTTAGAAAAGAGAGAGAGAGAGTAATCAAGGAAAACTAGATGAGAATTGGTGAATGAAAGAGAAGTTTTTACGACGTTATTTATAGAGAAAATCGGCCAAAAAGATAAAAATATCAAAACAGAGTCTGGCGCACGTAAAACTGAGTTGGCGCCAACGCTGGCTGTTGGCGCCAGGCGCTAAGCGTAGCGCCAGGAGCTACTGCTGGCGTTAGGCGCTGATTCAGAAAATCACGCGTTTTCTTAAAATCAGATAAAAATTACCGTACAGGAGGATAAAATCGTATTTTTCCTCAAAAATGCTCTTTGATTTTAATTAAAACTCTAAAAAGTCAACAAAAGTCAATTTATCAATGCTAATTGAATTAGGAATAAAAAGAAAATCCTAGAATAATCTAGAAGACTAAAACCATTCCTAATTGCATTAGGAACAATAAATCCATATTAGGCCCTCCCCTAGATCATTGAGCCGCATATAAGGCTCAAACCGGGCCCAGTTTAGTAATTTGGCCATAACTTCCTCAATATTCATTGGAATTGGGCTTATAATATATCGTTGTAAAGCTCTTTTCAATCCCTATCCAACTTCTAGAAGAATCTAGAAGACTAAAACCATTCCTAATTTCATTTGGAATGATAAATCATGTTAGGCCCTCCTCTAGATCATTGGGCCACATATAAGGCTCAAACCGGACCCAGTTTGGAAAATTGGCCATAACTTCCTCAATATTCATCGTAATTGGGCTTATAATATATCGTTGTAAAGGTCTTTGCAAGCCCCATCCAACTACACCATTATTGGACCCATATCATGGACCAACCAAACTGTATTGGCTATTTCTTAAAATAAGTTTTCAAAAACAGAGAGAAGAGAAAAGAAATTAAAACTATCCGCAACACTAAACTTTCCACACTTTCGCTTCATTCGATTATGATTCGACACAAAAGGTACTCATCACTGGGTTTGGTTTTGGGGAGACACAAATGGGTGTCTACACAAGCCCCCACTTTGACTGAGTTTGGAGAAACGCGAGTTTCGAAAACAAAAGTCAAAGTATCGATAGGGACGGAGAATGATTCAGAACGTTCTCCGATCCTAAACCACTCTTGCAACGCCGATACCTGCAAACTAGCGTTAGTTAAACACATAAAAGAATCAAGAAACGCGTATCTTGCACCGTCGAGCACACGTCTCTGAAAGTAACCAATTGTTTTGATGACATCCTGCAAGCTAGAGAATGCCATCCCGCTTGAAAACTGCTACACCTGTAACTGCATCCAATATAGAAGAATGCTTCGCTTGAAACAATCCTCCTCCTCTTTGATAATATTCCACGTCCAAGGGAATACCATCGAAGATTTCTTCTCTTGAAACAATCCCCATCCGCATTGATAATATTCCACGTCCAAGGGAATACTATCGAAGATTATTTCTCTTGAAACAATCCTCATCCGCATTGATAGTATTCCACGTCTAAGGGAATACTATCGAAGATTATTTCTCTTGAAACAACCTTCAGTTGTTTGTGACAACTCTCCGCAAGCCAGGGAATGCTACCGAAGATTTCCTCGCTTGAAGCTATCCTCCTTTGTTGCGATAATTTTCCAAAGAAAATTACCGAAGACCTCCGCTTGTCGATCTTTAAAAGCCCGCTTGAACTTTTCTTCCGCTATGCCTGTACATCGGCGCTTCTTCTGCTTTTGAACCTGTACGTCGGTGCCTTTTGCGAATGAACCACTATGTCGGTGCCTTTTGCGATGAGCCAATGCTTAGGCGCTTTAAGCTAAGTGAGACGATCTTTTATCAGGTCGATCACTTTATGCAATCAGGCCGATTACTAAAAATCATGTCAAATTGCTTAGATGGACTAACTGGCGTACCAAGAACCCAAAATATATTGCAAAAAGGTAGAACAACCTCACCGAGTGGCTGAGTGTCCTGGCGCCGCTGAAAAAGCATCAGCGCCACAAAACTGGTCGTAGCGCCAGGCGCTGGGATTGGCGCCAAACGCCAAGCCTATATTTTGACGCCAAGGTCTAGCGCTTGGCGCCAGAACGGGAATTTCCTTAAATACCCCTTTCGTCTTCATTTTTGTTGTTTGCTCGTCGCGTTTTGCTCGAAAATCTCCAGAATTTCCTTTGCTTCGTTCTTGCTCGTTTCTCAACCAAATTTTCTCAAATTTGTTGCAAATCAAAGCTTATTTCATCCACTTTCCCGATCTATGTAAGTTTTCTTCGAACTCACACCGGTTTTTATGAATTTGCATGTGTTTATTTTTGAATTCCTTGAAAATTCGAAACTTGAATTGCTTAATTCATTTTGTTTGTCAAATTTTATGCCATGAAATTTCTTTATTATATTTATATATTTCCTTTGGAGTAATTTGAGACTTGTTTGACTCAATTTGGTGAAGAAATGAGCGAATTGCCATTGTTGAACTTCTTGAGGTCGGGAATGCAATGTGGCCCGTTCTTGATGTTTTTGCTAGAAATTCTTCTCCAATTTGTCACAATAATTACCATAGCATTGCAAGAAATTGATTGATTGCTTGAAAAATGTCGTTATGCTCAATTTGAATTTGTGCTCTGTTTTAGTACTACGTACTCTGTTTTTTTTTCTTTTGCGAACATAGTATCATGCGGCTAGGCAAACCTTAGATACTATAGAACCTTAATCTATGATAATTCTGCACAACATAGCATGTCTAAATAGCGAGGTTATAGTTCACGGTCCTAAGACACTCGACGGGAGCATGAGCCCGTGGAGGATGATGCCGCACCTTCCACATCACTTGGTCGACTCCCCGAGTGGGATGAGCGGACCTTGTTCTTTTCCCCCGTCCACCACATTTCTGAGAGGGTGAGACGGGGTATCACTGTTGGGAGGATGCGCTATCATGGTTGTGGTTGTGATGGTTTGGACGATCTGTACAAGATGTACATCGCTAGAGATGTCGAGACGAGAATCCTATGGGAGTCCTGCGGTCTCGCACCGTTGTATGAGACCTCCGAGGCGATGGTTGCCTCCAGCGGGGGTCACCATGTAGTACGTGCTCTGGTAGAGTTTTTCTAGGACACCACCAACACTTTCCACTTTCCCTGGGGTGAGATGATGGTCACTCCTACCGACTTCAGTCTCATCACATGACTGGAGTTTAGCTCTGTGCCACTGTTGTTCAACAATGGGATCGACGTCTTTTCTCCCAAGGTCGAGGAGCTGTTGGGGCCGATTTCCATTCGGGCCCGAGCTGAGGTCGAGTTGTCCCAGTTCAGTGCTAGGGGTATTCGCCGCTTGACTCTAGCAGTGGCTTTTGACGATGGTGCAACCACCCGAGAGCAGCTGGTGCGCATCTTTGCGCTTATTTTGTTGTTAGGGACGTTCTCCCCTAACAAGGGTAGTAGGGCACTGCTTTACTACCTTCCTGTTGTCCGTGATCTACACCGGATTGGGACCTATGACTGGGCCAGCTTGGCATATGCTGACTTCATTCGTGCGCTGAGGGACTTATGTCGACACAGGTCCTTTGGGACGAATGTCGCTTTGTCCGACTTTTGGAGGGTCGTAGAGGTAAACATTATTCTTCATAAAGTTTAGCTCTACATTTTAGCTAGCACTTGCTGATAATTTTGACTCCTTGTAGATCTGGTTCTACGAGTACTTCCCTTCTGCTGCGCCGGTGAGACCGTCGCCGCGCAGGTTTCCAATGAGTGCTTCTTGAGGCATCCGCCGTGTGGGGATGTCCACTGCATATGTCCGAGACTGGATCATCGCGGTATGACTCTTTCTTATTTGCCATTTTGTAATGCTTTAGGTAGACTCTCGCCTGATTGATGCTTTTTGCAGGAGTCTGAGGTGGTGTACCGGCCGTGGGTCGGCCTAGCACTCCATGGGTTAGCCGCACAGTATTCTGCCGAGCGTCGCTATTTCCTGGGGACTTATGGAGCGGTCGCATACCTTGGAGAGAGGGTTGCTAGACAGCATTCCTCCGATATTTTTGTCGTTCATGCTCCTCCACCACGTCACATGTTTGACGCTGGGATGTTGTTGAGCATGTCAGACGGAGCTGGTACCCCTTGGCGATCTTGCACGATCTCTGGGCGATGCTATGTAGAGGAGCTACTGCCGTTGTTAGCTCCAGTTCTTGTACCGGCTGAGGATGTGGCGGTACGATTTTTCAGCTCTTATCTTTCGTTAAGTAATGCTTCACTAAATTGGTTTTGCTTTATCAGGACGATGATGCTGAGTTCGTGCCACCCCGTATGTCTATTTATTACTAGGGGACATACGGGCCGATCGAGGAGATGATTCTTCCGGCTCCTGAGGACGAGCGCTTCGTAGAGCGATCGATTCCTCGCCACCAGACTCGGGTAAGCTTATTTATTTGCAATTTTTGCCCATATATATTATGCATGTTTACTGACTCATTTCTTTGACAGTTCTCGCGCGAGGTGGTTTCGGCGATGGCATGATGTATAGATGTCTTCCGGAGCCAGCTTGTCCGGATGAGGAACGTGGCTACTTGCCGTCGAGGCGACGCCGTTCAGGTGGTAGTCTTTCTTTCATATGTTTTGCATTACCGCTTCGATTTTGCCTTGTTTTTTATTTTAATTCCTTTTGCAGGGTCAGCCTATTCCTTCTCATACTCGTGCGAGACCTGAGGTGCGGAGGGATCCGGCGAGGTCTAGCTCGAGACTTCGTCGTACTACGTTAGGGGTAGAGGCGGTCGCTCTGAGGCTGCCCGTGCCGATGTGGCGGAGGGCTTGGGTTCTTCCTCTGAGGGTGCTCATGCTGCGCCGGTAGGCCAGGGAGAGGCTACCTCAGCTCTTAGAGGTGGTGGGATGTACGAGGTTGGCTCTTCATCGCAGTAGCCTCCGCAGCCTCAGCCTCAGGTTGATCTTGGGTGGAGTGGACTCACGTTGAGTTTTCCTCCTCCTGCGAAGACTGGAGCAGGTGAAGGGGTTACTTCTCGTACGGCGGAGTTTTATGCGATGATGGATTTTCCTCCCCCAGCGCCGTAGTTTGTATTTGTGCTTTTTATTATTTATTTGACTTTGTATAGAACTTTGTCTTTTAGTTAAACTCATTTTTTAGACATATTTTGTATGTACATACTATTATGAGTTTATCATGTTTTTTCATTTATTATTATTATTATTATTATTATTATTATTATTATTATTATTATTATTATTATTATTATTATTATTATTATTATTATTATGTGCATGTTTGTGTGTGCAAGAAAAGTGTGACAAACAATTTTGCGCAAAAATTCCATCATTTTTATTATTGATGGAGGGTATCCGACTTTCTCCCCCAAAAAGAAAAATGAAAAAAAGGAAAAGGCAAATAACATGTTGGGTTTATAAAAACTTGGAAATTAACCTAAATAAAATCCAAAAAAGGAATAATATAATTAATATAATAGTTATATTAATTAAAAAAAGAATAAAGAGTTGTTTAGAAAAAGATAAAGAAGTCGTAAAGTCATTAGCAGACTCCGATTAAGGTAAAACCGCGGTTTTAGAAAAGCGCGTATGACGTGGCAAATTGGCGCCAGCTGGCGCCGCGCAATTGGGTGTAGCGCTTGGCGTTACACTTAGAGCTTGGCGCCAAGACTTGGCGTCTGGCGCCAATCGCGGCGTCTAGCGCCAAGTAGCGTTGACTCCGTATTTTACCCCGATTAAAACTGCTCCGATTTCGTGCATAAATAGCCCCCTGCCCAGCCGATTCTTTTCATAATTTCAGCAAATAAAATAATTCTTGGCCTTAGAAAAATAATATCATGTCTCTAGTCACCAAAACTTTTACCCAATACACCCATGAATGGTGTCGGTCTCTAAATGCCAGAGAAAGAAAAGAATTAGATTTGTTCCACTTGGGTGGAATTTATGGTATCAAAGGGGTAGATCTTGACTTAGATTTTATTCATACCGCTCTAGAATATTGGAATGTTGATACTCATTGCTTTAGAATAGGGTATGATGAAATTAGCCCTTTGCTGGAGGAGTTTGGTGCTATTTTAGGTTTCCCTGCAATAGACCTCATAGTAATCCCTAGAATAGATGCATATTATTATAAGGATTTTGAGCGCTTCTTTAATTTAAAAGAAAGGGATTTATCAAAAATAGTAGATGGCAACATAGTTAATTTGAAAGAATTTGCTCGCCATTATTTTGATAAACCTCACTCCGAATCTTTTCATATTTATAGAAGAAAGGCTTTCTTATTTTGTATGCTTAATTAATTTTTTCTTAGTAGTGGTAAAAATAATGAGGGTCAATCAATTATAACCACCGTACTAGAACAAATTGAATCAGGGAGAAATCCAATGCCATTGATAGTTGGAGAGACTATGATTAGTCTTGATGAACTGAAAATGAACCCAAAAGCACCTTTTCGGGGTTCTCCAATTTTATTACAGGTAGAAAAATAATATTTTTAATTACAGAAATCAAAAAATATATTTTTGTATAGTAATAATAATTTATTTGCATTGCGATTTTTTACAGATGTGGCTAATGGAAAGGCTAGAATTAATTAGCCCTCCGGACAACATTGAGAAGTACACTCCGAATTTCTTTGTGAGGAGGAAGAAACGCTTCTCTAAGATGGGGCGCCACGAGTGGAGAAGGGTCTTCGAATCTCGCAATTTTGCTATCAAGTGGGTCATCCCGTGGTGGAAAATAGAAAGGATGGTTGGTGTCAACAAGCAACCATTCTGTTGTCTTCCAAGTTTGTCCCGTATGACTTATTACTATCCCTGCAGGGTAAAAAGACAATACGGCCTTCTTCAGGATATTCCTTCCGGGGATTTTCGTCCTCCCTATGAGTACCCTGTTTCCCAGGAAGTGGACAGATTCGATGCTTATTGGATTGCCAGACCTCTATGGGAAGTAATTACCCAAAAGGTTCCTCTTTCCATGCCCAATGATGTGAAGAAGTGGTTGCTGAAGAAACCTTCGAAGGACTCAAAGAAAAATCAGGGTAAAATTGATGCGAAGAGTCGTCTAGGTGACAGGGTGATTCCTGCCAAGGAAAGCTTAGGTGAAAGAATTGAATTCAAAACACCTGCAATGCCTAGGAAGAAAAGTACTACCAAAGATAAGGGAAAAAGGAAAGCTGACACCACAGAGAAAAAAGCTTGGGTAGAAAAGAAGCATGGAGTCCTTGCTGAAGGGGAAACTATCTAT